>NC_071582.1:15714670-16393472 GCF_024509145.1 Vidua macroura
CTAGGTTATGAAATGCACTGGTTTCGCCTTCTTATTATTTATTTTTTTTAAATAAATTAAAACCAAGCCTCTCCTACCCTTGACCTGATATGCTGCTTTGACTAATGACCCACGTCCTTGTTTCCTCTCTCGCTGAGATCATGGAATGTGTTACTGCAGTCCTTGGCTGGCTCCTCCCCGCTCTGGCTGCGTCCCCTGCCCGTCACCCGAGGGGCTCCTGCCAGCACCTCCTGCTCTCCACACCGTACAGGCAACCCTGCACTCCCCCAGGCCTGGCAGCTACTTGCTACAGCACATTTTTCTTCCTCAGGTTTTGTCCTCCTCCATACTTGATGACAAAATGGGGTTGGAAGGGCCTTTGACAGGTCAGCTAGTCCCTGCCTGCCGCGCCAAGTTAGGCTCAATTATCATCTGAGAGGTCCTAATCCAACGTGGCCCTAAAATCCTCCAGTGGAGAGGATGCCATGACCTTCCCCACCCAGGAGCTCTTGCTGACAGAGACAGGGAAGGAACGGAGAAGTTCTGAGAGGGTAAAAATGAGCAGGAGTCTCACATGAGAGGTGAAGGAGATGCTGATCTCTACTGGAGTCAGGTCTTGAGGTGACCTCAGGACACATCCCACCTGGATGTCCCTCCCACCTCCATGGAATTTTGCAGGGTATTTTCCTTAAGGATGATGCACACTTTGTAGCTCTTACTCCCTGACTGCATTACACAGATATTCACCCAAGATCCCATCACACTCTTTTATGTACACACATCTAAGATCCCAGTGTTCCAGACATATGTGTAACCATTTTCTCCCTTTTACGTATGATACATCTATATTAAATGAGAGGCAGCAAGGAAAAGAGAAGCAGTCTTCAATCTGAAAAAGGATTTGTAAACAAAACTTCAAAACAATGTGCTTTTTGCTTCCCAAAGTAACACAAGGATGTTGCATTTTAACTGTTCAATGGACACTGGGTCACGTTCTGAGTCTTTCAACAGAAGACACTCCCTGTTCTCAGCGAGGCTTTGTGGTATCTAATCTTAGCATCTAAATTTAACTGCAGAATTTATTCTTATTTTAGTCTTAAAGGAGCTGCAAAGTCAATAAATACCACTTTATGACTGCAAAGTCAATAAATATCATGATATTATTCTTTTCTCTCCAGACAAAGCAGAATAAATTTGCACCACACTTTCCTGTATTTTTATTAAAGGCAAATCTAGAGGTTGAGGCTGAATATGCATAGAAGGACAAATGCAAATGTGCTCAAGTCCACACAAATGAAGGAATGACCCGTTTCAGACACAAAGTCAAATTCTGTCTCCTTCTGACTGACTTGCACCTCCCTTCTTCCTCCTTAAGAAGAGTCTGACCCTTCTTAATTTTAAACAAATCACCATCAAATTCAAAGGAACTGCTCCTGATTTATATTGGTATCCACTACTGGAAATCAATAATTAAACATCCCATTCAATAATTATCAGTAAGAAAGCAAAATAGGAAGAAATTCAAGCTGTCTGTTGAATAAGCCATATTAGGCTGAATTAACATTATATATTTTCCTTTAATAGAACCAATTGAGTCATTCACTGAAAATGCATTATAGACATTGGCATTTTTTCAAAAAAGATTTGAGCATTTTTCCAATTTCCCAGCCAGCTTTCTCCTCAGCCCTGTGGCTTTGCCAAGTATTGAAAACGTCTGCTTTTCTCTATTAAAAAAAGGTAATGAGAGAGTAACACTGAGGTTTAAGGTGCTGCTTCAAATATACTTGATTATGTACAAAATACAACATTAGAAATTAAATATTTATCTCAGTAGCCCTAATTCAGGAAAAATAATAATCACCATCAAAACAAAAACAAAGGAAATCACTACTATATACAAGTATTCCCTAGGCCAAAACAAGCCCAGACAGGCTTTGAGGGAGGTTTACTGCATGCTCTCAGGGAACTGGGTGGTCCACAGATACTCAGAACACAAACCCCACTACCCACAGCCCAACACTGAGTACTGGGATCCCTCCTCAGCACCTGAATTCTGCTTATATTTACTCAGGACTAGTGACTACAGGTACACACAGTAAGAGCTGGAGAGGAAATTGTCTTCATAAAAGCACCTGAACATCAGGAGCTGGAGAATGTAGCAGTATGGAGAAATGTGAAATGAAGTTGTCTTGGGATTTTGCAGACATGTCTGCATTGCATGTGAGAAAATTCCCCTCTTTTTTCCCCCCCAGTTTCTTGTTTTGCTGAGAGAAGCCCAATGACAGGCCCACAGGCTGGTGGCCACAGAAGATGATAAAAGCCCCACACTTTCTTGCTTGCCCACTCATTGATTCCAGGCATCCCAAATCTTTGCAGCGGGAGCAGAGGGTGCAGTGCTGTTCCAGTGGCAGAGGGAATATGAAACAGCCTCTGGGAACAGAGTTTCAATACACAGCTTTTGAAGAAATGCCAGGAGAGAACCAGCTATTTTTCCATACAGAAGCCTGAATGTGTTTATCTGCAGCTCAGACACAGAATGAATCATAGAA
The DNA here is from genome assembly GCF_024509145.1 of Vidua macroura. Taxonomy (NCBI): domain Eukaryota; kingdom Metazoa; phylum Chordata; class Aves; order Passeriformes; family Viduidae; genus Vidua; species Vidua macroura. The sequence goes on from NC_071582.1 coordinate 15,717,199, forward strand.
GCATGTCCCCAGGCACCAAAGACTGAATCCTGCAGGATTTTCTGTTTGCCTGTGAACCACCAGCAGGCTAAATGTTCAGAGGCCTTTAGAACATCAGCTGGAGCTGCGAGCAGCAGATGGTCCCAGTGCCCTTTCTGGGCATAGACAGGTATTTCCTGACTCTTGGGGACATCTTCCTGCAGACTCTGAACTTGAAACTTGATGTGACTTAATGCATAAGAAAAGGACAGTGCTGGACAAGGTGACTCCTCACCTGGGCTGAGGTGTCCTCTGTCCCACAGGAACTGTGAATGACCCTGAACTCCACTCCCAAGCTCTTCCTTCCTCTCCCCCTGCTCTTGGACAAGGAATTATCTAATCCACTCCGGTGTGGTGCCTGCCCACAGAGCCAGGCTCAGGACCTCCTTCTCAAAGACACTCCAACAGGATCTAGGGCAGAGCCAGGTGGTGCAGGCTCACTAGGAACAGGCACCTTGGGGCCTGGCTCCTATGTACCTCTCCTACATCTCCAGCGTGGAAAAGTTCTTTTTCTCTCCCTCTGGTTTTATTTTAACTCTTCTTGCCTTCCATTTCACAATAAAGAGAACACACTGACCTTTCAGGAAATCTTTTGCTATTGCAAAAGTTTGCACTTGTCAACCTCACTGGTCGTGATATAAATCAACATCTCCAGAGCACAAGGAACCAGATGACTTTAACTTTCATTTCCTAGTAGATCCCTGAACATTCATCTTCCCTCCATATTATTTTAACTTTGTCCTAAATTGCAAGTTTCCATTTTTCTCCTTTTATTTTCCCCAGCTTCCAGACTATGATCTACCTTGCAGCTAAAACCAGATACTACTGCTCATAGGAAAATATTTAGGAGAGTAATTGTAGCTTGCTTAGTGTATCATTAAGTACTTCTGCACAACACTGAGCAATATCCATTTTAAATATCCACTGTAGAATTAAAAAGGTAATAGAAAAAAGCAATACTCTAAATTCAATTATAATTAATTTCTTTCATAAACAGAAATTATACAATTATTTTTCTTAAAGTTCTATGCATATTGTAATTATTTTATAGGAATTTCCCATTCCTGAAAATTTCCTAGAGGATTAAAGAAATTTGTACACATAACTGGAATCCAATGTTTATGCTGATGAACTTTTAACTTTACAATTCCATTTACAATGAAATTATTCAGTTGCTTGCAATTCCTGCACTAGAAACTAAAGCAACAGTTGATTTACCCCCTTCACAAAAACTACCTTTCAAGATCCTCCAAACAGTTTGAAAAGGAGCATGAAGGATGGGGCATCTGGGGAAGGAATTTCCACTGTTTTCCTTCAACATCTGTTGCTGCAGAAAGACTCCATACACACAAAAATCACATCAAGAGCAACAATCACTGCTTTGGCAATCATCTTACCCGGCAATATTAAGAGCAGACGTATCAATTTGCTTGCAAGTTCCACATTTATTTGTATTTTAAATGATTTTGGCAATCTCCCTGTGTATTTTCTTAGCTTTGGGGGATGATATCAACAGGTGGATGCAGAACACAGAAGACATTCTCAAATGTATGCCAAAAGGGAAAACACTTGCATTTCTGCAATTATTTCTATGAAGATTTTTTTTCTTCTAGCACTCTGAATATGCTACACTGAGTCTGTTATCTTCACAGAACTGGTGACACCGTATCAGGACATTTCTTCAAGGAGGTCCAAACTGACCTTTCTCATAGTAACAAACCAGCAGTGCTATAGAAAACTATATTAAAGGATTTCACCAAAAAAGGCTCCTACAAGCACAGGACATGTTACATGACTGAATAAATTAGCTCTTTATGGTGCAAAAGCAACACTGAATTCCTAGAGTGCATTTATCCCCTGGCAATGTCCCAGCAGGGAAAAGGAACGTGTGCCCCAAGTACGTTTTCCAGCCCTTGGCACTGTGATGTCCTCCACCAGCAAAACTAAAAGTCAACAGACTTTAATTAAGCTTCAAAAATAACAGCATTTTCTTTCCCAAAACCCCCATCTCTTAGCTAATATGGGAGCAAAATTCCCACAAACATGCATATGTCTAATGTGCAAACACAATAATTTCATTTAAGCTGCCCTCCCAGCTGTAGTTCTACATAAGACACAAAGAGAAAAACTCAAAAACTGTCTACATCATTCTAAAGACACTTCTGTCCTTCAATGACCAGAACAGCATGGACAGATGTTGGATTAAAGATTAGTCATTTTAGGCCCACAAAGTTTGATGAACACCACATACCCATCAGCTGGGCATATCCTTCCCCCAGAACAACTCCAAAGAAGGAAAGAAGAAAAACTTCAACATAAAATGTAAGGAAGCCTAGTTACAGTTAATTCAGGGACTTCTCCACAGACTACTTTTAGCTTAGTATGCTGTAAATGGCATTTTGCCTTAGGTAGGCAGGGATCAATCAGAGAATCTTCCCTGGTGCTGGAGTAAAGCTACCAGAGCAGCCAGGAAGCAGAACAACTAATTAATAGTGCTGTCCTTTTAATTTCAAAATACCTTGATTAATTATTAATGCTGTTTTTAATTCCATGAATAACGTTCTGATCTTCAGCTAGAAGCTGAATGGGATTGGTTCATCTGAAAAGCAAAAAAATCAAACCTCATTGCCCCATTTACTCCTGATGCCTACCCTTAACAGCTTCAGCATTCACATATGGAGGTGAAATGCAGATACAGGCAAAAACTGTTAGAAAACATTCCCAGCTGTGATTACTCAGTCTCCCACTCCCAAAGCAAGCTCAGTTCTTTGTAACACTGCAAAGCACTGCCTGTTCATCCTCATGGAATGCCTGTCTGACTTCACATGTATCTGCAAGGTGCCAGCCAGTATGGTTTTTGTATCCTGTCCGTGTAGTTTTATTTGTGGTAACAGGCACAATATAAAAATGAGACAGGGCCGCCAAGGCACACATGGGCACACTGAGACTTCCCATTTTGGGCTTGCAGTAACATAGCACAGACTGCTTTACCCTGCACGTAGCTGCTCAGAGCACAGCAAAATGTTCAGAGAAGCAGACATCCCACATACCCCTCAACTTCTCCCTCATCTGCTACAATGCAAACCCAGCAGGAACAATGACAGCAATTTTTTTATGTCATTTTTTCTGCATCACCCAGGCTTCCCTGCATTCACTAAGCACGGGATCCAAGTTCATTGAGTTTGCATTGCTGCAGCAGTCAGTAAAGGACACAGAATCATAGAATGATTTGGGTTGGAAGGCACTTGAAGATGATGCAAATCCAACACCTTTCCCATAGACAGGGACAACTTCCCTGGTTGCTCAATAATCACCATCCAACCTGATTTGAACCCTTCCAGGGTTTCCTGGACAAGCTCTGCCAGCGTCTCACATCTCCCACAGTAAGGAATTTCTTCCTAGGATGAAGTCCTATCTCCAACAGGGACTGGGACACTGCTGGTAACCTACTGCCTCTTGCTTTTTCATATGTAGAGAGGAGGAAGAAACTATGCTAAAGCCAAAAATAATTGTGTGCATCAACCCTCAAAATTGCTGAGGTTCATTTTTTTCATAACTTCACAAGCCACTGTTTCAGGCTCAATCTAATAATGGAAAATTTGAGACTCAAGACAGTGGCCTTTCAGACAACAAAATTATGGGTAGGAACCAAAAGTTGTTTTGTGATTGTATGTAAGAATGGATGCAATCAATGCAAATAATCTTATCTATAAACATTTAGTACCGAAAATGGCATAAGATCTTTCTTTAACACTTGTTCCCATTGTCCTTTTTCAGCAGCTGATTTTCTTTCCTATGTCATAACTGAGTCACCATCCCTGGAGGAATCTAAAAGATGCATAGACGTGGCACTGAGGGACATGGTTTAAAGGTGGACTTGACAGTGCTGGGTTAATGGCTGGCCTTGATGATCTTAAGGGTCCTTTAAACCTAAACACGCTTTTGATTAATGAGTTCCCTACCTTAAAATGAAGCTCAAGAAATGACAGCTTGTCTGAGTCAACCTGCAGCCAAATTGAAAGTTGTTTGGTGCTTTGCAGGTATCTTGTTAAAATTTCATCAGCTCAAACACTCTTGATGGATCTGATTTGGGTTTCCTTTTTTCTAAGGTGTTGGATTTGCTTTTTTTCTAAGGACATGTACTTGCTTTTCAATATTTAAGAAACCCTGTCCTCTGAACTCCCCAAAATACAATGGCCTAGATAAGGTACAATTTTATTTCAGTATTTTAATGAAAACCAAACCCAACAGAAACCCCACCCCCAGCTCCCTCATTAAGGGCCTGATCCAGCTCCCATTAACGTCAAGACATGATCTGCCACTGACGCACTCAAGCGCTGGCTTGGATCCCTAGATCATCAAAATTCAATTTCATCTACCAGTTATATTATAGAAACCAGAGAAAACATGAAGGATGACTGAAAATCGAGCTAGAGTTGATCGTAGCTGTAGCTGTCACCAGCACCCTCCTATTTTAAACATCTGCAGACTGTACAGTCCATGTTGGGAGCAGCAATGCGTGCACACATGCACACATATATGGACACTGAGTCATTTGCAGGAACAGACAGTATAACCCACAGTTCTGAAACTCAATTAGGAAAATACCAGTTGGAACTAACAAGAGCCACATTTTGTTATAAAATCTAAGCTTTGTTGAACAAAACCTAATTTAAGGAACTGATGACATCAGAAACACTGAAGCTGGATAATTCTAGTGAATTGTATTTCAACCCAGGCATTCAGATACTCTTCATAAAGAAAAAGATTGTGCTTTTTATTGGCAACCAAGATTATCAGAGGTACCAGGTCTCCTCACAATAATTATTAAGAATTGTGCACACACTATTTTTTCCACAGAAATAGTGTGTGCACAATATAACATTTTTAATCACTCATAATGTGTCTATAGAACGAATATCATGGGATTCAATCCTCAACCAGCATTAGTAACACTGGACTAAAAGACTCAAAAAAATTGAGCTGGTAGAGAAAACAACTTACAGTTATCTGTGCCACCAAAACCACTGGGTACATTGAATTAAAGGAAAACACTTTTGCTCATAACAAAGCAAGGTAACAAGAGCTAGGTCTATTTTAGTGCAGATAAAGTAGAACAAGAATTAATTGAAAATAAATTTGTTATATATTCTTGTTTTGACTTGGAAACAAGAGCGTGAACCAAAAATCATAAAAAAGGAAGCCATATGATCATGTAGAATCCCACTGCTTCAGCTGAGAAAAAGGGATAGGGAAGGAAATACTCTTCCAGCAGTTAAGATCTCTGAATTGGGCTGTGTTTTGCAGTCCCTCTGGCTTCTCTCCTATTTCCATCTACTCTGCCAGGAAACTGATGAAGCTCCACAAAGCTGTTACAGAGACAGGACATTCCCAGACTGCCGTTGTGCCATTTGGTGGAGCACTTGCTAATTTTAGATTAGAGGAGGAACACACTGGGACAATTAGCCAAGAGCCACTCCTGATTCTTGCTCCAACCCACCCTCATACAAAATCACACCCAAACAACAAGACTGACAGCAACCCTTCTAACACAAACAAAAAACAGAGGCAAAGGAGGATCCACCATGCCTGTTTTTGGCAGAATGCATCTTTTGGGTAACATGTGCCTTTCAATATAAAAAGCAAGCACTAGAAATGGAAACCCTTTTCCCCTCACACAAAAAAACCCACCTGGTATTTCAAACCAGGGACTGTTTAAGGGCAGAGGGCAGGGAAGACGGCCAGGGAGCTCTCCCAATGAGTGCATGCCACAAGAGATTATCTAGTCGCAGAGATGATAGTATTTGACATGATATGGTTTGATAACATTCAAAACCATCTCCATGCTGAAGGGCAAGAGCTCTTCCACCTGTCCCTCCCCTCTGCATCATCCCAAGGGACACAAGTACAGCAAGGAACAGATTGATCCCCTGGAGATAGGGAAGGGAACCCATAAATAAATATATACAAACATCATACCTTTAACAACACAACATCTACAGTCCTGTCCACCTTGGAAATGTCGCACAGGCTGTATCGCCTCTTGTGGCGTTCGTACATTTCGTCCAAAGAGCTGGGAGCAGGGGAGCAGAGCCCACCATGAACCCTGGGCTCACCACAGCCCCAGACCTCTCACATCCGTGCTCAGAGGAGTCCCCGTGTCTCAGCACACCAGCCTGCCCGAGCTTCTTAACAGGAAAACGAAAATCCCAGTGCTGCGCCCGGCTGATAAAGTCTTCTCGGAACAGATTTGCTTTTACAGGCAATGCAGGAACTTATAGCAAACAAAAGATATTTGAAGACAGCTTTATACATATAGGATTATTTTTTTTTCGACTGTTAAGAATGGTATCAGCCTTCCTGTTACAGTAATAATAAAAAAAAAAATGTTTTCCAGACAACTTTGATATCCAAAAAGCACCAGAATGAAAATCCTGCCTGAAAAGAGAACAAAAGCCAGATGTGTGCAGCAGGAATACTGACACTCCAAGTGGAAATGCAGAAGGTAGGCTCAGCCACGATGGGTCTAATTCAGGAAAAAAACCAAAAACAAACCAAAAAAACCCAATCGCCGTATCCAATGCAAATACTGTCACCAAAGTGTTTCGTTTTTCACGCCCTCATGCACTGAAAGAAACAACAAAAAAGTACTTTCCTCCTTCCGAGTCAGTTCATTGTTCACCGGGCAAGACGGCTTGGGTTTGCATTAAGTTTAAATTTCTAATGACAGCACTGGGCAAAAGGAAAGAAAATAATGAAATAAAGCCACTCCCTCCTGATTTGGGCTGGGACGTCACTGCTTGCCTTTTTAGTCCTGCACCAGTGTTCTCCCGGCTTTCAAATTTACTTTGCTGTTGTGGGAGCATGATTCACAGAGAGGAAAAAAAAAAAAAGGAGGGAGCAGGGGAAGAAAAAGCAGCAGCTTTTCTTTGCCAGCCTCTTCCACCTCTGGCTGCAGGCACTTGGTGTGTTTGCTCGGTCCAAAATGAGACTGAGAGCAAAGGGATGTGTTTTTCAAGAGGTAAAAAGACTCTTCCCACTCCCCCAGGCCAGGTGAATGAAAGACAGTTTCAAGGCTAATGCATTCCTAAACCAGGAACGGAAACTTATGATTTAATCAGAGCACATGGAAAAAAAAAAAAAAGATCGGCCATTTACTTTCTTCTTGGTTTGTTTGCAACACAGAGCAAAGATCTCAGCAACTAGTTGTCCAGAAAATACAATCTTCCCTCATCTATTTTAGCCTGAAAGGCAGAGCTTTTTTTCTTGGGGGGAGAAAAAAAAAAAAAAAACCCTAAAGTTTTTGTCTTTCTAATGCCGGGGCCAGCGCGAGTCTCTCTGCTCTCAATAGCTCATTCACATCAGCTGGGCCCTGCATGCTCACTGCCACATGGTTTCCTGTTTTCAAACTGCCCCCTTGCAGCCCCCTCCGCTTTCCACCCCACCCTGACCTCTCCAGGGATGAAATCTTTCCATACTTTCCTGGCTTTAGACATTCCCTCATTCACCGATTCAAAAGGGAATGGGGGCGGTTCAAAACGCAAAGAAAAAAAAGAGAGAAGAAAAGGGGAAGCAGAGTTTTCAGAGACTGGGAGTATGTAGCGACCAGAACTTGCTGCTTGCTAGATGGAAAAGCTGAAAATGCAGCAATTTTTATTCCCAAGCTGCAAAGCGGAAAACACAGAATTGGAAACAGCACTTATCAACCCGAGGTTTGACTGCCGACCTCCAACAGCCACCCTCGGCAGCGCCGGGAGAACTGGCCCACCTCCTGCTGCTGGGATTTGCTGCACTCCTGGAGCTTAGTTAGGGGGTTGTAGGTCTTTTCATCCAGTCCTGTAGGGTGGTCCCAGCTCCCTGGTTGTATAAAGAGATCTGTGGCCACCAGCTCAAACTCTGCCAAAGGTGACTCAAACCCTGCAGCCTACTGGAACGGATAAAACACAAGTTCTCAGCATCTGAATGCAAGATGAGTCTTCCAAAGGAGATCTAAATGCATCTGCTGCAAGCAAGCCCTCCAGCTTTTCTCTTCCCAGTGCTACCCACTCTTCTGACTGCCCAAACACACTGCACCACAGCCTGCCTGTGAGCAACACAGGAACTGACTCCCTTCTGTGCCAGTTTGGTAAAACACCAAAACCCAGGAGTTTACAGAACCACCACATACTACTGTGAGCTCCTGGATGTGACACCCCAATCTGTACAGTCAGACTGCACAAAAGCACAGCTACCCTCCAGATTTAGCAGACTCAGTAACCAAGCAAAGGGCTTCTTCTCCTGAGACTGGATGACACAGTGGCCAGCCCTGACACAAAGGCTGGCCTTGGACCTTGCACTTGAGTGTATCCTCAGGCATTGGAACAGGCTGGGACTCACAGCAGATGAGCTCTCCCGGTGAGGGACACAGGTACGCTCTTACCTAGTCAGTGCCAGGGTCTCCCCACACTTCCCTTATGCTCCAGTCTCTCCCTCACATCCCAAAGCTTCATCTCCACCACACCACCAGCTGAATTGAGGAGTATCCCTCTACGAGGCTGTCTTACAGCTACAATCCCTGGCTCAAGGTCTCCACCAATGACTCCGTTCTCTCCAACAATGAGCAGAGCTTCTGCTTTCAGTATTAGGACACACACAATGTGGTTGTACTTTGGGGACTTTCTGGAGCCACCAGTTTTCTCCACAAGTAATGAGTCCCAGCAGTCATGTGCCCATCGAGACAAGGAATCAGAAATGGCTGTGACAGCATTCCAGCCCTTCAAACACTACCATAAAAGGCAGGGATTTCCTCAAATCTAAATTTATAAGACAGGAACCCATAAACAAAGTATGTGAATTTAGTTCAGGTGTAGGAATTTGCAACAGTCACAGTGTATTAATGATGCTCTAATATTTCATTATGAAGCACTTTTTTGTTTTTGGCTGATATAGCAGATAGATTTGTTTTGAAATCAATTTAATTACAGCTGCTGGTATACCCAGCCAAGATTTATCCTAACAACAACTGCACAGCTCTGCTCAGACACTCCATTTAAAGCACTTTGATCCAGAGTTCCTCTGGCAACCAGAAAGAGATGTCCAGCTGCAGGGCTGAAGGAATGCCCACCATGCAGAGGAGGTGAGCATCACTAACTGCGACAGTGCATCTTCCACTGAGATGCAAGATGGGTCCAACTTGCAGCTGCAACAACACCCAGTCTTTCGTGGCTCACATTACCTCACCCTTCTTGCAGGTAAGGGGAAATGAGAAACATCTCCAGTCAAAGCAGATGGGAAACATGCTGGGAAATGTGCAGCTTTCACAGCAGGAGGCCAATTTTTCTGAGCTATGAAGAAGCATTTTGAGATGGCCAAAAGCCACCAGTAAGTAACCCAATGTGAGCTTTCATGGGGCAGCAAGGAACAGAAAGCTCATGTGGAAGGTGCAGACAGGTGGAGAGAACCAGCCAGGGAAGCTACCAGACCCATGCCAGGCTGGGTGACTCCAGGCACAGGCTGTCCCAGGACTCAGTGCATGTCCTGTGAATCAAGATGATGACCTGCCTTACTCCTCAATTATGCATCTAGATCTAGCAAAGGTTGTCAGTTGATCTCCTTGACTCCCCTACACCTTTAGCCACAGAGGGAAACAATCAACACACACACAAAAAAAAAAAAAAAAAAAAAAAAAAAAAAAAAAAAAAGCCCTTCTCTTCTTCTTTTTTTTTTAATTTAAGCTTCCAAATCTCTAATTTGTTCCAAAAGTTTTTTCTGTAGTTCTGTTCCTGACTCACAGCAAAGATCAGGGGGCCAGTGACGACTACAGACACCCAAAGTGCATCTCATCTTCATTTCCAGACTTTACTGTTGAAGGAAGAGGGTGGGAGGAATATAATATAAACAAGTAGAAGATAATGTGCCAGACACACTCTCCCTTGGGAGACCATCACCCTCTTCCCACATTAGGTGGGGCTTTTGCTGCATTGTTTCAGGCTAGAAATCTTGCCTTGCATACAGCCTGCCATCCACACAGGCACTATCAGGCAGACACCGAACACGACTCAGCCTGGATGGAGCAGAACAAAGTCCTCCAGTCTCTTTTGTCCAGCTATTTAGGCAGTCCTTGAATGTCATACAAGTGTTTAGACAGTATATAGTATTTATGCTCTGAAACACAATGAAACAGAAAATCAGAAAATAAAGATTAAATTTAAAAAAAACCTCCTCTAACAAGTAAATAATTATCTCTTTTTTTGGCGAGTTGCTCAAAATGGAGAGGAGACGCGAGCAGCAGCCCCGGCCACTGGCTGCTGATGCGACAGTTCTGGGCTCCTTATTGAAAACATCTGGAAGCTCTGAGCCACTTTGTGCAGCCAGGAGTTTGAAACTATCCAATCATTTCATATCCAAACCCAAGTCCAGTGCTGTGGATTTCAAGGGAAGGAAAAGAGGAGGAAGAAAAAAAAAGAACAACCACACTTGATCACGCCATATGATCTGTAACTCATCCAGATAAAACTCCTCCTCCTCCACCCGCTAACAGACCTCTTAATGACAAGGAAATCATGGTTATCCTGAAACAGACTGAACTATTGTTATCTGTTTCAAATTACTTTTGCCATATCGTTATGAAACACTGCAATGATGCAATCTGCAGAAATACTCAGGCATATTAACTTTTTTAACCACGACTCTGATAGGAACTAATGGAGCAGCAGATGAAAGGAAAAAATTCTCCCTGTTTTAAGCAAGGTAAAACCCTCTTTTGGGCACTAAAATGAGGTGATAATAAATTCATCAGACAGTAAGAGAGAATTACAATTTCAATTGCTCTTTTCTTAAAAGAAAGCAGCTTTTTGGGAAGGCTTTAAAAAAATTTACATTTCTGGCACTTGCGAGGATAGACAAAACAAATCGCTTTTTTCCTAAAACTAAATAAGGCAAAGGAAATCTGTACTCTAATGCTGCAAAGCCTGTAAGAGGAGCACGTCCAATCTGGAAAGGAGAGCACATCCATCCTGTCTGCTGGGAGGGAGGTCAGTGCCCACATGAGACCAGACGGACACTCAAATGTGGATTCTGAAGCAGACCAGGCTGCTGTTGACCACAGCAAACACTCACACCCCAGACCTTGGTGAAGAACCCTGGATTTCTCATGGCATTTCTCATGTTTGCAGGAGCACTGCAACACTGAGAGGAGTTTTGTGGCTGACCCAGTCCCACTGTGCCTGTCCGTCTGCATCCCTGTGGGGTGGTGGCACTTCTGTCCACAGCTGCATCCCTCTGGCCATGGCATGATCCACCAGTGCCCCACCAAGCTACAAGTGGCTCCAAAAGGCTGGCTGTGATTTTGAATTACCCTGTGAGGTAGGGCATGGAAAGAAACGGAGTCACAGAGAGGAACACAGTCAGTCTCCCACCACCTGTGGCAAATCCATGCTACTCTAAGGGGGAAGGTCCATGATGCAGCAACAAACCTTCACAATCCTGGTTCTAGAACACCTCCATATTCATCAATTTGATTTATTCCCTGGGCAAAATCATCCACAGTACCAACACAAGTTTTATTCTCCAGCCTGACACTCTCCCAAAACTTCCCTATTTAAATCATATATTCAGACCAAGGTCTGGAGAGAGGCATTTCCTCACGGAGAAATGCTTTGGGACAACATGATTGAGCTGAATTTAACATCAAACAATCCACTGTCCAGCTGCAGCCTGTGTTTGAGCTCAGACAAAACCAGACAGAAACAGCTAAAGAGCCATGAGGGAATGAGGAGGGCTTGGAAAGCTGTCAGACACAGATACATGGAGCATGGGTTTTGAGAAAATACAAAAACACCTTGAGAGACCTTCAGCCACTTCCTGACATTCCCTTTTTCTAATATTTCTCAGAGACTCAGTGTACATTTTTCAGGAATTTCTATTGTCCAAATAACCTTCCGAAAAATGCTGAAGCTTTGGTCAGCCATGGAGCATGCCTGAACATCCTTCCAGAGGAAGTCAACTGCCCATCTTACAGTTCCCAAATTGCTACAGGAGAAACACATCCCACTCAAAAGATTAGCAACCCCTCAGCTGACTCTACATCACTTTGCAAGATCTGCTTCTTCCTTTTTACCAAAAATAACCGCAGTTGGGATGTCTAGCTGGCTGAAGTGCTGCGGGATCTTGGACCAGCCCACAGATATTTATTTAGTGTGTTATGGGAGTTGAGAGAAATACTTCTGCTGTCAAGCACTGGACATGTTGCTTTGCTCTGTGAGTTTCAACATCCTGAAAATAAGGAAGGGAAAACATGAGTGGATAAAGCAGGAACAGTCCCAAAAGAGGCTGTCAAGGAGCACCTGAGCTATGAACTGCAGCAACAAATCAGCTGCACATCCCCTGTGTCCTCCTGTCAGCTGCTCCTGCGCTCAGGCTCTTCCCACCAGGGCACAGGGTCTAATGACTTACAGACTGGGTCAAACACCAAAAAACCAGGCACTTTTGTAAAGAATAACACAGTTTGCAACCAAAACAAGTGGATGGAAGGTAATGCTTTGATTTCACAGCTGGCACAGCCCAGCTTGGAGCTGCTGCTGAAGAAATGATGCTCACTTCTCTGATCTCATCCAACACTAAAGTTGGTCACAATAGATTTGCTTATGTTTTCCTTTATGGTTTTCAGTTGCTGTCAATAAGCATGTAAATTTTACATGCACACAATGAGTGATAATCTTTGCTAATTACTGTTATTCTCCTATAAAGGAAAAATTACAATTTTGGGGATCTGGAAAGATAATGAAATAAATACAAGTATTTAAAATAGCAAATTGCAGTTATAGGAGTTTTCAAACCACTGTAAACCTTATACAAGTCACTTGAAATTGGTTTGCACAGACCATCCCTCAAATACCTGAAGGCCTGCTCAAGCCCATTCAAGCAATGTCTAATAATTTGTCCTACAGAGGAGTTAAGGAAGAGATCATTACATTTGTCTCAAATGCAAGAAAAAGGGGATGTTTCGTTATCTATAAAGCTTACAAATTCAAAAATCAAAAGAGTTTTTCATTTTTATATAATCCATAATAAAAAGGCATATTCTGACATGACTGGGATACACACAGGATATAAGAAAGTACTGCTAAAAACACATGTTCTGATCCCCCATAACAACACATTCTAGAAAGACTGAATCTCTACAGTTCAAGATATGAGGTTAAAAATTCGTTCAAGTTTTTGTGCAGGAAAACAAAGCACCTCACATTTCCAGAGTGCAGGAAACATCCTTGTGCTCTGAAATGATCCCCACTGCTGTGGGCAGGGCACAGGAGCAGGCAGACATTGCCTGAGCCACTCCAGGATGCCTCAGCAGAACATGAGATCAGTGCCATGAAATGCCTGGTGGATGGTTCTATCAGATGAATTATGTCTTTAGCTAAAAACAGAGACAGAGTAGCAGATTATGTAGATGAATTGGCGGATAAAGCCCAACAAAAATGACGCATGGCATGAGCAAGTGAAATTAATGGACAATATAAAAATGACACATCTTGAACTGAGGAAATTATTCAACTTTTACCATTCTTTCATGCCTACAGTTTAAGGCGCTGTAATCTAACTGAAAAACAGAGACGGGTCATTCAAATGAATAAATCATGCCAGAAAATGATTCAGTTTCCCTTTTTTTTTTTCCTTTTTAACTGAAGTCCCTAGGACTCAGCCCTTCAGAAGCCCACACGGCTCAGTGTATTGTCTCGGCCAGGCACTCTGTCAAAAGGGAAAAAGTTATCTTTTCTTTCATCTGGTAACTGAAAATCTGGGAGGGGAAGCACTGGGAAAGCAGAGCACTGTACAAAGGCACCCATCGTATTCCCAGGTCAGCTTTTTGCTTGGCTGCTAATGAAGGCAGTGGATTGAGGACACTGTGGCATGTTTTGCCCTTCTAATTTTTCTGTTTGCTTTGTGGAAAGGAGGATCTCAGCCCCCATGGGTAACTGAGATGCTCTGAGTGCAGCCAAGGCCCTCTCCCATCAATGACAGCCACTCCAGATCACCCTCCTACCTACACCCGCATTCAACCAATATTTTTGTGCCCTCTCTCCATGCGTTTGGAAACCTGAAATGAAATCCAATGCAAACTTTGAGAGGAGGCATTTGGAATTCAGCTCCTGCCTGGGAGGTCTGCTTTAGGACCACATGAGTACTCCTTTGCTCACTGTTTTATCCGTTTCCCTGGTAGTCCTCTGTAAAGAATATTAAACAAACATGTCTTTACAGCTCAAGAGCCCAGGAGAGAATGTTGACCCTGTGGAAAAAAAAAAACTGGTTTTATCCATTTTTACCCCACTTTCATCCCTCTGGACTAAGGATGTATATACAAGGGTAAGGATTCATTGGGTCCACAAAGCCACCATTAAGGACTGTCACATCAATCCATGCTGAGTATGTTCTCCCCTATAGCCTGATTTTAGAAAGTATTTTTAAAGGAATTTCAGGGCATAAAACATGTATAATTACAGCCAGATATGTGAAAGCATTGCCATTAGTAAGGAAGTTTCTCAACAGTTGATGCTGCTCCAGAAAAAGAATAAAATATTTATTCTAAGGGTATAAACTAACATATCCTACATCTCTACCAGGTTTTGGAAGATCCCTCTACAATAACATTTGTTGTTGCAAGGTTAAATCCTAACTGGAATAATGGGTCTCAAGCCCTGCTCGTGTGCCTCTCCACTCAGTTAAAGCTAGGGAATGTCCCTGCAAATATGGGGAATGTCCAATACAGGTGCTTTAGGAAGGTTTTAGTTGCTGAGTTTTTGTGCCCCGCTCTCTCATTCCCCACCTGCCAGAGATGATGCATTTCCATAGATTTAATAGCCATTTTCAATAGATAAATACATTTAAGACAATGGATGATGATAAATGGCACCAAAAATGTCAAAAAGTAGCGTTTATTATACCCTGCAATTTCCCTGAGTTATCCTTCTGATCTGGACTGTCTCAGGAGCTGCAAATTGCTGTGCTGCAGATAAGGAAAATGGAGCATCTGAGATTTCTCTCCTGTGACTACAAGCAAAGGGTTGGTTTTGTTTTCTTAGGAAGAAAGAGGAAAATGTTCTGAAGCTTTCTCTTCAGACTAAAATCCAAAACATTTACAAGACTCAAGCGCACAAAAGCTTGCAGATAACCACCAGAACTGATGCCAGTTCCATCAAAGCAAACAACTAACAGCAACTGGGAGGAATGCAGATTATGCAGCATCCTTCTCTATTGGAAAAAAAAAAATCTGTTACACAACAGTTAAATAATTTAACTACTCCAAGTTATTATTCCTCAGTTAGTCTCTTTTGGCTATCATGCAGCACTAGTCTCTTCTGTTTCTGAAGTCTGCCTTTCGGAGAAAAAAAAAGGCAACTTCAAAACATGCAAAAATTAATGAAACCCATATGTGGGATACTGTCATTATTCCATGTTTATAGGAGGATCAGGTTTTGTTAAATGGGCTTACTTAATGCAGACGCATAAGCAAAAATACCCAGCAAAAGATCTGAAAGCTATTGAGAGCAAAATATTTTCAAAATTTAAACTAAAAGCAACTATATATTTGGTGCAACTTTGTTTATGGCTTCTCTGAGAGCTTATAAAGTTCTCCTAACCAGAGAAACATCTCCTAGATAAGATTTTACCTTTTTGGCTTTCACCCTCATACTGTATTTAAGCTGGGCCAACATAAAAATCAATGGCTTATGGAAACATCTGTTGATACAGGAACATAATTTTTACTTTTTTCAACAGCTGTTGTTATTTTATGCTCTATTTTGGCTAGGCCAGTTAGTAAGACTGGAAGAAAATAAAAGTTGGGCTCCTTTCCTGACTTTGGTCTCTCTTTAGTGGCTGCAGTGAGCACCTCGTTCCCTCCCCTGTACTGGGAGTCTGGGGGGATAAAGGCTGAATGCCCCCCAAGGCTGGTCTTGCCCACCAGACTCAGGCAAGAAATAAAGGAAATACATCTCCCCCAAATATTGGCTTAAAATACCCCCTTGCTGTTGCTGCTTTCTGCCCGTAAAAGGGACTAGAACACCCTCCACTGCCCATCTTCCCATTTGCACTTCCAGCAGCAATCCACAATAAACCCCAGGTTTGTCTTGCCCCCTCCTGCTATTTCACTGCTGGGATCCAGACATCTGCCAACATCCTCTGTAAAAGATAACACACAATATATTTTAAGAGCCAAGCTGCCACAAGATATTTGGTGCTTCAGACTGTGCTCCTTCCCAGACAGAGAACATGCACTGCTCTCAGGAAGGCTTGCATAAAAACAGAATGTACTTTTCTTGTGAATCTAATGATTGCCTAACAAAAAAAAAACCAAAACAACAAATTCAACCAAAATATCCTATTTTCAACATTTAATTCAGCTGCTAGTTGAAACAAGATGTTTCTATCTAAATTCTGTTTTCTTGAAGGAGAAGAAAACAACTTACAAAGCTTTTAAAGAGCTCCAGTCTTTTTCAGTGTACATTCAAACTGTCAAGAGCCAAAGAAAGCCAATACCCCATGCACAGATTTTTTTCTTTCCCCTTGCTCTTTTTAACAGAGAGAACTTGTTTAATCTTACCTGCAAACTTCTTATTTCCCTGCCATGCACTCCTAGAGTCTCCGTCAGCTGTGCCAACGCTTGCCCAAAAGGACAGTCATAAAAATCCAGTTTAAACAGAAACTGCTTATCTAGAGGAGGGAGAGCTCCAGGTTCGCAAGCAGAAGAGATATTTCAGCATTAAAGAATTCTCGGAGCTACTCCAAGACACAAATTTTTGTTGTCTGCTGCACTGCAAGGATTTTAAGCCCAGAAAGAAGCTATTTATTTAGTCTATATACATAGATTTATAACAAAGGCAGAGGATCCATCTACAGTCTTCTGGGTGCTTTTTGCATCGTTTATAGCATATGAAATAAAACTCAGCTTCCTCAAAGACAGAAAAGAAGAAATAAACAAGACTTGACAAGAAAAATCAAACACTGTCCCCCAAATATACAGCTATGAACTAAAAAAGCTTTTTGAGCTGCCTCTCGATGTCTCCTCAAAACACATTAAAACACAGAACTTGGAAAATGCCCTGAAACCCATTTCTGCCGACGCTGCAGAGAGGAGTTTCTCTCACCCCCTCCCTTTGTAAGACCTCTTTGTAAATCTTTACAGTCATGCCTCTCTTTGGTTATCTACAGGTAGGAATATCTGGATATGATGTAAGCAACCTTCATTCTCTTTAAAAGGCTCAAAAACATACATTACTGCTCTGTTTTAACCCTGGAGTGCAGGCATTTGAAGCTAAAACTTATCTGCCTCCTCCTGGGCAAGCAGGTCAGTAAGCATTTCCTCACCTTGTTATGGCCAGTGAGTTAAAAAAAGAAGTAACAGTGGAACAAAATACCAAGGAATCCTTCTGTAATCTCAGTAGATTTTAACATCCCATCCCTCTCCATGCTTTTGGTAAGAATCAGTACAGTATTTTGGAAAGGCAGAAGAGATTTCATACTCCTAAACACAAGATCTCAGATTGAAACTAAAGTTTCAGAGAATTGCACCTCCAGTCTTTGAATATGTGTATTTTGGAAATATTCCTCCTAACCACTTTCAGGCATTTAATATGTCCAGCTGTGTTAAGAAACCAAGCAAAAGTTCAGTGTCAAGTAGTTCAGGATTATGATCTTTTTTTTTTTTTTTGATTTATGGAGGTAAGCATAGTCTCAGACACAAGACAAACAAGTCACTTGATGCTAAGCAGACTCGGTACCAGAGCTCAGACTAATGAGCAAGCAGGGGCGAGGCTTCATGCTCCAGCCTCTTATCTCAGCAGCTGGAAGGACACCACATAAGGAGGCAGAGCACAGCCAGAGACAGGCAGAGCCAGCCCCAAGGTACCTGCAAACACAGTATTGGTGTTCCAGTGGGGAAGATGGAAATGCTCCAGGAGAGGGAGGCATGTGATATTGGTAAAGATGCAGGTAAGAATATGCCCCCAAATAACTAAGTGCAAAAATAAGGAGAAACTACTATTAAGTGGCTGTAATGGTATCAGGGCAAAGTCTTTAGGGAGAAGTAATATCTAACCAGGCTGAGGAAACCATAAGCCACCCATCAGACGTTCTGCAGATCTGAAAGGAGAGCAGCATAACTCAGGTTAAAGATAGAATAGCAACAATTCCTCTGTTTCAAACTATACAAACAGAAGAGAAATCCAGAAATATTTGCTCTATTTTTGGATTAGTCTCCTGGGCACAGCTACCACCTTCATTTTACCAAGTACATCACTGGCACTAAGATGATAAACACAGCAAGTAAGAAGGGAGGGAGCAGTTAAGTTCACCACTGCTCAAGAGGAAATCAGAAAGTTTGCTACATCAAGTACATGTTTATTTAGGCATAAATTTAATGTATAAGTGAAGCAGAAAGAGAAAGAAGATGACAAGTGGAAGAAGAACTTTATTATCTGCAAGAAGAACTTTATTATCTGTATTATTTGTACTATCAAGCACAAAAGAAAGCCTAGTTTAGAATTTGCTCCCATCTGCTAATTTCTATACAGCTGATGAAGTGTATTTTATTAAACCATTACAAAACATTTTACATTCTTGTCCTTGCTGGAGTTATTCCAAAGCAGAAGTCCAAAACACAGACCACAGCAGTAGAAAACCAAAGTGGCAATGGAAAGGAGGTACAGCAGCACTAAGAAACTCTTATCCTTTGTGTCTACCTGCTCTGCGGTCCCAATAAAAAAGTCACTCTTGTCCATGTACATGTCATTTGGAGACATCACCTCTTCTGTGGCATAACTTATGACAAAGTCTTCTACCAAAATTCAGAAGTTTCCTATTCTTGAAAGTTTCCATTAATTTGGTATTATGAGAAGGACAGCTATGACTGCCCACAGCCAAACACAACACCAAGGCACTGCTCTGGCCCTGGGGGTTTTAATTCTGACCTGCAGCTGCCCCAGCTCAGCCAAACCCACTCCCTCCCAAACTTTTATTTTAGATATCACATTCTTGGACACCAAATGACACAGTCCTTCTGAGTGATATTAGAACCATCCACTGCAACATGAACCATCTATTCTTGTTTCACAGCCCCAAGCTTAAAAACCTCCCCACCACCACCAGTCTATCCCATATAACTGTAAAGATGTCCCTGCCAAGCCAGAGAGCCATCAGTCTGCCCAGTGCAAGGATGCTGCATGAAGAGGCAAACATTTAGTTATCACCCAGGCTTTTATCTCATCTGATGTTTTAACAGCAGTTTGAGCCCAGAAACATTCTGCAACACAGCTGAGTCACCCTGGGCCACACCAGGATGTGTACGTAACACCAGGCAGAAACAGACACCGAGCAGAATCAGCTGAGATGCTGGAGGAAAAAAAAACAGGTTTCTACCTTTGCATGAAAATAATATAATAAGGGAAGGCAAACAACCTAAAATAGGTGGGAAAAGGCTGAGAACAATAACAAAAAGGGAAATCTGTGAAAGGACCACGAGGTGACAGGCATTTTGATTCCATGTTTCTATGGAATAAGTTTGACAGTACTTTTTATGTTCTTACTCCCATCACTCTTTTCATCCATTGCTGGAAGTTAAAGTCAGAAATGCCATGCCTGGATATCGCTAGAGCCTGCTTCATCAGTGCCCAAGAGTTCCTGTTCAACTCTCCTGTCTGTCCCATAAGTACTCACAAAAACCCAGAACATGTATGGGAATATAATCGAAAATTGATTTATTGCATTTAAAAGGTTTTTCTCTAAAGTGGTGTAAATTCCAATAAACTGCAAAAAAAGCCCCGTAATCTACAGAAAAGCATAAAGCTGTCTACACTGTAAGGGGCCAACTCTGGCTTCCAAAATATTAGAATGGAACTAGATAAGTTCCTTCAGAAAGATAAAAACCCAGTGATCTGATACACCAAAGTACCCATTCGTCAAAATAATGCAGCCTCCATTGGAAGTCCACATTTGGTCTCCCATGTTATCATCTTAGTTTTCTCTATATTTAGACCAGGAATTCAATGTGCAGTAACCATGTCTACTGTACAACAGTTACACCACAAAACTTTTAAGATATTTCAAACACAAATAAAAGATTCTATAGGATAAAGGAGATTGGACCTTTCAGAAACAGCACAGTATTTTCCTTCATAAGGTACAATATTCAATGCCAGCATTCCTTTGCTAAACTAACAGTCTTAAACATCCATTATTTTATGGAAAGTATGGATCCATATTTTCATGACTGCATAAAAAATGAATGTATCAAACCACTGGAAGAGAGTCCAAACCCAGGATTCTCTATACTTAAAATCTTTTAGGCCTGTATTTTATAAACTTGTAAAATAACAGAGTCCTGATCCTAAAAAGGATCTGAAAGCTACTTTAATACACTGATGTAAAATAATTTATGAGTAAACCTCTTTGTCTGAAGCAAGTTGTAAGTGAGCATTGCAGAACTGCAGTTATTAAACAGTTATCTTCAATCTAAACCATCTCAAAACTACAGCAAGATCTTGATGCTTTTAACACTGAGTGTGAAAAAACAGAGGGATAAACTTCGCTGCGACTGGGAGGATGGCAGAGCCAGATGTTTCATTAGAGAAAATGAGGAAATGATGAAAAACCAGAGTATCAGGCAGCAATCTTTGCCTCTGAAGAACAGTGGCTGAGGGGAAGGCGAAGGGGAGGAGAATTAACTCACCATCTCCAGAGATCAGCGGGGGCTGGCAAGAGCCCCGTGGCCACAGTGGGGGTGGCACAGGCGCCTTCATCTGCCCGGAGCCAGACCTGGGAGCAGCATTCCTGCACTGAGCTGGGGATTTGGCTCCGTGTCCACGTTCCTGCCTCACCCCTTAACATCCGTGAATCCTGTGACTGAGCTTGGAAACTGCTGTCTTGAGCTGGGGATTATCAGCATTCTGGATAAAAAGGCATCGGAAATGCAGCACCCAGAGAAATTCAGTGCAGGACAAAAAACCTGCCACAACAGTTGTATAAATGCCTTCAAGGCATGAGTAATGGTAAAGGCCAAACAAGAACCTCAGCCTGGTTTGAATTTATTTTTCTTTTCCTTCCCCCAGCTTTTATTCTCGCTCCCTGCAGCTTGTGTGGCGATGCCCAGAGCAGCCGGCGAAAGCCGGGGTGATGTGTCCTACACAGCCCAGCCATGCATTCACTCAGGGCTGGCAAGCTGACACAATTTCCTCCCAGAGCTCAAAGCCTCTGCCCTGATCATCCAGGGCAGACACAGGATGCTGGTGGGTGTGAGAAAGGGCTTGGCAGATGACTAGCCCAAAGCCCTGACCCAATGGGTAAGTGTGTGTCAGCCACCAGCATTAATGCCAGGCTTAGAGCAGGCCCCCTTTTGGCTCAGGTTTTCCATGTTTACTGTAGTTACAGGACAACATTTACAAAGAGAGGGTTACACAAGTGATTTTAAAGAGGCAGGGTGAGAACACAGCCTATTGTTAAGGCTGCACTTTCCACCACCAGACCCAGCTCTGATTTGTTTCCAACACTTCAGCCACTTGCTCTGAAATTGTCCAAGCTGTTGAGGAAATTCCAATGCTATTCTGCAGGTCCTTTGGGAAGAAGGCCTGATGGAGAAAATGAACTTCAGTGCATACAGACAACCTGGATTTTGTCAGGTCCTCAGGACGAACCGTTTGTTAGAATAGTTAATTCCTAAGAAAATAAATCGGAGCCTGGAGAACTATGACAATCCCTTGTCTTAGGTCACCAGCAAGGTTCAGTAGTTTGGAACCATGAAGCACCACTTGATCTGACAACTGCAGCAGACTCTGCTCCTCTGCACCAGCCACAGGAGGTGGGTGACACTGTACACCTTGGCCACAATTTTATCCATTTACCTGATGACTCCAAGGAAGCAAAGCATGAGAGATTACAGTTGAGGGGAGGGAAAAATCCCTGTATTCTTCACCCTACTGTCCATCCCAACACTCATCTCAGTGCCATGTGGGTCTCTACTCTCTCCCATAGGCTCTTTTCCATCCCCTTCTTCCCATCCTCATCTCCTGCAGTCCTGCTGTCCCAGTCCCCTTCCTTTGCTCACCCTGCCAGACTCTAGCCAAGCAGCTCCTTGCTCTTCTCCCTGTTCAGCAGAGCACAAACACGGGGGCCTACAAACCAAAACCAACAGGCAACAACAGACCTGAGGCTCAGTCCTGACAGCATCATCTCTCTTATCTGTAACAACTCCCAGGGAATGAGGTTTCCTGGCCTCCCTAGGTGGTCTTGCAACAGTTTTATGATGGCAACAGGATGTTTTCACAACATCCAGCCTAAATCATCCTGGCAAATTAGCAAATCAGTAAATTTAACTGCCATGGAAATCTGGGACTTTAATAACCACTATTACATGTTGGCAGACTGCTGGATTGCACAATGGTTTTCTTTTTGCTGCATCGAATAAATTTAGTTCTTTCAATCTCTTCTCACGTTTCTTAATCTCTTCTCATTGTTTCCTTCGGACACTTTCCAATCTGCCCGTGTCTTCCTCTGAGCAGGGCACTCCAAACTGCATTTGATGGCACTGATGATGGCTCCACAGTGCCACACATGAGTAAGTCACCTCCTGCACCTTACGGAGGACACTCCTTCAAATATAACTCCAAACAAGATTTGTCTCTCTTGCAATAGCTCTTGCAGTTGGTTCATTTGTAAACCACTACAAATCCTCAGCCTTATTTTAACCTATCCCTCTCCAGCTTAAGCCTGAATTGGTAAAAGTTGCATTTTGCTTTCTCCTTTGCAAATGCAGCACTCACTGTTTGTTTTTATCTCTTATCTGGATGTGCTCTCCAATTTCTTACAGTCACTCAGAACCTTGACCCTGTTCTCTCAAGTGCCTACAATCCCTCCCAACCTGATATCATCTGAGTGTTGTAAACATACCTCCATCTTCCAAATCATGACTGAAAATATTGCAAGTTTCCCCCCAGAAAGTGACCTTGCTGATATATCGTTACTGCACTACTTGGATCAGTGGAGGGATGTAAGTGCAAGAGTTTTCTAAGCTTCATTCTCTGCAACTTCTGAAAATACAGACATTAATTAAATACTGATTTCTCTGGTAAAAGGTAGGATGCATTCAATTCAATAAGAACTAACTAATACAGTTAATAAATGCAATGGGAAGGCTGTTTCCCAGTGAACTCTGTTCCTCAGGTCAGCCAGCTACAACTTCTCAGTCACAGGCTCAGACAACCAAAGCCATCGGATGAACCCAGCAGCACAACCTCATCCATCCTGCCACATGGAAGACAAAGATTCAGCAAATAATGAATCACAACCAATTTCTGGGATCAACACAAGAGAAGCACATCAGGGTACAGTTCATTTTAAACTGCTGCTTTACTTTTATGATGCTGGAGCAACAGGCTCCATTTTAAATTATTGTAATTTCATAGCATGCAGAAGCCAAACCAAATTTCTCATCAGAGATAAAAAATATTCCATTTTAAAAACGCTAAAGTCTCATTTTAATAGATGACATCAAGAGACTGTCCCAGCTCTACTCAAGATTCCCAAACTAAGCAGGAACATAAGGACCAGGAGAGTCTCCATCAGGATAAGCACCCACTGCCCAGCATGCAAGGAGCCTGGGAAGTTCTGCTTACTGAGTTTTATAGCTGAACAGATACAACTTGTGAGAAAAGATTCTGGAAATTTAAGAAATAGATAATTTAAAAACTCGTTTTAATTGAAAAAAACATTTTTGCATTATTTTCTCTTCAGTGCTTATAACCCTAGAGACTTCTTAAACATTTTTTAACATCTTAAACATTTTTTAACAGCAGCTTTTCCACGACGTGCAAGAATCTTCTGAAACGACTACAGGAGAAAGTGTGAGATCTCACATCTGTAACACTGGCATCACAGATCCAGCTAATTCTAAAAATGCTTCACAGTTTTTCATTCTTCACAACCCAGCTTAGAAGAAAGAGTTTTCCCCCTACTCTCTCCAGAGGACTCAAGCTACTGTCCTTCAGCCTGACTGAACTATATAAGAAATTGCACTATTTAAATTCCAAGACTGTTTTTTTTAAGAAACTTGTGCCTATAAAAAGCAGTGTGCAAATTTCTCACCCATAAAACAGGAGTTAACAAGTATTCCCAATATCCAAAACTGCCGACAGCACCAGTGAGGCTGCAAAATACCTGCAGCTCCTGACCAGGGGCAAGCAACAACACTTCTATTTTCAGCAAGTTAAGAAAACCACCTTTACTAACCACAAAATGGCTCTGTAATGAGAAGGCAGTGAGCACCTGAAAGACTCCTGGCTACAAAAAGAAGCAGCACTAAATAAAGCAGAGTCAGGACGTGGCAGGAGAGGCACAAAGCGCGATGGTGGCTTTCACCGGCCGCCTCTGACCCAGCCCACATGTGTGAATTAAGCTCTATTTATAAGCCTTCCACTCCTTTTTGGTTGTTTTTTTTTTTTTTTTTTTAATGACCTTAATATAGTGCAGTTGTTATTTTGTTTCTGTTGAACGTAGCAACAGGAAACCCTGTCAGTCCTGCAGCAAACTTTCCATTCTCCTGGCACTCCCATTCCTGCCTCGGAAAAGCCAGATTTCTAAAGAGGTGTTTGACAGGGTGGGAGGGAGAGGAAGAAGAGAAGAAAGCACTCACACAAAACCCAAAATGACTGTAAAACATGCAAAATGAAAGCCAAATTCATTTTTTTTTCCTTTTCTCCTTGTTTGAAAATAAAAGGCTGTGTCCTAAATTGCATTTTCTAAAGATTTCTTACTTCACTACCCGATTTGGAAGTATTGGTCAGGAAAATGCTCTTTAATAAGGGGTCCATAAAAAAAAAAAAAAAAAAAAAACCAAAAAAAAACAACCAACGAAAATTCAGTAGCATCTTTACACTCACACATTCCAGTAATGAAATACTTCCATATCAGACAGCAAAATTTTAGCCTGGAAAGTAATTTTCTCTAGTCCCTGGCTAACTCACCAAGCAAACAGCTACACAAATTAAGCCTTAACTTGTTAAAAACATAATAAACCTGATTTTATTACAAGCTTTGGCAAGACTGTTCTGCTGTTCAAAGAGCTTTACTGCATGATGAGCAAAGATTTTTGGAGCTCCACCCTGCAGTGTAAACTCATCCCCACAGTATTTTCTCTTTTAACAGCTTCATAATGGTAGGGGAAGACACAAACACAGCTGCTCAAAGGCAACGTGCTCCAACACAAGGCTTGCCATCAATTTGCCATTTACAAAACACTTTTTCAGGAACACGAAACCACACATAAAATACAGAAGCAAATACAAATCCATCTAGGAAAGGTAACACCAAAAAAACCACAGCTATTGACAAAGCAGAATTTGTACTAGTGGTGCTTTAAATGAAAATTATGATCAAGCTAAATACCAACCTTTTTTTTTTTTTTAAATGACAGTCCTTAAATATGGCAAAGCACAATTAATAAAATGCAATACCAATGGATTCCTGATTCCTGGCATGACCTTTTTATATTGTTTCACTGACATGAGGAATATGGCATTTCCCCCCACATTTGATCCCTACATATCCTCCCATAATTCATTTTTCTTCCAGCTAAGGCACAAACACTCCCAGCCTATGATGCCTTTAGACCTCAGAGTCTGTGCACACACCAACATAAACCACAGCCACAGTTCCTTCTGCCAAAACCTCCCTGGAAACACAAAGCACCAGAAGGGATGGACAGACCCTCCAGGACCACCCTGGCAGCAGCAGTGCAGGGACCTTGAAGGTGCTGCTGGCCCCACACAGCACCACCAACCTCAGGTGCATTCCAGGACATGGCTTTTGTCAAATCATACACAAGTCTTGGTACAACCTTGCCCCATGAGGAACCTCTTGGCTCAATCTGTCACAGGCTGAGAAAACATCAAGGTGCCTGAATCCAGCGGTTGAAAATACAAGGGCTAAAAAAGCCCAGGCTATCTTTAAAAGGCTAAAGCAACATCACTGGGCATCGTTCAGCTTTGCAGAGGCTACAGAATGGAAACCAGAAGGTCACAGTAGCAGTAGTGTTTCTTTATAAAGCACAGCAAAGGACAAGGTGACAACACCCGCACTCACCACTTCCTCTGTGCCGTCCTTCTGATAATCCACCTCGTCCTCAGTTTTCAATTCCAACATCCCTGTGCAAACAGAAGGTCCACAAAGGTAATTTAAAAACAAACTTTTTTAATTGCTACTAACATTTTTTTGTTTACTCAAACCAGTCCCCTCCTCCACCCACAAAAAAGAAAAGAAAACCCAACCCCCAAGCCCCTTCAACAAGTCCATTTGAACCCCTACAAGGCCACTTGATTTCCAAATTCTGGTTTCATTGCTGACTTCACTGCTTCCTTGCTATTCATTTTAACTATCGTATCTGGGACTGAAGGAAACAGCAGCAAGCGTAGGGTGAAACTCCTGACAACCTGGAGGTGAGGCCAAACGCATCTGCAAGTATTTGTTCATATACTTTCTTGGCTCCCATTCATCTACATAAAGAATCAAACTTTTTCCTATTTTCCCCCTTACCATAACCCAAAGATAAGACCTTGTCTGCCCTCAATATCTATTTTAAGCATTGCAAAAAAAAAAAACAACAACAAAAAAAAAACAACCAAAACAAACAAAAAACAAACAAACAAACAAACAAAAAACAAAAAAAAACCAAAACAAAAAAAAAAAAAAAAAACACAAAACAAACCAAACCCTGCAAAAACTCAACCCACCTGCACTGCCTTACGGATTAGAGAATTACCCCCCTGGACTAGGAAAGCAAAACGTTTGCTGCTGGAGTTTACAAAGTCCCAGCTGACTTTCCCCTTCTCCACGCTCCCATGATGGTGTCACCACCACAGTTGTACAAATTTCATGTCCCAGCTGCTTCCTCTGCCCAGCCAAGTTTTCATGAGTCACCATTCCCCAGGGGTTCCCCTTGCTTACCTTTCTCTGGCATGAAGTCAACATCCTAATTCTCTTTCAACCCTAAGCTAAGGACTCTCATGACACACAGGACACTTTTAGAGTGAAGTGATTTGACCAAAGCCACCCAGATGGAGAGTGGCTGCGTCAGGGCTAAACTCCCCTCTAATCCCACTCCCTCTCTCATTTCTACTAAAAACAAACACTGGATGGATGACCACGCCTTCTCAAGGGTGACCTATGCTTGCAGTGAGTTTAGCCCTACAGAGATTTAGCAAGAGGAGCCTCCCATCTTCGTGGGGAAATCGTCCTAATAATCGTCACTAATGGTTTTCCACTGCCTTTAATGTCTACCCTTGTTTTTTGGGACCATCTGGTTTTGCAATGATTTTGCCTCGATTGCATGAATTTGTGGGCAGCCTCAAAAATCAGAGATAATGCTACAAATTTCTGTGAGATCAATTTGCTGGGAGATGTGCTTGGGGTCATGGCAATGCCACCATGGTGGCATGAGATCCTGATCCAAAGACAGAACATGCAAGTAAGAAACATTTGATGCACTGAGGATGGGAGAAGCAAGCTCACCCTGCTGGGTAAGAAATGGAGGATGAAGACATTTTGCCCTCAGGATGAAATTCAAGATAATTTTTTCAGTCTGTCACTTCTTCCTAAATTTCTGTTAAGAAATATCCCAAAGGAAAAACACTATAAAGCTATCACAGAGGTCTCTGGGCATAGTGCCCCTTATTGCAAGTGTGGCATTGTTAGTGACATTTATTACCTGCTCATCCTGCCACTCTAACAGGGGAAGGAAATCATTCCAAGAGCTTATCCATAGGGAAAATGCTACCAATAAGAATGAGGTGAAGACTCATAAGGTGATATTCTTCTGTCAAGGAATATTTTCTTGAAATGCTGAGATCTACAGGAGGTATTTCTCCCAGGAGAATAACTAAGGAGCAGTAATCACAGTATTTGTTATTTAAGATGGCAGACCCCAACCATACAGTCCAACCTTGCTTGCTTTGGTTTCTGCCAAGAAACTGCAACTACTCCAAAGTGTTTTGTCAGCACAAACCCATGGCATCTCTTTTCTTCTCACCCAGCCAGGTTACTGTGGTATGATTTCATAACCTAACTCCTTTCTTTTTTAATGAGGAGCATCTACCTGCCTGACTTGCAGATAATGTGCTTGCAGAACCCCTTACTCAGCTCTAATGCACTTCTGAGTCTAAAGCTGACAGTAGGAGGAGATGCCTCAGGAAAGCAGGATCTGCCTTCATCAGCTTCCGTCAGGGTTGTGACCAGTCACTAGATACCTGTCTGGATAAGGAAATGAGCCTTTTGAAGTCTTTGTTTTGGGGGTAGGCGGAAACTAAGCAGAGGCAATGAGATAAACAGGTGTATATTTGGGAGCAGCTCCACAATATAAATAAAAAAATTAAAGACCTCAATGATGTGGAGTAATGGCAACAGCAATTATCAGCTGATTACATCGCTGATAAATTACCATGACAATAAACCCCTCTGACTACACGAGTTTCTGAGAAATGGCCTTGTGACCTACACTTCCTTTGGGAAGGTTTTATTGTGTTCCACCAAAAAAAGATGTGATTCATCCTGAGAACTGACAAGTCCAACTCCAGCATGGATACAAAATCCTCTGTACAAATCCAGACCTCAGGGAAAACTCCCCACAACTGGCACAGCAGAAAAAAATTGAAAGTTGCCACCGAACTCATACAAAAAACGTGCCACCCAAGGCTAGACACCAACATGAAAAATGTACACAGCAATAATTATAAACAACAAATCAGTTCTATTGAATTACTGCCATATCAGAGTTCTAGATGGTGCTCTATAGGAGCTCAGTTTCAGAAATATTCCAGATAGAGAGATTGGATTCAGATCAGTCACTTGCCCCTGCTTAAAGTCAGTTTTTTATTTGGGCTTCCCCAACATTTTGATTCAAAATAATCCTAAAGTACTTCAAGAGAAAATACTACAATTTAAATTTTGTTTTGTGTGGCATGTCATTGCACATAAACAATTTCTGCTTAAGGATAGGTCAGACCATTTTATTCCAAGACCCTTCAGCCCTAAATCCTTATGTATCTTAAATCAGTAACAGGATCACCTCCTTTTTTCCTCCCCTTTCCATATCCTAATACAGAATGATGACTTAACATTACTTAACATTACTTTCCTACTTTAGCTACTATCTTATTGGACTGTCTGGTCCCTTTTCCTTTTCAAACCTCATCTAGATAGTGTCATGGCTCCAAGAATCCAACCAGAGGTAAAGACCTGGACTGTACAGATAGAGCTGGCAGAGCCAGAGGCTCCTAGGAAAAGGAGCCCAGCCAAATACTGACTTACAGCCACTCCCATCTATTGAACTGTCAGACCAACACAGCATTAAAACATGTTCCTTCTGAAAACAACTTTCTAATCCACCTTTATATCTTTTTACTTATTTACTAGTGATCTCTTGACTCATGTTTACTGGTTATCTCTTTGTTTGTGGGGACACACAAACTAAAAATACTGAACTCAACAAAAAATGCATTTGCTGGACCCTTCACTGACACCCCCTCCCCTCCAAGCCTTTCTCCTGCCCTCAGTTATTCTGCTGTCACATAGCAGAACAAACTCCCTACCATCACCCCATGCTGCACTGAAGAAACACCTCTCAGCCTTAGAGCAGTGAAACAGCTTTATACCTTCACAACTTCATGATTTATATCATAGCAGATTTTCTTTTAATCATTTAAATGCTTTGTTTGTTTGATTGTTTGTTTGTTAGGTGCTGGGAAAGCAAAAGGCACTGTATCATTTTCTCAGAGCAAAGAAAAAATGGCAACTGAAAAAGTTCAGCTGCTTCCATGTAACAGCTGCCTGAACAGGTGGGATACACAGATCAGATTAGCTCCATGTTTCAGTACCAAATTCACCTAGAATTAAATCCCAGGCTGCAGCAACAAAACCCATTTCTTTTTCATTCAATGTACCCCTTTATTTCCCTTTCTGGAGTTACCTGGTGATGTTTTCCATTAGCTCCTGCTGCATGGACCCGAGGCTTCTGTGCTGTCCCCCGAGTCCCACCACTCTCTCCCATCACCACTCATCTACGGGGAACGCCAGTCCCACCTCCCAGCCCACAGGAGCCAGTAAAACTCATCCCCTGACTTCCAGCACTGCTGAAATGCACTGGCAAACACCACCAGCTGCTCTGCCTGACAAAAAAGCTCTGAAGCCCGGAAAAGGCGGCGGGGGTAGGGCTCATGGCTGTTTTAAATGACCTAATGCTGCCAATTAGGAAGCAGCTTCGGGCAGTTCAGAGGGACACTGGCAGCTGGCTCAAGCCGACAAGAAAAGAAAATCATGAGAGCCCCGTTGTACCCACTGGCTGCACATCAGCAAAAATAAAGGGGAAAAGCGAAGGAGTAACACCAAGGAAATAAACCCTCATGCCCATATGAAAGCTTACAACTTGAAGATAAAGTAATCCAAATAGCCCAAGCCCATTCATTTCTTCTCCAGCGAGGATTTACGTGCTAGAAATTCTTCTGTACAAATTCATAGGAGATGATGCTCTGTTCTTACCTCCAGTGCTAGACAAGCAACATGGATTTGAATTGGAAGTTTTTATATGAAATTACAAATTTTTTTGTTTCCCAGAAGAAAAACCTCGAACACTTCCTCTCCAAAACAAGCATCCAGCTCTTACTTCCTTTCCTTTGCTGATGACGTGACAGAGACACACCTACAAAGAAAAAACTAAAAAGTAGAAAACCAATTGATTTTTCCTACCTGTAACAGGCTCAGCTCCTTGCACTGCTAGGCTGACATTTTTCTTCTTTGTTGAGGAACTGAAATCCATTTGTCCATTAAAGTTCGCTCTGGCATCCACTGCAGTCTGGGGCTCAAGCCCCACTTTTTCTGCAGCAGGTACTTCAGGAGAACAAGGTGTCTCTGCTGCAAAAACCACTGCATCAAAACTTTTTACCATTTTAGGAACTTTATCCAGAGAAGAGGCATCATTAGCCGATACCAAACTCTTCACTCCCACATTTTCCAGTGACTCCACAGCCTGCAAACGGCAGGAACACGGCGAGAAGGGCACTGCAGGTACAGCTCGGCTTTGCTTTCCATCGGGCTCAGCCAAGCCCTCCCCGTGAGCCCCTGTCAGGGCAGGAGCGGTGTCGCTGTCACCAGCCGGACAGACGGTGTCGGTGCTGGAGTCGCTGTCACACGTGGGCTCCTCTGCGATGGGCTGGAGCGCTGCCCGGGGCAGCACGCTCTCCGTGTCCTCCTGCTCCTCTGCATACACTGCAACGGGGACTATGGTCACTGGCCTTGGCACCTCCTCACCCTCACAGGCATCGCTCGGGGCTCCTGCCTCTGAGGCGCCCTTTAACTCAGGGGTGCTGCTGGGGGGAAAGATTCGTTGTAGGGTTTGAGTGGGGTCTTGTTCTCGGTTCAGCTCAGCATTCTGACAAGGGTCACTGTCTGCACTCACTGACTCATCTGCTGATGCAGGTCCATGCATGGTGCCTTCTGCTGCAACCGCTCCTCCAGCTTTGCAATCTTCTTTGGGTTGGTCTGTGGCTTTCAGCCCAGCATCCACATTGCTGCTGCCCACCACAGGCCTCCCCAGACTGCAGGCAGAGGGTTTCACAACAGCAGCAAGAAGTTCCTCTGACAAAACCTGCTCATTGCCATTCACATGAGCCTCCTGCTCAGGCTCAGCTTTGCCTCCTTCAAGTTGCTGCGAGTGGCTCTGCCCCAGGGAGCCCTCGTCCCTGGCATGGTCCCCAGGCCAGGCGGCAGCTACCCCGCCATGCTCCCCACCGTGCTGCCAGGCGAGCTCTGCCGAGCCTGCCCTCGCCACTACCGCTTCCTGGTTTTGTTTAGATTCCTCATTATGAGTTGCAGAGGGTGTGCCTATTAAATTATCCTCGGCACAGTCTGCGCCCTTGGCACACGGAGCTGATCCAGGGTCATTACCTTGCAGAGCTGCCTCCTGCCCGGGAGGTGCCACTGCAGCATCTCCCTCCTGACTCACAGCCAGCCCCTCTCCTCTGGGTAGGGGAGAGGGCGATTCCACCTTGCTGCTCCTCCCCTCCTGCTCTGAAGCACTTTCTGCTTCCTCTGCTTCAGCCTGGGCAGGCTCTTTCTCTGCCAGGCCTGTGCTCACATCCTCTGGAGGGAGTGATGCAGGCTCACGTTCCTCACGTTCACCCTGCTGAGCAGCGTCTGGTTTGAAGCTGTTGTCCATTTCACCTTTAACACCAGTTTGAGCAGCAGAAGGGGCACAGGCAGCAACTTCCGGACCACCGCCTGCAGAATCTTTGCTTCCTCCATCTCTGCAGCTGCTGGTATCAGTTCCTACTGGCTGTTTTTCACTGCTCTCCATGGCTGCAGCCCTATGGTCAGCAATCTCACCACTCTCCTGGCAATGAGCAGCTTCTGCACCACTTTCATTAGATCCACCAACATCTCTGTTTGCAAGTTCAGCATCAGGGCCATCAGTTTCCACACTGCCTTCCAGTGAGAGTAGGCTGGATTTTCCACCTGTGCAGCCAGCTTCCACCTGCCCTTCTTGCTCCCCACTCTCACTGCCGCCACGGACTTCCAAACCAGCAGCAGATTTTGATGGGCATGCAGGCACCTTCACCCCATTCACCGCTGGCAATGCTTCTGCACTGCTTGCAGTGCCCTCCTGCCTCGCTGTGACACTGGCATCACCCTGGCTTCCCGTGAAGTCACCATTTACCTCAGCAGTGCACGAGTCCACATCAGTCTCTTTGTTACTGCCGGTCTTGCAAAGGTCAGCAGAGACACTGCCAATGTCACCACCTGCATTTGCACCGTCACAGGCCGGCACCACTCCCACATTTGCATCCTCCCCATCCGAACACTCAGTGCCGTTGAAACCACTGATTAAGGGCTGAGCAGCGCTGGATGACTCTTCCTTAGCTGGGTATTTCTGTTCCAGGTTTGCAGTCCTCTCACCAGGCTCTGCCATCCCATCCTTTGCCTGCCGCTGGCCCTTAGCCCTCTCAGGTGCCCCAGCACAGTTCCTGCACTCAGTCTGGCCCATGGCCACATCCAGGCCCTCTGAGGAAGCTGAGGCTTCACCTGCAGCTGCAGCCACAGCAGCGGCACTGTCAGCAAACTCCTCAGCACTCTGCACTTCCTGATGGGCACTGTCTGTAGCACCCGCACCAGCTTGATCCAGAACAACTCCAGCCGATGTCATTACAGCTTCCTCATTTGTATTTCCAGAGGATGGAAGATTTACAGCGCCATTTACACTTGCACACAGGCTCACAGTGCAGTCCTCATCTGATATAGTCCCAGAGCCCTCTGCAGGTCTTAGCCCCGCCTCTCCTTCCTTTTTACACAATATCTCTGTGTTTTTACTTTCACAGAAGCTCTCTGGGCTGTTTGCACCCCCTGGGCTAACCATATCTTTTGGTGTATCATTAAAAGCTCCCAGACTGCTGCTGTTGCATTTGTCCCCCTGGTGGGTTTGGTCTGAGAGCTGCCTGATGTCCAGGTGAACCAGATCAGATAGCTTTTCTTGCCTTTCTTCTCTTGCCATTTCTTCTAGGCTCTGAGAGGTGGTGGTCATATGACCCTCTGCTCCTTTAGTACAGCTGTCTCCAGAATCTCCCAGTACAGGCTCTGTCTGCTGTCTTAAACTCTGTAACAAGACACAAAAGAAAGAAAATCCAGGTTTATTCTGTCATGCAGTTACTCAAGACCTGTATCTACCTAATCCTATTGCATACGAATCCAATTCCTGGTGTAATCCAGGAGAGAGCTACAAATGCATTTCCGTGGGTATTTTACATGTTAGTTTTATTAGAAGGAGGGAATATTGAAATTATTAGAATGAAAGAAACATTGGTTGAAAAGAACATCTAAAGGTCATCTAGTCCAACCACCTGCCTGAAACTGGCCTACTGCCACTGCAGCATCAGGTCAACCATAACTTTATCTTGCCAAACCTCCAATGATTGAGTACCCACAGCCTCTCTGGACAATCTGTTCCCATGCCACACCACCCTCCCATGAAGAATTTTCCCTAAAGCCAGCCTGAACAACCCAAAGCTGAAATTTGTCTCTCTACCCCCCTGCTACACCATCTGCCATCACTGAAAAGAACTCTAATATTAGTAATTGTTCTTTGAAAAGCTGTAGTCTCAGTTCTTGAGTGCACTTAAATTCAAGATCAGTAAAGAGCAGAATTCAGTCCACCAAATAATGCAAATATATACCAGCCTAGTCCCAAAGGACTTAAAGCAAATGCTGCTTTAAGAGCACCTTCAAATCCCCACCCAGCACTCCCCAGTTCTTGCCAGCATTCCTCACTTTTCTTTCTATGGATGGAAATGCTACTTCAGATATAGGCACTGGCTGGCAATGTCCAAACACACCAACAGTCTCCTGCTCACAGGACTGAACTAATAATCTAATCTATTCCTGAGAACTGCAGGCATAACTAAATATCTGAAATTTATTTCCTAACTGGAAATAAAAATTTCAAAATTATGACATATTATTAAAATTAATACATGTATTATCATGGAACAGTAAGATCATAATCAATTCCTCTCTAATCTGAATTTTCCTTCCAGAGCACCTGCTTTGTCAAGCTTTTATAGTTTGATACAAACAAACCTTTACTTAAAAAGAACCCTCTGTTTCAGTATTTCCTTTCATATTCTCATCTCCGTAGAAGAGGCCATATCAATGTTCATGTCTTAGAAATAGTGGCTTGTTAAATTATTGAGCAACCCCAGTCCTTTGGTGTACACCCAACAGAGCTCCCTACAGCTTTGCTTGGGGTTTTGCACCACAAACTTTCCAAGGTCACACTGGTTTCTCACTAAGTGCCTGAGACTCTCCACATATGTAAAACTCCAATGAACTATGTAAAATCTGAACGTTACTTGCATTTATTTGTAAAAGAATTCCAAAAAATGCATGCATACTAGAAGTCTAACTTGAACAGCTCCCTGAAAATGTTGTTTAAGTTCTTAGTTCTCAGAAAAACAGAATTTCACACCAAAACTGTCAGCTTAAACACCCTGATAATTAAAGCAGCCACTATGTTAACTGATGCATCATGGAAAACTCCTGGGTATTGCATATACTAATAGTGGCTAAAATCATCACTGCTACCTTAAGGATATTGCATTTACTTGTCTTTCCACACTCTGAGGTTTGCAAACATTGAGCAGTGCCACAGGCTCACTGAGTCACAGACCACCAAATGTACTTCTGGTGGTTGCCAGCAATCTCCCTGCTATTCAAAATAACCCTGCTGCCCAGCTTCCATACACGCTGTCAGCTATGCCTCCCTGGTTTTGAGGCATCCCAAGCCAGGTTAGCACTGGAGGCAGCAGCATGGCATCTCCATCCCTTGTGTAGCATCAGGGATGGGATACAGGGCTCTGCGTGCAGTGGTACCCACAGGCTGCAGATATTTTTTGCAAGGGCAAACAATGTGCCAAGCCTCTGGTGGCTGTAACCCACAGAAGAGCATGGAGACTGTGCTCCTGGATCCTAGCCAGGATGGACAGACACACAACAGTGACACTTGCTTGGGAACAAGCAGGGTTTTTAAAAGGAGGGGCCGCAGCAGCCCCAGCATCCTCACAGTGAAGTCACTCTGCTGATAGCCGGAAAAATACAGCCATCACCAAAGGAAGCCAACAGGCTTTCAACTGACCCAAAATAAACCTAAATGAAATAATTACAGGGCTGCTTTCCAAATTCAAATCAGATTAGATGTGAAGTAAAACAGTGGTAGAAAGCAAAGTCTATTTCTGATTTCATTGTCAGGCAAAATGTTCCCAATCTGGCATTCGCATGAGCAAACAAGCAGTGAGCTGGATATGCTTGCCATGGCTTAGGGTCTTTTGATGGAAAGGGAAAGAGATTTCACAGTTAGCCTGGATTTGCCACTCATGCCAGCCCTGTTGAGATTGGGAGTAATTAACATCTCAGGTATTCAGGGAAGGCTGAAAATGGCTCAGCATAATCCATTCCTCTGCTCATCCCCCCCAGCCCACTGGCTGCACAAAACAGTTCTCCCCTCCCTTAGTTAAAGCAACAAAAATATCCTGTTGTTTAGATCCTGCACCTCTGCAACCCCGGATATGTGATCTGATGAAGGAACACCCACAAGTGATGCCAACGGTGACAGACATGTGGGTGTTTCTGAGAAATGGCACAAAAGTATTCTGATGTTTCACCTTCCCAACTCAGACCCTGTGGCATGGATTTTAAAGCAGCAGGAGAAAGCCCTTCCAAAGCCCTACAGCTCCCGTGGTCCAACCACCAGAGAGTTTGAGAGGAGCACAGTGAAGGGACCATTATGGACATAAACCTTGTGTGGCCAAGGCAGGCTTGCCCTCGGAGTCCTACACTGAACTGCTACTGAAACAGCCATTTTTTCCATCACCCATCTCAGAAACTTTCCTCTCAGTCTCCTCTCTGACCCTGAACTTTCCATCTGAACAGAGATGTCCCCACTGTGCATAAAGCCCACACCCCCAGCCTCACTCCAGAGCCTGTCTTAAGCTGCCCAGTGTCTGCCAGACAGGCAGAGGGTCGGCATGTCTCCAGGAAGGTGTTCCTGACCATCCAAGTGGGTCCAAAACTAACAGATCAGGCAGGAGCTGGGAGCAAAGAGAGGCAAAACAGAGCTGGTGTTACACAGCCCTGAGCCTGCTTCTCTTCTGAATGAGAACATTTGCTGCCTAATACAGCTTAATCAGATCTCCCCATGCTCAAATAAGAAGCAAATGGACAGGTGTCCACCTGGATGCTTGATAATGAACCCGGAGAAAACGCCTAGGGAAACATGCCCTGAAGGATGCTGACATGTCCAAGTCCTCCCCAAGTGCCAGGCTGCAACCAGCCAGATCTGCTTCTCTTCCCTCCCCTCAGCCTTTTGCTCACCTGCTGCTGGTGGCTCTGCATGTGCATCTGCAGGTGCCGAATGTCCCTCTCCCAGCTGGCTGCTGTCCCCTCCTTGGCCTCAGCTGTCAGCAGGTACACGTCGAGCCCGCGGTGGTGCTTCACGCTGTAGTCCCCCGAGTGCACGGTGTGAGACAGGGTGCTCCACGAGTCCGGCTCCCTGGCTCCCTCCCTGCAAAACAAGGGTGGGTTAGAGTTCCCTGGCTCCCTCCCTGCAAAACAAGGGTGGGTTAGTGGGCAGATGAGCAGGGATCCTGCACGACACGACACGCACACTCTTCTTAACTCTGGACAGCATCTAATCATGGCAGCGAGCGGAGCATGGCACCGGCTCCAGGGCCAGACAGACAGATACACACACACGCTCCTCAGTCTTGAAAATTAATGTGATTTAGTGCTAATGCCAGCCACAAGCTTTATTTCACAAGGTCCTTCTCAGGTAGAGATCAGTGTTTTTTTCCCCAGACTGTGACAGACTAGCAGCTAAGGGCATGACAACTGCGTTTTAAATCAGATTTATCACAGGTGAAGATCACCAAAGCAGCTGTCACAGAACAGCAGACACCTGAAAGGCAGAACAGCAAAGAGATAAGCTGGAAGGAAACTATCATGGTACAACTTCTACACCAAAGCCAGCACACTGCTCACAAACACCCAAGAGCCATCAAATTGCAGCAAGTTTCACTCCTGAAATGAACTGAACCTGCTCTGTGAAACTACCTCTGTGCGAGATGTTCTCAGTGTTGTGAGACAGCTGTTTTTCTGCAGCACTATCATGGGCTTTCTTTTTACCAATCCAAAGGAAAGAAAGGAAAAAAGATGCTGTAGATCAGAATGAAAAATAACTTAGTAGGTAAATGAAGTCAATAGAAATTTCTGTTCAGTCCTCTCTTTTTGAACACCAAACCCTGATTTTGCACCACTCAACGTGATTCCTCAGGTCTCACTGAGCTGCACAGCAGCTACACTGGCTGTGAACAACTGAGGTAGTGAACAAACACTGAGGTGTTCTCCACCTTCAGGTTCACAGATTTCATTTTGAATCAGAACTGATTCAGGAAACCCAAAATCTGTTTTGATCATCCCAGACAGAGCAGCTTGTGCACCACCCCACCAAGCCCTGCATCCCCCAGGAGAGACATGGAGCCAAACCCCAGGAATGTTACATGAACAGGGGATGACACTGACCTGCTCAGGGGTGCAAGAAACGGAAATTTCCCTGTCTTCCTTCTACCAGGGACACATCTACTGACACCCAGCCATGGTGGGTGAGCTGGGTTGAGGATTGGACCAGATGACCTTTAAAGGTCCCTTCCAAACCAAATTACTCCGTGATTCTACCATGTCCCTTCCCTGTTGCAGAGACTAACCATTTTCAGATCTCCCTTTCCTGCCCAGCTACGAATTTCCTTGGAAGAGGCAGAGCTGTGATTGTTTCTAAATAATTAGGAATTCAAGAAGGTACATAAACACAAATGCATGCCACGAACCAGGTAAATCTACACACAGTTTTCCGAATCTTTGCTGAGAGGTCTTGCTTTAAAATTTGCAAACCTTTCTTATGGGCAAGGGCATCCCAGCAAGCCACAGGGCTCTCTCTCTGGGAAGCCAAGCAATCTAGAAAGCAAAGTCATAACGAGCAAACACCCTGATCAGCAACAGGAATGAGCACAGCACGGTGGGGAAACGGTCAAATGGTCCATCAGAGGCAGAGAAACCTGTGCAGGCAATGGTGGTGGCAATGGCTGCCCCTGCTTTGCCTCAGCACAGCCACCCACCCCCTTCTGTGACTCATTTTGGGTTAAATCTGCAAAGAAACTCAGACAAAGGATTACTATGGCTTCCACCATTCACCACCATCTGTCTCATGACTTGACTTCAGCAGAATTACACTTGACTTAAGCAGAATCAATATTTCCACAGAGAAACAGAAGGAAGCAGCCAGTTTCTGGTGGTGATTGGTATAAATCCACAGAGACACTGAAGTCAACTGAGCCATTACAAATAACTAAAGAAATGACCTTCCTTTATCAAGGAAACACAGACATTTCTGTCTGGAGTGTTTTTCTCTTCAGATGTCATGTATGAGAAACCACTGTACTCAGGGCCACTCTCAGAGTACAATGAGGCAGTGAGCACAAAGCCCACTGTCACCCACTCAGGGGGACAACAGCAGCGGGATTAAAGAACTGCGCGCGATGAATCTGCTCCCCTTTCTCATCAGCTTCAAGGACCCTCACAGGCATCTCCAAATCAGCACCCACAAAGCTGCCTGCATGACTTGTTGAGCCTCAAAGGGCCCTCAGCAACTTCAAAAGGCTCAGTCTGGAGCAAGATGACAGGCAGAGTCCCCTGCAACACCGCACGTGTGTCCACCCCTCCAGCAATCCGCAACCTTCACACGGCCCAGAGGGATCAAACAGTCACTTCTGCTTACAAAGACAGCAGTTTCTTTTTCTATTCAAGCTGCCAGTCTGTGTTACGCTATATGAAAAGCTTTAAACCTTTTGAGAAAGCAAGAAGTTTCTCACATCCAGCCAAGTACAAACTCCAAGCTCTCATTTTTAATAGCAGTCACCTTCATTACACAAAATTTAGCAGTGAGATAGAGAATGGTTCAATCTATTGCCTCCTTCAAACCACCCCTTTCATACTCTGCTCCATCCCAGCACTAATGGTCTGAAGCAGAGAGGACAAATGAGGATTCACAAGCGTTAACTCATTTTCCCACCACCGTTCCTGTTGTTCAGGCAATCACTTCCAAGGACATTTGAGAAGACAATCCTGCTCATTTGCTCTGATAACACTGAGCTTCACTGTTTGTGCCTTTCCTGCATGTCTCACTGCAAGTCTTGGGTTTTACTGAGAGATGATAAAAACACACTTTCTTCCAGGAAAAAAGCTTTGCTGTTACACATTTTGTACTTCCTGGCTGTGAAAGATGCTTATTTTGTCCAGACTTGGAATTTTTGTAGTGTTTGTACAGGCATGCATATCCAAGCTTCTCTACTAGGAGATAAAAACAGATATGCAAATACTTACTGAAGATTTATTAGCAAAAATAGGTATACAAACTCCAGCTTTCAAGAAGTTTGAAAATCTGCTTTTGTTCAGCACAAAAATCCAGTTTGCTCCGCTTTGCCAGAAACAACGGAAATCTGTCTTCTTATGAGATTTAACCATCCTGGGTCAAATCTTTCTCATCTTCCCTTTTCAACAGTTTCCCATCAAAATATGTAACAGACACCAGTGAACTGAACATTTTGTAAGAAACATTTCTGAGCTCAACTTTCACAGAAGTATCTTAGTTAAAAAAGCAAGGACTGCCTAAGAAGGCTGATAACGTTCACTAACTCTACCCTCTGCACAACCATGCCATGGGCTGCTGAAAAAGCCTGGAAGAAGTCCTCCAGCTCTGGTCAGTCTTCTGTGCCATGGAGGCAGACCCAGAAGGGAAATTTTTGGTTGAAATGAAGAACAGACTTACCAGCCCACCCTTCACTTGCAGAAAGGTGGCTTAGAGAAGGATGACAACTTCAAACAGAGAGAGAGGAGAAGCAAAAATACTTCAAAATACTCTCAGGCTGTGTCCTGCTCCACCTGGGAGCTGATTAGATGGCTGAAACTACAGGATCACCTCTGCTCATCTGGCATGTAAGACAAGATGATAGATCATAGAATCACAGAATGGTTTGGGTGGGAAGGGACCTTAAAGATCATCCCAACGTGCGTAGGGACACCTCTCGCTAGACCAGGCTGCTCCAAGCCCCAGCCAAGCTGGGATGGGACACTAAATAGGAAGTGGTTTTTATTTAAACCTCCCAGCACTGCCCAAGTAGACTGGTCCCTTTTCAAAGCAGAGCTACACTGTACTTGTGTGCTGAATCTCTCCTCATATGGCACGGGAGCAGACAGCGAGCGGCGGAAAAAGGAAAGGAAAGCCCACACCACACCGCTCCTGGCTTCCGGCAGATACGGGCGAGAGATTTTTAAGAAGAGGGAAGATAAGTGACAAAAGGAGAACAAAAAAAAACCCCAAAAAACAACAAACCACCACTTGATCAAAAGCTCTGCCTGGCCTCAAAAGCTGCAGAAACTGCTCAGCAACATGGGTCTGAAATTCGAGGTGCTGGCGCTTGCAGCAGGCGTGTTTTCCACTACCAAGAGACAAGGTTTGAGCTGCAAGGGAGAGGAAGAGGAGGGAGGAAGAGATCAGAAGATGAATGAAAGAGCCTCAGTGAGTTAAGCAAAATTTCATGTTAGGGAGATCTATCCCACAGTTTCATAAAGGGGTGAGGAAGGCAGTGTGGGAACTGAAGGTGTTATTTCCTGGGGATATCCCCTCCAGATTTCTGAGCTGAAACAAAACAAGCTCAGTAGCATTGCCAGCTCTTAGGATCTTACTGCAAGCCTGACAACAGCTGTGGGTTTATTCTGAAAGCACAAGCCTCTAGATCCATGTGTAAAAGAAAAAATGTAAACCAGGAAAAAATCTATTGAAAAAAAATTGAACGAAGCTCCTATCATTATGACTGCGGGAAAAGCAAGGAAGAGGCCAGAATTTAGATGCTCTTATCTGTAAGGTAAATAAAAACATAAACAAATTGAATTCTAATCTTACATTGTTTTTATTACTATTATTATGGTATCCCAGTGAAAATACCAGATCAGATAGACTGTGATCTGGGATAAACAAGGAATAGTGCCTACAGGGATAGAACTGGTGGTGATTTTGCAACATGCCCGCAGCACAGGCAATTTAAATCAAGCCAACAATCCCTCCTGGAAAAACCCAGCACCCACACTCAATGCAGTCATCAGCATTTAAACCAATCTTAGAAATCTGACCAAACAGAACTTCAGTGTTATTTGCAGAAGTGTTGGGGTAATGGAGGGTTTGTATCTGTATGACCAACTTTGCACTCACAATCTTCAGTGATATACAAAACACTAATACACACAAACACTTTCCTGCTCCTCCTTGTTTTTATAACCATCCATATGCATTGTATATGAGACTCAGAAAACACATGCAACCAGCATGTGCTAGAATGGGTTAAAATAAATCAACTATTTTCAAATTTGAAAGATATTTAATAAACACAGAATTCATATTTTAGGTGTTTCCAAGTGTTCCAAATGCCCCAGGAAAGTAGAAAAAAGTATGTTTCTCATATAAGAAAAACATACATATTGTTCACTAATTTGAATAGTTTTGATGTTGAAAGAAAGAGTTAAAAGTTCATCAGATGTAGAAATAATGACTAACCCCTTACTGTGCCTCGCACAAACATGAACTGCAGTTGTGGGCTCTGACACCAAACTGAATTCAGGATTGCATAACCTACCCTTCAATATTAGATTAAATATTTAATAACTCAATTATATGTAATGCTAACTCCTCATTGATCAACACACTATACAGCAGCAAACCATAGAGAGAAAAGCTGGCTTGGCCCTTCAACAGTTGTTTGCAGATGCACATATGCTAAGGGAACATGTCCAGTATTTCCAAACACAATGGGTCTCTACTTCTAAACCCAAGCATTTCTTAGGCCCCAAAGTTAATTATACATTTTTTAAAAAGTATAAAAATACAGCCATAAACTCTTATCAACTATATTTACCAAACAGTACAATCTGCATTCCATAAGAGTAACTGTTACTAAATGCACTTTCCATTTTTTTTTCAGAGCATTATTTAAGAAGAAGGATGCCCTGCTCAGGATGTGGAGCTGTAAGTCCAACACAGAACCCAATGTCCACCTGGAGACTCATCAGTAAACAAAGGGAATTTAAGGTGACTATATGAAACACACTCAAGAGTGACAATAGATACCATTTGTTGCATTTTAAACTAAAAAGGCACCATAATGGAGAATACTTGAGCAAGCAGTGTTTACAGCTAAAACCAGCACCTCAGATCAGGACAAGTGATATGGAAGAAGAGTTGTCT
Organism: Vidua macroura; assembly: GCF_024509145.1. NCBI lineage: Eukaryota > Metazoa > Chordata > Aves > Passeriformes > Viduidae > Vidua > Vidua macroura. The sequence continues at coordinate 15,760,115 of NC_071582.1, forward strand.
CTGCAGAACATCTCCACATGCTGCAAGCAAGTGTGATCACTGACTCTGAGAAGAAGCTGTGCCTTTGGCTGCCTCTGACACAGCAGTTTACAAAGACTTCTTCTACAATCATCTGTTCAAACTCTAACCCCTATCATGAATGTCACTGCTTGGAGCAAATCTGCTCCAGAGACTAAATATGAGCATCCTAACTGGGTATTCAGCTAGCCCATGCCTGAGACCAAAAACCCAGCAGTTCTGGGAAACCACTTATCTGCATTTTCTAAATTTATCCTGAAACAGAGTTGGTCTCTCATAATCACTTACCAACCATACAAGGCTGTCCAGCACTTATGGCCCCTATAATTTTTGGGAACACTTCCAGATCAGGATTGCTGGGGGAAGTAAAATAATTTCTTCTTATATCTTGGCAAATATTCTCAAATCTCTTCTGAATCTCTTCTTTCTCATCCTCACAGGTCTGTTTCCATGATCTCCCAGGAATACAATTTCCAAGTGGGAATACAGAAACATTAAAAAGCTGTTTCTATCACATGGACTAAGCCTTCTTTCTCTCCTGTATTCAGCGGTGGTTACATACAAAACAAAGGAGAGGAGGGAGCCAAAGAATGAAAAGTCTTCTTAGGGATGTGGGAACACTCAAGGAAGTCAGTAAAAGTTGGAGCCTGATGTAGGGTGAGTAGGTGGAAGAGAGAAACACAAACCCTTCCTGCTCCATCACGTTTACACCTGGTTGCCCCATCCTCCCACTCCCAGTTTGCTCCTCTGCTGTGGCCAGAAGAAACCCACAGCACGTCAGCATCTTTCTAATCACGACATTAAAATTATTAAATGATGATTCAACTGAAAATCCTACAGCCACAAAACTAGACCCTGTAGACCTCTAGCCTGTCCACACTACTCCAGACAGCTAAACAGCATCTCCTTAACACACCCCTCTCTGAGTCCTCTTCCAGTGCCCTTTTAACATTTTTGAATCCCTCTTAACACATTAATCTTGTGCCATCACTTGTAGATACGAAGTCAGCTGTTCTCCTGCCACACCACAGCAAGCCATACCTCAAACCCAGCTCCCCAAATAGCAATCAAATGGATTTGTTGCTTGGTTTGGAGTGGAAGAACAGATGGAGAAATATCAGCACTAATTCAATAAACCTTACAGCCTCTGATTCTGCTTAGCCAGAAATAAAATATATGTATACCATGTGACTGATTTTAAGATCATGCTTAAACACTCTGCTGAACATAAACTGGGTATTTCTGAAATTAAACACTTGCTTAAAGGCCCTGCTAAATTGGGGTGAAAAAAAAAAAAAAGTACAAGGCAAATCCTCTTGCAGCTCTTGCTCAGAAAAGCAGAAAAGTGTATTTAGCTATAAAAGTAAAGTCACTGAAAAAGCATCTTTATTTGAGAGGCACCATGGAGATTACAGCCCAGACTTCACCAATTACTTATGTAAAATCGGAACAATAGCATGTGATAATAATGGATTGGAAAACATTCACAAAACCCTTCTGCTACCAGTGAGTTATTCCTCATGTGTTTTAATTAAATCATTTTAACTTTGGAAATACAGACTTCTACTAATTTACAGTTTCACAGAATGAGCCTCCAGTTTGTTGAAATCTGAAGGGAAGAGTAATCCCAGAGCTGTGCAGAAACACTTTAAAGCAAAAAGCAGAGAAACGAGCAAAAGTAAAAAAAATTTACAGTAAAAAACTCAGAGACTGTTGCAACTCTTTGCAGGGATTAGAAAAATGCAATTTAATTTCTTTTTTAAATGGGTTTTATTTTTCTCTTGCTTCCCTTTTTCAGAGGACATAAATCATTCTCAGCTGTGAAGGAACTACAAGTGTTTGGCTTTGCTGGGGAAAGAAATGTTACTGGACAGAAATAAAATCAGTGTTTGTATGTTTTACAAAGCAGTACTTCCAATCTCTCTGCAATCCCACATGCTCCCGGTGCCTTGAAGCCATTTTCCCCACTGCTGTAAGAGCCCTGCAGAACATGGAGCTGGCAGGGGATTGTGTTACTGCCCTGACTGCACTGGGAAACACCAACTCCTGCTCTCTGCAGCTGTCCAGTTACTCACGGAGTTCCACCAGCCCGTTTAATGGCTGTGCTGCCTCTCCAGAGCCAGCACCCTGCAGTCAGCATCACCCAGCTCCAATACTGGGGAGAAACAGGCTCCAACCACAGACCCTTCACTCTGGAAATAGTTGAAACTCAAAGAAGGCTTTGCAAAGTGTGCCATTTCCAAAGTTATCTTTACAGATAAATCTTTATATATATATTCCCCCTATAAAACTACTGCACTTCTGCACTGTCCTATTCCATTTGCACTGCAGGACACTGTTTACTGCACAGTTTTCCTCTTGGAGATAAAAAATGTCCATTCAGGAATGATACACAATTGATAGATGTTTATTGATGATGAATATTTATCTGTTTATATGAATATTTATCACTGAATGCTGCTATTGACTCGCTATCCCTGATGACCTACACGGGTTCTGTGACAGCTCCTTGTTTTGGTCTCAAAAGAAACAGCCCATGCACCTTTCCTGTCTGAGGATGAAAAGTCAGTGCACATCACAGAACAGGATACTTCCAGGGATGGAAAACTTACATAGGAAGCATTGTGTTTTTTTGTTTTTTTTTTTTTTTTACATGAAATACTGTAAAAGCTGAGAAGGAAAGTTCATCAGATAAACAGAAATTCAAAATGTCACCAATGAAATTAGTTTTTGAGAAAAATATTTACACTGCAGCTGAATCAAGCTACTTTGCAGACAAACCAAGGCAAAACAACAACAGAGAAGGTTTTATGTCTGCTCTTTAGTGTATTCTAATTATGGCAAAATTTCACTCCTTCCCAATGCTGGCTGGGAGAATCATTGTAAAATGCAGGGTCCTGCAAATTAGCAAGCAATAGAACAATAAGTTCCCCCCAAGGATAATGCATCACAAAATACACTGCATTCATTTATTTGGCCTAGTGTAGTTTAATTACTTGTAAAAATAATGACTCCTTTGTAGGGGCCCTCACTAACATGCATTGCTGCTCTGTGTTTTGCTGAGTGGGACGAGCTGTGTGCCAAATTTGTGTGCATGGATTATACAGTGTGAGCATAGGCAGAGTGCAGAAAGGAGGTTGTACAGTGTCCTTTGTGTTTTGACAGCACATAAATGACACTCGTTCTCTTCATGGAATTGTCTGTGTTTTGAAGCTCAGTATTTCTCCTCCCAAAAGGGATTTTCAAGTCTTGATCCCATCTTATTGCTGAAAATGCTCAGCATAAAAAAAAAAAAAAAAATCACTGCTGGGGAATCAGGGTGTGCCCATTTTCTCACCATCCCCCTCCCGTGGGGAAGGGCTGTGGCCATCCTCATGTCACTGCTCCAGTCAGTCCCAAGGTCATATCACGATGCTCCACCACCACCCCACCCACTGAGAAAGGGAACCAGGGTTTCCAGCATCCACGGATTTCTGTTTGTAGGGCTTCATGGGAATAGAAGAGTTTTCAGAGTCAGGGGACCTGAGGCATGGCTGTCAGATGTTTATACATCGTATTACCACCCAGCAGTCCAAGAGGAAAACAAATCACAAGGAACAGTCTAAGGATACACCAAGAAGAACAGGAATTGAGACCTTGATGGTAACATGTCTGCAGTTGCTTGTGTCTTATTTTCAAAGACAAACTGCAAAGGTCATCAGAGAAATTCCATGGATTGGGCCAGCACCATTCCTTAAAGCCAATGACACAGGATAATGTCATGGAATCCCAGTCCTCTTTTCATTCCTCTGAGTAAGAACTGCCATTCCAAAACTGGAGCCAGTTTGAAATACTTCACCAAATACATGAATTGCTGTTGTAATAGTTTTGTTTACTTCCCATTTTTATTTAAATTACCAGCTCTACTCGCATTAAGGTTGCAGTATTTGCTGTGAGCTCTATAATCGAGTTTTGGCCAGCTTAAGCTTCCTGACAGTATGTAAAGCCTGTTAATGTGGTTAGTCTCACCTTGGAGAACCTTGCTGCAGTTACAGGATGAATTTGCACATCCCATTTTTACAATCTAGCCTGTGAGATAGTTGTGCTTTCACAGTATGACTGACCTTGATGGAGAATAATGTAACACTGTGATCCTCTCTGAACTGATGCCAGCAAGGGTGGCAGCAGAAGCTATTTGGGTATAGGTCCCATCTCACCCTGCACCTTCCCCTTCATCATCACCTTTCCAAGTGGCTGCCTGAATTTGAGGATAAAACTTAAATGCAATCACTCCAGCAATACAGATCATATTTTCTGTCCCCCAACACTGCACCCAACAACTATAGAAAGCAGAATAATTTACAATTCATAACAGGGAACATTGCGTGATTATGTGGACAACACAGCAGACTCCTAAACATGACATTGGGTCACTCAACATAAACTCCAAATATCTGAGAAATCAATTCAGAAACACAAAGTTTATAACAAAGCTTAAGAGAATCAGGCATCAGAATAACACACACAGAGACTAAATTTTTTCTCCTATACAAACAGCCCTCTTGAGATTTTTTTAAGCTCTTTGTCTTTATTAGCCTCAGCTATTAAAGCTAGATCTCCAAACATTTGCTGCTTGCCATTTTCCAAAGGATTCTTTGTAAAGCAGTGCAATAAATGCTCATGCCACTAGTTACTTGCTATGCATTCTAAGACCTGACTCTTTCTCAAGACTATTTACAACAGACCTGTTTCTGTTAAATATTCTGTTCTCCTTTAAATATTTGCACTAATTCTTACTTTATTTTTTTAACCTACACCAGTAAAATGCCTATTCTCTACAAGATGCTGCCTTATGTCAATATAATGATCATTATTTCATTTAACTAAAAAACTCCCTCTCTAAAAAGTAAGAATACAAGAGTCCACCACCACAATTCCTGTTAGTTCCCCTCTTATAGGCAGTTGTGCTTGCTTGAAGAAAAGCTTTTCATTTGTGTTTGCATAAGATTTGTCTTAATTAGTCAATATTACAGTGACTCACTTTGGACTTTACAAGACAGCTGGAAGCAGAATATTGAGCAACAAGAAAACCCCCCCAAAACTATTATTGCATTTCCCCTAAACTCTCAGGACTGCCCCCACTGCTGCTAGCAAGAAGGGTAAAAGCAAAGTTATATCAAAATTGCCTTTAAGGACAGAGTATAGCACTCAGACATCATTGAGTAATAATGTACAGCAAAGCCAAGCATGGTAGAGAATGGAAAACCAGCAGAGGAACCACCAAATCATCCTTACTCTGTCAAAAGCTGGTGCAGCTTCTGGTAGCCCCTCTCCAAGGCCAAGCTCACAGGCGTTGCCCCTTCGTTGTTGTGGATGCTGAGAGCTCCTCTTCCACCCGGCTGCTGGAGCAGAAACCACGTCAGCCGCAGCAGACCCAGCCTCACCGCAAAATGCATCAGCGTTTCCCGAGGGATGTTCTCTGGGAAGGGAGGAAAAGAAAAAAACAAATGGGAATTTGTAGGCTTGCAGGTTAGGGGAATGTTATATCCCCACATCCCAGCTCCACCACACAGCGGCTGGCATGGAGCTGACAGCCCAAAGGAACCTGCAGCACCTGGAAAAACAGCCTGGTTGCCAATATCCAGGAGACACCAGTCTCAAAGTGAGGGACATGCTTCAGTGGGGCTGGAAGTGCTCAGGACCTCTCATGCTGAGATTGACCACAGAAGTCAATGTGAAAACCCCACAATTTCCTGAACAGCCACAGCCACCACCAAGCCCCAGCACGCTCAAACAGAAGCGTGGTCAGGTGGGTTTTCCTGGATGTCCAAAACTTCTTCTCACACAACCAGGACCAGGTTTTAGGGATAAACAACTTTTGTTACCTAATGGGATGCTGATATATCCCAAGGCATGAAGAAAAAAAAAAAAAAACCAAAAAAAAACCAAAGCAATTATATTTGATGCACATATCCAAAACAGTTACAAAAGAGAACTGTTTAAAAACTCATACAGACAGAAAACCCAAAACAAACAAAAAAAAACAAAAAAAAAACCCCAAACAAAAACAAAACAAAACAAAACAAAACAAAACAAAACAAAAAAAAAAAAAAAAAAAAAAAAAAAGCCCCAAGGTTTTCTTTCCTGGTTTGATTATGCCTCAGACCAGCTTTTCTCAGCTTAATACAGTAGCTCTGTCACTCTGAGTAGCAGCATTTATAAACTACAAATCTCCACTGCTGCTTTTTGTATTTAATAACCGTGACCTTCTAATTTGGTAAAAGTCACTCTAGAGCCTGAGCTTTCATCTCAGAAAAATATCCCCCTACTCCAAAAGCTGCAGCCCTAGAATGATGCTCTGAAAAGCTTTAACTAGAAATGAGCTCCAGATGCACTGCTGAAATCCAGCATTTGCAGATCAAAGCTTGTTATTTCCCTATGAAAGGCAAAAGCATTTGGGTTAAAAAAATTGCAAGAAATAAAAATTTGTTCTTTTAATTAACAAAGGATTTCAGTATTGACTGACAGCAACAACAACAAAAAGCACCAACTGGGTCTCAGAAAGCCATGTCAATGAGCATGCTCGGTATAAATGCTTTAATATCACAGAAATAATTTATTGGCTTATTGATTTGGGTTCCAGCCAAATCTATACAACAGGTTTTAAAATGCATGCACATAATGGCTTTACGATTCAATTTCGTATTTTTTTTCTTTAAGAAGTGTGCCCCAAGAGAAGTCACTTCTTCAAAGTGCTGCTGTTTTTCTTGCTTATTTACTTACTTTAGGGACATCATTAAGACCTTTGGTGAAAAACAAAACAAAGCAAAAACGGGCAGCTCTCCACTGCCTCACACACAATTTTTCACAACTTTTTGGATCCAATTCTGAAGAACTAATCTGTATGCAAGAACCAAAGGCTTTCTGGCACCATTTCTCTTCTGAATGACTCCAAATTAGGTCTCTGGGCTACAAACCAAGTATTCCCCCTAACCTCCTCTTGATTACCGTAAAGCAAAACCAAGCTGCCCTGAATACACGAGTGTCTCTGAATGGAGGTTCCAGCTGATCAGAGAAAAGGGAATGGTTGAGCTCTCCCAGAGACAAATTCTCAGCCTTTGGCTAAGTAATGAGAAGGATTTGGGTATTAAATGTTAAAGAGCACAATGATTCAGAAATAGCACCACATGGAGGTTAATCAATGGTTGCAGCCCTGGATTTAAAGAAAAATGACAAGTAACACAGCATATAGACAGACACAAAAGAGAGGGTACTGATGAGGCTGCAAAATGTGGATACAGGTAGGACTTTTCTAGAGTGAAAGCAAATGCCCAATGTTTTACTCCAAGAACTTGTACATGCACAAAGCTCCCACACTACCTGTACACTGACTGGCAGAGCCAACAAAATTAATGTGCTGTAATTCTTCCTACAGAGATGCAGGAGGCACAAAAGCACTTCTGTCAGAGCAAACAACTGCCATCCAAATAAAGAATGTGTTGCACTGGTCTGACCATGTTCTGTTCTCACATGGGATCTCCTGTTATGGCTGCTTAATTGAAAGGGAAAATCATCTTACTAATTAGAATGGACAGTCTTGCCCCAGAGCTGAGCAGTGTAGACCTGCAAAGCATAAGCACAGATCCCTGGACCAAAATGCTTCCTCCTCCTGCAGCTGAAGAGCATTACCAATAGGGAGAAGCATCTTCTGCTCACCAGCTCATGGTTCACCACTAAATACACACTACCAACTGCAAGTTCTGCAAGATGCAGGCAGATATTCCTCTTGTCCCTGAGCCAAATGGGTGCTTCTCTCTGTCTCATATGTCCAAAGATGAAATGACCCCTCCCAGTTGTCACAATGCCTTCCCAGTTGTCCCAATCTGCTGATATGACTGCACCTTCTGAGAACACCTTTCCTGTTCTGTAGAAACAATCTTCTTTATCACTGAATCAGTGGACAGGGTAGCTCCAGAGCGTGGCTGGAGGTGTCTGCAAACACAGCTGAGGTGAATGTGGCGCTGCCCTGATGCCTTTGGGCGGTGACAGTGTGCACACAGGATCTGTACAAGGAGAGGTGGCGTGCTGCCACCAGAGCATATTAAACACACAGGCTCACTCCCTATCCACTTTTGGAAGGCTCTGCCTGACATAGAACCTGGCACGAGGCCACCCTAACAGATGGGCACAGATGATGGCAGCAAAGAGACAAAGTACTGTACATCCAACAACTGCAGGGGCCCCAGGCAAAGGCTTTGGAAGGTTCTGGAGTGTTCAAAGCTTGCATGGTGACAGTTAAAAAGGCATGTGCCATCTGTGGGCTGGATTAACCACTAATATATAATGAAAATACATCTGTTGGTGTCTGGTGTTGCTCAAAACTAGACAAGAGCTGGTCTGCATCAAGTATGGACATTTTTCTGGATGGAGAGGGGAAGAAGACAGACAGATCCCTTGAGACTTCCTACCTTTGCAAAGATGAAGCTTGTCACACAAAATGTTTGAAATCCAGTCAATGATTTTATGATCTTGTCATGGTGCAAAATGTCCCACACATGAAAGAATATCAAAAGCTTTAACATGCAAAAGCCAGAGCCCCTTCTTCTACTACATACCAAGCAAGAGCTTCTTGTCTTAAAATGGCTGTCGTTTGAATGTCAGCAAGAAGCTTCTGGTAATTAGGAAATTGTGGAAATACACACGATACTGAAAAGGCCAAGATTGTTTTGTTCCTTTCTCATTTCCTAGTAATCGGCAAGAGTTGAAACATATGATTATTGCCCCATAATGGCAGGGTACTCTAGTCCAGCTGGCAAAACACAAGACTTTGAATATATTATTTTTGTGTAATTGTTTTCTGCTGTGATACATGAACAGACAGTTTATCTGCACAACTGACCAAATTTCCATAGAAGACTGTCATATGTACTTTGCTAATAGTAAAGGATTAAGGTTTAAGGTGCTATTAGGACAAAACAAATAAGCATTGAAGGGGAAAAAAAACTTTGAGTATAACATGCCCAAGAACACTAAGTAAAAACTTTCATTTTAAACCTGATTAAATAACAAAAAAATCCCCAAAAACTACTGTTCCTTTTTTTAAAACACCTTTCCAGATAGAGTAGAGTAAGCTACATCTAATGCTCAGTTTATCCTCCATGCCCTGAGACATCTCACGAGCCAGCCATGGAATGGGGTAGCATTGCTTCGTCTTCCTGTGCTCGTGACCTTTACTTGGTTCTCACCCAAACGCATGTACACTCAGCAATTTGGAAATCTACCATCATCTCTGGCCCCAAAATCTTGCTTTCTGCTGAAAATGTTCTCACTGCTCAGATCAATCCTTGAGAAACAAGGGTAAAAAATCCCAGAACCAAGCTGCCACCTCACACTGAGGTCCTAGAGGAAGGCTCCAGCAGATAACTGCCCTGCAGAAAGGTCAAGGCAAAGATGATGTGTTTGGAGATATGAGCTCAGTTAATACAAAGATGTGTGGGTAATTCCTTTCTTAATCTGATAAACAAGACATTTTTCAAAGCACACCAAAAGATCTCCATGTCCCCATTCCTGCTAATATCAAAGGGAGCAGGAACATTCTCATGCCAACGATTTCTCGGCCACAGACTAAGCGGTACATCTCAGTCTTGAGCAGAACATTTCTGATGCTGTCTGAACAAGAATTGCTTTCTGCTTCCCATTTTCCACTGCAGAGGGCACTAAATTTAGATGTGGAAAAGACTTTTTACATCTTATCAAGGACTGCTGCTGAACAGAGCACTTTGTGCTGTTGGCACTGAACAGATCATGATGATTTATACCATACCATCCTTTATCAGAGAGCACAGAAGCTGAGCAGCAGACTGGAAAGGATATGAAACCCAACCAAAAGAACACCTGTAACTATTACATTGAAAGGTTTCCAAGAGAAACTATAACAAGAGTGCAGCAGATGAACAGATTAAAGCTTCATGTCTGAAATACATCATCAGTAGCATAACTTTAGCATCCTCCCATGGGAAAAAAATTCTAGGTACTAATAACCTAATTCTAAAGGTTTTAAGAAGTTTTTTTTAGGATTTTTTGTTTAAAATAAGATTTTTTGGTGACTTTCTCCCTTCAGACATTCTCCCTTCATGCAAAAAAAAAAAAAACCCAATTCATGATCTGTATTCCCAGTGAAACTCACGTTATCCTGTACATTGAAATCCTACTGGTTTTGTACATGAAGCTATTAAACCCATAATCCTAACATATTCAGACTATTTCAAACCAGGGCAGAGAATTTCCCTCTACACCCACCCCCACCTGGTGAGGTCATGGAGTTTAATTTCCCAAACAGTCCTTATCGAAGGACCGTGTTTATCCCAGAGCACTTCTGGGAAGCTGTACATATTCAACACATCAGTAACTGCAATCAGTTAAGTGTTCTATCTAATCTGATGGTCTCCTGGTTATCTGCCTGAAAACCTGGCTCACTATCTCACAGCAGTCCTTACACTCCCAGGGGAATTGCTCCATATCATGGTGATCACAGCAACCCTCTGCCAACATTAACCAGCTCCTGAAGCACCAAAGAAAGCTCACACAACCAAAAATCAACCACAGCTCTGGGTTTCACCACTCACTTTTAATAAGCAAAATGGAAAGACTGTTTCCTCAAAGGTTTTGTCATAATATTACTTCCAAGTTATTTTGAAAGTGATCTGTTTACTAGTGATATAATCAAGCTCTCTACGTTTTTCATACCTGAGCCTCAGGTCCTCCCTCATTTTTTTCTCCTTTTTTTTTACCCCACTGCAACATAAATAAGCCATTATCATTACTTATACCTTAAAGTATTCAGTTGTGGTTTTCTAGTTAGCTTATTTTCTCTTCAGTAATTAAAAATAGAACATCACAGTCCTGCATTAGCATTGCATACATCCTCAGGATACATATTAAATTTTGATTTCTAGACATAAAGCGTTAACAGTCTGTTCCATTTAAATAGCTGCCTTTAAATGCCACTGAGAGCAGTAAATAGCCCCACTGTTGACAGCAGTAACAACTATGTTCTTTAGAAAGTTACAGTGCACTTGTAATTATTAAGACAGACATGATTATATGGCACCTGAAAGAAATGCTGTGTTTGGAATACCACAGTAACAAGACTAATCCTTAATTATGGATATTCTGAAATGTGGATGCCATTGGAGCTCATACAGATAGACCGATAACTAAGAGCAAGGCCCAGGAGTTGCTTGCTGTGGAGGGACAGTGTATGATTGGTGAAGAGCACAGCTGTGTCTGAGGGACTGTGCTCTTCCCCAGCCACACACTGTCCCAAGCTCTCTTCTACCTCCCAGATCATCCCACCAAATGTTGAGTACCCTCTGCCAGTCCCAGCAAGAGAATGGAGCCCGAGCACCTCTGATCCTTTGATGCCAGGGATCCTAGGTGCTCCCATGCCCAGTTCTGCAGCTGTGTCTGTTCAGTGACACAGCAGATGAGTTCAACAGCCTCAGGAGACTGAGGTGGGTGGAACTTCCAGCAGCCTCTCTGCCCTCTGGGGTGACAGCAGTGAACTCCCTGCCCTCTGCTCGAAGCCTGGCCAGGGCTGGGTGCAGGCAAAAGCAAGGAGAAGCCTCCACACAAAGCCACCCCTTGCTCAAAATTCAGCCTGGATTTGTGCTCAGTGGTAGATCTTGTACCCAGCTTCTGCCTGCAGAAAGCCAGTACTCCCTAACTTTTGCAAAAGTTAGACTCTTACTACAGGCCTTTGAAAATTCGACCTTTCAGCGTGTTTGACAACAGCAGCCTCCTCTGAGCAGCAGTTCCCCATCAGGCTGTGGCACTCGGGGGGCTGGCAGAGGCTCCCGGCTCACTCCTGCCTTCAGAGGTTTTGCTGAACAGCAGCGTTTTGTTTCCAGCCCACAAGAGCCCATAGAGACGTGCCAGCTCAGAGGCAGCGCTAAACATCTTTCAATAAGGGATCTGACATTTTCTTTTGTTCTCATTTCTATAGTATTTTCTCCTTCGAGAAGGTTATTTGAAGTTATCTGGTGCTGACATTTAGGGAAATGTGAAGCATGAATTGCAGTAGCTGTTCATAGGTAGTGAAGCAGTGCAGGACAGGGTGTCCCACTGCAGGCATTGGCCAGAATGTGCCTAATTGTTCAAATACTCCTACAGTGCAATCTTTGCAGTGCTTTTCTCTCTCCCACACACAATTTAACACACAAGCACCAGAATAAGGGTGCTATATTTTAGCACAGAGGTTTTTCTAATCTAGCGCTCCATCATAAACCAGGGACATCTCTTCCATCTCACTCTAGCAAAACAGTTTTGTGACCAAAAGGATGCTTATGTATGCAGATCCTTCCTGTTACAGACACAGAAATTCCCCTGAATTCCCTATGTGTAAATATCTCCCTGCAAAAAAACTACCAGATAACTCTGCCTCTAACAAAAAGGAACATATTTTCAGCACTAATATTCTTGAATTAAATTTGCATTTAGTGACATTATATTTATTCACTTCTATCTAGGCACACCTCACTACAAGATGCCAAAACACTCAAGAGCTACAGAATTTGGCACTACAGAGCTCCCCCTTCTCACTGTGGATGCTCCACAAGTGCATTAACATACAGAGTCCTGCATAACCACAACTTCCAGACACATAAGCAAACTGAGCAAACCAATGTAAATCTTATGGCCTGGTTTCCCTAAGTGCTGATTTTCCAAAGAATAATAATTAAAAAAAAAAAAGGCAGATCTTAGCCTTCCTGCAAAAACAGCAACAATTCAGAGTTTCAAAGTTTTCGTTAAGATCACTGTGACTGTATTTATATCACTTAAACCAGAAATGTCTGCATTATCACAATACTTTTCAAATGCAGAAAGAAACATCGGTGACTTCCACACAGAGGAAAAGAAGTGTTATCTCCTTGTAAACCTATGACAGCTGCTGAATTTCTATCAAGGAGCCATTAAGTATGATCAAATGTTTTAATGTCTGCTAACAAGGGAATTGCCTGTCCTTGTATTGAGCTTTACAAAAGCAGTCAGCAAGCTGAAGAAAAATAAAGCAAGAAAATCTCCTGTGGAAAACCCTGTTGCAGTGAGCAGAACTGAGCCTGCTGTGCCAAGCAAGCCACATCCCAGCCCCATTCAAGTGTTTGTGCCATTGCATCTCATAAAAGATAACAGATGCCTCACAGTCACATTCCTGAAGTGAAACTGTTTGCCAAAATACCCTGGAAATTTACAGCAAGGATTTGTACATACTGCAACTAGTCTCCTGGTCCCACGTGTGTTTCCTTTCAGCCCCTTGTGACAAAATAAGCAGAACTCCAAGGACACAGACACACCACAGCACTCTGAACACCTCAGCACTTCTGCTTCAGCAGCCACCAGGGACTTTGGGCCAGCCTTGGGATTTATTTACAAGCTCTCAGTAGCCTTCACTACTGTGGTTAAGGGTCAAGTTTTCCCACCTTTTCCTTATTTGCAAAATTGTCCAGGCTATTTTGGGGAGCTGCAGTGTTAGCCCATCCTGCGTGCATCCAGGGATGTGATATAAACCCTCAGGGCCAGAGCCTCAAGTTCTCCAAGAAAAATCACATGTGTTTTTCATGTCACAGTCGTTTTGCACATGTGCTATAGAACCAACATTTACTACAAGCGCCAAATTTCTGTCACGAGGATATTTCCAGGAGCATCAGCTATTCCACACACAGTGTTCTACCAGCATATAGCACTATGCTGACACACATGCCATTGTTACACACACAAAAAAATGTTTTCAGGCTATATGTGAAAATACTGACTGTCAGCTCGTGCTATTTCATAAGAGAAGAGCAGGAGAAATCATGAGTTACAATTATATATTTTATATTAAAATATATTTATACCTTTTATATTTTATGGAAGTTAAAGGGCAAGATATGGGATGTGGACATCACATCCCACCTCTGAGCACCCATTGGAAGGTACATGGCAGGCTCCCAAGGCAGGGAACCCTTTCTCCCAGGCTTTTTACCTCTCTCCCAGCCTGCAAATCTCACTGTGCCCCACAAGTCCTCACCGGTCAGGGACTGGTCTGCTCCCAGCACATTCCATTCTGCCGGCAGCTTCAGGTGTCGAAATGCCAAGGCCACTTTCTCATCCAAAAAGTCCACGTCTGCAGCAGGTGGCCTTGAGCGGTCCAAGAACCGTGTGAAATTCAGCGCCTGCTGGTTGCCAGCACAGGTGGCCAGAAACTGGGCGGCATCGTAGGCTTCGTCCTGGACAAACTGGAAACTCTCTTCTGCCACAACCAGAACGGGGTGACCTTCTCTAGAGGCACAAAGTGCCACCTTCACTGTCTCACAGCAGTCATGGCCTGCAAAACAGAATTCAGACAAATGGTAAAAAAAAAAAAGAAAAATGGCATGGGCTGAGGAAACACAACTGAGCAATTCTTTTGACACACACACTCTTTGCATTAAATCAAATAAGACCAAGTTATTGAGGGTCACAACTCTAAAATAATGTTATCTTTGGAATTTATATGTATCATCAGAGATAAGTATTTCTAATAGATTTTAAAAGGAAAAGGTGTATAACTCTTCTCACTCCCAGTATAAGCCAAGAACTATAAGCCACCCAGGCTATTTATATACAGCAACAAGCAATCTCAAGAGTTTTAAGTAATTTAAATAAAAGATTTTGCTAACGTACCTAAAGCCAAACAAACTTTTCTTTTGCAGCTCTGCAGGACTCCAGGAACTCATCAGAAACTAGAATCTGAGTGCTGCAAAACTACATACTCCAAATGCTGTCACAACACTTGGCTTGCACTGAAACCATTGAAATTTCACCTAAAACAAAGGTCTACATGGCTACAAGAGCATGACCTGCCTGGGCATGCCCTGTGTGCTCTCACTGCTCCACCTGCCCCTTGCATTTGGGTTCACACAACAAAACTAAAAACTAAACCTGCTTCTGCTAAATAAAAACATGGAAATGGCCACTTGCCATATTTACAAAACAAGAGGGTTGGAAGTCTGGTAATTTCATTATTTATTTAGGGAAGGGAAACAGGAGAAAGAAGCATGGCAGCAATTTCATTGACTCAGAAACTTGAGGGGAAAAAAAAACCAAACAGCAAACCAAACACCTTTTGGGAATTTTAAAAGGAAAAATATACTATGTGTCCAACACAACCAGAACTTGCAGTTGTCAGACATGCCCCTTTAATAATAAGGTTTGTGTTTCAAGTTCACTGTGTGGTACAGTTTCTTGTTCCAGCCTCAGACTGACATCATGGCTGTTTTTGCCAGAACAGCATGGACCCTGTACTAATTACTGGAAAAGCTGTTTTTTGCCCATGACCTCAGCATACTACCACATTCACAAAACCCTGATTAATTAAATACAAAATGACAATTTATTTTTAAAGGCTTGAAAATTCAATTTAAGCCCCTATTTGTGGTCAGTGGGAAAGTTTCCTTCTTCTGATGGGGCCTTTTGCTGTTGATTTCCCTGACAAAAGGGAAAATATGTCCCTAATCTTCATGGTCTTTCAGCCAACCTCACAAATCTGTTCTGAGGCTTTTGGCATCCGTACAGATTTTGTCTACTGAAAGAGGCAATCCTGAAGTTAATTGAAAGGTCAAAACTGCTATTAGGACACTGTGGGTAACACCAAAATTGTCAGAGATGAGGCTGTGGCTTCCTAAGGAGAGCAAATGCAGCTGGAAAGGTATCAAAGGCAAGTGGAGAAAGGGAGGAAAACACACACGGATATTGCCGCAACTGCTCAATACAACCAGGATGCTCTGAAGCTGAAAGGTGAGTAAACTGCTTTCCTTCCAACACCAGATACCTATTAGCAACAGGATGATATGAAAGCTGAAGGAGTAGATTTACTAGTTCTGTTGTTTTGAAGAATAAGGGTAGGAAGAACTTCTAGTGCTCTTGAAAATACTGCATGTGCATTCTAATACATTACTGTATTAGTACTCAGCTGCCCAGATGGAACCCATTCACAGATTCCGCTCATCCTCACAGTCAAAGCCCCAAATGCTCAAGGGAGAAGTGGGGAGGATGATACAACTTTGAGGGAACTTGCTTTTAAGGTCATTTAGAACTGTACATGCCTCCCCCTACACCTTCTTGCTTTGCTGATCTTCCTAAGGACATCAAACACAGAGCAGGTAAGACATTGATTTTGTTTCCAGCCTCCACAAAAGCAGTGATCTCTATGCACACTGTGAGAGGACTGTGCCAGCCTACAGGAGCTGACTCAAATCCTACAAGCTGGGCTCTCTTTAACTCAGAGCAGTGGAAGGTTGCTAGAATGCAGAGTTAAAAAAAAAAAAAAAAAAAACAAACACAGTAAAAGCCTTCTTAATAGCATGAGGACAGCTAAACCTTTTATTAAAAATATTTTCTGCCTATTCCCATAAGAATCCCATCTGCAGAATAACCTAGAATACGACTACTCTGCCAGCAGACTTTCAGGATTGGAGCAGCAAGCCAAAACGGCCCACGAGCAGCTACAGAGAAACCATTTGGGACAGTCACTTCCTTGTCACAATGCCAAAAATCTCTGCTGTTGTTTGGACAGCAAAGGCTCCTCCATTGAGACAACAACTACAGAAACCTCTGTCAAGACGTGTGGTATCCTCAAAGCAGCACATCACAGATGTACACAAAGTTCCCCTGGATGGAGCCTGTGTTAAACACCAGCTGCAAAGTGCAACACAAGGGAAGGTGATTAAAAGGCAATGTCCTGACCTGTGGCCAGCAAGGATTCTACTGAAACTTCCCCAGATATTGAATGCAGCCTAGAAGAGAAAGTGACAGACCTGACAATCCATTTTTATCTAACAGGATCAAACAAGCATCATGCTAAACCCTAGGGAATGCTCTTCAGAAGGGCAACAGCTTGCAGTGCTTTGATGTTGTGCTTCCTCACATCTGAGAAGATGTCAGACGTGGGGGCAAGAACATGGGACAGGTTCTGACTTTTGGCAAGCACTTCAATGAAAGGGGAGCCAGTATCTAACAAGAGCAGACAATACTAGAAAGAGTGCTCAAGAGGTCTCTGTCCCCCTGCTTTGAAATGGCTGCTGGAATAGTGTGAGCAAACATGTCCCCAGTACAGGAACCTGCTGAAGGAACCATCAGTGGGGCAACACTTCTCACCACATCAAAAATCCAGTGGCCTGGACTGATATCTGAACTTCTACAGCCCTTGTCCCAGGGCTCCCCAGAAGGGAGCTGAGCTTTCTGGCACTCTCAGGAGGTACATGGTTATCACTGTGAAACCAAATCTGTTTTCACAAGGTTAAGTAACTTGTTCACAATCACACAGAGCTCCAGGCAGTGCCAGAACAGCCAGTATTGCTCCTGTGCCTCACCTTTGTGCTCCCTCTGGCAGAGAGTAGGGCTTTCTACCATGGGTTAAGCACCAAGTTATGCACTTACCAGCCATCAGGGTGGTTCCATCACCTCTGTCCATCCACTATGGACTGCTGTAACCCCCTCCTACATCTGCCTAGATGTGGAACAGAAAAACGTCTGACATTGAAAGAGGAAAAAGAAAAAACTCTGGGTGAGTCAGTGGGCTGGTTTTGGTGTTTTGGTAGAATAATTTTCTTTCCTGTAGCTAGTGTGGGGCTGCTTTGGATTTGTTCTGGAAACAGTTTTGATCATCCAGGCATATTTTCCTTCTTGCTGAGCATTGCTTACACAGACCAAGGCCTTTTCTTCTTCTCACCCACCCCACCAGTGGGGCACAAGGAGTTAGGAGGGGACACAATGAGGACAGCTGACCCCAAGTGACCCAAGGGATATCCCAGACCATATGGAGTCATGGTCAGTGTATAGAGGTGGGGAAAGAGGGAGGAAATCTCCACTACATCTGATGGAGCCCTGCTGCCCTGAGGATGGCTGAACACCTACATGGAAAGTAGTGACCTAATTCCTTATTTTGCTTTGTTTGCAGGTGGCTTTTACTTTGCTTGTTAACCTGGCTTTATCTGAACTCTGAAGTTTTCTCACTTTTGCTCTTCTAATTTTCTTCCCCATGGCACAAGAGGCAGCTGTGTGGGGCTTAATTGCTGACTGGGGTTAAACCACAACAGTCAGGAAGGGCAGTGAGCCTATTTAGAAAGGTTTGCATTTCCACAGGCTGAAAACACATGTAACTGAATAAATCACACAGATAAGATCGTCTCAGAGAAGGGATGAGAAATCTCCATGCTTTACAATGCCATCAGATTCCCAATACTGCCCAGCAACCCTTCTTATTGCCTTCAGTCTTCTCCAGAAATCAGGCCCTTTGGCCAAATAGCAATAGAAATTATTAAATACTCAATTATTGTCTTGCTTGTACCATCCAGCAGTACCCTTGTTCAAGTTTTAACTCTCCTCACAAACTTAAGTGCTTCTCTCTAGCTGACATCTCAGACTGCCTGGCTATACTTCCTTTCTTCACCTATTTTTTTTGTTGCAACAGTATCAAATGTGGTCATTTGCATGCTGTCTGTGATAAAAGTCAAATAATCCATCCCTTAACTGCAGCAACATTGCATTTTATCCCATTTCTCCTTTTGCTCCTCAGTTACTTTAAATCTAGCTTGGAAACAGCTATTAACTTGGAGCTGTTTTGAGAAATACCAACATACTGCAGGAAAAATACAGAAATTAAAAAACTATTTCAATCTATGCAGGGATGGGTACAGTGACTAATTCTGCTGCTATGACGTGAATTCCTCATCTACACATCAAACCACACTTTAAAAATTATTTTAAATGAGACAACAGCTCTTGAACTGAAGAATTCCTTACTGGGAATGAATGGAGACACTTAATGAAGCTTGCTCTGGGGAAAATACGAGAATGAAAAATGAAGACATGGTGCTCTGGTCTGTCTGTTCTTATCCCTGAAGAGATGAGATGTATTGGCATGATAGTGCTGCTTCCTCTACATGGAACTGTTGCAGATCAATGAGCACGAGAACAGAGGGGATTTCTCAGCTGCAAGTCATTAGCAGAAAAGTTAATGTACAGCTCAGACCTGTCCATCTAATTGCTACCTGTGCCTGTGACCTGGGGAGCAGCTAAAAGGGCAGCAGCTCAACTCTTCTGACTTCTTCTCGTTTAACAAAGCCTACATGGAGACAAAACACCCCTAAACAGAGCTTTATTAAAAGATTATTTCATTTCCTGCTCCTCCAAAAGTGGAAATCCTGTCCAAACCTCCTATTTTCAGAACTCACATTGGAGCTATCAAACAATGGGCCCCCAGCCTGGGCAGCTATTTAAAGCCCTGCTGGAAGCACATGTTTGGGTTTGCTTGGTAGCTGACTAAAGACTAATTGCATCCTCCAAGTCACCATGGTGGAGCTGGGTTGAAAGAGGTCTTACAGAGAGATTTAAGGACAGGAAAACCTGACAACAAATGTTGTGAACCTCATGAAGGATCTCAGATTTCCATCCAAGATCCATCCAAGAGATGTTGCCATCTGGTGGCTTGTGGAAAAGGAAGCCAAGGGATATCCTGTGACCATCCAAAAAGTGCTTCTTTTCTGCTTCAGAAACCCTGAGTTCTGTTTCTGAAAATCAGAGCCTGTCTTTGAAGCACATTTGTGAAACGTACACAGTTTCTGTATTCATTCTTGCAACACAGGAAGCCTTATGAAATACACAGGCACAGCACCAGCACTGGACAGGAGCCTCTGCTTTCCCTTTAAAACCTTGCACTGGAAAGGTGAGAGAGAGATTGAAGAGTGGGTAAAGATTTTTTTAAAGGCCTTTACACATTGCAGATGCCCTAAAAACCTAGAGAAGTGTAAGACCCCACACATTACATGTTAAATAACTTCAACACAGATTCAATCACTTTTTCCTGTGACTGATGTCATCTAGTACTGGCATCACTTCCTTTTAATTACACTGCCTCAAGCAATTAAATACACCGAAGAGGATGAACTGCAAAAAGTCTTCTTGGCTATGCTGTTTTAGTCTATTTTAAGGGTTTTTTTGTTTCATAATTAAGAGTATTTTCAAATCCACTAGTGGTATTGCCAAGTGGCCATTTGTTATGCAACTTGTTTACCCTTCTGGTCTACCAGTACAAAGATTGTAATTCATGAAATACAGCTTTTTCTATGAAGAGTTGTTTCTTAGGGGAAAACACAGTCTGTGGTAGAAACTAATAAAGCATCACCAGATGTAAAGGATTTCACAGTAAAAGAAAAGTTTGAAATGAAGGTCTTTCCAAGCTAAGTGAAATTAATTTTTGTCTGTCCTTTTAACTAGCATAAAGAAAATAAGGAGCAAAAAAAAAAAAAAAAAACAAAAAACAACAACTCTGAGAGCTATGGAATTAAGAACAAGTTAAAGACTGAAACTGCTTCTCTGCCATAGCTCAAGGATGGAGAAAAAGCTGAGAGTGAGTCAACGGGAATGTGTCAGCCCTGTGGAAACTGCTGGCAAGCAGCTACCAGCAGACAGACAGTCTCTCAGACCCTTTTTCTACTTCAGTTTTGATTCTCCTCCCCTTTGAAACCCACACAAGAATCCTTCACCTTTTGAGTTCAATGAACACAAGAAAAGCGATTTTGGTATTATAGAGCTCGGAGTGATACAACACATTGCAAAAGTACTCACCAAGGCAATGTCATCTCACTAAATTTACTTCTCACTATATTTTGGTGACCTGGCTCACAGACAGGGTGTTTCTTACCCGTCACTTATTTGATCAGGAGCTGCTGCAGCAGCTCTGGATTTCTGGACTGTCTCTTCCTGTTTGAAATTTCATTTCAAATTTCTCCCGTGTCTCCCACACTTTCCAGACCAGCAGTCGTTAAATGAAAAGCAAAATACATGTCCAACCATACAGCTGCTATGGTGATGGCATGCAAACTTTTGCAATAAATGCACCACACAAATAGTGGAGCTCCCAGCACATCAGCTCCTGCAAGAAAATTTCCCCAGATCTCCCCAAGAGCTTCCCAATGCTCAGAGGCCTCCGCTGGCCACAGCAAGCTGTGGTTGGGACTTTTGATTTGTGTGGACAGTGATGAGGTCATTCCTTCTTCTGCTGGTTTGCTTGCCAGATCATGATTTGAGGATTTTTATTACTGGGTTGGGTTTTTTCCCAGTGGTAAAAAAGCTGCTCTAGCAGAGAGACAGGAGATGAGGCTGCTGTCTTGCAATGAATGTTTCACTTCCCTGCTTTACAGAGATTTCCTTCACTACCACATGCAATCTGCTTGGCCTCAGTTACCCTCCCTACCCTGCAGAGATTTTGGGAAGAAAAAAATGCATTGAGATTACAGCAGGCTCAGCTGCTGTAGGAACAAGGACTTGCTGAAAATCTCAGTTAATGACCAACACCAGGAGGACAAGCATCTGTGACCTAAGAGGACACATCCACCCCCAACAGTACAAATTCAGCAGCCAACAACAGTTAACCACAGCAGCAGAGATGGTATCATTTCTCTACTTCCTTCCTGCTCAGACTTTTGACACTTTCTTAACACCCAAACTCCAGTGACCAAGCTTTGGCACTGAGATCCCCACTGGAGCAGTGCCAATGCCATTACACCTCCACCTGCCACCTTAATGCTGTGTCTGATACAACAATGCTTGAAATTGTGCTGTAGAACTACACAGTGCCTCTGGTACTGAGGAAAACTGCTTCCATTAGGGAGAATTTCAACCAGATTAATTAGAAATAGAAGAACTGTAACACTGACAGCAAAGCCAACAGTTAAATAAGGTTTTGGTAGCTTTTCACTGAGACAAACAAAAGCTTGCTTGGATGATGTAACCTGGTGTGTCCTTAGGCTGGTAAAAGAGCTACTGAAAGCACACAAAACCTCATCTCCTGGCTAATTCTTGAACCTCAGTAGCTAATTTTGACTCTTCAAGTTATGACTGGGCAGTTCAGATGAGAATCTGTTTCTTAAAAGGAGAAATTACCTTCCTTAAATTAACACAGCCAACAGCAGGGCAGGATAAATAATCCATCCCATTCTTCAGAGCAAGAGTGTAAATACAGGTAAGTATTCTGTAGTTTGAAGAAATGATGAATCTGTATTTATTCACATCTTCAGGTAAAATAAAGCTGTTCCCATAAATTTACAATCAGAAGTCCTTTCTTTTACTTTGTACAGAAATAAAAGCTCACATTTGAACAGCAGCATGGACTATATATATATTCAGTGTTTAAGGCTGGTGATAAAAAAAGCATAGGAAAGAAGCCGATTGCTCTAGGAATTATATAAGATGCAGCAGTCATTTAATTCTGCAGTGATAAGCTTTTATTTAGGTAAAGTCTTTCAGGATATAGAGAATTTTCACATACAATGAAAATTTATGGGGTATTTTGACAGCTTATGTTTCCATTCCATTTTCTCTAATTTTTCACCTAAAACAACTTTATGTTGTTAAGATTTCTTTTTAAATGTGATTTTTTGAAAGCTTTGCTACAACATTCTGATTAATTTTGGCAGCAAATGTAATGAAATAATTTGCCTGTCTGTTACACTTCTGTACATCAAGAAACCCATTGAAAAACTCAAGAAACAAAAATTACAAATCTGGGCTTGTTTTTACTTCAGCTTGAACAGAATTACAGTCACCCCTTTCACCCCAGCCGCTGATGGACTTCATCTGAAGTCTCCTGGGGACCACATGAAATTTTGAGGACTTGGGGAAAGAATGAGGGAAGAGCCTGTGAGTCCAGAAGGGATGCAGAGAAGGTTCAAGGAAGGCAGAGAGGCTCCTGAGTGAATCAGCCCTTCCTCAGTGCACCTGAGCTGTCCCCAGGAGCTGCTGTGCTCGCAGGGATGTGCAACACTCCTTGCATCACAGAACAAATGGAACATGCTCGGAGCTGCAAGTAAAGGGTGAGATTTTGGCTAAAAGCTGTTTGCAGGAGTTTCCTTGCAGAGCACTTGCTAAGTGCCCCGGGCTGGGTGTTTGAACAAGGGCTGGTCTCACACACACTGTGTGCTGTTCATGGCTAATCCCTCTGAGGTCAAACAACGCTCTGAGTCACCACAGCCATCGCCAAGGCAACTGTGGAACATACAGAGTAAACACATGATTACAGATTCACTGTGCATCCAGGAAGGAGGAGGAGGAGGAGGAAGAGCTGCACTGAAGTAAGTCATACTTCCACTGAAATCAGTGTAATCACTGCTGAAACAACACTGGACAAATGCACAAGTGTCAGCAGAGGGTGTAAAAAAAATCAGACTTTCCCATTTCTTACTTTGCCTTTCCCCAACAACTTCTTCATCACTGAAGTATTTTTTTTCTTAGGCAGTCTCACCAAAATGAGGTATGAGCACAGATGAGGGTGTTATCCATATGGCCACTTTACATCTGAGATGTCACCTCTTCCTTGCACCACAGCCCTGGATAGTGCAGGAATGAGACTGCCTTTCTGAAAGGTCCCTTAAAACTCTGCCTGAAACAAGCTCTGTTTTGGGACAGCACCCATCCCAGTCCAGCTTCACACACCACAAGATCATGACTATACTGGGTAAAAAAAAAAAAAAAAAAAAAAAAAAAAAAAAAAAAAAAAAAACACCAAAAAAAACCAAAAAAAACAAAACAATACATTATTGCTACAGGAACAATTGAGAGAAATTCCCTCTTTTCCTTCTGAATCATGAACAGCATCAGATTTCCCACTAACAGCACCAAAAGGAGCTGCAGGAAGCCCTCTCCAGTGACTCAGTTACATCTGGGGCTGGCAGGACAGGACAGGCAGTGCCCAGAGCATCACTCTGGTCCCACCTGGCAGCCACCGCCCTGGGCACGTCCAGCACTGCTGCAAGGGCAGCAGGGATGGGAAAATGTCCTTCCTGCCCGGAAATCCCATCCAGCAGGCTGGCTCCCACATGGGCTGGAGGGAACACTGAAGCTTTTCAGTTCCTTTCTTGGCGCAGCAGCCACGGCCCCGAGGGAGAGGTGAAGTCATTTTGAGCGGGGCTGGCAGAGCCCCACGCCCACCACACAAAAGCAGGGAAGGAGTCACCCCCCCTTGCTCTTCTGGGAGAAAATAAGCACTAATCTAATTGATTGCACGGGGCTCCAGTCATCAGTAGCCATAAAAAGGCTTCTCTTCCCAAGCCAACTGAACAACATGAACGGCACAAAAAGAGGAGGAAATGAAAAAAATGGAGTGGCCAACTTTTAGCCACTCATTCCCAAGAGAAAACAACTCCAAATTTTACTCCATGTGCATCTCTCACAAAACAATACTTAGGAGGTAGATGAAAAGACAAACCCAAGAAAAACACTTGATGGCCTGAGTTACACTGTGTGTAGTGAAAATGTCAGGCGTTTTTCTCACACTGGTAGCAATGCGCTGCATAGCAACAAGTCAGAATGAAAGGTTAATGGTGAGGACTGCAGCCTGGAACACGCTCATTCCCACGGTCCTGAAGTCACCAAAGGGAAATGCTGATTGGTTTTGTTTTGTTGGTGGCACAAAGGATAAAAACAGAGGTGGGCTTTCATGTGGAAACCCACCTCATCTGAACCAGCCATGAAGAGATGGCACTGAGCAGCACATCACCTGTACTGCAAGAGCCCCAGAAATGCTCTGTGAGCTCTGAGCTGAACAGGATTTAGGGGACAGGGTTGTATTTCACCAGGAAGACAACAATGAACCTCATCAAGTCAAGCAGATGATGAGTATAGCTAAGACTTACTGGGCTGTCCACCATTTGGGCAATAGTATCTGTAACTTTACAAATGTTCTTCCACCATCTTTGCTGCATTTAAAAGCCTTCTACTATGCGCATGTGTAACTGTGAGTTTTCTACAATCGTATCTCATAGCTACATATTAAATAACTGCAATCTCAAAGTCATATAATTCTAGTGAAATCAAGTAAGAGGTTTTTAAAAGGCAAAAGCAGTCATCCAAACCACATGTTCTATTCCTTGTGAATGTGTAAATGAGGAAAAAGTCAACCAAGCAAATAGCATTACATTCCAGTCCACTTGTAGTAAGCAAATTTCACAGACTGATACAGTGATATCAAAGAAAGGCAATTGTTTACCAGGAGAAATTGTCTCCAGACTTCCAGGATTAATCTTTCTCGTGCTTGTGCAGTGTTGGACAGTTGATCCAGTGAAGACCAAATAAAAAACTACATCATCTTCAACTTTATCTTCCTCAGTCAGCTGCACTGTAATAACAGAGTCACCCTAGGAAAAAGGACAAGAAACAAGATCAGGTTTACATGACCAAGAACTGCATCATCTGAAATAAAATTACGCTTCCTACAAGGTTCATACTCTCCATTCATACACTCCTTTCATAGGACTCAGTGCACATCCTAATTTTCAGATATGCAAGTCAACCTCAGTATCAAAGCCTGCCAACATCTAGGAAACAAGTTGAATGCAGCTCTAGGAAGAGACCTGCAGAAATCTCCAGGGTATTTTCAAAATAATAACTTAATATGGTGAAATCACACCAAGTCTGACAAAGATATGCACGCTCCACACAGGGGTTTTTGTACACACACACACACACACACATACTGATATATATAACAGAATATATACATATATTATATATATCAGAATATAGACATACATAACAGAAATGAGACAGTGGCCAAAATTGCCTCTGCTCTCAGAAATTTGAAAAAATGCGCTAATTCTTGCGTGAGCACTCACATTTCTCCTGTCCAAGCTAGCACTGCAACCAGAGATCCAACTTGATCACTGAACATATCTCTCATCCACAATCCACAAATATACAAAGATAACAAAGATTCATATCAAATGAGATTTTTTTCCACCTTCCTTGCAAAGAGACAGTAACTGTGGTGGCAGACAGTGGTAGCTCTTCTCACTCATCAGATAAGCTCATGCCTTGGTGAAAAGATCTGTGTGTTAGAAAATACAGCAGTTCTTCAAGCCTTGAGAAAAAAAACCTCTCATGATCAGTTGGTTAAACTCTCCTGCTTAGTATTAGGAGGGTTTACTTCAGTATCACAACAAATTTTATCATTTAGCTCATCTTTGCTCTCAGGGAAAATTCTATTTATAAAGGGTGGACATGGTTATTACAGTCAACCCAGCAAAGGGTACAGTAAATACACCTGAAATTCCTACATCTGCACGGGAAAGAACAGGGGCAATATGAACCAATTTCAGTATTCCATGGGGAAGGAAAAGCAAGGAAAGAGGATGGCTTACAGTTACTGCAGAACTAAGTGAAGCATTTTCATGTGATGAAAAAATCGTAAGACTCATTTAGGCAGGAAAAGACCTCCAAGAGCATCAGGTTAACCCAACATTGTCAAGCCATCACTAAACTATGTCCCCAACTGCCACATCTACACATCTTTTAAATGCCTCTGGGGTCTCCCCATACTTTGTTTATTAGCCTGAAAACATTATATAAACTACAAGACACTGAGAACAACAGTCTGTGATGTGACCTCCTGTCCCTTTTCTGTTGAGATCAGAACCAGGTGGATGCCCCAGTTTTACAGAGCAGCTGTGGCTGCCAGCTCCCTGCCACCACCCCACTGAGCATATGATTACAGCTGCAAATCCAGAAAAGATTTTATTATTATTATTATTATTATTATTGCAGATTATGTAATTCTGATTTGCATATTCAAGAGAATACACATGTCATTTCCTTTAAAACCTCCCCCTTAAGATCACTGAGTTCATCCCTTTGTCAAATACAACTGTTGTAGAAAATTCCCAGACTTCCAGGCCCTCCTGTACATCCGTCCTGAGTTAGCATCGCTTCCCACGCTCCACCTCACGTCTCCCTCTTCTCTCCCTCAGCTCCTTTTACGTTTCCTCCTCCAAGTTTATGTCCAATTCTCCCCTGATCCAGCCCATCTGGCACCTCTTGCCAGGGGTAGGACTGCACCTTGTTTTACACAAACAAGATTTTGCAGGGCAAGTTCACAACCAGCCACTGGTCTTAAAATAAAATATGTGGGTCAATGCTGTGACACAGGAAAGAAAACCATAAATTCAAGAAGAACTCCACAACGTAATGGAGCAGCGAGTGTATTTTATATTTTCAGAGGTTGCAGAGTTACAAATGTAAATTTTAGGAAGGTCTCACGCGATAATATCAGACCAGACTTCCAGCTGGGGAGGAAGGAACCATGTAGCAAAAGTCTATCTTGTATAGAGTCAGTGTTAAAATAAAAACAGGTGCAAAAAGAAATAAATCAAGCTTTAAATTCAAGCATGACCAGTTCACATGCTGAGTTGAAAACTAAATATTCCATTTCAAGCAAATGGATCCAGATTTGAGCTGATGTTCAAAAAAGCGAAAGCTTGAGTTTTAACCTACAAACCCTTTGTGCTTTGTTTTTTTATATCTGTCTTTGTTCAAACCATTTCTCCCTTAAGGCATGAACATACAAAGTACTTAAACAGATTTAAAATGCAGGTGACACTTCAGAACACGCACCAACAGCACTGAGTGTTTAACATGGTATCTGTCAAAAGAGATTTTTCTTTTATTTAACTCAGAAATCAAGTCCACCTAGTCTAATTTTTGTGAAATCAAACTGACATAGAGTTTTTGTGAGAAGGCACCTGTCTGTCCATGCAAACTACTCACATTTCTAGGAAAAGCAATTTAATTTGCATCAATATTACAAATGACAATTTGTATATTTAGTTATTTACAGAAAACCTAGTAAATACATGTAAGAAACCTCAACACCAGAGGTTCCACATAACCTGAAATGTTTAAGCTGGAACTTAAACATATAGCTGAATTTATTTAGATACCTGACCTAATTTTGAAGGTGAAAGGTGGTCAGACCAGTGACCTCCAGCAGATTTTTCCAACCCACTTGTTCCACTCCTTAGATTTTAATTCAGTTCATTTCAGTTATTGTTTAAATCTAGGGAGATTACAAATTATCATCAGCTGGTATCAATCTGAAAGATTCTTCAGCTGTGTCTGAGCAGCACTTCGTGGTGGGAGGGTCTCCACTACCCTGCTCCCACCTCTTCTGGAGGATCCTTCAGCCAAGACTCTAGAACACCAAGCATCTTATTTATTGGATTTTTTACTGTAATTTTTAAGTTGTCTCCAAATACCTTTGGTAAGACTGATAATGTGCTACTTAACTGCTGTGTGCTTCAGTTTCCCTGCAGGTATCACCTGAGCTAAGTCAGTCACTGTGCCTGGTACAGGTCACTGTGCTGATGTGATCCCAAAAACAAAAAACCTTCCTTTTTCAACACACCTCTCTACCTCCCAGTTACTGACAATTTCATTGTTCACTGCCAATTTTGATTTGATTTTTAAGTTATTCAAACCATGTATGTATTTGGAAAGGAAATAATGCACAGAACAAACCCCTCTCTTTCCAAGATTTTTGGAGTTAAAGAAAATCAGTTACAAATGCAGCCAAATTCCTCCAACCCACATAGAAGACTTTCCAACAGCCCTATTGCATTCAGCCTCCAAAAACATTTTAATTGAAGTATGTTTACCTTTATTCATTTAATATTGTCCAAAAAATGTCATCTGTTCAGGATCACTGCCACACAAGGTGGTTATTATAACCCTTCTTTCATCCCAAATGGCTAGAAATGGGAGGCCAGCATGCCAATATCCCTTTGGTGGAAGTACAGACAGATCAAAGCCATTCTCTGGAATGCTCCAACAAATAAGAATAATTTAATTTCAAAACTAGTTTGGATTGACTAATATTTACTTGGCTTAAAGCCCATTGGAAATGAAAACATTCCATCTTGGTCCATTCATGAAAGAGGCCACCCTGTCCCTTGTTTGGATCTGAAAAATCCCTGGTCTCAGACGTAACGGGATGTAAAGGTGGATGGGGCTCTTTCCTCTACACATATTCCCTTTTCCAAACCACCAGGTCTGCCTCACCATGGGACAGGTGCACTGGAAAAGCCAAGCCTGACCTCGAGCTTTAAACTCAAGGAAAGAGTTTACGCAGAAAGGGATTTTAGAGTGGCCCATCTCTGAAGTTTTGGCTTAGTTAAGGCAGCAGAAATACAATAATCTCTAAAAAGGACCAAATGCTGTCATTAGAACTAAACTCCAAAACTATCTAGACAAGGCACCTGTTTGTCAGCATGATTTGCTGGCATTAGCACAACTCCACCTTTTCAGGCAGTAGTTTTTCCAGCAGTTGTGGCTGGTGTGTAGGCAAAGCACAAAGCACTCCAAATTAGCCTGTTGAAATGAACTACTTACCTTCAAAGGCTTTTTTTTTTAATAGATGACCTCAGCAATTTTTGGAAGTGGAAACAAAGTGAACAAAATCTTTACGCTCAAAAGAATTAAGATTATTTATGTTATCACCTCAAAAATACTATCCATCTTCCAAAAAGAAATACTTATTGTAAGCATATAAAGACATCTTTCTTTTCCACTTCAGGCTCTGGAAATTTGTCTGGTTTGGGGAAATTGGTCATCATTTGGGACCATGAAAACAGCCCTGGCAAATACAGAACTCCAGGCTTCAAGATGAAAACCATGAGTTTAATTGGCAAGTAGGGAAGGTTCCCCAAGGGATATCAGCTCTACCAGAAACAGGTATGCTTGTCAACAATGGAATAAGGGGAAAAAAATATTCTTAACATGCTGGCTAACAAATTTTAACATTTCTGAAAACAAAAACAACAACAACAAAAAAAACCCAAACAAACAAAACAAAACAAAAAAAAAAACAACCCACCACATACCAAAAAAACCCCCAAAAACCCAAAAAGGCAAGCTGTATTTTTGTAGCTGAAGCATTTCATTTCTAAGCTGGTTTTTCCCCCCATGGTTCACCCTGGGAGTTTTAAAGAACATTACTTAAGTCACTAACCACCCACTGATCTCCACACACAGAATCTAAAAATACTTATGAAAATTAAGTGTGCATTAGATGGCACTACTGCAGCACTCAATTGTTACTTTAACAATCTTCTTTTCATGAGAAAACACCAACAACCAGTAATCATTAATTTATTCTACCCAGAAAAGCAAAATACAAAAACTGCTGCTGACCACTGACAGCAAACTGTGGCTGTGTTCTCATGCAGCACAAGCCTACTGAATGGGAAGTCCATGGGTTTAGATGGGTTGGAGATTCATGTGAAGGAAAGAAAGCTTCCTTCCCTAGGTATTTCCTTCTAAGAGTTGTAGATTTTGGGGTTATGATGCTTTGTTAAAGAGGCTGGATTAGATGAGTAAATGTAACCTGCCATAATAACAAGTTTTGTTTTGTTTCCGCTACTCACAACATGAATCAGGCCCTTGGTGAGTCACTGCTTTATTGCAGTTTTGCTTCTTCCCCTTTGGGAAGCCCTAAACTGCTCCCAGGAGAGCTTCACCATACCCAGTACAGCACAAAAATCCCATCTGTGGTTTCTTCCTCCTCCTCCTGCAGTTCAGGCTCATTGGTACCTTTATTTATTTTTAATAAATTTTAATAATTTTTAGATGAGGTTGAACTCACTGTTACCCCAGCTACTGCTTGACACAGAGTACCCAGGATCAGGCTGGAATTCCAGCAGGAGGCAAGTCCTTTCACATCCCTGTGCTTTGAGTTTCTCCATCAATGAAATGGGAATTGTGGTCTAAACACTGAGTACTTTTCATACAGATGGCTTTTAAAGGAACAGCTGGCTTTTCAATCACATGACGTTTTCTTTGGAAAGTGTGCAGCACTGACAATAATTAAGCTAGACAAAATCAAAGGGAAAGTTGAGACAATTCCACCTCAAACTGAGAACTGCAGAGGAGTCTGAAAGCAGCTGGAACATGGAAAAGGCAACTGCAAGGCACCTTTACAAACTGTAGCAGAAATCATCAAATAAGGAAAAAAGGACAATATAATTGTTCAGATGCTCGATGATGCATTACCATCTAGCTCTATCAGTACACAACAAGATCAGCAGCTAAACTTTTGCTCCCAGACAGTTCCCATATCTCAGCTGACTACCCTGGAAGATCCCTCCCATCTAAGGTTACTTTGGGTTGGTGCAAACTTGTGCTTAAACCCTCGGAGAATGACATCTGGAAAGGACACATGGACATCCCCATGCAGAACAAAACCATGTGCAGCCACACAGGCTCATGACTGCAAAAGGAAATGAGGGTTCGGGCAACTATTTTTAGAGCAAACATGACAGTGCTCTCATCTCCTGGAATAAACCTTTGATTGAGAAGGACTTAGATCCCAGTTTTTCCAGGTCTGAGTAAGTGTTCCAGCCAGTCAGCTGTGACACAGCACTATCACTCCTGGCTCCAAAAACCACAGGATGCTCTTCTTCCATGGCAAGAAAATAACCTGCATCCACCAAACTCTTCCAGGCTGCTATTCCCAGGTTAACAGATTAATAGCTCACACTTGAGGGGCAGAATCTGGGGATGGGTCCTCCCTCCAAAACACCCATCTGAGTCCCCTTCCCTCTCTGAGTTTGTCAGTGGATCTCAAATGCCTCAGCCTGGAACATCCATCCCCTTTTCCAGATGTGGCCATTTAGCCTGCAAGCTCCCAACACATGGATAGAAAAGGAAGGGACCATGGGAAGAGGTCAGAGGTATCTGTTACAGCAAGATAACAGCAATCATTACAGACATCCTCAATTTCACCACTATGGATTGACTCAGAGGAGCACTTAGTGGGGGAAAAAAAAAATCACTTCAAACACAGTTCATTCTGCAGAACTCCAGGCCCCAGGAACAAAGGTAGGGCTGTGAAATCTGTCTGAACATGAGCAGCTCTAGAAATCCCCCCTCACCTGGAGATATCCCCCATGATAAAGGCAGTTGACCTGGGTCAGGAGCAGGGAGAAAGATGGATGTCGTTGGGGTGGAGTGTTGCAACCTCCTGCAGATAAAACCTTCAGGGAAAGACTCCAGAAATAAATAGAATGGCAAGCTGCCAAGTTTTGGGGCAGTCATAGTCAATGACTTCAAACTCCTTGATCTTAAAGCATGAAGCAGAGAAGTTTCCCTAATAAAAAAAAAAACAAACAGCCACACAAAAGAAGACAACAAGAATGACTCCAACGGTTTAAATAAAATAAATATATTTTTTTTTTAAATCGACCTCCAGACCTAACCTTATTTCCTTTTTAAATTAACAGCAGTGCTATTATTTCTACCAGTGAAAGGTTTCAGGTTGACAGCACAGATACTGAGCACCTCTGTGATGAGAAAGCCAGATTTTGCAAAGCACTCTCTCATTCTTTGGAAAATACAATCACAGACCATTCTGTCTTGCCCGCAGGCCACCAAAAGAGCAGAATGATGGCAGACATTTTTCTGCCAGCCCACAGAGCAAATCAAGGTGATTCCTTCCATATTTCATTAACACTGCACTGAGCCAAGTGATCTCCTCTTCCAATACTAGCCACAAAGCCATGACTTGAAACACTGACATAGAGACAAAATAACTTTCTACTCTCCGCCACTTTCATTCCTCAAAGGTGAAAAAATAATTTGGTCCAAAAATAAGATTAGCTTAGCACATTGGTGGATAAAATGTTGACATAAGTGCAGAGTCAAAAGACCATTTATTCAAGACTCTCAGGGCAAAAAAGAATTTGTGGGAAAAGAAGGACATTTATGATAAACGGCCCTGAGCTGTTGCCTCCAGGTCCAAGCTGGCTTTCATGGATCCACCCTGAGTGCAACCTGTGCTAAAAAACACGGCATGGACACCCTCAACTTGCCTGTCTGCAGAGCCAACATTGTTAGGGCTGATTTATTAACACCATCTCACAGCCTCAACCACGGCCCAAGCCGGTCCAGGTGTCTAATCCTGCAGCAGGATTTGCTTGCAAAGAGATAAAAGGTCTGAGGAGAGCAAGGGGTGGATTTTCCACTCTGAACCAGTGCGAGCAGCACAAACTCCTGTGGAAATGGGTATGCTCCAAGAAATCCATTATTAGTGGCCCACATCCTTTGACAGAGCATGTCTCTGTCAGCCTCCAAATCAATCATCTCCAAGATGAGTCTTTATTGAGTGTCAAGATGCTATTATAACCATTACACACATACTAATCCACGCAGCTCAAAGGAGATCTCTATAGACTGCCAGCAGAAATCCATCAAAGTAACAGGATCTCGTTAGTGCTGAAAGAGACACATGATTTATCTTCATGCAGAGATCCTGACATGCCACTCTGCTAGCCAGAGCCAGGCAGGTTATTAGATTGGGCTGTTAATAGCTGATTTAGCTGTACCGCTGCCTTAGCACAGGGCTCCACGTGCTCTGCAGCACTCGCTCAGAGCATGCAGGGTGCAACACACAGTGCCAGCCTGTGCTGCACACACACAGCTCTCACAAAACCAAACAGCCAAGATCATTCCTAATAATGTTAGCATACACGAAAACGTGGTAAAATTAACAGTACAATTAGCAGCAAAATCAAACTTAGGGAGAAAACAGAAAGGATAAGAAGTGTGCCATTCACCCTTTTGTACTAAATGCAAACACCCTGGAAAAACTGCAACGGGGACTTTATTGTTTTGGTGAATTTGGCAGTATAGTAAAGAAAATATCGATTTAATTTTCATTTATTCAGGCAGTTTAGTGTTAGCCAGGCTATCCACTTAAAGAATTGTGAACTTACTGGCCTGAATAAGCAAGTAGTGACAGTAACCCCAAGCCCCTTCCACCACAAACCCTGTACAGCTCTGGTATAGAGAAGGAGGTGTAGATGTACACAAAAGCTGTAACACATTGGGGTTAACCTTTAAATTATGCAAGTCTCCGTGTAATGTCACAATGAACACGAAGACAGGACAAAAGAAAGGGGGAAATATCTTTGTTGCAGAATGTCCCCTCCAGTACCATCCAGTTTCTACAACAAGTACTGATCTTACTTTTAGGCTTTTTTTTCTGAAATTCTGGAAACTACTTCAATCAGTTCCTAGAAAAACACACCCAAATTGATGTGGATGTCTTGCTCTGGCCTCATCCTAAAGCCTCTTCTGTTCTTCATTACACTTAAGAGAACCAAACCAGGTAATTTTATAACCAGCTTCTTGAGTGATTGATAGTATTTCCTACTAATTGCCCATCTAGCAATAACAACAAAATTGCAGTGCTTAGGAGCAATAGCAGGCAGTCTGAATATGTACAGTGACTAAGAGAAATCCAGCTACTCTCCTGGCACCAGAAGGATGGAGAGAGTCACAATTCCTGGAAGATAAAGTACATATGATGACATATTATTAGAAGCAATCTTCTACCACTGGAGTATTTTCACAAATAGCCTTGGGGTGTCTTAAAGAAAACCAAAAGAAAAAAAAATCAGGTTTGAACACTAAGATCCAAAAGCAGAAGAGAGCTGAAAGATGGATTTTTCCTGGTACTTCAGCCTCCTCTACAGTACAGCAAAACCTTCAGAGAAACAGAGCTCAGTGTGTTCCAGAGCACTCATTTTCCTGCCAGCTGCAAAATATCCTTGCCAGTCTTTAAATTTTTCACAGCTACAGCACTTAGAGCTACTGCAATGACTGAGGCACTTTTTAAAGTGATATTTTTGCCATTAGAGAACAGAAACAATTACAATCATTACCTTACTGATGAAGTAACCCCCCCAACCACAACTGCAGACAGATGAAACTTTTGTAATGTTTAAAAGAAACACTTTGAAACAGCAATACAAACATAAGCAGTCCTGAAAATGTGTCCTGCGACAGAGCGGCCACTTGATGGCACTGCACAGCATCGGGCTACAGCGATTCACAATTCTTTTATTTTCCACTTAAGCACAATATGGAAAGGCTTTACTGAGCCAGACAGAGGATGAGCATTTGCAGGGAGACCACATCCAACACAGCCTTTGGAAGCAATGGGAAGCACTGCAGGCAGAGTGCAGGGGATTTGGGAGGCTAGGTGAAATTTTGGCTTCATGAAAACAACATCTTCGTGAGCACTGCTCTCACATCAGCTTTGCTGTCAGAACTGCTTCTAGCTGAACAAAATGACTGTCAGCACTTTGTTACAGGAAATACAGCAGGGGCATGTATCCTGAGGAATGACATGGGAAATGTGTTTGTTCATTCTAAAGGTAACATAAGAATACATCCCACAGTGGAACAGTAGTTGAAGAGAATTTTTGTTCTCTTAAACCCAAATGCAGACCTCCACTGCTTATTCCTCCTGACAGGAGAAGAGGCAACGGTGTCAGTGAAGCTGAGGGATGGGACACCATCTCTTGTGTCTGTCCAGCTATTCCCAGCTCATCAGCTACCACAAGAAATAATGAATCCCAAACACAGAGCCCAAGACATGCACATAATTTCACCCAATTTTAATATTACTCTTAGTGTCATAATTTAAGGATTCCTTCTGCAGTTTCAGAAAACAGGAGGAAGCAATCTAACAGCTCCCCAAAAGCAGATCATTGTCTCTGCTTTCCCACCCCTACCAGCTGTACCAGCTCTGGCATCTTCTGCAAGTCATATTAAAGTTCACACGTAATGCTGCAAAGTAGTGGTGAGTTAAGGGCAGAATTTCAGAGAAGTGCTCCAGACTTCAAGCCAGACTGTTTATTGTTTACCAGCACTTTCACACCCACAAAACAGGATCACAGAAGTTCAAATAGATAATGAGGGGAGGAGGGCTTTGAACCCATATCCAGCACTTTTAGTTTCAGACAATATGGAAGAAGTGCTGAGAAAAGGCCTCTGAGCTGCAATTTAAGAAACAACTTCTCCTGGAGGAAGATGCTGCTGATGGTCTAGCAGTCTTCTCCAGGCAAAGCTGCCTTCAGTAAATGCACAAAAGTGACCATTTCACCAGCAGCCCTATGCTAACATCACACAGATCTCATGAGCTAGAGAATGTCTCTCTTAAGAGGAGCAAGCCAAGCAATCAGCCTCATAATAAGCAGACTGAGCAGAAGTCTGCACTGAGGTATGACAGAACCCAGAAGCAGCAGGGAGCTTGCCAGGGGACGGTGCTGAGCTCAGGTGGCAGCTGCCAGACACCCATTTCCACAGAAGGGACGGCTTCTTGCATGATACAGACCAGAGTTTGGGAAGTGGAGGATGAAAAGAATCTAAATCAAAGATCTGAGTGACAAAAACTTAAAAGATGAGGTCAAGCACAGTTTAGTGAGGAAAGTATTTTGCCTGGAGAATTAAAGCAGAGCCAGACAAGCTGCAATATATTCCTCTCAAAAAAAAAAAAAAAAAAAAAAAAAAAAAAAAAAAAAAAAAAAATCAGTTTATTCAGGCGCCCCAGCTGACTTTCTTAAAACCAACCAAGCAGCAGGTTCTTCCACAAGCAATGCAAGCAAATATTTTATTTGTAAAAGGTGCTCAGAGGCCTCCACTCATTCATTACTCAAAGACATTTTGAAGGTAGGGCAGACAACTAGTTTGTCATTAAGAAGAAATCAAGTACCCAACAAATAAAAGACAAGAGGTTTATCAGATCCTCTCACCACAGAGCTGAACTAAACATCAAGGCTGGCTGTCCTCTTGCCTAAGGACCTGGAGAGAAACAAAGACAAGGCTTCTGTATAGTGACTTTCATGAGAAATTCCCACATCAAAAGCATGTGTGGTATGTTCTCCTTTTTCTGCTGGACTGACCTCAGATATTCAGGCATCTCAGTGGCCTTTGTCACCATAGATGCCACTAAGCAAACAAATTCTGCTTTAGTAGAAAAGTAACTTAAGCAGAGCTGCCAACCTCATGACAGCATCTTACTGTAGAACTATAAAAGTATTTCACTTTGTCCTTTTGCCCCCTTGATAGAGATTTCTGAAGAACATTAATTGGAGAGATTTCACAGAGATTTTTTTTTTTTAATCTTGCATAGCACACAACAGTGCACAAGTGGCACCTGAAATAAGAAGCCAGATGTGAGGCACACACAGGTACAACATCTCACTGCACTCAGGGACACAGGGAGCCACAGCACTTGGGACAGACACTGCTGCCACAAGCCTCAAAACTCTGCATTGTGAACATATTTCCTTCAATTCTTTAATATTAACTCAGAAGGTGGAGGGGGTTGAAACATGAACATCAGAGGGTATTACAATTTTCTCAGGTATGCTTTTCACAGTGCGCTTCAGTAGGGCATCATTCTATATGAATATGTAAGTGGGGGGAAAATATTACAAGCATCATCCTTTTTTTCAGTTTTAGATTAAAGCAGGACAAACTGGGAAATTTACAGGAGTAGTTCATTCATTAACAGAAGAGGACCTACTGTACCCAAACCCCAGGTTATATTAAGAGAGGGTCAATGCATTCCTTCTGAGGCTTTTGAAGTTCATACTTCATTAAGCTGCATGCCATTTTGCCTTGGAAGTGGGAGCTCTCGTCTCTATCAAAAAGTCTCCTTGGGAAACTCCACAGGTTACACAGCTCCTAAGTGGCAGTTTAGACAAGAGACTCCATCCACAGACCTGATTAAAGACCAAAGTCAATGGCAGCATTTTTATCAATTAAATGTTTGCCCTCTCATGCAATCACCAGTTATGACACATTTGGGTTTGTCACTCCAAATAACGTAGGCACACCTTAGACAAACCATGCAGAGGAGGAGTTCTGTGATTTAAAACAAGTTTGTTCCTTTTAATCTAAAAGGAAAAAGGAAAAAACGTTTGCAGCAATACATCATGCTTCTCCAGCTGCTAATCTTTTCCATTTCACACCCACTGATCATTATCACCATGAAAAAATATTCCCGTCTTAAAGGCAGATCTAAGGTTGTAACCTTGGTTGCAATCAAGAGTAGATGAGATTAATGTTTCCCAACGCATTCCCTGCATGGCACCCCAGTGCTTTTCCAAAACACTCATACCCAAATACTGCTCTCACATCATTTTTCTAAAAAAAACCACCAAACTAACACTGATTTCAGAGATGCAGGAGATGCGACTGGGTGACAAAAATGATCAATGATTCCACAGAGACCCCAGAGCCAGCAGAGGCTGAAGTCAGAAGCTTTGCACATCACTTTTGAAGGGAGATTTTTCAGGACACTCTATGCAGCTGAAGACACAACCTTGATCATTCGTTCAGGTGTACTCCATACTTATTAAAGTTTGTGTGGAAATAAGGACATGCCTTGATCCTTTTGAAATTAAATCTCCTGCTGAATAATCTGCTCAACTCCCAATTAATGATAATGTTTCTAAAAAGATCAACACTTCACATTTGCATAGCACTTTCCCATGGATGTTAGCAACAGTGGAGTTTAATCTAAGTGACTAATGTAAACAATCTCATCTATAAGCAGAGAATTAATGAATCACAACAATAAAAAGGCCACCTAATAATAAGCTTCCATTGTTCAGAGCATTGTTAATCCTTTTTTTTCATACTTCTAGATGATCTGGATATTCCAATACAACAGTGACAAGAACCTTACAATGCCGAAGTTAAAATTTTGACTTTTGGTGGTAGGGAGATAGAACTTTTATAAAAAGACAACAATCACTGAGGTCACTGCAAGCACAAAAAAAACCAAACAAAACTGAAGTTTGTGACTTCTTATCTCCCATCCTCCTGTTACACCCCAGCCCTGCCAGCAAACAGAGCAGCTTGGTCATTCAGCTTTGAGACCCTGGGCTCCCTGAGCACAAAGTCCCAGGCAGACCACAAGTAAGGTGTGAAACACTGTCCTGCATCCTCTACAATGTGCCCGATAAGAATTCCCATATCAACAGGATGGCACCGAAATACAAGAGGGAAGTGAGTAAAGTTAGTTTTGGATTGAATCCAGTGTCTGTGCACCAATAAAGATGCTCCCAACTGCAGTCTGAGGCAGATAACCAAAGGATTGCCTGGCCACGTGCACTTTTTTTTTTTAGCAGCTGAAGAAATCAATGCATCTTAAGGAAGTGGGTTTGAACATTTTTATTTCAAATTCACCCCACAATATTCAGCCACAGGCTCTGCTAAGTCCCACCGCCCTTTCTAAATGCAATTCCATGCTGACAGTGGTAGGGGTGGGGGAGCTGCTTGCCCCCCAGCCCACGTGAGCACTGGCATCACTCTATCGCACCCGAGCTAAATTAGGGAACACTTCCCTGCCTTATCTCTCCTGGCACCAGCTCCTCAGCCCCATGACTGCACTTCTGGGAGCAGCTCCCAGGGCCAGGGGAGCTCCTTAAACAGCTCGTTAGTGGAGGCAACAACAGCTCTGGGTGACACATACAGTGCTCCTGGGGTCCTGGCTCCTGGGGGACAGGAGCCAGCTGTTTGCAGAGCAAAGGAGGAGCAGCTGTCCCAGCCCAAACCTGCAACAATGCTGAGCTCCAGTTCCTGGCAACCTCATCAACAAGAGAACAATGAGGCAAGGCTGAAATGAGACACTGAACCACAAAAACACAACACTCATTATTATAGGATATGTTTTCCACCTTATTTCTTAATCTTCACACTTATAATGGCCAGTAGTCTCATCATTACAGGCCGTGACCTCTCAGTGGTCACAAGCTCTGCAGAGGCAGGACAGATGATTTTTACAGAAGAGGTAAATAGAAGTTCAAGCAGCCAAAAGAAAGTACCAAGAAGGATACAGCAGGTGGTCTTCCTTCCTTTTGTGCACACTGATTTGAGTAATACAAGAAAATCTCCCTCTCTCTTGGTTTGTATGTGGAAATACCATCTTTTCCATCACCCAAAAAACTTTGGCCCCAAGTACATTGAACATCTCCAGGTTCCCAAACCCCTTTTCTTAATTATGAGTTATGAAATCTGGGCAACCTGGTAATTACCAGATAGGATAAAGTATGCTTTAGAGCTCTAATTGGCTTCCAGGAACTGAACTGGAGACATAATTTTTTTTTACTTTCTCCTCCTAAAAGCTCCTCCTAAAAGGAGCTCAGTAATGCTGCTGATGAAAACAACTATCTAATGGATCTTTCAGGATGAAACTCATGGCAGATTTAGTAAAAAAAATAAACAAAATTGCATAATCCTTAATCTAAGATATTAGCTTAAAAGAGGAAGATGCAAAGGTGTCCAAAACAAAAGGGTCAAGTGTGGGAGAAGCATATTTTCCTGAAAGTAAAGACAGGGAAATCCTCTGACATGTCAGTATTGCCTGTTATTTCCAGTCATTCACAGAGATGAAATTCCTTATGGAGGAATTAACAGGATACTGTTCTCAGTAATTTGGAAACAAGATCAAGAAGGCTGTATGTGAAAAATGGAGTTGCCATCACTCTGAAGAAGGAATGTGGTGAGGTTTGTTATTTGCCTCCCAACGGCCAGGCCACAAGACTGCTGTGTCTGCCTTTAAAAAAATAGAAATACCAGGAAGATACCCTTTCCTTTGTGTTCTGCTGGCACCTAACGACTCTCAGATGAGCTGTCTATTAGCAACACATGGAGAACAAAACTGATCTTAAAATGTACAAAGCATTTATACTGAGAGCAAACACAAAGACCAAATCTTGACTTTTCAAATTTCCTTAAGCTACCAACAAATTTGTTTTTTTTGAAAGAGAGCTGATTTGTGTATACACCTGGCCAGGGGAAGAGTAGAGAAAAGGGAGTCACTGATGTATTAATAATGTAACTTATTTTCATTGCAAAGAAACACTATACCAAGTGCCATACAATCATTATTTTACACCAGGCTACATTTGACCTCAGCCCAGTTCTCTGTCACATGGGGATGAGGACTTCTAAGTGTACCACTTCAGTATGACATATTCAATGAAACCCCACACAAAACAGTGGGAAAATAAACTCAGTCAGTAGATAAGACCGAGAAAAAGCCTCCAGATTAGCAAAGTCATACACTGTTCAAGTGACATGAGCATAATTTAGTTCTGTATTACACCATTCATGTGTTTCTGCTGTAGCAATTTCATCATATATTTGCACATAAGTTCCATTCTCTCAATGTGTCCTAAGTTTAAATGAAGTTTCTTCAAAGTCAAGGTACATTCAGTAGATTTGAGATGTAACAAAATTCAGGCAACATTTAGTTTCAAAATTCAGCTTATGGTGTACTCCTGGAAAGCCACTCTACAAAATCAGGTCACATTACGTAGTATTTTAATCTTGCTTCAAGCACAGACTTAGGACAGCGGGTAGAGAATAAATTCCAATGCAAACTTCTCGTTGGTAATTAAAGGTAGGCAAAATTTAAAGCCTCCATGGCATTAAAGGTCAATATGATCCATATTGACAACACGCAACGCTCTCCAAGATAAAGATCTATCACCAGTCCTGATTGTTTCTCCTTCCTTCCCCTTAAAAGCTACATTTGCAAGCAATTTTCCCTTCAAATTTTCCATCCTCACATCCAGCTCTGCCCTGGCTGGCGAGGTCTGTGGACAGGACCATGAGCTGCAGCAGCTCAGGCTGCTCCCAGCATGGCAAGGCAATGTGGAAAGCAAACAGTTACAGAGCTGGCTGGCAGCTTTGGCACAGATTTAACACACGCTCACACACCCCGGCACATCCAGGTCTGATTTGACAGTGCCCATGTTCTCCAACAAAGCTGCTATTCAGAGCCAGGGGAAGCTTGTTCCTTATTAATGGAGGTTATGAGCTCGGAGAGGCTGACGTAAACCATACCCTGCTGCAGCCCAGCCCTGCACTGCCTCCTGGTCCTCCCTGCCACGTTTAAAACTCCAAACAGAAAAATGTTATCACAGTGGGCAAGCCCTGCACACTGGGATGCCCTGTTTTCCACACGAGCAATTTCTTCTCACCACCTCTCAACACATGAAGTCACACGAGAACAGCCATGCACTCCAGCACACTTGGGGGAGGAAAAACAGAAGTGGGGGATACCTGCACAGGGACAGCTTTACATAGCTCAAAACCTACTTAAAACAGTCTGCTGGAAACCAGAGGAGCTCTGTGACTTACCTGAGAGTGTTACCACTGAGCACCTGCAACTGAATTAATACAAATAAACTCCTTAGAGAGCAAAGAGAAAAGAAGCAGCATCTCCAAAAAGCTGATGGGAAGTGTTTTGTGTGAACAGTAAAGTGTTTTAATTGGTACTCACATACAACGGAGCTTGCTGTGGATTAAGTTTCATGACCTCAGTACACTGAAACAAAAAAGAAAAAGTAAGTTTAAGCTATTTTTCATAAACCTGTAGGTACTTCTCTGTAAGTTGCTTTAGCACTCACACATTCCTTTTCCCAATAAGCACTTTTTCTCTTCCCCTTCATGTCCATCTCAGTTCACCTTTCCTCCTAGCAATCCTCACTTCATATCTGCTTTTTATGGCAATTATCAATCCTTAATTGAAATCCTTCCACCAATTTCCCCACTCCCCCAGGAAAAATCATTTATGAGTATTTGCAGTTCTCCCTGCTGCTCAAGAAATTCAACTACTACCTTGTCCAAGGTAACTTGGTGTCATTTTTTACCCCTTTCCCTGGATTATTTGTTAAAAAACATTTCAAAACTACATAAAAGACAAACTATCAAAAATGCTCTGAAGGAAGAACTTCCAGAATATATGATGCTTATATTCTGATGAGAATTTTTCATAATCAAAATCTACCATTACTCATGCTGCAAGAGCTGTTTTAGTCAAGAATCTTTCCTATTTTTGGTCTGTCCCTGCAATTTCTCTATAACCTGGTGAAAGTTTCATATATTGAGCTTTGAATCAGTTGAACCAGAATTTCTCTTGCATTAGTTCTTCCACTCCAGCAGAAAATATTCACTCTAAACAAAAGCACTAAGTTTCCATTTAATGTGTGTATTAAGAGATCCAGGATCCTAAGATGAAGGAATGCAAAACAATTAAAAATGGAATTTCTGCTGTTACTCATGTCTGCAGAACTGGTAATGCTCTGCAAATACTTCAAGCTCTTTTTAAAATAGATGAAATACCATTCTGCTTTTCACACCAAAAATGCAGGATCTTGCTCATACTTTGCTCCTTTCCAAATCCCACAGTTTGCCTTTAGTGAGACAGAAATTAAACCACAGCCTAAGTTCTCTTAGCTGATTCCAGCTAGCCTTGCTCCCTCACACGCTCTCTTTATTTTACAAAATGTTTTTGTGCCAGTTGCTTTAAAATACCCGAGTGACCTGCCAAGCTTATGCATCAAAACAGCCCCTCTGCAAAAGGTCCTCTGAGGCAGCCAGTGGATGGACAAGTATTTTGCAAGAGTTTTAAATCAGTCCAATTCGTACCTGCTTTCAACCTTGAGATTCCCCTTCATACAGCAAGAACACCCTGATAATTATGCCTAATAGTTTTCACTGTATTTTCAGCTCTTACAAAAACTTACTCAAGAAAAGAGGGGATTCGTAGCACCAGCTGCCATTTGGGCAGGTGAGCTCCAAGAACAGCTCTGCAAACAATCTTCACTTGTGCCCTACAACATGCCCCAGGCAGTTCCAGTCCTACTGAGGGCTCAAAATGAAAAAAAAAAGAAACAAAACCAAAAAATGCACAAACCCTGCCAAGCTCCCTTATGACCTGAGCCTCTCTCTCCTGTTCTGAACCTAGGTGTCCTAAACAGGAGCATAAAAACATTCCCTAGACAAGAGCATTTATTGTATCATATAGAAATCAAATCATGCTTTAACAAAAATCCAAGCTTTCAACCTCACTTCACATATGATTTTTAGTATTTCTCATTGGTATAGACTAATTCCCTGTG
The DNA here is from genome assembly GCF_024509145.1 of Vidua macroura. Lineage (NCBI taxonomy): Eukaryota > Metazoa > Chordata > Aves > Passeriformes > Viduidae > Vidua > Vidua macroura. The sequence goes on from NC_071582.1 coordinate 15,803,722, forward strand.
AATTCAAACTCATGACAGTTTTTGTTGGTTTTTTTTTTTGGCAAGAAGTACACAGTACCAGCAGTGAAATAAAGTGCCACTGCTGAACACTGGGTCTTGTCAAAAAATCATGGGAATACTTCCTGCAGGAAGATTTTTTTACCCCCACTTATTTTACTGGTTGGCCCTTACATCAGTCACTTAAAGTGATTCCTTGGTTCATAATGTACATGTCATTCCAATTTTTCTAAGGATGCAAACTTAGTTTGCAAGGAGCCCGGCAGGTTTGGAAGATATTTCATTTTATCTTGTTAGGTAGTTCTTTGGCAAAAACATAGCAGAATAACTGAGTGACAGATAAGCCTGAATGCCTACTCTGCGTCAGTAAAGGACTAAATTTAGGTTTCTAGACAAGTGAATTTCTCCAACCAATAGACAGGCAGGGAGAAGCCTCTGAAAAACTTTAAAAAACCTTTAATCCAGTAAGAAGAGGAAAAACAAAAAGCAGATCATACTGGTCATAACATAGCCAAGATACATAGGGATCCTAATACAGTCAGTAAGTTGGACTACTTCAAGTGTAAAAATGAGGAGGGAAAGGAAGCTAAACAGCTAAACTTTGCTTTCTCCTATTATTAGAGGGGCACATCCTTCAAGCCAATGCCTGCTCTGAGCCCCAGAAAGCCATTTCTATCTTTTTGGGCAGGAAGAATTTGCTGTACCAGATACAGAAGAATGCAGTGAGAATAACTGGCCATACTGTGAAATTAGGATCTGGACTGCACATGAACTGTCTTGAAAGCCAAACTAAGAAGTACAGGTAAATATAAATCCCATTTTCCTTGCCCAGCTCCCACCTAACACCATCATGGCAGCCCACAGATTCTGTTCCAGTAGCAGCTGCCTGTACTTAAAACATTTATGGTATTTCTCACAAATAGCTAAACCAGTTTCAGTGGCTGGGAGGTTTATCACAAGTTACATATACATCCAGACAATTACATTGCAAGGTTTCTAGAACTATATTAGGTTTTCCACCTTAGGATAACACAGTGAAATCCCTTGTATTTGCAAATTGGAAAGCGGGACGTGAAATGAAAATCCAGGTTCTAGTTCTTCAAAGCAACAGTGGGTTTAGATATTATAAAAATCTGCAGATGTCAGTAAAATAGAAAGCTACTGGAGCCTTCTTAAAATGGGACAGACACCTTTCTGCTGTGTTGAGCACTGAAGAATTAATACAGTAAGTTTTATTAATGTCTCTTCTAGAGAACTTCTGTGTTATTTCACACAAAATTTCATGGATGAGGACAAATGACTGCTCTTCATTTCTCTGGGTACGGTAATATATGTCAGGGAAAGAAAGGAAAAAAAATTTATTTGCTTTACTGTGGTTCCCAAAACCTCATCCAGAATTAGGGCCCCATTGGTTACATGCTGTAAAAATGTCAATGCAAACGAAATTTCTGCCCTGAAGAGTTTACAAATAAGCACAGGCAGCAGGACGGGATACAATCCCCTCGTGCCAAAGCAATAAACCCTCTTCTCATCCACTGCCCCCAGCTACTACTAATTTGGCCATAAATTAGGTGGCTTATTTCTTCTAGGCATTGCAGGCAAAATGTGTATCATGAGGACAAATCTGACAGGGAGGTCAGTGCTCCTCCAGGCCAAACCATCCCCCATACAGTCTGTAGGGCTGAAGGACTTTGAACACCACGAATGCCAAAATGCCTCTTCCATTTTCCCATCACACCCTGGTCAGGATTGCTCTTTCTGGCAGTGGGCTAAATCAAATGCTGGTTTCACTGCCCAGCTTCTGTGAGCTCCTCAGCATCCACTCCTGGCTGCCTGGCTCCATATGAAGAGCATATGAGAAAGAAAACACTCTCATGTAATAAAGTGCCACTCTCAAGAGCTGTCCATTAATGAATTTGTTTTAATTTTTTTTATCAGAAATAAGATCTACAGGATGGGCAGAAACAAAAACAACTATTGCCTGCAACAACTGAGCAGAACTGCAAGAACTAGGAAGATGAGGGGTATTTAATCCATGTGGTACAGCTGGGAAAGCCTACCTACCCCTTTCCCTCTCCCTCATGCACTAAACAAATTTCAATTGTAAGTGTTTGAGTTTTTCCAAGCTTTTCAAGTTCAGTTTTTAGGTATTTTAAGTAAACTTCAGTTAGACATATACTTCAAGTTGGAGCTGAACTTTATCTGAATCTCAGCACTTGACCTTTTCATTCATCACCTTAACATTCGATTTTTAGAAACACTGATCCTTATTTGCAAAGCTTTAGCCATGCATTCTCAGCTGAACCAAAGAAAAAAACCAAACCCCAAGGAAAACCTAACCCAATCATAAAGAGCTTGTGGTTGTAGGCAAGAAAGAACAGCCAAAAAACACATGAAGAATCTGATGGTTACAGATGGCATGGAAAGCATTCCAGTAGATAAACAGAAATGCAGAGAAAGCAGGATGGCTTTCCAGCTGTAAGTATCACAGCATTGCTGGGATTAAAGCCAAAGGAGGATTTACTTTTTTTTTTTTTTTTTTGATGCAACAGAACTTACTTTGTAAAAATTATCCTGTAACACTGGTTTGAAGAGGTTAAACTTTGATTTCAAGGCTCTGGAATAACAATTCACCAGGTAGCCCAAACTACATATATCCTATAGAAATTAAGAAAGCACTACTGATGCTAGTTATCTGCAAGAGAGCAAGACATATAGAATTTATTTTATATATTTCTTTGAACAGGGGCACCAATAACCCACAGTGGGGCAACCTGCCTTAGAGGCAAACCTTTAGGCAAACAGCCCAGAAGTTGTGAAAGAGTTTAAAGAAATCCCAGGATTTCCTGGGAGCACACATTCACCTCCCTTGCTGAGCTGTGTCACTTCCTTCTATATGGCTGCACTACAGAATTAAAACCAAGATTCCAAAACCACATCACTTCTCATTCAACAAAGCACAATGCCCTCAAAGGTACTCCTGGTTGTACAAAATGTTAATTTATGAAGTACTTAGAAATATCAAGAGGATTGGGTTTCAGGCCCTACAGAGCTGCTGCTCTGAATTACACAAGATAAATAAAGATGGAGAAGTGGTAAGTGAGGGGAGCAGAGAGGAGACCAACTGCCCATATACAGAGGAATTCCTGCTGGAGCCATGATTTCATGCAAAGAGAACTAAAATAGCAATGTCTTTCACAAGTTTATTGTTCTCCTCTAGTGTCAGGGGAATTGCTAAGCTGGAATATTCTCTTTTCTTCTGAGTGGTATATGACCTTTATTGTGTTGTATTACCCATCATCAGTCTCCTTATTTTCTTTGTTATAACACAATTCTTTGAAAAAAGGCTCTTCTTGGTTTAGTTTGTGGGTTTTTTTTTATTTTCTTTTTCACCTTTAGCTAAAAGTCTGAAAATGGAAAGAAACAATGACTTCATGTGGCTTTTATTACTTATATTTTCTTGTGTGGTCTTTTTCATGGGTATATTCCTGCAAAGTTGAGTTACCTGCAGTAAGTTACTCACACCTTGTGGTATTAAGCAAGACATGGGTTTGTTCACACACTCTGTTCCACAAGTTTCATTCAACACTGAATGAACACCAGAACTGACCATTCATAAAATGAATGAGCTTTCTAATCAGTGTAATCAGTGTACTACCGCCCTGTCCTTAAAATCCATGTGAAAGGAGACTGAAAAAAACCAGGACAAAACCTACAAATAGCTTTGGCAGGAAAAATAAACCCATAGTCCAGTTCTTCAAGAATGTGCATGGAGAAATTTGTATAAATAGAGTAGCTGCAATTGTAGTGACTAAAATAAACCCTCAGACAAGCACCATAATTCCAAATGCAGAACAACTTTCTCTGTAGCTGTAATAATGCATGATTTTGTGTATCTGGTCAGAAACGGGAGGCTGGAGGCATTAGGAGAAGTAACCCATCCCAAATTTATTTAGCAGACACACAGGGAAGTGATACAACCAGCAAAAGTCATTGACCCTGGAAAGGAGAGGAGGTGAGGAAACAAGAAACCACATCTCAAACACAAAGCACCAAACAAGTTACCAGCATATGGCAGCATTGTGTTTAGTATCACAGCTGAGCCTAGAACTACAAAACCTCCAGATATTTGTGCACAATCACCTGAATTTATGTAACTGGCTGAACATGATGTTTTCTCAATAAATAGGAATAAAAACACATTCCTCATGCAGCATTTCCACAGGTGATACTGCTTCCCAGCTGTGTATTGTCTGCAAACAAAAACATATGCTGCCATTCAACTACAGACAAAACAGGAGGTTTTTGGGTACAAGGGAAGGATGAAAAGGAGGTTTAGAGATGTTTTGTGTTGTTCTGGATCTACCAACACTCTCCTCCAACAGCACAGAGGTAACCCAGCAAGCCACCCTCAGGAAAACCAGACACACAGAGATTCCTTTCAGAAAAAGAAAAGAAACTTCACAACAATCTTCTCCCTCCAGAAAAAAGGTAATTTAAAGAACATATTTAAGTGCAAAATCTGCCTAAAATCTGTTGGATTTCTTCTTTACAGTTTTGGAAACCACAGTACTGTGGCATGCATGTACAAGAGCCCATCAAGCAGCAGTGCAGGAGTTGTAGAGCTGAGCTACTTGCAGAGGGGCTGGAGCCTCACTGCAACACAAGCTAACAGAACATTACCAATTTAATTGACTGATGATTTAATAAAATGCCCTGGATATAGATTAACTCGCTTTGCTTAATGTAGCTCAGCTTCCTGGCAGCAGGAACTGGCACCACACTGTTCCTGGGCTGGGAGCTGGGCTGCCCAGGGGCTGCTTGCCTTGCCCAAACCTTTCCCATTACCCTTCCCAACATAATGAAGTGTAACACAAAGCTAAGATACAGGCAAGCAGATACACACATAAAAAATAAGCTTAAACTTTGTCCATGCTATAGTAAGTCCCTAACTCAGCCCTCTCTTACTCCAGAGCCAAACATTCTTAGTCTCAACATGAAGTTTCTTCTTTTGGACCATTTCAATCTCATAATTGTCAAAAAAGATAATCACCTGGATTACTTAATTCCTGCCCAAAGCCTGGGAAGATATGAAGCCATGTTGGGTTAACAAAAGCAGCGCTTTCCCCATATAGGGGAAGGCAGAGATCCCTCTCAAATGTGTTTCCCTGCTCCATCCCTTTACTTATTAGTAGGTAGAAAAAACAAACTTACAAAACTCAAATCATAGCAGCTATCTCTTTACAGTTCATATGCCCAATTTCAAATAAAGAAAGATACTGTAAAAGTGGAAAAACAGAGAGTAAAAAAGGATTATTAGCCAGCTCTAATTATACAAACTGATCTCATCCTCTTGTCATAAGCCTCTTTCCTGTTTCCGGAATCTATTTGTGCTACAGAAAGACCAGCCTTTTGTAAATGTCCACGGATCATCAACACAGGGTGATTAATTTCCCATTTTACAGTACACACATACTGTCAAGCAATTCACTTGTAATCCGATATAACCCTGCCCTCACTTGTAAATTTTTTCCTCTAATATATTACTAAAGGCAAACAGTACTTAAGATACCGATTTGTAAAATCCAAACAACATTTCAAAAGGAGGCATCATGCTTCTATAATAAAATAAAAATCACAGACCACATCTTCAGTTCAAGTAGCTACATCCTAATAAAGTTAAGACCTAACAGTCGACTTGAATTAAAGAGCAGCATGTACGCAAGAGCACACATATGTTTATACTCAAATTAAGTCCTCCAACAGGTTCTGGGGCAGCTGTTTCACTTATGCATGAGACTTTTATCTCAGGCTCAATATTAACTTCCAGAAATCCTTAGCAGACATTCTAGCTGCCTCCTCAAATGAGCAAAATCCAGTTTACACCTTCCTATACATTTTCTTGTTTGAATACATGTTTTGGCATTAAACTGTGGGTATGCTCTCAGTGAGAACCAGCTCATGTTTGCAGGGGTGATTCTTGACTTTGGGGTTTAACCAGGAACTTCATGAAAATCGCCAGGTATCAAGCATCCCCCAAGCATCATGCAAGTTTCTGGTTATCCTTCAAAACAGAGATGCATTATATGGGATGAGGTGAAGAATGGAGGGAGGCAAGAACAGGCTTTGGGGAGCATTTCACCCCAGTGCATAAAAGGATAAACTCAGTGGAGTGCTGTCAACAGAAAGGAGATGCCTACAGACTTACATATGCAGTAGGAGTGAGCAAAGCCTCTAACTATTGATTCCTACACTTCTTACTACAGCATGTGTCCTAAAACCTTCTCCACTGCACTATTCTCTGACTGTCAAGACTGTGCTGTTTGAAGAACTATGCTGAGCAATGATGGTTTCAGTAAAAGAAACAACATCCCCAAGCCCTAGAGCTGAGCAGTAAGGCCCTGCTTCTTTCTGCGCTTCCCAAACCACAGCACTTGTACTGCATTCCCAAAAACACAGGCTTGCAGTAGAAAACTATCCATGATGCCCAAAACATCACACATGTTAAAGCTGACAAATATGAAATATTTTCTAGCATTTACAAACCAGGTAGTTACCCAATGCATATTTTAATAAAGGCATGCACCAACCTTACCTCTCCACAGCACAGAGTTCTAGCCACAGGTCAAATTGGAAAAAAATGGCATCAAGACCAAGATGCAAGACATGTTTCCGCTTGCATTTTGGTCTAAGAAGCTTCTGTGCCCAACATTTTAATGTGCTTTTCTTCTCTGTAGAATACATCAGACTCGCTTTTCCCTTTAGGCTCCATTTTGCAAATGTTGCCACTGTGGCCCCAGGCACCAGAGACTTACTCAGGAAAAGCCTGGCTAACACTCCAGAAGAAGAAAATTTCATCAGAAACTTCAGGTTTCCTACAGGAGTACCTGTGCTAACCTCACTCCCTGTGGCATAGCATGACCACATCTGACACTGCAGAATTACAAATTGTTTCTTCATAATTGCTCCTCTTCTTTCAACTCACAAAACTATGGGAAAAATGTTCTTCTCTAAACATATACTTTAGACAGTTAGAGAACATGCTCATTTTGCTGAAACATCCTTTCTGAGGCACAACAGGCTCAAAAAACGCTCATCATTCAGTTAGCAACTGCAATGATGGAGTCACTTGGTGTGGCATTCCCTGCAAGGAAAATGAGAGCTCTGCTCCCAGGACACTGTATTGCACTGGGAATATATCCCACAGGAAGTAAAACCCCAAGCAACAGAAAATATTACATCCGTACCCCAGAAAAGAGAGAACACTCATTCAAGCCTCATTTGTAAATAAATTAAAGCATCAAATAATGAAAATCCAAGTAAGCACAGTTTGTACCCAGTTCCACTACCCCACCTTCTGCACCTAAGCCTTTCTGCAGCATGCTCATATGCAAAACCATACATTTTGCAGACACTTAAAATTGTTTCTTTCCACTGCCTTTACAAAGTGACCTTTCAGGCTGGTCCCTCAGGAAAAGAATGGGTTAAGTGCTCACAGGTCCCAGCCTCCCCAGTAAATCATTTATTACCCCAGCTCAGGGACAAGTAGCTCTGCAGAAGCGAGAGCCCACGCTGTGCAGCTGTTCCCAGCCAGGCAACTCTCCACAATTATGTTATAACACAGGATTAAGCTCGGGGAGTGGAAATCCGTCCCTTCATTGCTGATGGCTTTTTTCTTTTTTTCAAGTTATACAGCTATTTTAAATGTTACAGAGCTCATTAACATGAAGTTCATTAAGCAGTAACCACTTTATGAATGAAATGAAAAGATTGTCATTATAAGCACAATTATGGAAATACTAGACCAGCAGGTAGAAAAAGGAAAGGGTTTGAGAATGCTCCTCCTGAACTCCAAATTAGCCTTTCTTTTTTTCCCAGATCCTTCAGAGGAGGCACACCCAGAAATCAGACATGAGGCAGAGGCTGGTTCCCAGGCAGGACTTCAGGTGAGAAGCTCTTGCTGCCTGTGCTGGGCCTCCCCAGAGATTTCACTGCTGCAGCTGAGTGTATAAAGTTATCCCCTTGGTCACCCCCAGAAAGGGTCTGGAATCTTCCTCAGCAGTGAGCACAGCTTGCTGCAACTCACCACGCTCCCCAAATTAGCAGAAAGTTAAGAAATACTATGACAAATCAAGCCACAAATTGCTTCTCTGCAGCTGGTGTCGTGCATTCCTCCTTTAAACATGATGAACTTGGAGGACAGCTCTCAGCAAGCCACTTATTCATTCCTGATAAAGCAGGTTACATTCATAATCGTGCCAAGGACTTCATTTCTTTCTCAAGGTCTGAAAATAGGTATAATTCCACTGCTCAACCCCACTGAAAAAAGGAAAACCCAAATTATTACGATACATACTTGTCTCTCTACAAGTAACAACAGTTTATGATTAATCCACCCAGCTGTTGCCACAGCTCAGTAACACCAAACGATTTGGACTCAGTCTCGTTAAAGCACTGGTCTTGTAGGCAAGACCATGGAAAATACAAGGCACTGCAGAAGGTAAACAGGTTAGGGACAGTGGGAGGAGAAAAGAGACAGCTTGCTGTGGTTTTCCTCCCTCCCTCCCTTGACAGAGCTTGCACATGGCAAGCACCCATTTCCAGGCAAGACTCTGGCAGTTTCTTTCCTTCAGGCTAACAGTTTTTGCACATTCAAGTCTTTTTGGAGAGAAAGGGTGTAACTCCATGAGTCAAAACAGCTCCTGTCAGCATTGCAATAACCATATACTCGCTTTTAGGCCAGATCCATGCCGTGATCTGATTCACCACACCAAGAAGCTGGTGTTAGCTGAACAATAAACCCAGAAGCCTCAACACCACGACTGCTCCAGGACAGACAGATTGACAGCCGCTGTGCCGACCGGGAGGCACCTCAGCTCTGATCCTGGCCGGCTCCCATGAAATCCTGGGGCTGTAACCATATTCCTGCCTGCCCCAGGGACATAAAAGCTCTATCTTAAAATATTAGGGAAAAACAGCTGATGTTTTAAGTGTTAAGTGCTATTTTATACCGTGGCATCTGGCTGATACAAGAGGCAACACCACATATCCCTTTTCTAACCCCACCGCAAAGAGATTGCATTTTATGGCAAAATAACTTGTTGAATTTGTTTGTATCATTGTAATTGCTCTGATATCAGCATCCCCTCCTCCTGTCAAGGCTAAGTTTGACAAATGGCTTGACAATGGGAAAACCCATTCTCCCAAACCCCTCATCCCAATCCTGGTGTATACCTAAAAGAGCTGCCAAAACACTTAACCTTACTTTAACTGCATGAAGCAGTACAGGTGGCTCCAAGATGTTCCTCAGGTTGTTCCCACACCGAGCAGGGAGAAGTAGGGCAGGTCACAACACTCAGCTCCTAGAAGGGGGAAGAAGAAGAAAGAGTCACCAGGTGCAAGGGTCAGCATGGCTGAGAGCAGTCCCAACACCCAAAATGGCATTGCAACATCTTCGCCAAGGGGGATGGAAACCATCCTCTCCCTTGTTAGCCATGTGGGAGGCATGTGTTGCTTCCTGCAGCAGTCCCATGTGGTTCCATGAGCACACACAGGACAATGGCCACATTATGGATAGGGCTATTTATAGACACACGTGGGCATCTGGCACCATCTAAGAATAACTGTGCTGCTGAGTTGTATTTGCTGCTGTCCTGCTATTTGGTTTATCCCCAAAGCTGTTGATCTGCTGTCCATCACCATATCCCAAACAACTAAGCTGGCCTTAAGTCCTTTGCATCGATCAACACAGTCTCTCCATCAAACTCTTTGTGGACTCCATTGTACCAAGGTGTTTTAACAAGAACAAAGGTAGATGATGGCAGATGGTGACCAGCAGATGAAGCCCAAATCTACCAGAACGTCTCTGCCAAACCTTTTGGGGTTGCCTGCAATTTTCCACAGGCCGATTCCCTGCTCTGGGGCAAAATCTACTCAGTAGATTCATCCATAGGGATGGTCTCCAAAGCATACCTAGAAAGAGCAGTTAAAGTGAATCAAATGTCAAAAGGTGAAAAAGCCAAAGTTGGGCTATAGTTTATTAAATGCTGTGTGGGAGATTTTATTAGCTAAGTCAAAGTTATCAGGGTATCTCAGACCATCATTTGGTTACCACACCAGAAAAGGTTGTGGCTGCACACAAACACCACCAAACACAAGGACAACACACCAACTGCCTCCTCCTGTTCTACCAGAGACATATTCTCACCCTGCACTCTCCCTGCTGGGAAAACATCCATAATCTGGGAATCTCACAGCCTGAGCCAACCTGCCAACCTCAAAGTGCAATTACAAGCACAGAAGTAACAATGGCAAAACTAGTCACCAGCTGGGAAATCAATTGTACTGTGTGAATTAGCTGGGGAAAGTACAGGACTGGAAGGTGAGGCACTGCAGAACAAATCTCACTCCATCAACACAAGAACTGCATCACCTGAATACCTCAATGTCAGTTTTACACAATGTTTTTTCTTAGGATTAACAGCTAAAAGTCTCTTTTATCCATTCTGCTGAGAAACAGGGAGAGTATTTTGCAAGGCACTACAGGGAACTGTGCTTCACTACAAATATGTTCATTTAGATATAGACCAAAAAGGAAAACCAGAAAAAATTTCATCCTCTTAAAGTATGAGGATTGTGCATGAATTCCTTCATTGCCATGTCACACATTTCTGAATTACATTCTTATGCCAAACTACTGGAGCTGAAAGTGGAATTACCTGAACTCTTAAATCCCAGTTAAGAGCGTACAAACACTCTTTGGATTCATTAACCAGTAAAAACCACCCTCACAGTCACAAACAAGCAGACTGGAACTTTCCTCTGGCATTTTTGTAGTGTTATTTTCAGGACCTCAATTTAGAAGATGGTTACTGTTTGATAAAGCAATGATTAACTATTTGCCATCCCGTGTTGATCTCCAAGGAACTGCTCTTTCCAAAGCACATCCAACAACAATACAATGGTTTCACTCGTTTCTGAGACACTGATAACTTGGCTTTTAAGAGTCTATTTGTATATTTTGGCAAAGAAAGCACGGTTTGCTGCTATCCCTTCGAACCAACAAGGACTGTGGGTATGGCTAACATTGCTAGGGTAGACAGTGAGCATGCTATGAATCACTGCAGGTTTTTCCTCATCTCCACTAAGGAATGAGGGTGTGTGTACGGAAAGCTCACTCAGATGCTCAGGACCTGGAAAGTATTAGCAACTGGAGAAAATAAACTGGCCCAGCAATGAAAAACTAACATAGATCATAAAATTCTTCCTCACACTTTTTTGTCTGGTTTTATTCTGTGGGAGTTTTTATATTGCTACAAGAAGAAGAAAGTAACATTAAAAAGTCTTGTATATTTTAGTTCTGTATGTAAAGAGCCTGCACAATCAGTAAGGTTGTTGGCAAAGTACTAATCCCCCAAAGAAATGATTTCTGCTTCCCATGAAATCGTTATGGGACAACTCCTGCATGCCTAAGCACACCCATTTCAGAAGGATTTCCCCATGGGGATTTCTTCTCCTCCTCCTCCTTTACTAGGAAATCATTACCAAGTGTTGACGAACACTGACATAGCTCCTATTTTCTGAATCTTAAAAAGATGGGTTTAAAATTTATGTTTCATGGGTGAGCTCATACTGCTTTACAAATGAAAAACTGCTCAGTATTATCACAAGAAAATGATGACATACAGTAGCTTTATAAAAAGCAATTTGGTTTCTACACGGCTCTGTAAATATTCCAAACAACCTCTATCTCTGAATAATTTCTCCCCTAAAAGGGCCTACAGTCATGATACCCCACAGTGCTCACTAAAGTAAATGAGAATGTAAACAAAAGTCCTTTTGACACCTGCCTTTACACATCCTATTTTGCTTGAGTTTAGTAAAAATAGGGCGGAAATCCCATCTCTTTTGTTAGGACACAATTATTTGATAGCAGACTGTTTACGGTCTTGCTCCCTCCCCACTGAGACAGCTAAAGCAGAAATTACACAGGCCACGGATTAATTACTGAAACACTCTTTATGAAGAGAGAGGAAAAGAAAATTTAAGGACAGTGTTACAGCTACTTACAATTTTAAGAAAATATTCAATGACCCTGTGGATTATATATGCAATTGTTGTAAGAGATGAGTCATTTTACCAAAAAAGCTCAATAGCTTAGAGATGATCTGCATCTGATACATCCTCAAGAGGCAGAGGAGAAAAGCATCAAAAGGTAGTCTACTTATATTTCTAAATTAAATGAATGACAGTGAGTAACATAGACAAAAAAGAAATTGTTCTGTGTTGATAATCTATTTGAGAGGAATCAGTTGGGACTCTTAAACATGCTTGGTAGCGTCCCAACACGTGGACCTCAGGGTTTCCAGTTACTTTGCTGATTCCTCTCCAGCAAACTCCCACCCTTCCCAAATACTCCCCAGTGTCCAGCACAGAGGAAACAACTCTTCAAATTTGCTCTTTTTTCCCTGCACCCAAACCTATTTTATTTTTCTGAGAAACGTTCCATGTTTTGTTGTTCTGCCATCTGAGCACTTTGACATATCGAACAAGTTATCTCCCCATCTGGTTGTAATTGCCATTGCGAACCTTTCAACAAATTCAAAAAGCAGCACCAAGATGAGAAAACTAATGGTCTAGGAGATGGACAGCTGATTATTTGGGATTATTTGATACAGCTGGAACCTTTTCATAGACAAGACACCAAGCACAGCTAGTCTCCAGCACCCAAGCAAACCTCTGGGGTTTTTCTGACTTTTGGCTCTTGCCTGCTATAAAACCTCCTCACAATTTCATATCAAATGCTGTCAAGGAAAACATTGCTTCTCCTCCTCATTTCCCAAATTGCCGAGTGTACTCTAAATACACAACCTATACTTGCATACCATATTCTCATTACAGGACATCTTCTTCCTGCTTCTACCACATCTCCCAGGAGAGACTGGCTCATGAGACCTTTCCAGAAGTTTGGCTGATGGTCAGAACTGTACTTCCTAATTCCTTAGGGAAGGGAATCTGGACACACTCCTTGGACAACCAGAGGATCACACCCAGCCAGCATGGGTTTAGGAAAGGCAGGTCCTGCTTGACTAACCTGATCTCCTCTATGACAAGGTGACCCGTTTAGTAGATGAAGGGAAGGGTGCAGATGTTGTCTGCCTAGACTTTAGGATAGCCTTTGACACCTTGTTTCACAGCATTCTCCTGGATAAACTGGCTGCTCAGGGCTTGGATGGGTGTATGATTCTGCTGCTTACTGGGTTAAAAACTGTCTGGATGGCTGGGCACGTGTTGCAGTGAATGGAGGGAAATACAGTTGGCAGCCAGTCACAACTGGTGTTTTCCAGGGCTCAGTACTGGGACCAGTCCTGTTTAACACCTTAAACTGGATGAGGGGATCGAGGGCATTCGCAGTCAATTTGTAGATGACACCAAGTTGGGCAGGAATGTTGATCTGCTGGAGGGCAGGAAAGCTCTGCAGAGGGATCTGGAAATGCTGGACCAAGGGGCCAAGTGGGGGTCAGCCTCTTCTCCAGTGTAACAACCAACAGGACAAGAGGAAACTGCTTCAAGTTGTGCCAGGGGAGGCTTAGATTGCACATGAAGAAAATTTTCTTCACCAAAGGTTGGTCAACCACTGGAACATCTGCCCAAGGAATTGGTGGAGTCACCATCCCTGGAGGCATTTAAAAGATGTGCAGAAGTGGCACTTAGGGACATGGTTCAGAGGTGGTCTTGGTAGAGCTGGGTAATGGTTGGACTTGATGACCTTAAAGGTCTTTTCCAAGCTATACAATTCTATGATCCTATTTAAATGGAAGAAAAAAAACATTATTTGCCTAAAATCTGCATTGCTTTGGACAAGTGTAAATACAGTGTGATTCTCTAGGCATTGCATCAAGCTACATTTGTACCATAAAGAGTGGAGGGCAGATTGCAGCTCATCACATTTTGACATACACAAAACATTCCATTGGAAGTAAATGATGGGTTTTGTTTAAAGAGCAGCATCTGACTTGGCATTCTGGATGAAGAAAAGCCAATAATTTTAAAACAATAGAAAGTAAAACAAATCCATATTTCACATGTCTCTACACATTGCAGAGCAAGCAATAATATTAAGATGTTAACTGCAGTCCCATCAATCCTGATTACCAAAAGATGGGAGATAAATATTCTTTGATATACATGAAGTTAACTTTTGAAACCCAAACTCTTTTGACAGTGTTGCCTTGAACTTGTAAACAGAAATAGCCCCATGAAGTAAAAGGAGTAAAAGGGAAGCAAGGAAGCAACAAACCAAGAGCACTTTTCTGCTCACTCTAGCCCTGGACAGACACAAATTTTCTCTCTAGAACTTGGAGACTTGCATAAAACTGGAAGAAGTTTGAATTTTTGAAGAAGTTGTTTGAAGTTTTTTAATTCCACCAGCAATCACAACAAAGCAGCAAAACAAAGAGACCTTTATGATGCTTTATGGCTCTCTCCCTTGCCTCTGGACAGTAACCTGGGCTCATAGACACCTCCTGGATAATAACACAGAGCAACCTGCTTCCCCAGGAGAAGATGAGGTGCCACGGGGACTCTGTAAGCAGTGAAAACCCCCTCACCTCTAAGAGCATGGTCCTGCACAAGAGCTCTTCAAAGGTACACAAGGTCTCAGCCTTCAAAATTGAACAAAAGAAAAACTGGAAAGAATAATGCTTTTGTTACCCATTCGTTTTTGCTAATAAAAGCAGGACTGGGTCCTGAAATTTATTCTTCTTTAAACTGCAGCCTGTCACCATGTTCACCCTAAATAGCTTCTTTCCAGACAGCCTTGTTAAACCCACATCGGGACTGAGATAAGGACTTCAAACTGTTTCCACAAGTTTCCTTCAACTGTTTCCATCATGGCTGACTGTCTGTGGGAGATATTAAAACTTAACTTGCAGACAGTTTAAAATCTGTGCAAGGGTTTAGCACTTCACTGAACCACCATGGCAAGACCACTACCCTCCTTCTTACTGGGATCCAGTATCAGACTGATTAGCTAAAAAACAAAGCAAACAGCAGCAAGCTGCAATAACATCTCAAGCCCTCAGACACTTCTAAAACAATCTTTTTTAAAAAACTTAATTCTGCAATAGATTCTTCTCCTTCCTCTCTCCTCCACCATGATATTCAGGTGACAATCTCAATGAGTTGTGTCTCTTGCTAGAATGGGGCAAAGCCCAAAACAAACCCCCTTCAGAAGACCAGGAAACAGAGGAAGCACAAACAGCGAAGGCAAGGACTACTTCAGCATGGCCATCATCAAGAGCTACCAACACAATGCCTCAAAGGCACAGGAAAATTCCACTCAAACACAGCTCCCCACTTAAGAGAATGGGCCTATTTTCTTTGAAATACTGGGTGCAGGTTGTGACAGGACATGCCAGACATTCCCTGGGAAGATGACATGTCACCCCCAGAACAGGATATGGACCCTGAGAGAAGGCAGAGTGGTTGGAAACAAGATTCATGTGAAAATTTCAGTTTGAAGGCTTGTCTGGTATTTCACCCTGCTCAAAGCTAGGCCATGATATCAAGGTTATGAAATTATCCCCATGCTTTCATTGTTCAAAACCATCCCAGTCAATGTGGCCTGTTTCTCAGTTCTTGTATGTCAAATTGAGCTAAATAAGGTAATTGAGCTCCATCACCACAGAAGGAAATCAAACTCACCATCAGTGCAAGGCATTCCTGCTCCAGCCATGAAGCCTACAAAATTCACTTGTTTAATCTGACTTTCCCCATGTACAAAACGGATTTTCTTCATTTCCACACAGTTTACAAAAATATTCAATAAAATTAATGAAATAAATTTTTGCTGTACTTAGAAGCCTTGTAACAAGGATGGGAACATGTACATGCTGAAACCAAACACCAGCATATAATACACACTGAGGCATTAATACAAGGTTTTCTCCTACATGTTAAGGAGATATCTTGGTATAAAATGCAAAGAACAAATCCATATTCTTTTCTCCCACTGCAGCTCCTGCTGAGCCCAAGGCCCCTCTGTGCTGAGCCCATGGATGCAGCAAGAATCCCTCTGCTACAATGATAAACAGAAATGCTGGGAGGGGACACAAAGGGACAGAAAACGACACAACTTGCCCAAAGCTTTAGAAATGGCTGCCAGCACAGCCTGTAATCTGGATGGTATCACCTCTCCACCCAAGCAGCAGTGACAGTTCCCCCTTTCTTCAAAAGCTGTCTCCATCCCCACCCGTGGCTGCCTGGCTCTGCCAAGCAACCGTGACATTAAGTCACTTCACTGCTCAAATCAGCATGTCACTGGAGCTGCCCAGCACTTAATTATATGAATTAGGAGATCTGTATAATGGTCTTAAACCAGTAATGAAAGAGAAGGTTTAATGATGCAACAAAAACCTGCAACGCAGCACTCAGAGTACAGGTGGGTTACACAACAGCTCGAACAATTCAGCGTTTAGGCTGCAGACTTGCATAGTGCACATCCCATTTTCCCAGAGCCATCATCTGACTCCAAGCACTTGAGATCCACTCAAACACACCCTTCCTGCCTCCCTTGCACCAGAAGCTCAAAGATTAAGGTGAGGCTCAGTTTTTGAGCAACAGTCATCCACATCCAGGAGAAAAGATGCCCAAAGCAAAGTCAGCCCTTTTCCCCAACTCACATTCAAACTCAAAAAGATTTATCTGAAGCCTGTCCTACCAACCACTTGTATCTCACAAGTAGTGCTCGCTCCTCCCAGCATTAACACTCCATTGCACAGAGATGACATAACTCCAGTGAAACCTGTTCAGTTGACAGCTGGAGTGACTTTTGCATTGTGCCATGTGAGTTAACTCCCAGCTGCAGCCTCGTTTAAAGAAAGTATTATGAGCACAGCTTTAACAGAGAGATCACCCATGAACTGACAGCAAATAAGGTAATTTAGGTATTTGATAAGCACTTAGCATGAACTGTTCCTATGGAAGAGAGTGCTCCTACCTCAAGATTTCTGAATAGAGCTCATTTAGTAATAAGCTCAAATACTTCCAGATTCTATTGATTTCTATTCATAGCACTTATATAGCTTAAGGGAGAAACCATTTGGTTTGAAATATTCTTTTAGAATCTATTGACCTTTCATGTCAATAAACACAATACCAAATTGCAGCTTAGCAGGCTTATTTTACCTTTTTCTTTTTGGTAAAGTGCTCAGATGAAAAGCACTATAGGCTGAGAAGTATTATTTAGATTTCAAAAAGCAGTTAAGTGCCATGGCCAATCCATATGTTCAATATCAAGGGGCTCATAAGGAAATTGACAGGGCCAAAACTGCAATGGGGAAGGAAGAGTGACACCATCAGCTGGGAAGCTGCTTACCAATATTTGCACGTGCTTGTTGAAACAAAAGCCTCGAGAAGAAATGCTGTGCCTTATCTAGAAACTCGTTAAAATGTCACTAGTATTTCCCTATTCTTAATAGAAAAATGTCATACTCGTATTCCTCTGCACCTGTAAAAAACCACTATTAATTCTATTAAAATCCACAATGGCAACCGTTCATCTCCACGTGTTACCTTTCCTGCTCACTTTTGCCAAGGCAGAAGGAAGCACAGGGTGCTGTTACAAGCCATTTACAGCTGCAACAGATCTGCATTTAGTACATCAAGGCAGATGGCTGGAAACAACCAGCATGCAACCACAGAGCATCTTTTACCCTGCAAACCCTTCAGCAGGTTGCCAGATTTGCTTTCATATAGCTCAACTTCTCTTTTGCCTCCCTCTAAACAAAAAGACTGTTTTCATTCAGCTGCCGTTTTTCCCCCCCATTATAAATGCAGACACCTGCAACAAATTCCTCTTTCAAGAGGCAGATCACAGCAAGGCAGTGCATTATGAGTAGAAAAGCAAGGGACATTATCAAATAGCATTAGCACATGGCACAAATTTTCCCAGTACCCAAAGAGCCCAGGGCATGTAACTCCAAGTGCATGCCAGGGGACGAAGCAAACTTTTGCCACTAGCAAAAAAAATCCTGAAACAAGTCAGCAAATGCTCATATAACCTCTGTCTCAAAGTCTGACATCAAATACAACATGAGATTACCTGAGCCTGTTACTGGCTCTGCATTGACACAGCAAAGTGAAATCCTGGAGGTGCCTGCATCCTCCATGTGTTTCAAACATGGGCTAGAGGTGGACACAGTAAGACCTACTCATTATTTTCTCTGCAAAGCACACTCCTCCCCGTTCATCAAGAGTTACAACCCAACTAGCACTGTGATGACTTGACTGCCAGCTGCTAGGCATCCTCAAAAAAACAAAAACAAATTACATGAGGCTACCGTCACTTACCAAACCCTACTACAGGTACACCAGGCTATTGGGTAACTTTGCTGACGTACCTGCCTGTACAGCAGGGACTTATTCCCCAACCATCCCCTGAAGCAAAGGATCTTTATTTACAGCAGTGACAACAATTTTCATCCAGCAGAACATCCTCCCCCTCCTCACCTACCCCAAGCAGGTACAGCTTTTTGCTCAGTGAAGTAAAAATAAAAAGTTAAAGCCAACTAATTGTCAGGACACACCCTTCTCCAAGTGCACCTGTAAATGACCACTTGTGCAACAGCACCTGAGCATCAACAGCACTGTGGGCACGACCCAGGCACCAACAAAGCAATCAAGCAAAGGCACTACCCGCATTTCCACGTGCAGGTAGGGTTTTCAAGTGCCTATCTATCCATCTATCTATCTACACCTATGCAAGTGGTGATTCACCTCTTGCAAACCCAGCCTCATACTGTTGCCATCTCCTCTTGCCCATACTCCTGCAATTGTGGCTAATCTCCCAGTCAGACATTGCCTGCCTTCTTCAGGACTTGACTGTCATTCAGCAGAGCACCGAACAGGGTTAGCTGGTAACAAAACAAAACAAAACAAAAAACTTAATGAAAAGTAATCAAAACTCCCTGACAGGTTTTCCAATATACTCTTCATTAATTACAACTAAGGGCACATGCACTTTTTCCACAGCATGTTTAGTATTAGAAAGAGACAAGCCATGGAAAGCAGTGACATGCTAATGCCAATTTAATTTTTGTGTCTTCTATGCATAAATAACAAGAAATAATATGCTTTAGATAAATTAAGAGGTTCTGGCATTTCTAAAAACAGAAAATAAAGACAGCAGAATTTAATGTCTACCTAGAATTCTAAACAAAGGGGTTTAGATGAAGTAAAGTATTCTGAGAATTTCACCACACATTCCCTGATCCCTTCAATTTTCTTCCTAGCAGTTTCAAATAATCATTCTCACCCCCACCAAAACAAAAATACAAGGGATGCAAGCCTACAGCACAAGTGTTTAGCACTAGAGGTTGCTAGAGATCACAGACAACCCACCAGATCCCAAGAAGTGGTTGGTGCCACAGGTGAAAAAAAAAATGCTCCTTCACTAAGAGTCACAGCCTCACAGAAAATCTCAAACAGCCTTTTGGTCTTGGATCATCCAGGGAAGCCTGACACTGACCAGTGCTGGGAAGACACAGCTAAATTTTAGAGGTGCTCTTCTACAGGTCACTGCTCTTCTACAAGTCACTGCCAAGCCTCCTCCAGTGAGGGATTTCATCTCTAGTAAGGTTTCAACAACTGTGTTATGCCAGCCCCAAACAGTTGCCACTAGGAGGTTTTGCTCACCCTGAGTTGCCACCAGCCATACATCTGCTGCTTGCTGGACCAAGGGTCAGCCAGGTCAACACCCACATTCCTTTTGACACATCATTTTTCTGCTGGAGTGGGTTCCCCGATTTGGGAGAAGGAGCCTGAGCACTGGGACATCCCAAGGAAAGCCCTGTGCCTGCCCCTCTCCATCATCCCTGTGTGCCTGGAGAGCAGCCAGCTGAGAAAGCCAGGGCTTTCCCCAGGGACCTACGGGAAGGGCCCTTCACTGAGTTATAAATTCCTCAGGGCGAGGCTCTTTCTGACATCTGAATTCTTAGGGGTGACGCAAGAGGAAGAGATCACCTGAGAACCTCAGGTGCAGGAAGGACAGCCAGAAGAAGCCGATTAATTCCTAAGCAACAGAGATCTTCCCATGCAAACCTCCAGAGAGGGCATGAGCTGGGGGTATGCATGTGATTAGGGAGGAATGGCAAAAGTGGGGACAGTCACAGCAACAGAGAAAAACGAAGTTTTTCCAGTGTTTCCAGAGGAGATAAACATCTACCTACTGAATTTTATTTATTTGAGGGTGAGAGGTTATTTCTTTCCTTTTTTGAGATGACATTAGGGTCAAAAATAAGCATTAGGATTATTCAAGTCCTATTGCTTCTGTTAAAGGCTGAAGAATTTCACCTTCACATTCCTCTCAAGCCCATGACTCCAGGAGTAGGCCCATTTCTAAACGCTTACAAGAGAAATTCAAAGTTGGAAAGCAAGCCAAATAACCCCAAGAGATTTGCCTTCAGTAACTTTTCCACAGCTTGAACTACAGCTGTTTTCCTTTACAAATTCCACTTCTCAACTGCCAGAGCACCAGGAGAGGAAAGCAGCAAAGTGCTATGGTTGGAAACAAAAGCTCAACATGGAGATGCAGCAAAAGATCAAATCCAGTTCTGCTGCAAGCAAGACTCTGACCACTAACACACTGATTTAGCTCCTGCTGTGCAAGAACACTTGAGTCTGGACTTTCTTTTTTCATCCTCAAGGGTACAGAACGAAATTATGAGCCAACCAGGACTAAAAGGTTTCTCTGCGCCACTGGAACAAGCAAATAATTTCTCTGACCTATTTTCAAATAAAACATGAGTCTCTACTGGAAGTAAAAACCAAGTTCTTCATTCAAATCTTGCATGCCCCACCTGACTGACCATAGTTTTGAAGCATCTCTGCCAGCCTCAACCTTTCCTTAAGCAACTGAGGAAATTAAATACAAAACATTAAACAATGAGGGTCAGATTTAAACCAACAAAGACAAGGAAACTGCAAGTTAAGCTTCTTGCTCTGCCCTTGATTCACCTTGTTTTGTTCAGCTACTGCTCTGTTCCCAGACTCTTCCTCCCTCCCAATGCCAAGAGCAACAGGACACAGAAAACAGCATGATCTAAACATAGGTGGCATTCTCTCCTATCCATGTCTTGTTTGTCACCCAAAATCCTATACAAATACAAGCACATCTGGTTTCTTAATTCAGGAGCCTTGCTGGAAATAATTGCTGCAGCACTGCTTGGCTGGAGGTCCAGATGTGCCCCTTCCTTGTGGTGATGGGGACATTCTCTGGCCAACATCTCCAACACAGGGGGTTGCAGCAGCAGGACAAACCTTATATTCCACTAGCATGCACAAAGAACAATAAAATGTGAATGATATTTATATTCCCAAGAAGAAAGATCACAATCTGCAGAGGGGAAAAAGAAGCAATGCTGAAACTCTGGCAAGTCAATCTTTCTAAAGTAGAACAAAATGCAACCTTTAAAATAAAGGCCTCCAAAGTGGTAATTTTTCTTCACCAATAGCACGTACTGTTTACAGCCATAGCCTGTGTTTGCAGCACTTCAGTAATGGATTAAAGAAGTTTCATAAGGTTGTAAAGAAATGTACTTCAAGATCTGGGCAGTAAGAAAGCATATATATTACATAAAAGGCAAAACATGGGCCAAATATAAAGTGCTGTTACAAATTTGGGAAAGACTAAAAGATGCTTTTATTTTCCATACTCTACGGGAAGGATCCAACATAGGACACAACTGCTTAATTGGGAAAAAATCCACATGGCTCAAAGCCTACAGGCTGGCTTCTGATCAGATGCAAATGATGAGTATAACAGGGCTTCTACAGAGGGTTTTAAAGAAGGGCCACACTACCAACCCACCACTGTATTTTAAAGGGATTCACAGCATTACTCCTTTTCTTCTTTACATTGTCTGTCAACAGAACAAATCGTTCTCATGGCATAGTAAAACTAAAACCTTAGATGAAAGACAAGAGCACCAGTTTGGGGACTGAAGATGTGCAAAACATGCTGGTGAACTCCTTGGGAAGCATAACAGAGGGAATAAAGTCCAATTCAAGGATCCATCAGGTCTCTGTTTTGCTTTTCTTTTCTCAGTTGAATATATTTGCCAAAAGGATTTCTCAACGCTTTCCAGCTGCAATTCAAACCCTCTCCCCTACTACTGGATCTTATTTTTCCAGGAATATCTCACAGTTCAGTCACTGGTCTTCCATCACAAACCATGGAGTAGTCCTTTATTAGCAGTGCTATTTCCACAAGCACCCAGGGTGTTAACAAGCACCACATGCATAGGGATGAGGAGAAGGAGGAAGTTCACAAAAAGGTTTGCTCACTATGAAAATCATCTTCAACTTCCCACGAGTATGGTTCCACAAACACTTGCAGTAAGGCAGGTTGTATTATTCTCTTCTCTCTTGCCCAATAGTTGCTATTATTGGATCTGGCAAGGCAGCATGTGACTGAAAAATGCAGCTGCATTTTTGGCTCAGAAGGCTCTGCAAGAGCCTTTGAGTCATGAACCAAAAGGCCCACAAAAAAGCAAAATAGAAGAATGCAGATTCAGTTTTCTTTTCATTGTAAGCATGTGTCTCTACTGCATAGTCCTGATGCACATAGATGACAAAAACAGAAATCATTTTGAAGTCCCTTTAGTCAGGTAAGTTGGGCTCCCTCTGCCTGAGGCCACTTGACATAGAAACAGCATGGAAAGACTGCCACTGACCACAGAGTGCCTGAGCCACACAACATAGCGCGTGCCCAGATGTGCCTCTGAGCTATGCTTTTCTACAAGCCTACAGTAATGGAGGGGGTTTTTGTGGCCTGGGTTCTTTTTGTAGAATTTGTCCCAAGAAGCTCAGCCTCATTCCCATAGCATAAGGCTGAGCTCTTCCACAACGTCGCCTTGTAGTAGAATATCCCTCACCTGCCTGTTGAACTGCAAATAAAGTTTATAGTGCAACACTTTGTCTAAAATGTTTCAAATTGCTCTGCGTACCTAAATTACAGTTCAACACGTTCATTACTCTCACCTCTCATGCCTGATCAAATGTTTCAAGCTTTTTCCTTTTTGCAAATTAAAGTAATCCAAGAGCACCCCTTTTCCCAGACTGCCGGGAGTGGGGATGACAAACAAAAGGCAGAAGGGAGCGTCTGGACTGTGGACTGCAGAAGAATGTCTCAGGACTTCTCTTTATCACCAGCTCATGGATTCTCTCAGCAAGAAGCTATTCCCACACTACTTCATGTCTTCTGTGGGCAAGCAGCAGCCCAGCTCTGAGCCAGCTAAACAAAAGCAGGGTGGAGGAGAGCAATGGAAGGGGAAAACAAGGCACCAAGAATAACCCTTTAGTCAGGATAAACAGCACAGATCCACTGAAGTTCCCATCCTCTGAAGAGGTTTTGGATAGATGGAACACGACAGGAATGAACACTAAAGGTGCACAGAGGCAAAATAGCACAATGCTGCTCATGCACCTACCAGAAATGCTGGTTCTCCCGTGTCCAGCTGCTGCATTAATAGATAATCACCTTAGAAAAATGATCCTTTATGTCCTATATTCTTCCAAAAAAAGTTGAAAAGCCAGAAGCTTGTGCTTCTTCCCATTTAAATTGGGTCCCATAAGCACCCTAGCTCTTACTAGCATCACTCCTGTTGAAAACCAGCTTTGAACATTGCTGTTGGACTCACAAACTTAGTCCACATCAGCACCCATGATGATTAACCAGCAAAATAAGCACGTCTTGCCTCTCAGGTACACTGTGTTCCTAGGGAAATGTTGTTACAAGACAATGCAAGACAGAGGTGAGGACTGGAAGGAAAGTTCCATAAGGCAGACAAAAAATCCTTAAGTGACTTTTGATAGAGAATTTTCCAGCCCTTTCTGAACTGGAGTGACAGGAGGAAAAAACCACTAAGTGTCATCCTGCATCTTCAGAGGGCAAGGAGTGGAACATGAGCAATAAGAGGAAAGTTTCTCAAAGGTCACCAAATGCATCACCGCTGAAATGGAAATGATGAGTATCCAGGTTGTTGGTTCAGATAACAGTTGTTCAGATATCCAGGCTGTTGGTTGTTGTTCAGATAACAATCACGTGCAGTAGAATAGAGCAAGGTGTTCAACTCATGTAAAGAATTCAAAGAGTTTGCTCAAACACAGCAAAGAAATTCGGGTATAACCCAACACAGACACAACCACAGCACCTTAAGGAATGCACCTCAAAAAAGCACAGCTGTCATTAGGTTTGTTTTGTAACTTTTCCTCAGTTTGAGGACCCAGCTCTGGGTCCTTCACTTCACATGAAGAGATTCCCCTCTCCAACTCATCACTCTCCTAAAAGTACTGCTAGAGAAAGGTATGAAGGCTGATGTTGGATCTTTGGGTCTGATAGGTCCAACACAAGGTCTCTTTCAGGTGCAGGAACTCCCCATTCCCCCATGAAAAGGCAACTCCCAGCAAATTAATTCCAACTCCACCACCCTCTTGTATTGCATTACAGGGCTTTGCTACTCCTGTGCATTCCAAGTCATGGACAAAGTCAGGAACCTCCACCAATGCTCAACCAGCCGTGCTTGGGTTGGTTAGATATTATAAAACCACAGTACCTAAAACTGCCCTCTCAGGCACTCTGCACCAGGCAGCCTACAGACACCTCTCAGAAACACTGCTGCATCTTGAAAGACATTGCTATCTTTGCCAGTGCTCTTTACTACTCCTCAGGAAATGACAGGCTCATTTTTCAGAGCGGTAAATTCCAATAAATTCTTCTTAAACTGGATGGAAGTCTGAAAGTTTAACAGACCTAATAAATTGTGTATTATTTGTATTACCAAGCCAGCCTTATACAAACAAATACATCTAAATTAAGACTTGAATCTGCAAGTCTTTCTCCATGTGAACAGGAGCTCTGACTTTAGTGGGGCTACTCCCATCAAGGAAAGAGGGGTCTTCTCTTTTTACACTATGTAAACCTTGGGAAGTTAATTCCTCCCACACAAAGCTCTCACACAATCCCTGCTACATCTTGCTCCTGGCTCATAGGTTGAATATTCATTTCCACACAGCTTCAAAAGGTGCACACTCCATCTGTAAGGTACTTTTTTCTTTTGTAAAATGAGAAATGTACTGTGAATTGAAAGAAGTTTGGGTGGGTTTTTTTTTGCATTCCCTTGTAACAACAAGATTTATGTCCTTTGCAATTAAAAAAATTATAGTCTAAAGGCATTGCTAAAACTTTTAAAGGACTATATTTAGGGACCGACCTGGAAGATGACTCCTTACCACAATCTCCAACACTAATACTTCTTTCCAGTCTAGGGCTCTAGGTAATGATTGTGCATCAAGGTCATGTTCTTGCCTGGACAAGTTTATTTGCTGTATGTTTTTAGTAACATACAGAGCACACATCTTAGAAAGTCACAGCAACAGAGCATAAATGCTGACAGTGGTCAGGAAAGAACACCAACTTTTCCAGTATTACCCATAAAAGTCTGCAAACATCATCCTGCATCACTATTAGTGCCATCTATATGTCTGCAAGAGGACTTCTCATGTGGCATCACTTATCATATAAAAAAAAAGGGACAATGCACACAAGGGTCACATTTGCACACATCTTCCTTATCTACTCTATAGGACCTGATCTTAAAGTTGCTCAAATGGCTCCAAGACTATACATTAAAACAGAAAAGTCACCAAATAATACCAGCAGCCTCCCAACACACTGTCCAACCTTGAGATGATGAACATCCTGTTTATTTCTTTCTGCAGGGCTTGGGAAGAAGATGGGAGAGAGAGCAAACAGCAGCAGATGCAGAGCCCACACTCTTGTGATTTCACTGGAGAGGGGACAAGTTACATCATAAATCAACTTTGTCTTAGAGGCCGCATTGATAAATGTCACTACAGAACCTCCAAGTCAGTGGCACTTCAACTATTCCATGGTGCAATCTGATCACAAGTTCAGAAAAAACTACAGATGCAATTAATTCACAGGAACACTAATAAGCGAGCTTTATGGTTCTTAGATTCATCCCCTTTTCTTTCATCTTTACACATTTAATTTAAAATATCAACCTATGCACAAGCTTCTCAACGTGTGCAGTATAGAAACCAGTGATCAGGTTTCCTAGACACTTTGATTAATTGCCAGTAACTTATGTCTTCAAGTATCTGATGTTTAATTAAAAAACAAGGATTAAGCCAAATTGGTTTGTTAGTCAGACCAAGGTCAGCTGATGTAAAGGGACTACAATCTTAACAGATTTTCCTTATTGCACTGCAAGGCTTGACTACTTTATTTCATTATGTGCAGAGGTCATGACAGAGCCAGCACTCAAATAAAAATTGTTCCAAGTCACTAAATGTACCCCAGGTTCTTGTAATTCTTCACGCAAATAAAGAGCAGCAAATGTTTATCCCTCTGTTTTCCCCAGCATTACTGGTTTACGTTCCTGTAGCTGAGGCAACCACACCACGCCAAGCAGCTTTCAGCCTTTCAGAAAGATTAACTTCTTAAACAGGCACAAACAGCCAAGTTCAGCTCCAGCCAGCCAAGGTGAGTGGCAGACACAGCTCACGGACCAGAGCACAGCACAGGAGACCATGTGATGACCTCCTTGTTGTGATCATCCCCCCATCTAAAACTTCACTCATGTCAAGGTCAGCTCTGAAGTTTTTAGATTACCCCAGGTTTGATTTGTTTGCAGAATGTCATTCCTTGCTAAACAAAATTCTGGAAAAAAATAAGTAAGAAAGAAAGAAGGTGGCAATGACTGCCTGGAACGAAGATGGAAAGGAGCACAGCAATAAGTGCAAAAGGCATCCAGAGGAAAATTTTATTGCTGACAACGTTCATGACACCTCACAGCAATGCCAGGACCAAGCAATACTTTAAATTTGAAAAAAATGCCAACTTTCCAAGTCCTGCTGCACAGTGAACACCACAATGACAACAGGAATTCAAGTCTAGATCTTCCAATAGACTGCAACTCCAGAACTCCCATGAATGTTGGGCACAAGTGAGCATAAATAAAAGCAACTCTTAGGTTTGTAACACATACATCAGTTGAACAAGTGCTAATCAAGTCTAACTAAAACTGTACTACCAACTTCCTCATTCCCTTTCTTCCTCTCCCATCCCTGGGAAAAGACATGAAATACAAGTTATTGCTGCAATAGGCAAACATTAATAGTGACTGAAACCACTTAACCATCTATTCTTCCTTCCCTTCCCCTCATTTTTATTTTAAGAAAATCCACAGAACCCCCTCCCAAGAAGGGTTCCAGCATAACAGAATTTTTCATCCTTTGCTAGTTTGAGTATAGATCTAATTCAGGATTAAATGCAACTCAACACACACTTTACTTCAAGCCATAAATATCCAACATTAAGAGATGCTGAGAGAACTGGCTGACAGGCCAAGACAAAAAGAAAAACTAAATTCTTCCATACCATCCATGCCACGAGCTCACCACACAGAGGTAATGGCAAGGAGCTGAACCTGAGTACGTGGCAATTGATGGGGACTACTCACGTATATTTTTCAGAGATCTGCCAAACAGTTCAGATTTCACAAGGAAAACGCTGTGTCCCACAACTCAGCTCTACTCCTTTTCACTGAGCTCAAAGTGTGACCGACGGTAGGAGCCTGATCAAATTCCTTGCTTTATCCATGCTTGAATTAAAGCCTTGGCTCAGCAGACCAAGTTACATGAGCTTTCCCTCTTTCAGAGGATGCCGGCCATTGGTGCTGGTGCCAGTGCTGCAGGTAACACCAGCAAGTCCCAGGGAGCTTCAGTTTGGTTCCAAAGAGATTTCATCTCTTGGTGAAGCAGTTGGGATTTCTGCATCTCTTGTTAGACGCTCCAGTGCTCTCTTTTCATCTGCCAATAACATACTCTTGAAAAATCCAGCCTATTCTGATCTGGGAAGTGGGAATTTCTTCAAATAACTAATCAAATCACATTCTCATGGGTGGGTTTCAGCTCTCTAGTACTGATGAATATCAAAGAAAAGTTTCAAAATGTTTACAGGTCAGATAGAGGCAATGCAAATGCCTCACAAAGGCAGCAGTTGCCATTACAGCATGATGGTGCAGAAGGACCACTGTCCCTGGCCACAACAGCCACATCAGCTCCAAATGAACCTTCCCCCAACTCTCCTGGAAAAGCACCTTCTCACTGTGTCCCTGCCACAGGGAGCACCTGCACACACATCCATCTGCAACCCCAGTGCAAGTCCAGTTGCTGCCCTTGAACTCTTCTTCAGCTCCAGGGATCTCCATGACCAGCACAGGGAGAACAGCAGCTAAGGCTCACCCAACTCCTCTCTGGGGAAGCAAATCAAAGTCCAAATGGTTTCCCTAAAGGGCACCTGCCAAACCTCTGTGCAGGGCCTGGGAGTGACACAAGGAAGGAAATAGCAGAAGGAAGATTTTGTTGGCTGCCAGGAACCAGAGCCCAACCTCATGGGTGTGGGGAAGAGCATTCCTGGAACAGGCCATGGGGTGACAATAATCTTCAAAGGAGTTTCTATGGAAGGATCATAGAATGGTTTGGGTTGGAAGGGACCTTTAAAGAACACCTAGTTCAACTTCCCAGCCATGGGCAGGAACATCTATCCCTAGATCTGGTTGCTCTAAGCCCCCTCCACCCTGAGTTTGAACACTTGTGGAGCAGAACTGCTTGCTTCTTGAGGGACAGACTCACAAATTTGAGACAGGAAGGTGGGCAAGTGAAAGGCTGATGCCTTGGGTCAAATGGGAGGAGTGAGCAAAGAAGGGGAGAGCTGGGTCAGGAAGAGCCTGTGTGACTCAGCCATGCACTTGCACAGCAGGAGCATGGAAACCTCCACATTTAAGAGCTTGCACACGCAAATGCAGTATTTTACAATCCTACAGCACTTTTAAAGTGCTCCAAGTGCTTCATAATTGTTAATTAAGCAACAGTACTCACAAATCAGAAGCATAAGGCTGAGATTTAGCTATGTCAATTTTTAACAGTATGATAGCTATCATAGTTTAACCCCAGGCAGCAACTCAGACCCACACAGCCAACTCGTTCACTCTGCACCAGTGCGACAGGGGAGAGAACTGGAAGGGTAAAAGTGAGAAAATTCATGCATTGGGTTTAATAACAGGTTCATAGGTAAAGCACAAGCTGCACACAAGCAAAGCAATACAAGGAATTCACTTCCCAGTTCCCACGGGCAGGCAGGTGTTCAGCCATCTCCAGGAAAGCAAGGCTCCATCACATGATGATGATATGAGAAGACAAACACTGTCTCTCTGAACATCCTCTTCCTCCTCTTCTCCCAGCTCAATACACTGACCATGCTTCCATATGGTCTGGAATATCCCTTGGACATCTGAGCTCAGCTGTCCCAGCTGCATCCCCCTCCCAACTCCTTGTGCCCCAGCCCTGCTCACAGGTGGGATGGGTGAGAAGCAGAAAAGGCCTTGGCTCTATGTAAACTCTGCTCCCTGAGTTATCAACAATTTCCAGAGCAAATCAAAAACACAGCCTCATATTAGCTACTATACAAAAAAATAACTCTACTCCAGCCAAAACCCACACAGTAACTTTGGGAACAAAAGCTACTTTTAAGCAGTCACATACCCCCAACTCTCCTGCCTCGCAGAGCCCGGGCTGTGTCCCACAGCCAGGCAGCGCAGCACTCTCTGAAAGAGGCCGGTGTTGAGGATTTGAATCCAGACTCCTGTTTCACAAGGATTTGAATCCAGACTCCTGTTTCATGAGGATTTGAATCCAGACTCCTGTTTCAGAGCGTGCCCCGATGCCTCGCACACCGCCAGCGATCCGATCCCGCTCCAGCCGGCTCCCTAAGCCATGCCTTGATCGCCAGCCAAGCCCCACGCAGAGGTAATCTTACCAAAGTAACACCGGTATGTGGCTGTAAATTGGGATTTTGTGCTTGACTTGTGTTATCTGCCTCCTCTTGCACTTTGGCTGCACAAATTATCTTCAGCAATTTTATCTTAAAGCTCGTGTTTTACAGTACTGATTCCCCTTAAAAGTATATTTTTTTAAAATTTGCTTTTATTAGTTCAAGCACATTTGCCAAGTTTCAACAGACGACTTCTTTCTCAGCTGCCTAATTTCAAATTCACCTTTACATATAGCTTAAAAGGGGGTAAAAAGTCATCACAAGTAAGTGGGATGTGATGCTTAACATCAAGGTTTATGCAAATACACTTTAACAGTATCAGTTAAGGGTCAAGAATCATGACTTTTACTCTGCAACATGGGAGAATTAGAAAGAAAAAGGATGAATCCTAGCCAAAACTTGGAAATATGTATACTCCTGATTAATACAAGGCTACTAGGAAAAAGCAGATGTGAAGTCACACCTTGTTTTATTCAAGGGAAAAACCAAAGTGTACAAGAGCCAAAAAGAACTTATTCTATGCAGTGGCAGACTCTGAAATACAGCAATATTACTCCTTCAACATTAATAAAACATGTTGTATACAGAGCTTTTTTCTTTTCAGTCCTTGAAACCCTGCCAAGTCATAAGCTTTTTATGGGAACATTGAAATGAATGTTGATCAGAGCCATACCCATAAGAGTTTTAAATTTTACCACCACTTAGAGGCAAGGGCTTCCCCCCAGTCCCTCACGCATCTGCAAATCTGTACATCTTTGAAAAGCCTGACAAACTAAAAAAAACTCATACACCCTCCATCTATGAAGATACTGAATTCCCTCTTAGATTACCAGCTGAACTCAGGCCTTGAAAGGATTGTGAACTCCTCCACCCTCTAAAATGAAGTTCCTCAAAGACAAAATTTTACATTTTATATACAAAAAATAATAGCTACTTGGTAAGTGAAATTAGAGAACCAGAGGTCACCTCATTACCAAGAACACTATATTCTTTTCCCCATTCCTTCCCATCTTCATCAGCATCTGTTTTTTCCAAGGCCTAAGCTTTATTTTTCAAAAAGTTAACACTGGCTCGTAAAAACACAATTAATTTGGAAGTACAAGGCTCCTGGCACCCAGACAAGTAGTTGATCATTCAGTTGTCGCATCTAACGTGACAGAGCTTCAACTGAGTTGGAAAACTTTATAAAATAAGGGGCCTCTTCCTATCTAATTAACACAGCAATGAAATTTAACAGTCTGGCACAGAAATTTTTTTCCAGCATTATGTTTTTGAAATAACTCATCTACTCCCACAGTCTACAAGACCTTTTACAACACACTAAACAGTAATTTACCCTTTCCAGCTTAAAGGGTTCAATTTGGAATCCTCTGTATCAAACCAACCAGGACAGCAAAGATGCTGCACCACAAGACTGCACAAACATCTACTTACCCTGCATGATTTTACATCTATTCTGCAATTGTAGCACTAAAATCTATGTCCACTGCAATATATAAATTTTAAAAGCTATTAATTAGGTGCATTTATTAGGTGCATTATTATTAAATTGAACAGGGAAATGGACAAAAAGTACACAGGCTACATCCAAGTAGGTCTGTCTTTCAGGTCCCTGGGCTGGGAACTTGTGTTGTTTGTATACTGTCTTGATTTATGTTTATTTAAATAATGCCAAATATTAGTTTTAAATTTACAGTGATTGCTTTATAAGATGTCTCAAATACTATCAGGATAAAGAGCTTACACTAAACAAAACAGTTTGTTTATACTAGCAATGCATCTCATAGGAAATACTTAAAATCCCACATGTTCAAAGCAGGACAAAATTACAGCCTATCTTTCTGCAGAGGGTTGCTATCTCCTGCTACCAAGAGCCAGAAGGACCACATGCAGATCACAAGGCCTCAAAGTTCCAGTCAGGAGAGGCTGGTCTGCAGAACTTCAGTAAAGCTGAAAGTGAGTTTTAATGCTACCTTAAAATAACCATTCACACATGCAAACCAATTCCTGGTGCAGGTACTTAAGTGTGAAAGCAAAGGCAGAGCAACGCCTTGTCCTTCTCTGAAGTACACTAAATATTTACACGTTCCTATAAAGATGCCTCTGCATATCCAAGTGCTGTATTTTGTACTCTGGAACTGTGCTTGTACAAGGAATAGCAAAGCAAAGCCCTCCTCTGCAGCTGATGCTCTTTTGTGCTGGGATCACAAATTGAAAGTGGATGAGATAAATACTTAAAATCATGGATCCATAGTGAAATCTCCTCAGCACACTTTACATCCTCTTGTGTCTAGTGACCGCATGAATTTTCTCCTCTATATATAGACTGAGAAAATATTCCCCCAGTTTGTACACAAATGGCAGCAGGTCAGTTTTGAAGGGGAAAGAAGGAGAAAGGCAGCACTCAAAACTCTAAGGATTATTTACGAACAAGCTGAAGCCCTATAAACTTGGCTATTGAAGAAAGACAATCCTCTCTAGCTTATGCCAAGTGGGTCAGACAGAGGAAGAACCTCAGCAGTCTTCAAAGTCAAAGCAGATGGGGAAGTGAATAAGTGCCCATGTGAGCAAAGAGGAAACAAGATTCTACTCATTTTAGCTTGTTTCAGAGCTTCAGTTTTCTAGATACCATTGACTGACATAAGCAGAGGAGCTCACTTCTGTAACAAGTATTAGAATTGCAGAGTAATTATTTCAGATTGCTATAGATGCAAAAAAAAAAAAAAAAAAAAAAAAAGTCCCAGTGTGTGCAGATTGAGGATGTTGCTTAGCTCAGTAGGAGGGAAGTAGGTGAAGTGGAAGAAAGGTTCTAAGAGGCAGAGAATGTGAGAAATCTTCCTTGCTTTGTAGCTATGAAAAAACCTCTTGGGATTCTTTATCATTAGTGTTTCAGTATCAGAGATATAAATATTTATGTAGCTGTAAAGTAGGTTCTATTTTAGAGTTAATTGTAGCTCTAATTAGTGTGTTTAAAAAAAAAACACATAAACTTGCAAGTACATTTTTTACCCTTTTTGAAATAAAAAAGCAGCAGTCCACACATGCCACAGAATGACCATACATCACATTCCTTAAAAAGCTGAAGCTGACCTCTTGGTCCTTTCTCAGGCTTTACATCGCCAGACAAGATCTGGGCCAAGACCATTTTCATACACAGGGATGCATCTCTGTCTCAGGCTAACCTCATCATCCAAGTGGTGAAACCTAAAACCAGCTAATCTCCCCCAAGGTCATGATTGTGGAGCTGGGAATCCCTCCATCTGCCTCAGCAATATAAAAACATCACTGGCTGCAAAATAAACAGCACACGAACCACAGAACAATTGCCCCTCCAGTCAATGCTGCTCATGCCACCCACCAAGGACTAATAATTTTTTAAGAGATCCTTCCCCCTAAAAAATACTTCATACTTTGAAGAAAGACTTTGTGCAAATTGACAACACACAACTTCTTTTCAATCCATCAAAAGGAAGGACTCCCTCTCCAAATTTCTGGGAGTTTTGCAATCAGACAGAGCAAACCTTGAAGAACCACAGAAATACTTTGAATGAAGAACTTTTAAACTGAGCTGGGAACAGTGGAAGAAGGAGCCTTCAGTGCTGCAGCTTGCTAGGGAGACACAGAAGCCAAGGACATGCCGAGGAGATGCTCATCTTCCAAAGAAAATATTGCTAAGAGAAACAGGCATCCTTCCATCACTTATTTTAGGAGGTGGCTGCTGAGCTGCATCAGCTATTCCACTGGTGTTTTCTATTCCATGAGTGTTTTCTGTCCAAGACTTCTGCTGGAAGAGCTAGATCTGCAAAACTTGTAAGAAAACTTAACAGAAAGAGGCACTGAGGGGTTGAACAACACCAACCCACTTGGATACACACATCTTCACTTATTCAAACTCAAGTGATCTGATATCCAGGGTGGGTCATGTGGGGCACAGTCAAAATAGAAATATGTATATGAAGTCTTTGCTTGTTTTTCTCTGTGTGTAACTATACATCAAGAAATTTGCTAAAATGAGAGGTATGAAGGAGAGGAGAGAGGCTGTACTATGAGTAACAGCAAGCAGGGGGAACTTCAACTACAAGCTCTTTAGCTTTTTTCCTATTACTATTTATCATACATGCTGAAAAGTTAACTACCTTGCTTTAGGTAACTTTTTACCATGACAGCTATTCCTTTTAGCAGATATATCATCATTCTCACAGCAACTTCAGATGCTTTAAGATGCAAAGCGAGGACTCCCCCGAATCCTTCTCCCCACTAAAAAAGGTCCAAACACATTAACCTTGAAGGACCATGCAAAGTTGCATTTGCTGAAGTCAAGCCTTTCTCTGCATGCTAGTGTAGTTGGAGGAATAAAAAAAAAAAAAAAGATATACAAGGTAAACTCATGCTGGCTTTTTAACACCATCTGCACAAAAAGGATTTTTTTTCTATGCAACATGTACAGTTGACCTGGGTTAACACTGCAGTGAAAAGGGATCACCTGATGAAACAGAAATACCTCCCTCCAAACTATATTGCAGGAATTCCAGCCAAGCACCCCAACCACAGCAAACAGTAAGAGCTTTCTGGAACAGCACACGTTCTGTGTCAGCAAAGCAGCATTTATACAAAACTCAATTCAAATAAAGGAGCACTGACCCTTCGGAAAGGGTACGGCTTCATCAGGCTCCTAGCACACCAAGGACCACCAAAGATACTCCAAGCACTGCAAAAAAATTATTATATAAAAAGGAGGAAAACAATGTCAGCCTTGTACATGTTTTGTTGCTGAATAATGACAGTGTTTACCTTCCCAGCCTAACACATTACTGCTCTGGACCCAACTTTAAAACAGAGTACATGACAGAATTAATTATGCCCTTTCCTCTTAACTACCATTCCCTGGTTATTTATTAGTTCAGTCTGCATATATTCATAGATGTGTCTAATATACAGTGTTAAAATGACTCAAAACTGATCCCTAAATACTCCCCTCATTTGCAGAGTCCTCTCCATCCTCTGGACAGGCAGTGGCATCAATAAATACAGCCTCAGTCTGTAAATTAGTCACTGCTCAAGCAGCTGAGGGAGACATGGGGGAACCTCAAGAACAATGCAAAGGCATGTCTCAAGAGCAATGCAGTGCTGGATCCCAAGCAGCAATCTATCTCAGACATGCTCTCAGAGGGCTCTGCTAAGGAATTTTCCACCTTTTTGGCTCACTCACAGTTTGGAGTCCACCAGCCCATCCCCATGTGTTTCTGGATAAGACATCTACTCCACATAAAATACCCTGAGTTCAGCACTCTGGCAAAGGAATGGCAGACAGATAAACTCCAGTGAGCTACCTAAAAGGAAAACTAAAGAGAACTCAAAAGCCTCTCTGCAGTTGTCTGTTTTCACTCTCCTAAAGTCCTCCCTGAAGAGGGATAAATACCAGGGAAAAGCAGATAGGAGAAGACTTCTGGTTTAAGACAATCAATTTTATTTCACCAAGGTCCCTCATC
Source organism: Vidua macroura (assembly GCF_024509145.1). Lineage (NCBI taxonomy): Eukaryota > Metazoa > Chordata > Aves > Passeriformes > Viduidae > Vidua > Vidua macroura. Next base: position 15,839,125 of record NC_071582.1, read on the forward strand.
TCCAGGAGAGAAGCTGCGGTGCTTCATTGGAAGGAGATTGAAGGAGATTGGAAGGAGATTGAAAAGAAGAGAGGGTGGGTACTGCAGAAAGCAGAGACAGGAGAAAAAAGAAAAGCCTTTCACAGACACTTTGCAAAGAGCAGCAGCACTTTTGACAGGGTAGATGTTAGGATATTATATTCCCATGTGAACTCTGCAGTTGCTTTTGGCTTCATCCAGGATCAACAAGCAACTCCAACTAACACATCAAATTAGCTGTATGTCTAGGGATTGACTTCTTGTCTTGCATCAGAGGTCAATCAAGTCTTCTCTCCACCACAAAGGAAAGCACAATACATTTTGGTACAGCAGCACTTTTAGCTCTTCCACCCATCCTCCATGGCACTGCAGCACTGGATTTGTGCTCCAAATGCCCCAAAGATAGACAAAATTTAGAAAAAGACAAGACCAGGTGCTTTCAATCAACACTCAGATCCTGTCAATGACCAATTATGTGGAATCTGCATTTTAGAGGTGTAGATGGGGTTCAGAAGATCAAAGGGGGGTGTTTTGTTCATGTTCTCCTGTCTTTTGAGCTAAAAAAAATACAGAACTCTCAAGTTTCTTATGATTTTTCCATATTAGAAGCTCCTGCCTAAGGGTAAGAGGGAAAAGAAAGGGATGGAGGAAGAGCAATTTTATCTAAAAACCTGGAAGTATGAAGGTTGCATTTCATAACAAAATTATGTTATGTGACAGCAACAAGTTTACTTTCCAGTGGAAAAAAAAATGCAGAGCAACTCTTTAAAAGAAATTATAAATTGATGAGATTATACAGCATAATATGCAGATATAACCTGTATTTCATTATTCTGCACGATGTCCACTTCATCTGGTTAAATGAATAAATGAGGTCCTTATGTCATACTAGAGGCATTACCCCACTTTTGTTTACAACATCTTTCTAGCCTTTAACCACAGCACACGGAACACAGCTGGCTGGCAGCTCAACATTTCAACCCAACATGCAAAAGAAGTTAAGATAGGGGAAGTGATTCTAAAAAAAAATCCACAGGAAAAAAAATCTTGCTTCACTTACCTAAGCAAAGTTGTCATTAGAGAGTTTTCCAGTAATAAAATCCAAGGAAAAAAAAAGCCTGAAAAAAACATAGAAAAAGGCAAAGTTTTAGTACATAGGACATTACTCTCACTCGTATTTTTTTCTTGGGAATTGGAAAAGTCAGTGATTTAAACAAAAAGTAACTTCACTCCATTAGTTGCCTTTCTGATAGTTATTTGTAACAAAAAGCTCCTCCTCAGACAGCGAATGTATCAGAAACAATAGGGCAGATTTTTCACTGCTGCTGCCAGCATTATACCAGTGCAATTCCCCAAATGTCAATCATGTCGGGCTGCAATAAAACTAGCGTTATCCAGCAGTCAGGCCTAAGGCAATTAGCTAAACTGCCCCATTTAGATTTTCAGTCATCTCTCCCTCCCACTGAGCTGGATTATCAGAAAGTTTGGACCAAGTTGTGGGGTGGGAATCAAGGAGTCCCACATGTTCACACACAGAGTAAGGCTGAAGGTGGCCAGAAACAAAAATGCTGCTTATAAAAAAATACCCTAACCACCCCAAAGCTAATTGAAAAGACTGAGGCAGAATCACACATACCAATATTCAGAAAGCTGGGAAATACAAGACCTCATTATAGGCAAAAAAGAAATCCAAAGCAAAGTACAAGTTACTGGCAAAAATGGCATGTGGCCATGACAGGTTTCACCAAAATCACTGTTACCAAAAATCCCAAAAGCTTGTTGAGACTCATGAATGCAGACTGGAAGAAAAAAAAAAGAAACCACACACCCAAACTAACTGAATATGGATGACTGCAAACCTCCAAATCAAAGGAGGAGTTGACCACTGTTTAGGAGGAAGAAATCATTGCTTGTTCCAAGATTAAAAACTTATAATTCTGGCCCCAGCTGAAGCACTATCATTCACTAATCTGCTGCAATTTAGTCGGGCTGATCCCCCGCTCAGACAGACGGGGCATTATCAAAAGTTCCTCCATTCATTTTGCTTCCTGTTAGGCAGTGAAAGCCCCTTTTATACCCTCCTCCAGAGGCTGCTGAAGCCAGGGAAGACTTTCCGATAGAGAAGATAAGGTTGTTGGATTTATTCATGAGAGGAGGAAGGGAGGTTGTACAGGCTGATTACAGCTGCTCCAAAGCTGAAAACTAGAGGTTTGGAGAAGGGAGGTAGAAGATGATGGATTTCTTATTACATAAGCATTACACCACTACCATTATTGTTAGAAGTAGCATTAACTCTCCTGATACTCAACTACAGAACTGAGATTTTACTCTGAAATTGGCATCATCAAATATGCACATGTGAAATAATTAAAAAATACACAGACAAGGCACAATGTGGTATTTTTCTGGAGATTGAGTAAATATTTTTTTTTTAAAAATAGAATACCTAAGACCAAAGGATAAACTAGCCAGAGTCAGAGGGAAGACACTAGAAATGGTCTCCAGATTGAGACTGTTCACATATCATTTTCAGGGTCAGATCTTGTTCTTATTGTCGACATGAGCACTCTCAGACTTCAATGGGGTAGGACGGTGATTTCCACATTACTTAACATGTGTCAGCAATTTTGAACAGTTGCTTTGCAGATTCTTAGAGTAAACCAAGCAAAACCTCACCAGTGAGAGCCCAGTACAGTACTTGGCGGATGAAAAGCTGCCTGGAAACTCTATCAAGTCTCTGAAAAACATTCGCCCATTAACGTTCAATCTGGTATAATTAGAATAGTTTTTAAATGCAACAAGATGGAAATGAAAACAAAAACACATTTCTCAAGTTTAAATAGGTCGAGCCAAAGCAGCAAAGCTCTAGCAGAAGTTAAGGCTAACAATGATGGTTGTAGGGGTAAACCCTGCCTCTTCCTTCCCCTCTCCCAAACTATTCTTCTCCACACGAAGGAGCAAAATAAACAAGAATCAAAATATCCACAGCAGAAAATCACAAGCAGCTTTAAAAGAAAGAAAATAACTCAGCTATACCTCGTCATTACTCCATCCAGTCCAAATACACATCAAGTCTTTTACTGTTTTCCCCTCTGACAATGCTAAATGAGATAGAAACAAGCAAAAATTATATATATATTTTTAATATACTATTATGTGAGTGGGAAAACTTAAAGGCACCACTTTGAATTAGACAAGGATGGAGTGTAAATCTCTATTGGGCAGAAAGAGTGAATAACCAAATCTAGAACAGCATGAAGACCCAACAGAGATGGTTCACAGGTCACCACAGGGAGGGTGAAGCATCAATGGTACTTATGTAAATGGGGACAGGCTGACAAATTAAGTCTTGCCTAGCAGAATAATCATACAGAATCAAACAGCATCAAGCCACAACAAAATCCAGAGCTTATATTGATCCACCTCCTCCTTTAGGTTATTTTATATATGCTAGACATACCTTGAGCACAAATCAGTTTGCCCAGTGGTCACATTATTTCTTCTCAGTGATCAAAGAATCAGCGAATGAGGAGACAGCAGCCTCTTTTCTAAGCTCACCCCAGCCTGCATCTCTGCAGACACATCCACTTCAGGCAAAGCTCAGCTGGCACCCCCTCTCCCCCACTTTGTGCTGCAGTGGGATCTTGCCTGTTGTAACCACCAACTTCAATCATAAACTACAGCAGACTCTGCAAACACTCAGATTTAATGGGTACCTCAGAAAAAGTGCCAAGTCTCAGATTCCCCCCATAATAAATAAGGTAATATTGCTCCCCTATCTTCACAGACACTTTGCAACACAAATCTGAAGGGACAACAAACTGTTATAAATCTCCAACGCACAAAAGCAATTTTACATGTTTATTTGCAGTTTCACACTATGAATAAGGACAAATTTATCAAAGCACAACGGGTGTTTCCTACAGTGGGAATGTCATCATGGGATGACAAGACAGCCTGCTTGTTCTGCATGTTTGGTAAGATTGCTGGGTCTTTCTCATCAAAAAACTCTTGTTACACCAGTATTTAATTAAAACCAAGCAAAAGTCCACCCAAAATTTCCCACATGTTTTAAGGTCCAAGGAACCCACAGTGGCAAGCTAGAGCTGATACTGCATCACAAGGAAATGAAGAGGCATGAAGGAGATTTTCCTTGGTGTTTTCAGCTTAACAAAGACCCAACTGCAGCAATGCTACAGCTGAGATGCAAGGGAGTCAGACCAAGTCTGAACACTCTTCCTCCCACTCTAGCTGACAGACTACAGGAACACCACAACCAGAGGCCCAGGCCCACTGGTACGGTGCTGGATACAACTCATTTTGTTCCGTGGAAATATGACTCTACATATATGACAAATTCAGGAAAGCCAACAAAAGAACAGGTTTACTTGGCTCCTTCTGCAAAGTCAAAGCTGGTTGTTGTGATGATGCCAGGGTTTGGAGGTCAGTTTGGGCTTTTTTAATAACCCCAAAACCTAAAAGTTCCTACTTTTAAAGACCACCTTATGTTTCTCATGGGCCTGGGTATGGATATCCAGATGCACAGTTTCTAGCATCTGTACTGTCAGTAGTTACACTTGGACTAGCTGTGACTGAAGGCAATGGAAAATTTCAATAGTAGTTTCATTGTCACACAAGTCTGCAATTCCAGATTTCTGCACACATTGCAAGGGGCAACTCTCACTGGCATTACCAGTGGCTGTTAAAGGTGGCTGCAGCAAAGTTCAGAGAGAAAAATCAGCAAAGAAATCCAAAATTCAGAGAGCAAACCCTGCACATGCAAATCAGGCTTTGCAAACTCATGACACACTGCAAGAGGAGCGATTTTCCATCTCAACTCCAAGCACACACTGCAGTGCCAGGAAGGTTAGAGGACTGCCAGAGCATGCACAGGAGGAGGTTTGTCTGCAAACAGAATAAACAGTCTTGACTAAATTCTTGTAACCAATTAAGCAACAATTCTCCACTGAGAAAACAGCATCTCCCAGCTCCCTGCCTAATCCTCAAATCCTGCTTCTTGAGCTGGCTTTAGATTTTTAAGTCTTCAATTTTTCTTCAGAAGCAGAAGACAAATGGATGCCAGTTCTGCAGACAGCCTGGTTGCAAGGCTTTCATTTGCCTTTTAAAGACCATCAGTACTCAGAAGTGACTTAACACTAATGAGCTTTCGCCAGCAAGTCTGCAAACATTAATACATGTGAGTAGGCATGCTAAATCCACTCAAATTACCTATCTGCAAGGCTCTCCTCCAGCCTGGACTGGACTTCAAGCCAAAGAATGATGAAACCTGGAAGGTAACTATGGATTTTCTCTCATCTGCATCCCTTTGTTAAGCTACTCAGTGATGTTAAGCAGATGCATTTTGAATGTGCTGGTTCATCTCATGTAAAGGGGTGAGAAAAGGAAAAAGAGTCAAAATAGTACTTATCTAGAAAAAAAGCAAATATTTTAAACTAAGTACTGCTACTGTTTGCAGAATGGCCTGTAAGAGAGATATAGCTGGAATTCCTTTAAATACATGTGTTCAGTTTTTAAACTGCAAACAAGTCAATCTGACAAACCAGCTCAGTTAGGATTGCTCCAACAAAGCCAAGGGTCTCGCCCCCCACCCTTTTCCTAAGTAAGCCAGCACAAGTTTCTGGCATGGGCACTGGTGTGTGAGATTTTAACATTCCTCTTTCCATAAACAATCATACATCAAGCTCTAAAAATTTGCTTCACAGAAACATTTGCACTAGTAAAACTCAATTATTCTAATATTTGTATGACACATGCAGGAGGGGTACATAAAAAGGTTATGGTGAGCTCATTTAAGAATTTAAACAAGAACTTGATAAAAAGGTTTTGAATTATTCACTCTGCTCAACTATTAAATCAGGCTTCCAAAGGAGTCTTTAAACAACAGCCCAGAAGATGCTGTATTTATAACAAAAAGGCAGCACTGAAGCCATCACACTGTCTCACAGCACAAACCATTCATAATTACAGTGTAAATGCACACAGGCACCATACTGTGCCTTGGTCACAATCCTGTCAGATTAACTGGACACTTTAAACATTTATACAAATATTCCTGTCTGGAGAGGCAGCACCACTTCTATCTAAATATCTTAAGCGCTGCCTTTTAGGCTAAGCAAGAGCAATTTCTTCAAGAACATCTGAAGCTGAAACACTCAGGAACAGTACTAAGCCAGACAGAGACAATCTTTTACAAGTATTTATTTACTTTTATTCCAGTCCATTTGGGCTGGCACCAAGTATTTTGCTATGCCCCTCAAAGCTTCACAGCCAAAATCAAGTGAAGACATCACCATGCATCTCAGTTACAAACTTCCATGCTAGGTTTACACACAGCACAGCAATTTTCTCAGTACTTGCTGCTCACACACACCCCAAACCTTTTTTCCAAACCTCGGGGCCCACTTGAAATAATGGCCATCTCTAGAGGGAGGAAAAACAGAGGGCTTGGAAGAGATGAGTGATGCTTCACTTCTCTGTTACACACATCCTCTCACCACCTGCTTCCTTTCTCCCCATCCCTTTTTCTTCCACCTCGCAGGCTGCTCTTGGTAGTTCAGCTCCATGAACATGAGCCAAGATTTCCTCTCAAAATAACTACTCCAAGACCATTTCAGCAATGAGCATCACCCTCAGAAACATTCCCATCTGCATATCATCGTCTCTCCTTCATCAGTCTGCTCCCAAATGAATGCATGGGCTGGTGATACAAGGTCATGAAGTTGTGGAAAAAAAAGCAGGATACCCTCCCACTGCATCCAGCCATGCTCCCAGAGCAAGGGCAGATGAGTCAGGCTCCCAATATAGCTGGTTTCAGGCATTTCTGGCAGCATTATTTTAATGACAGTATTTAATTTCCTTCAGACACCTCACTGAGACAGCTCAAGTTAAGTATTAATGAAGTGCTTGAACACTCTCAGTGTCCAGAGGAGACAGGGGGTGTCACCTAACCAGCTGCTCAAGATTCACACTCAGCTGCTCTGGTCACCAACACAGCCAAGAAAAGGATTTTTGCATCAAATGAGCTAAGGAAAGATTTGGGTGTGAGAAGCATGAGGCAAAACAACCACAGTAACAAATACCACTGAGCCCTGAGCAGAACCAGCAGCACATCAATCTAAGACAACCATAATCCATTAAAAACAAATAAAATCCTGAGTATCTTGCCATTTTTGAAGAAGTGGGGGTTTGTATGGTTTTGTTTTGTTGTTACAAAGCCAAGCCATTGTAGCAGTGCTATCACCAACACATCTCCTGAAACTCTTTTACGATTTTCAATCCTTTAAATTCAAATCTGCTGATGTACTTTCTCCAAACCTACATCCCATCTCCTCACCCACATGTTCTTACAAATCTATCTATTTGAGGCACTGGTTTTCCTGGCTATAGGTAAGGCTCAACACCTGCACCACTGCAAATGTGATTATGGCAAAATACCATGGCTATTTGCAGACTTCCTGTTCATCAAATAATATTAGTGTACCTTTGCCTTGAGCAATTATTTACAGAGCTGGAAATCCTGAAGCAACACTGGAGATCACAGAAGCATTCTGCTGTCCACCCCTCCATTATGCAATGATGCTTTCTGTTAGCTTTTGGAAGTACTCAGAGGGGAAAATAAAATCATCAGAATAATTCTTTATAAATCTGTCCAATGAAAAGGAGAGGAAAAAAAAACATAAGTCAGTTAAAACTCTGCTTTAGCTTACTCCAGTTGAGACTGGAAGGCATTTTACACTTCAGCTGGATTGGCAAATTCAACTTCAGGCTCCAACGCAAGCTTCAAGTCAAATTCCTCAGCAGAGAAAAACCCTTATTAGCCTGTCTTCACTGTAATTTTAATCTTACTTAATTCTGAGTATGTAATTTATGTTAAGAATAACCCACTTTTTTCAGAATGGGATATACTGCATGCAGAATTAGTCCCTGGCTAGCACAGTTAAGGTTTCCCTTAAAGAAATAATTTTTTATATATTGACAGCAAAGGAAAAAAACCACTCTAAAAAAAAAAAAAAGCTTTCATAAATGCATCACAGATGGCTGTATTAATTCACCTAATATATCCCTAAACCATCAAAACCCGGCCATGCAGCCTCACCTCAAACCAATGTTATGTGCTAGGAAGATGTTTGATCTATTTAAAAACTGACACTTCTTTTTCACCACTCACACAAGGGGTGAGAGAGGGGAGAAAAACAGTTGGTATTCCTAGATTTAAAAAGGAACAAGCGCATCCCTTTTCTTCTCCCATCCATTCTTCCCAATTAATTATTAAAAAATAAAAAATAAATTTTTAAAAAAATCACCATGAAAACACCTTGTAAGGACAACATCTCAATTTCATGTTCCACCAACAGGACAAAATTAATAACAACTTCTCTAGCTGAAATGAAAACAACTTGAAAGAACGGTCTGAAATTTACAAAGTAAGTTTTAGAGTCCAAACTGTCAATGAACCTGGTCCACAATACTCACCCATACCAACACAAGCAGTATTTACATCCTGTAGCCAACCTAAAGCTCAGAAGCCCCAGTTACTATCTCTCCCAATCACGAAACATTCACTACGTATTTCCTGCATTATTTGCATGGTTACTTAGGCTTTGGGGTTTTGTTTGCATTTTTTTTATGGTCACAAAGTAAAAACCTAGTAAGATCTCCCACCCAAGCTCAGAGGAAACTCCAAGTGAATTACCAGGGTGGTTTCCCACCCTCCTTCTGCACTTGCTGCTGCAGTTTTGTGTTGTCCCCTTGCCTCCTACTCCTCTTGAAGAAGTAAAAAAAAAGTTCAACCCCTATCACCCATCCCCATGCCTGCAAACCCACAAATCCTTTTTAGTGAAGCTTACACCCTGCCACAGCCTATTTGTATAATCTGAATAGGAGAGACAGGGAATAGTTAAGCATTTGCCAAGTGAGTGATTTGAGAGTGAAATGCAAGAGATGCACACACCAGAGGAGCTGGACTGTGCCAAGAGCATGAGCTCAGGTCTGTCCCATGTCGCAGGCTGGCATCAGAACACCAGCAATCTGAATGACTTGCATTGAAATACCCACTATGGGGAAAAAAAATCCTCACTCCCTTTACTCTCTAGATTTTCCTCCATTTTGTGCAGTGCAGAGTTAAGGAGAGGGTTTGCAGGACTTTGTAGCACGTTCTGCAGCACTGTGCTGGAAGCAGGAGCTGTGTGAGGGAAGGGAACCAGAGAGGCCCTGGACAGATGTTTCCATTCACCAACGCTGCCAAGGAGCAGGGGATGCCGAGTTCACTACCTTGGTGTTATTTACATTTCACAACATCCAGCAATAACCATGCCACAAGCAGCTTAGGAAAGGAAAAAAACATGCAGCCAAAGAGTTTTATCATCATCTTCATTAAAAGGGTGAAAATTAAACTTTTTTTATTCCAGTTCTGAAACTTTACCTGGTTTCATTTTGCCAATGAAACAGGACACAAGTATCCCAAACCTCATTGACTTTGAGATAATTACCAGCCATAGCCCTTTTGCACACATGATTGCTTCTGGGGTATCAGAAATGGTTAACTGTGCCACTCCTGAACCACCTGGACATTTTCTTTCCATTTTCTAAAATAAACTGATTTTTGATCTAGCAGAGAGGAGAGTTTCTCCTTCAGCAACTGTGCCACAAACCAAATGCTCCAAAGACCAAACCTGAAAATATCCTTGGTGGAAGGGTGCATTTCAGAGGCATTCATCCAAACCTCAATCCTGAGACCCAACATGTTTGCTAATGAGCTGCCAGATCCAGTCTGGCAACTAGAACAGCTCCTCCAAGTGCTGGCCCATCCACCCGAACACACAGGAGTGTTAGACATGGACCACATGCAGCAATGTGCTCTCCATGTCCCAAGGTGCTCCCTGCAGCAAATGATAGGGAGGGTGATGGGGGAAACAGTTTTCACACCACATTATCATACTCCAAGTCCTCTCTGAGCTGACAGCAGAGGGATAGAGAAAATAAAAAGGCCAGTATTACCCATTTCTATAAATGTCAGTACTTTCTGGAGGTTTCAAAGGGGTTCTGTATCTCAGCAGAGACACTGTATCATGTTTCTCAGAGTTTCGTGCTGGTGAACACTGCCCAGACAGGGCAACTTCACTGGGAGTGAGTGCAAGGCTCCCCTCCTGCCACTGCCACAACAGGACACCTTCCTTCCCAAAGTAAACCAGACACTAAGCTATTTATTGATCCTGTTGCAGAACCAGACAGGCTTCCCAGCCACTATTCATCAATGTGCAACTAGGTTTTTTTATCCATGGCAGGCAGAAGAGATTTGAAAGAAAAAGTTTTGACATTCCGTCTTATTTTTTGAAAGAAATAAATATCTGAAGATTAGTTGGAAATTCAACACAGAACAGTAACACCTGCAAATGAAGGCTGATCACAGATTCCATGGAGAACACTTTATTTTTTTTTAAATTGGCAATTTCAAATTAGTTCCTAAAGGATTACTAAAGGAAAGCAAACATCCATGGAAAAGGCAGCCAGCTGATGTCTGTCCAAGGGACAGACCCCCTAAAGAACATCAGCTCTGTCAGTCCTCCATATCCAGAAGAAAGGCAGGGAGTATAAGTGTGACATCTTCCTTACTTTGTAGAAAAAAAGCACTACATCACTTTCCAGAGACACATAGATGAACAACAGTCACCAGCACTACTTTTAAACATTAACACAGCAGACTCCACCGACTTGTCTTCCTATGTCTTTGGGGTTTCAGTGGGAACTACAGCTTTGTTCTTACAAGCATTCTTCATGGAAGCACCTTTGCATTTAAAATGTCAACTGTAAACGTATCTGCTATTCAGATAAAGCACCCACAAGCACTTAATTTCATATGCAACAAGTTTTACAAAGCTCTCAAAGAGCCCAAGGACATTTGGAAGGATAGATGCAAGTTTAGAATGAGTCTTAGCATATCATCAACCAAAAAAAAAAATCTATTCTTAGATATCTCCCTTTGGTGATTCCTATAATCTTCCTTTTTTTTTTTTCCTCCTACTCTTTTGAGAAAGTAAGTTGTTTGGTTATTCGGAAAAAAAAAAATGGAAGAACCTGTTTTGCAAGGCATACAAACAAAGCAGTATCTTCCAAAAAAAGAAAAGCTCATTCAAAAGCATGTAAATATTAGGGCTGGTAACACAAACAATAAAACCACAGGAAACACAAGAAATTAAGAATAGATCAGGACTCATTCAATTTGCTGGCTGCTGGATATATAAGCGTTTTCCTGGGTTGGATGTATGAGACAAAATTTATTTTCTAAATAACAGACATCAGGGAGTTAACACAGATAATTTAAAGAAGCAAAGAGAAATGAGCATGTGTTCTGGTCCTGCTTCTGCTCCTCGGCAGGACAAGGACACTGACCAAGGCAGCAACACCCAGAACGTGGCACATCAAGCACCAGGGGTTCAGCATCCTGCACTAAGCAGTGATTTCAAGTTTGCTTAAGTCACGGAGAAGGCAAAAACCAGGATTACTCCTGTCTCATCACAGGATGCTGCTGAGTGCCCAGTGCACACCCAACAGGCTCTTGAACAAGGGACAGCTCGAAGCTGAGCACGAAGCAGAGGTGACAATTAGTTCCCAACATGCAGGGTGGTCCCTGCCATCGCCACCCTGCAACTCTCCCTGGCTGGAAGGCACAGTCACAGAGCTTGACCCTGCATTCCAGCTCGGGTGTATTCCCAAATTGCTCACTGCTGCTAGGCTTTCATCTAGCAGCGTCCCAAAAGTTCTTTCTCTCCTCTCCATCATGGGCATATTTTTTCCCCCACAACCAGGCAGAAGCAACAAGGTCTCAAGTAGACAGAGTTGTACATCCCTTGAGTGGGAACTTAAAACGCTGGTCTACTGAGCATCACAGCCACATTAACACAACCACACTACAACAGCTCCTGCTCCTCAGTCAACTTCCACCAAATGTTAAACCAAGTCTCTATCCCCAAGGTATCCAGTGCCTCAGACTCAGACTTATCTAAGAATCAAAAAAACCCTGCAAGGAAACAATTTATTTCCTTCACTGCAAAGACCAAGTGATGTACTTATTCAAAGAAAAACTTCAACAAAGACTTAGAGCACATTTCCTCCAAAATGGCCTAGGTTTTTCTTGGCACTAGATATCACAAGCCCAAGGAATAAATACACACAGGTATTCATGCAAATGGCATTATTCTTTCTTAATTAATATGAGTAGCACTGATCAGACTAGATTTTTAGTAAAAATTGGTGAAGATTTTACTAACTCCAGGGTGGGGAGAGAGTTGGGAAAATCAGAACTCCTCTAAGCAGAGTATTAAAAAGCTTGCTAAATTTCTACTCACTCGATACATTTTATCACAACGCTTAATCTTTTTATATAATGCAATTGGACAGTAACTGTTTGACTGCCATTTATCTGCCATCTCATAGTATGAACTGATATCACTGAGGGGATGGGACCTGCAAATAATCCAAGAAAGAAAAGGTAAAAAGCAAATTCATGTTTTGTCGCTTCAGGAAGATGTATGCATTTCCAAGCACTTTCCTTGCCACATGTCCTCCATCTTCCTCAAGTAGTTTTGAATTTTCATTTCAAAACTTGCTCCCCACGTACTCAAGTGTTTTCTCTGCCTGCCGTAAGGTGTTGGGATAGGATCTCCTATTAGTCTCAAAGAACCCGATGACTTCTGAACTTTGAGATTATAAAGCAAGAAAGTTACTGAACACTCACACGCAAGCGCTACTTAGTAGCACAAAGTCCTGCCAAAATCCTAGCTAATCTGATAAAGGAAAAACCAGTGAGGTCTAAACACTAAACCCCGCAGTTTAAGTAGAGCCAATTCCAGCTGCAGAAGGAAGCACATCACATTCAGCAGAGCACCTCTCCTTCTGAAATGCCATCTGAAAATACAACATTTTACCACCTTACTGCCCATAGGTAAATTGCAAAATTCCCAGAACACAGAAAAAAAAAAAAAAAGTGTGGGACTGACAGGTAAATTTCATACCAATAACAAAGACAACTTGAAACTTACCCATAACAAACACAACTTAAAACTGACTGGAAGGAGGGAGAAAGAAATTTACAAGACCTATGAAGCCAGTTAGCACTTAAGTATGTCTTTAATTCTCCCATTTTCAAAGCACTTCACAAAAAATTAATCCCCTTAACATCCATGCAAACATACTTATTATCCACAGTAGTAACTTATAAGCTCTTCATGCAACGGTCTGCTTCTTTTTCTAGCTTAATACACTGCCCATGAGAACAAGCATCAAAGCCCTGTTTTCACTGTGGGACAGCTCTCAAGAAACCTGCTCCCATCACCCCACTCCCATCAGCATCTAACAGACAAGAAAGGCACCCACTCAAGAAAATACTTTTATAAGCTAGTTAAAAGCATTTTATGCTAGTTAAGTGCTCAGATCTCAAGTCTCCATGCTACACACAAAGTCTTCTTCACCTACATAACCAAAAGACTCTTCCAAAATTTATTAGTAGCTTTAGCCAGGGTGGAAAAGCAGCTCCAAATTTTGGAGACTCCCAAGCCCCCACTGCACAAATGGATTCACACTCCGTTGCCCACCTCAGCAGGAGCCACCAGCACTCTAATGCAGCTACACAGTGGGTACCAACATAACCCCCAGCATCCTCCCACAATGGGTCTGAGGACAAATGTGTATTTTCCTGTTGGCATCTGCACCACAATAGAGAAAAACCTGCAGTTAACAAACATGTGCAGCAACCTTTCGCCTTGAATCTCACAAAAGCTTAAAGAGACACCTGGACCTTGTGAAATGAATGTTTATTACACAAGGCCTTCTTTTATGACAGTACATATAAAAAGGGTTTAGTCTTTATTTCTATACCCAGCTGAGACAACCTACTTTCTCTGCAGCTGCTAGGAGAAGAGAAACTATAAACATTTACATTTAATGTAACAAAAGGTTTGCTCACCACCTCTTGTGCTCCACTGTGCTCTTTGACGATGATCACTCATCATAAAAATGGGTGGAGTGGCTGCAAACACTCAGTGATGGAAAAACTGACTCCCATGCTCAAGAGAGGTTCCTGCACAGGCTGAAAACCCCACTGAAATGGAGTGTTGTCATTACTCCCAGGATGGGAAATCTTTGGGCTACGGATCAAACACATCTGCTACACAGCACGTGAAGCAGCCTGTTTTACTTTATTTCAGAATCATCCTCTGCACCAACTCAAAGACCTTCAGATCACACTACAGAAACTGTTTTCATCTAGGCCACACATACTCAATCAGCTCCAGTTTGGTTTTAAACAATTAAAAACCAGCACTCTCAAGTACAAAGTGCAGACTTGAAGATGTCCAGTGCCGTCAGCACTGCAGCCTTGCTGCTGCAGTGAAAGGTTTATGGTAACAGGGAACAAAACAACAGAATTCATCACGTAACACCAGAGGTACATCACGTAAACCTCACTCCTCAGCTGACTCACTAAGTGATATTAACTCAAAAAAAAAAAAAAAAAAACAACCAAAAAAAAAAAACCACACAAAAAAAACAAGTCCCAGTTTTGCTGCCATCTTACTTGTGGGTTCAGCAATTAGGAAGCATGCTGTGCACAAGTTCATGAGCCAAAAGAAATTAGTCTGTATAAGAGGCAAATATGGCCATCCTGTCCTCCCCTTCCCCCCAAAAGAAATCACTTCCCCCCTTCCTTTAACACCTGCTTCCTCCATCCAAGCATTCATTGTCCCACTGCTATTATGGGACCAAAGGCTTAAGCATCCCAGAGGAAACTCAGGAGGGAAAACAGCATGTGTAAAGTGACCAAGATTCATTCCCTTCAGCAATCTCACTCCCACCATCCCTTATTTTCCCTCTTTTCCTATTGACAGCAAGTTTCAAGATTTGGCAGGGTGTTGACAGCCACACGTGCTAGGAAGCGGAATGTGCCACACATCCTGGTATTGAACCCCACTGTGCCCACAGTCACTGCTGTGGACTTTTCTTGCTCTCACACCTCCCCAAGAACCCACAACCAACACCACGGGGCAGGAAACAAGGCCAGACAACCCATGGTCTGAGCCAGCACAGCGTTTTGCTTTGTTGCCCTGAAGGGAGAGACTTCACACAAGCAGCCACTCCGTGCATCCCTAAAACGTGGCAAAAGCAGAGCAACATCAGGCACATGGTAAAAGGAGCCTTTGGGCAAACCCACCCTCAGAATGAATTTCCACCAGGAGGTTTTTAACTGCTGTGCACACTCACACTCCCACTTCAGCCCTCCTTCCACTAGAACCAGGGATACCTGCAAGAACACGATGACTCGGCCAGCACCCATGTGTGACACATGAATGGGTGAGTCAGTAGCTTGATCTGAAGACAGTCTGGTTTAGAACAACTGCTCCGTGCCAGAATCTTTGTTTGTAATGGTTTTACTAAGTGCAGCATTCAGATTTACAGAACAGTTACACCACTGAGGGCAGAGAGACACTGGGAAAAAGATTTACTTTCCCAAGTAACTTTGCCAGAAACCTCAGATACGGTTTAGATGAAGATACAAATATGTCACAGATTTTAGCATAATTTGCTGCTCCAGTTTGCATTAGTCATGGGTGATAAAAAGCACAGAGGACTCACACATGACACATGGGGCACTTTCTCTCCACACAAAGTTTTGATCATCATAATCAAATGACCTTTAAGATGACCACCTTAAATCACATTCACAGAGGAAAAAAGTCTCACCAAAATCTAGCCTCATTTTTAAATGAATAATTGGTCACTTTTCTTTTCCCTTGCTCTCAGAAATAAAACCTGAAGGAGCTGCTACAGAAGAAAATCCTTAAATCCTTCCTTTTACAGTAGATCAGGCTAATCTCAGCAGTGCTGCCACACTGTAAATAACATCTCACATTAAAAACAATGTGGGGAGATGTCTCACCATGTATCTTGCAAATGTAACATTAAAGTAAAAACAATTCAGCAATGAGACTAACAGGAAAGTTAGATCAGCCACCGGAAAGTAGTCAAAAAAATACAAAAAGAGACTAGAAGCAATCAGAAGTTGTGACAAATTTTGCATAGTCTATTAGAAAATTTCACAAGTGCTTGAAACAAAGACACAATGGATCACTTACAACTACCTGTGCTCATATATTTTAAATATCATCTCAGAAAAGCAGCTCCACAGGATCCAATGAGCAATCAGTCTCCACCCCATGATTTTCAAGGAAATCAAAAGGTGACCACATGGAAGGATCAAACCTACAAGAAAACTGTCACAGTTCAGTTGCCACATTGACTGAACAAAATACTATGACCACTTTTGGAAAGACAAAAGCAGCCAAACAGGAAAATTATTTATTATGAACAACTTAAAAAAAAAAAGAAAAATATGACTGAAGAGATTGGATCATTTTGAATACAAAAGTGAATTCACAGTCTTTATAAGGGGAAAGAGATTTTCAAGAAAAATCCAAATGGTCCAGGAGAATTAACTCTGTCAAGAAAACCTGTGCTACAGAATTAAGAGTTCACTGGTGAAGAAGCACCATTCTGGATTCTGCAGCCAGGGCCACAGTCAAGGTCCTCCACCAACCATGCAAGCCCCCAAGGCCCACACCACCAGCAGACCTCACCCAGAGGCACCAAACCCAACCTCACGCCCAAAATATGCTTGGAATACACTGTATTTCAAGCTCTCAGTACAAGTGCTGCAGAAGGTGCTGACAGTAGTTTCAGGGATAATTTTTAAGTTTTCTCCAATCCTAGATTAAATATTTGAGCCTTTGGACTGTGAGAACTTCATTGCTATGCCAACAAAGAATTAATCTTTTTCTCACGCATATTACAAACCACCCAATAAACTCTTCAGCATCAGATTTGTAAGTTTCTTCGCAATATATATAAAACATTCTTGTTAGACTGCCTAACCATGCCACAACATGTGATCCATTACAGCTACAACAGAACTAAAGCTTACTTTTTCCAAGGTATCACACTTCATACTTTTTAAGGACTGTTGACTACTTAAAAACATTTGTGATTGCATTTTCTTCCCCTGTTCCTCAAAAACCTAGCAACCTATCTAAAATGGTTATAAAGAAAATTTTAAAGAACATTATTAAAATGGCAGAACTTATTTTGCAGAGATTTCTCTTTGCTCTTGAACTGCTATCTTACAGAACTTAAAAATTAAACACTTTGACTTTTAGCTCACTGGCTTATCTCAGAAACATCTATCTCCCATGTTGTCTTCACATGCTATAAAAAAGGGATGGGCACCACAGCCAAATGCCTTATTTGCAAATGGAAAAGCACTTCCAAGAGTTTAGGTTTCTCCTGGTGGAAGCATCCAACCCTCTGCCACAGCAGCTGCTTGTGATAACACAAAGGAACACAAGCCAGGTTATTGATGCAGGTACAGAATGAACTTTTTTTCTTAACTGACACAAGTTATGAATTGTATACACAAAAAACAATAATGTATTTTTAACTGGGATCCATTTCCCAGTCTGGTTTGCTGAACAGACCCAAACCCCCCAGTATGGCCCAGATGGGGAACTGGAAGAGGCTGCTTATGCTACGCCAACACACACAAGAGATGAGATGACAAAACCACAGTTCAAGTTTAGCACGATACTGAAACTTTTACCTAGTGCATGTCGCCACCAGCCATCTCCAGAAGGACAATAAACTCTTTACAGGATTTGTGGCGTCACAGCTTATTTGTCATGCAGACATTATGAGAGGAGTCACCCTGTTTTCCTGACAAAGCACCATAAATATACAGAGGTATATCGGTTTGAAAAAGATCTGTATAGCTTCAGTGCAGCAACAAGTTCCCAGCATAGCTGCTTTTCCTGGAGCACTGCCATCATATTTTCTTATCAGTAACTGAAGTAACTAACCAGCTAACTCCCAGTGATGGGCTTTGCCTTCTAGATCTGCATAAGGTCATTTGCAAAGGGAAAAAGGCAGGCTTGATAAATAAATAAATAAAAAGAAGCCATTGTGCCACATCCACAGCTTTATTTCCAAAAGCCACTAAGAAGTGCAATGCCAGGCTGAAGTGTCTGACTATTCAGTAAGTACAAGGAGTGGCTGATCCCCTCCCCACAGTGAGATTGTTGACAGCTGTTTTAGAAGAAAAAAAAGTGAAGCATGACTAAGCTATTCATAAAAACTGCATTATATCCAACACCCTAAAAACAAGTTTTGTTTTAGAAAAGGTGCAGGGCTCCCTGGACGTGACTGACCAGGTGGTACATGCCAGCCCCAACCAGGCTCCCAACTGGATTATGTCCCCTGTGGCAAACCCCAGGGCAGCAAAGAAGGACTCTACATCAGAGCTATCAGCTGCTTCAGGACATCACTCATTGCCTTTATCTGTCCTACAGGTGATCAATGCAAGCAAGCACATGAGCACTTGGCACCGAACAGCACTCAGTAATCACAAGGTGCAGGCTGCAAGGTGTTTTCCTCCCCAGCTTTCCACATCCAGCCTCTCATGTGCCTGCAAATAGGAGTTATCCTCCAGCTGGAAACCACGCCAACTGCCAACTCCCTATGCAGGAGACTGGTAAAACATGAGGCCACAATCACACAGGGAGGCCATATCACACCTTTATGGCTTCCTGGACTATCCAGCCTTCTCTTCAAGTTTTTAACTTCTTAGCAGGGCCTTCTACCAGTAGAGACAAGCCAAAACCAAATAGTTCCTCCCTATCAATCAGCTGTGTGGTTTAGCTGACTTCAGGCTATTTATTGTCTGTGTGGGGAACCCCTATAGAAATAGCATTTAATAGCACTCAAGTAGATTGCAGAGATAACCAGCTACAGTAATAAGCAGAAAAGCTTCCAAGCTGCTTCAAGGTCGGTTTTACTGGTGGATCACCACCAGGCAGAGAAAACTGATATGCTGGTGTCCTGGAAACAGTGGAAAAGAAATAGGTACAGCAGGCATTGCAGCTTCTACTAACTATTTTTTTGTTAAGTAGCTATTTATTAAAACTTAATATTCCAGCAGAAAATTATATGAAAGAACCCCACTGCTTTTGTAACACAGGAGCATGTGAACACCACCAATAAACCTACCAATGTTTTTTTCCTCTAGGATAATTTATTGACTGCTGTTCTTAATTCATGCTTTGGATAGAATAACCAGATTCCTTTAACAGTACTTAATCCTCCTCTTAGCACAGGAGTGTACCCTAGACCAGAACACGGCTTACTCACAAGTATATCCTGCTGAGAGATTAGTGAGTTCTGCATATGCCTGAGTCTCAAAGCTGCGCTACGCACACTGTGTTTAAAAACATCCATCATCGCATAGTACCTGGCAGAGCTCTGTTCCTTTGAGAAGCTTTGAGTTCTTAAATGTGTTTCCCTCCTTTGATGCAGCGAAGCTGTAAATCAGGAACATCGAGCTCCTGCCTTTCTCTCTGGCTGCAGTCCCTGGCAGGACTCTCTCACTTCGGACACGTCGTGTCCTCACCTCTCGGGCTATGCCGGCCATCCGTGGCCGCCGGAGCCGGGCAGGAAATCCAGGCTGGAACGCTGTCACACAGCACAGCTCATGCACACTACCTGCGGGGGACTTGTCATTCAGGCTACCTACAAAACCTGTCTGCCTGGCAGAACTCAACATCCATGCCCTTCTAGCAACAGCCCCAGGCTAGCCCGTCTGTCCAGCACCAGGCAGCGCTGCAAGGACAGACGGCGATGGAAACGTTCAACCCATGAAATGAACAACAATCTTGAACTCGTGCCAAAGATGATCGTCTCCTTGCCTAATGCACCCTTACTCTATCAGCCTTGTAAAAAAGCAAACCAAAACAAAAACACCCAAACAAACCCAATTTCAAGTTTGCGAACAAGACACTGTCACCATGTCCCAAAGCACAGCAAATGCCCTTCTACTACAGACAGCAGTTTCTATCCACAGCAGGGATGTTATGAGGTTAACAATCAATCTACTCCCACTGCTAAGGTATCTATGTATAAAAATACACCTCCTCTAACACCACAACAAATGATATCTTACCTTCAAGGACCCATGTGGAACTTGGTTCACCCTTACAGTTCCACAACAGCTCAGCAAGGGCGTGCAAAACATGAGAAACACACCCAACAAGGGACTCAAGGAGAGTCACCACAAACAGAAATGTCACTTTAAAACATGTTAAAAAATTAAAATGTCACTTAAAAAGTTAAAATGTTAACTTAAAAAAGTTAAAAATGTCACTTTTGGCCCTTTAAAACCGATTAGATTACATTAGCCAAAACTCCCAGTACACAAGACATCCATAGATCTCAGACCAACTGTCTAAACTCAGCTCTGAAGCTACATGCTTTACATATTTCTACTGCATCGCATATCTCCATGAGTACCTAAAGTTTTACGGCTGACAGAGATTACAGAGAGCCACAGTGACCAACTGTCCTACAGCAGTGCAGGATTTCTAATCCCTTTATCGAATCCCTATCTGGTCATCCACAGCAGAATTGGTACAGTGCGCTCTTAAAAAAAAAAAGAACTTTTTATAAATCACTTTTTTCCCACTTCCAATCTCCTGCTAACATGAAGCCCTGTAAAGGACACTGGAGCAGAACCAATTCCAGAGGTCAGCAAAATCAGATTCTGCAAATCCCCACTCCTCTATATGACTTGTGGTTACAACACAGTCACAGAAGGTGGATTAATAAACCCCAACAGTTTACAGGTTCAGAAAAACTACTATTTCGCAATCTTCATCCTGCATTTGCTTCAGAAGAAGGGTCTGCACTCGAGAAGGAACAAAAATAATTATATTTTCAAGCAACGGAGTGAAAGCATGAAATAGACCCCACGGCAATGACCCTCTGAGTGACACCAAAGGCCACCGAGACCCAAAGGTGACACACACCAACACCAGCGTGTTGCGGGGGGGCTCTAGATAAGAATCCGCGGTGACTTTCCGCGCAATAAAGTGAGATACAAAGTTGTGTCTGTGAGCCTGGAGGGGGGTTCCCACCAGGGTATCAGCGTTCCAGTGTGGAGGGAGGCTGGGGGCCAGGCGGGTGCGTGTCCCCGGCACACTCCCGGGCTCGTCCCCGCGCGTCCCCCCGGCAGCGGGGCCGCCACCCCCGCCCGGCTGCGGGGGGACCGCGCCCGGCCCCCCGGCCCCGGCCCGCAGACAATAGCGGCGGGGAGCAGCCGCGCGAGAGAACACTCCAAATAAATGAAAAACTACCGAGAGCCGTAAAATGAAAAGGAATAAAGCCACGCGGAGGAGAGAAGCCGCCCGGAGCGGCACCACGCGAAGTTGCGCCGAGAAAGAAACCCCCCGAGGACGAGGAAGGGCGGGGGAAGCGTGCGAGGGCGCGGGAAGGGGCGGGGGGCTCCCGCACACCCCCGGCCCCGGGGAGCGCCCACCCCTCCGCCCCCGCCGGCGGCCTCCCCAAACTTTCCCCCACCCCTTCGCCCAACTCCGGCGGGGCACACTCACCGCGGGGCCCGGCGGGCGGCTTCGCCCCTGGCAGCGGGGCCGGGAGGGAAGGGAGAGGGACGGGGACGGGGAGGGGGCGGAGGAGGCGGCCGGGCCGGTGCTCTCCGCCCGGGGAGGCGGGCAGGAAGGAGAGGAGGAGGGCCGGGGGCTGCCGCCTCGCAACCTGAGCCGCCGCCGCGCCCGCCCGGCCGGGCCCGGCCAGCCCGCATGCGCTGCCCCGGTGGGGCCGCCCTAGGCCGGGCGGTGCGGGGCCGTGCGGGGCCGTGCGGGGCCGAGGGGCACCGGCGGCACTCGCTGGGGCTGAGATCCGGCCGTGCCTGCCGTGAGCAGCGCTGGGGAAAGCCCCGCTCCCTGCCCCGGGGGCTTCTCCCTCGCCTGTGCCCCTTCCCGGTTGCTCGACTGCTGGGGGAGAGGCGGCGGCGTGCGTGTAACATGGTGGTGCGGGTCTGAAAGAGCGCAGGCAGCTGCTGAGGCTGCGGGTTTTTATCGAAGGGGGACCTGGGGATTGCTTCATGCCTGGAAGAGTTCAAGGCCAGGCTGGATGGGGCTTTGAACAACCTGCACTGTGGGAGGTGTCTCTGCAGATGGAGGGGAGGTTGGAACTGGATGTTGCTGAAGATCCCTTCCAACCCAAACCATTCTGGGATTTTAGCATCCTGCCTTCCCACGTGCTGAGCTCTGGCTGTAGGGCCTGTTTTGGTGGGTGTTGGAGTTCTGGCATCTCCATTTCCAGCAGTTAAAGCCTCTCCTAGTGCTCAGAGCACGAGCTGTCCAGCTGTGAATGGAATCTGCTGCACATCTGTACCTGTCACAAACCCAGGAGCTCCACTTGAGTCCCACCAGCCCAGTTTGCAGCCTCATCCTGCTCCTCACACTCTTTCTTGGTTCTCCTATGGTTATGTAGGTTTGATGAACATCTCCTGTACTGTTCCCACGCCTTTCCCCGGAAAAGCAGTGGAAACAGCAACCCACCATTAGCAAATGAGCTCATGTGGTCTGCGGTCCGTGTGCGGCTGGGCTGGAGGAGGCCCTGCACAGTGAAGATGCCTGATCTCTTGTGGTGGTGACTTGCCTTCAGTTACCGCTTTTGTTGGAAGCTCTTTGGAGATGTGTACATGTGGTGGCCCAGCATTTCCACTTGGCTTTTTCTACAGCACACATGTGTGTCCTGCTAGCCCTGGCAGTGGCTGCATGATGATGTGCACAAAGGCAGTATCAGCACTGAGCTTAACACGTGTCACTTCACGAGAACCAGCCCAAAACCACTTCACAATACTTTCCAGAGATTTTGCTGCTGATCAGAGCACTGGGCGAAGGCTGCAGGTAATTCCCGTACATCGTGTTCTCTCTAAGTAGAACAGAAAAACCAACACTGTAAATGGTGCAGAAGATTATCTCCTGAAAACCCTGCACGTGAACTTGGCATTGGCTTCCAAAATATGCACTGTTGATTCAGTTGAAAGCAACTGAAACAATAAAAATGGTTTCAATGCTTGTGCATTTTGGTCGTTTTGGAGACTGGAATGTACCAGCATTGTACACCCTTAACAACCAGATATAAAGCAGTACTTTTTTCTCATATGGCTCCAATAAAATAAGGCATATGAGAGCAGGGACTCTGGAAAAATATTTTCCTTTGCCTTAGTGCCATCTGTACAAGAAGGGCCTATGGGGCAGATCACTTGGATGTTCCCAGCTCCAAGAAGAGAGGTCAGACGCAGCGATGGCTCAGCAAAGAGCACCATCTAGTGAAAGGCCACGTCTTGACAAAGAAACTGTCCCCTACAAGGCTCCAACCAAACAATGACTGAGGCAGCCCAGCCCAGCCCAGCCTGCTTCATCGCATCTGAAGCAATCACGAGCGAGGTAGCGTGGTAACAGATAACACATGCCTAAATTTTTCCATAACAAGAACACCGAGATCTTTAGCTCTACCCTCTTGGTTGTCCATCAATGGAATATTCTTTACTTGTCAGCTCCATCCTGGCAAATCAATCTCTGTCTTCTGTTGCCTCACCTCGAGCTGACACAGCCCTGGTCTTGCTGTAGGTGCCCCCCTGTCACAGAGTGGGGGTCAGAAGTCCCAAAGCAGGGATTCCCTGAGTCTGTGCCAGCTGTGCACATGGCCATGCAGATGGGCTTGTATGTGCCACCCTTGCAAAGAGTTTGGAAATGCTTTTGGGGTGTAGAGTGTGAAGATCATCTGTCATCAGGGCTGCCCAGAGGCATTTAGCATAGTCATTATATTCCAGACTGGGCGGCAAGGAAATTACCATGGAAAATATTGAGAAAAGACAGTGCAGCAGCTTAGCACCAAAGCAGGAGGATCAGCTGGTTGGCCCCATTCATGGAAGATATTCTGGCCCATGCAGTCACAGAAGGTAAATCAAAACACAGGCAGAGATGGTGTAATTTTCCCTAAGATAAATATTCCCTGCCAAAGTGGGCTTCTCCAGCCTCCCACATATCCCTGGAGTGCCAGGTGCTGGTGGTAACTCAGGAAGAGAATTAGCAAAGGTAGACAGCGCTGTGGGATGGGTAGGCAGCTCCCCAGACTGCCAAGGGATTGGACAGGATCTCAGTTTAGATTTGAGCCCAGGTGCCCCTGGCCTGTGGGTGGGCTCCTGATGCCCCAGGAGCAGAGACCACTGAGCATGTGCCATAAAAAGGCTGTATCAGCCACTTCAGATGCCTAGCCCCTGCTCTCAGCAGCAGTTAACACATCTTTTTACCTTGCATTTCCCCAAGATTAGTCTGCACTCTACTTTAGTCTTTAAATTATCCACCCCCAATTTCTCTATATCAAAATATCCTGTCTGCAAACACACATCACCACAAACAAAAACAGGGAGGCAGTAGATTAAGGGAAATTTGTGCAGCACTCTGTGAATGCCAACCTCCTGACAAATCATTTGCCTTCAAATCATCTCTGACACTAGTTCCCCTGGGTTCCATCCTCTGCTATATGTCCAGGTCTGCTTTTCAAACCTTATAAAAAATAATAAAATATATCAGAAGTTCTTTCATTGCCTCTTTCAGGTTTTAATTTGTCACGAGCTTTGCTGCAGGGCTCCCTGCTTCTTGCTAGGGAACTGGATTGAAGTACGAGTTGCGCTCATGAATGAGGCTGGAATTTGGTTCTGCACAACATAATCTGAACATTTGTGTGTAGTGGCATGAATTAGCAATATGAGCACATTGTTCCCGTTTGCTGGAAATGAGCTGTCCTTGCAACTGAATAGAAAACAGAGGGCAGTGCAATGATGGAAGCAGCAGCTCTTAAAGATTTGTTTTCATCATATCCAAGCTACAAAACTGAGACACTGAGCATTAGTGTGGCTGACAACAGTGTGTGGTGTTTTCTTTGTGTCCCTGCTTGTTTGAAGCCAGTGCCTGGTAGCTGAGAATAACAGCAGCTACACCTGAAGAGATTTTAATATTATTTTCCTTCTTGAAACTCTACCATTGTAATCTCTAAAGTCCTGTAAGAGGTACAATCTTTGCTGCAAAATTATGGACTGTGGTTGAAAGCAGCCTTCAGGAGAAGTTAACCCACTCTTCTGGTCAAAACTTTCCAGTTACTATTGTTTAAAGGACATGCAAACCGGTCAGGGAACATCTCAGCTGACAGCCCCACTCCTGTATAATATAGATATCTCAGTTAAAATGTAAAAATTATTGTCTCACAATCTTCAGACATTAGAGTTCGCCCTTGGCACAGGAGATTGTGTGGAATGGGTGAACTGCAGTAAAACCCATACAAAACACAAAATACTTAATGACGTGCAAAATTAAGTTAATGAATTAAAAGTGCTCTGGGTTCTTCTGCCTCTCTGTGAAAAGTTTGGGGGGCTCTGCTGGGAAGAGAAGGGGTGCAGGCTTGCAGGTCGGTGTCACCCACCATGCACCCCAGCTGCTCATCACAGCTCTTTGTGATGATTTCTCAATTCTGGGAGGCAGTGCTTATCAGTTGCTCACGCAGATGTCATTTGAGTTGCTCAATTGGTGGGGCACATCTAGCAGGTCCACCTCTGCAGCTCACAGGGCCCCTCCAATGCTGATAAGCTGTGCTAACACCAAGCTCTCAAAACTCTCCTTTACATATATCACTGGAAGGCCTGACATAAATACTGTGTTTTTCTTCTGGTCAAAACTTTCCAGCAACTATTGTTTAAAGGACATGCAAACAGGTCAGGGAACATCTCTGCTGACAGCCCCAGCAAAATCACACCCACCTGAATTTATGACAGGTACAAATCATCTTATTTCATGTCATCCTTACATATCCTTCAGACCAAAGAAATCTTCTGGTGAAGTTCATGTGGTACCTGCACCTGCTGCCTTGCTACATCTGTATCTGTAACTTCACTGAATCATCAAATGTGCTGATTTGGAATGGACCTATGAGAATCATTGAGTCCAACTCCTGGCCCTGTGCAGGACAGCCCAAGAATCCCACCATGGGTCTGAGAATGTTGTCCAAACACCCCTTGAACTCTTGAGGCTTGGAATTGTTACACAGAAACAAGAAATAAAAGCAAGAGAAGAACGAGAACTCCACGGTCACCTTTGCCATCCCACAGGGATAAGATCTGTGCAGGTGTGTTGCAAAAAAAGGTGACATTTCATGCCCTCCTGCCTGGTCTAATAAATAATATCCAGATTGGATGGGGCCTTTGAGCAACCTGGTCTAGTGGAACGTGTCCCTGCACGTAGCAGGGGGGTTGGAGCTACATGATCCTTAGGGTGCCTTCCAACCCAAACCATTCTGTGATTCTTTGCTAATAGCAACTACAGAAGTAACAGCCTCCATTGCCTGTGCCAGACCTTTGAAGATCAGACAGTGTTTCCTTGGCCCAGAAGAGGCTCAAGATATAACTGCAGGCTTACCCTCCATTCAGCCCCGTGGGATGGATGGTAGACCAGAAGGAGGGATGAAAGGGGACCTGCAGGCTCCAAAAACTGTCTTTAATCCACCTGGGACAGTTTTCTCTTTCACTTGGGTTTTATACTTCATGCTTTGTCAAAGCACACTGTTTACAACCACCTGCTCTGGCCATCCTGTTCTTTTCAATACACCTTTTAATTGAATACAGTTCCATTTCTGTCTTCAGCAAGCATTGTCCAGGTACATGCAGAGCAAGGGATAGGCAAATCTGTGCCAAAAGGTTTCATTGAAGTATCAGAAAACATTCATCAAATCAGTTTATGAAACTGAATTACGTGGGACCCCAGGAGTAAAAAATGACAAACACAGAGAGTTAAGTTGATAGCAGACTGGGATAAAAGCTTTTATCAACACAGTCTGTAAAACTAATCAAATGCAGTATACCCCCACAAAATTAGAGCAGTTTCCTTATCCTTTGCACTCTACTCAATTTCAGATCTAAATAGCATACAAAGTAGATTACAATTAATCAATACAGCAGATCCCACAGTAAAGCAACTAATCAAGAAAGAAACACGTGCATTTGCAACCAATTATTTATTGCCATCACCACATGTGGCCAGGATGTGAACGCTTATGGCACTCCTGGCTTCTCTTGAATCCATGCCAGAGCTGATGGTTGTATTTGCTTTTTGTGTGAGGCAGCAAGAGAAACTGTTAACATCTAGGTCACTTGACAATATTTGCTTGAGTCTTGCAAATATTATGAAGAGTGAAACAGGCTGAAATTGAACGTACAGTGTGGATGTGCAAAAGTGTCTTTTTCTCTGTCTAGTACTATTCAGATTTTCCCTGCAGCTGTATATGGACTGGATGAGACCTCCCAAACTACAGAATGTGAGAGAGTCCTCCAGGTTCTGCAAACCATGGGTAATGGCAAATATTTCCAGCTTATCCAAACATATAAGCACTTTCTCCCATTCATATCCTTGCATGAAATACC
Source organism: Vidua macroura (assembly GCF_024509145.1). NCBI lineage: Eukaryota > Metazoa > Chordata > Aves > Passeriformes > Viduidae > Vidua > Vidua macroura. Next base: position 15,866,531 of record NC_071582.1, read on the forward strand.
TGCCCAGACTTTTCCTATGGATCTTCACAAACCTGCCAAATGAAAAATAACTACTAAGAGAAGTACCTCCTTCCTCAGGAGGGCAAAGAGGGATTGTGTGTGTTTCACAGAGATCCAAGTGCACAGTAGAAACTCCCATCACAGACCATCCGCTTCAGGCACAGGAACAAAACCTATGGGTTGAACTGCTTTAAAAACTGCTCTGAATTTCCATCATCAGCCGCCTACCAACTGTTTTGCCAACACCTGTGTGTTACAACATGTACCTGTAGCAGACTGTTGTGGTTGGCTTCATATCTTGAGAGCAAAATAGACTCCTTTTATAGAACTTTCCAGTGCTAGACAGCCAGAAAAATTCTCAGCTCATCTCATGAAGCCTCATTTTCTCACACACAAGTTCTGTACCCACTGCTAGTCAGCCCAGCTCTGCAAGCTGACATGCACCCACCAGATGGTCCTCGTACTTCTGCACCAGAACTGCTGATGTGCACAAGGGTCAGCAAAAATGCACCGTGGTTTTCCTCAGTTTAACACACTTCCAAGTCACAGAAAAGCAAAAAAGGCCATTGAACATCTCTGTTCAGCAGCATGAACAGTTGGCCTGTCAACAAGTGCAGATCTCTTGTAGTAGTAGGTTGAAATAACCTCAGCTCTCAAGAGGGGAAAAGGAAGCTGCTTTATCATGTGCTGTATAAAAATGCTGTGTGGGTCCTAGGAAATCAAACTAATGCCAGGAAGGACAACAGAGATTTGGACAGTCACTGGAGGCTGTGCATGCATGTAGTGATGGAATATGGTTCAGCATGGCAAGCTCTGAAGAGTTAATCCTGAATATGCACATGGCTTTGGTAGGGTGGTAGCCCTTAGTGCCAAAGGAGGTTCTCAAGGAGAAATCAGGCTCACAGACACTCATCTCTCCACATTCCCCAGACCAGGAGAGGCAGCATAAAAAGATCATTTCTCCATTCCCTTCTCTGCCTCCAGTTGTAATGGCTCAGGCTGCTGAGACAGCATGGGCTTGGCTGGCTATTTGCAGCAGCAAGCCTCTGGGACATGCTGTGAGATGAACACACTGCAGGGTTGGCATTCTGGCCTGTCAGGGTCTCCCCTCACTCTGTAATGCTAGACTGCCTCTCAATTATTTCTTAGGAGCTTGGGCTAAGGAGCCCATGTTAGGAATGGGGTATGGCATCTCTGGCATCTCTGGCTGAGCAAGTTGTGTTTTGCAGCACTGACACACTTTTGTGTGGAAGGGATCTCTTTCCCACTAAGCAGCCGTCACACGGTATTTTTGATCACCACCTGTAAGCAAATCCAAGCACAGCTCATTCCAAGGTCAGCTGGGTATTTCTGCAGACTTATCTCCAGCCTTGCAGGCTGCAGAACAGGCCACTGCACTGGTCATTTAAACCTCTGATAGATCAAACAGAGACAGAACTGATCCAGACTGGCAAGAAAGAGATTAGGATCAAACAGCCTCCTCCATCCCTGCAGCTCTTCACTGACAGGTGTGCAGGATGTCATTACAGGCAGCAGACAACTTCAGCTAATAAGGTCTTTGTCTTCACAACTATTTTATAAATTTTTTGTCAACACAGAGCAGTTTAACCCATCCTCAGACATATCTGAGTTTGCTCTTAGTGAAGTTGATGCAGTGTACCATGGCACACCTGCCCTGGGTAGCAGGGTGGGCAGGGGCTGAGGCTGTGGCTGTCTTGGGTAAACCTGACAGCCCAGAGAATTCATTTGTGACCTATTAAATGGCCATGACATCTGAGAACTTCAGCAAAAGCTGTGTTTCCCTTTTTATTAACTTCTCCCTCCTCCCACTGCCTGCCTGGGTTAGAAGAAAAGTCACTTGTGTGCTTACAGTAACAGATCAGAAAGTTGAGAGGCACCTCATCAAGCAAGATCACTTAACAAAACAGGAGATTAAATGCCTCACATAATTAAGGTCTCAAATATTAAAAAAAAAAAACACTCTTTGATGCTACACAGAGAGACATAAGATTTGGTTCTTGTCCATAAGTATGTCCTTCAAAATCCTTTGCTTTGATTTTGACTCTCTCTTCTGCACTAAGTTTTCAAATGCTGGCATCCATTTTCTCATGTTTGTAACAAGCCAAAGCATTGGTTCATATATATATATATATATTCAACTCCAAACCACATCTGAGGGATTAGTGTTACATGGGCAGAGAATCAAGTTAACATCCCTGAAAATAGCCCCTGTTTATTGCACCAAGTAGGGAACAAAGGTGCCCATGGCAAACTTTGTCTTGCAAAGCATTAATTGTCTTGGAATGGTGTTAACATGACTGCTTCTCATTGAAGATAGTGAAATTAAACTTTTAAAAAATTTATTGGCTCATGAAAAATTGTTGAAAGCCTATATGAACATAGACAAACAGATCTCTACTCTATCATTAATCTGATTTACCCACTAATCCAAATATCAATAAAACTATTTGCAATTGCTTTACAACTCTGTAATAATTAAAACCACAGACACTCCTGCCACACAAAGTGCCTCATTCCGAAAATGAAACAGGAGGTTCATCCCTCTCTGCTAATATAAGGCCCCATCAGGTTACTCCTGTAATCACATTCGGTTCCTTTTCCAAGCATCTCTAAAATAAGAAAAAGGAACTGACTTACTCTTTCGGCTGTTGTAGTGGGCAGAAGAATAAAGCAAATATTGCAGCTTATGCTGAAATCACTGGGCAAAGAAAATAGCCTGGGGTCAGAAGTTTACAGCTGTGTATGAAGACATCTTGCTGTGCATATATGAGGCTATTCGGAAAAAAAAAAAAAAACAACTGTAGTTTTAAAACAATTTTAAAGCTAAGAATTCGTGGGCAGAATTTGCCTGCTCATTAACTGTGACTGTATACGCCATCTGATGATTACTTCTGCAAATGTTTGTTTAAATATGTTTATGCTCACACACAATTTAATTGTGCAAGATGTGACAGCTAATGATGGAAGAGCAATCGCTTCAAAATATCAGGGCCTTAGCTGATATCTACATCTTTGCAAGATGCCAGTTTTTCCCATCCCTCCTTGCTTTCAGATGAATCGAGGGGATCCCCTCTTCTCATCTGTAGCCATTGCATCCTCCCAGCTACTGACATCAGTCAGCACCAGTCTGGAGAATAACCTGTGGTGTTCCCTGCTCCTCAGACCTGAGTGTGCTGCTTTCAGCACCCATCTCTTCTAGCACTGGCAGCAAGAACCTGGAAACTCAATGCCCTGCAGGGGTTTTCCTACCAGCAGCAAACATCTGATTACACCCACCCTGATATAATTTATCAGTCTAGAAGAGAGAAGGAGAGGCAGAATCTTAATGGACTATGGAGGGTTTCATTCGTTGTGCATAATGCTTTGCTGTGCATTGGAACAGAGCACTGGGATGGTTATTATAAAAGTGAAAATGAAGATGTAGACAATCACCTGCCCTTATCTAGAAAGGGTGTTGGTTGTTTTCAGTGGTTTATTGTAAGTATGGTTTGTGCAATATGGCAGATGGAGAGTGTGCTGAGAGGCTGAGTGAGGAAGGGAGCTGGTTGTGTTTGACAGGGAGAGGCACATGATGTGTGTCATTACTATGGCTTTGTAGGATCACAGAAGTTAACATCCATTAGATCACATATCAGGCTTTCCCACACCCTCACACTACTTCTTCTACTTCAGTTAGTTCCCCAGCATCTATTTTTAGTGCTTTATCAGTTGGGCTTGAAGTATTTCAAGCAATGAAGATTCCATTCTCTTTTCCCTTTGGAGATTTCTGCCATCTAACACCTTGTAGAGATGTGTCTGACTCTCCTGCCTGAAACCCTTTCCTTTGACAGCCATTTATGTGTGACCCACACTCACTAGATGGAGGGCAGCACTTTATTTTCTTTGCAGCCATTACTGGGCGCTTGTTTGGCTCTCAGCCCCCCAGGGCCAGTCACGATAAAGCCATTACCTCCACGCACGTGTGCAGCACGCGCCTTCCCTGGGCAATTTCCACTCTAACTCTGCATCAGCTGCTTAACTCAATGGCTGAAACAAGTACAAGGAATTAGAAAAGAAGTGTTATTTGTGCCCAGGGGGTTTGCTGCCTCCTGAAGCGCTAATTCCTAAAGCTTTTAGAGCAGATCTTGCTGCTGTTGCTTTTTTCCCCTCCTGCTGTCATAAGGATCCCAGTATCTTCTGCACTTTTCCCATCAATTATTTCTTGACCCCTGGACTTCTGTCCAACCAGTCATTGTCTCTGCTTGCCACTTGCCCTAGAAGATTCTCTAAAGCAAGCTCACACCCCACATTTGTGCCATGCTTTTGTCAGTGCAGGTCAGAGGGGTCCTCACAATAACCAGTTGGGTCTACTCTGGTTGAGTGTGCAGAGGTAATAGGATTATCACCTCCGGTGCTTTGATGGAACAGAAGCAAAAGCCAGACCCAGTTCAGTTTTATGGGTTAGAAGTAGCATTTTAAGGTTGTCTAAGCATTTCAGGCACAGCACAGAGGGTGTAGCATCAGTGATTAATGTTAATTCTTCACCCAATACACCCACACCACTTCTTGATTCAAACTGGAAAAGCAGACTGCAAATACACAAATATTCACAAGGAAAAAAGTGTTGATAGTTCTCTCTGGACCTAATTTCCTGTGGCAGCGGACTGAAAGTTTGGACTTATTTGCAACACAGCATGCTGGGGATAAACGAGCTAGAGATCGTTTCCAGAAATGAGCTGCTTACACAAAACAATTGAGAAGATAATGCTTGTGCTGCTGCACATGTCCTTTCTATTTAGGGATGGAAAGAAAAGTGATAATTGAGGATGGTTAGCTTCTGTACTTGGCAGCACCTTGGCAGCAGGTCGTGAAGTCACAGTTTCAGTTCTCAAACTGGGAACAAGACTATGCAGAGTCATAGATGGGAAATGAACAGTGACCCATCTATATTAATAGCAGTTAATTAATACTTGCATTCAGAAATGTTGGAATAGCTAATCAAAGGGGCCAGAATTACTGGATTGGTAAACTGACAGAAAGTCGTAAACTTTATCTTCATTTAGGTTGTGGCTCTATGTGTCCTACAAGTTTGGTCACAAAACTGAGACTACCCCAGGCTGGGCTGAATCTACACCCACATCTAACAGCTCCTTCATTAGGCAACACTGCTAATTCCGTGCCTGGATCCCAAAGGGCCCGTTGGGAAGGCATCTCCCCCACACATACACACCCTGTGATGATTACATTTCCACTTGGAGAGCAAAAAGAGGTGTAACATCAGCTGGAACAAAGCTGAATGTGCTCAGCCACATTTCATTATGACCAAGACAGTCTGGGGCACAACATTTCCACCCGAGTACACTATGAGAGAGCACACTGTTCCCCCTGGTACTGGGAGTAACAAGATGATAAAACACAGGCACAAGGAGCAAGTTTGTCTTCATAAATCTGAAAGGCACACATTGAAAAAATGCCAGATTTCTGAAAAATTAACACCCTCTTTCATCCTCTAATGAAAAAGGCCCTCTGTCTCGTAAAAAAAAAAAAAAAACTCACTTCCTAAACTATTCTAAAATTTATTGAAAGCTCTTTAAAGAAATTAAGCTATTTTAGAAAGAACTGTTGACTTTACTGATGGTGCCCTACTTATTTTTCCACATTGCTGCCTTTTTTAAGAGTAGTTACTGGCATTTATAGTCACCTCTCTGTTCATTTCACTAAAGTAAAGGCACGGCTCAGCTCTCTTTTCACAGATCCAAGTCATTTCAAGCATCAAAGGCACCTCACATATTGCTCCATCATCACTGGGTATGTACAAACAGACCTGAGCTGTGGAACTGCAGAAAGGCAGCAATACTTTTATGGGTTTCATTGTTCAACCCAATTTGTATCATTTTTATATCACCTAAACACACACATGGAAGGTTAAAAGCTTTGACAAGGGTCAGCCCAGACCAACATCACCCCAGCTGGAAGGGCAGGTGCCAGGTACTCAGGAAGGAGAGCAGACCATACCCTGGTGGAAAGTGGGCACATTTTTGAGGCTACCATGTCTGAGAGGCTCCAGATTTCATTTTGCTTTCTTTCTCATTAAAAAAAAGAAGTCTTTCTATCACACTGCCTTAAAGCTATCTGGTTTGGCATGCAGTAGCTCCTTGGGGACCTGCATTTCCTAGCAGTGGTTTCTGATGGTCTGTCTGGTGACGATGGTGAGTTTGGGGGCGAGGAAGGGAGGGATGCAGACACTGACATCAGCCCTTTGCAGAGAGCAGAAAGCATGGCTCTGACCCAGAGCTTTGCAACACGCCTGGGGATCCTGGAGCCAAGACATGACACCACAGAGAAGAGAAAAACACTCTGGAGTGAGGAGCATGCCTGGGAGTGAAGGCCACATCAGAGACCTCAGCCTGGAGTTATTTTTGAGCTTACAGCAGTGTTCTCTGCCGGCTCCAGTCAGGGCACCAGCTGTGCTTCCTTCTCCTGCTTCTCTCCCTGCTCTAATAGGGATGCCTCAGCAGTGACCAGGCTTTGCAGGGCACAGATCCCCATTTCCCAAGGGAAAAGCAAGACCCTGAGAAGAGTGAGTTTGCAGGATGCACAGTAGCACTCATTGGGATCCCAAAACTGGACAGAGAAGGGGTTTTGTGAAGCTTGATCCAAGTTCCTGAGTAGAACCTGTGATGTGCTGCCTTTTGGGGCTGCACAGCCAGAACTGTGGCTGTACAGTTTTCCTGTGCCTGAGCCCAGCCTGAGCTCCCCTGTGAGCCTTGCCAGTCAGGCCAGGATCAGCACTGTGCCTCAAGGCAGGGATTAGGGTGCCAGCCCCACTTCTTCCTTAACGCTCCCCCAGCCCTTTGTTGGTAGGAGAGAGGCTCGAGCGGAGTGGAGTACAAGGGCTGTCCTCCTTCCACCACTGATGGATGGGGCTTTCAGGAGCTGCCTTCAGGACCTGGCTGGTCACACCATGTCTCTGCCTGTGGGCAGAGTGACAGGCCTGCCTGCTTTCACAGGGCAATGGGATGTGCAGGCAGGTGCTTTCACACACACACCTTCAATTTCAAGATCCATTTGTACCCAGAATTATTACTCTGATTCACAGGTCCTTTTGCTGCTGAATTTCAGATTGCTTTAAAAGCTGCTGTCACTGACCTTCCTGGCCTCTTCCTGTGGCTCTCACAGGGAGCACCCCACACTGTGCTGTGTTTTGAGGAGAGGTACAGGCAGGCAAATGCCAGCTGCATCACCCAGGTTGGGTGGAAACAGCACCCAGAGCTCCCAGATCCCCTTTAGTGCCTTGGCTGCTTCTGCTACAATCCACTGTCACTGCTGTCACCCTCTCAGAAGCACAGACCAGGCACCTTCAGGCAGCAGCTACTCTTTAAGCCCAGGTTTCTGTTGCATTTATGTATTTATGATCAACAGCCCAGAGCTGCTGATAAACCCCAAATGCAAGGGCTGTGGCAGACAGGCCATCACGTGTGGAAGGCTGCCTGCATCTGCTGCCCAGCTGCTCTCTGCCACAGGCCAGCCAGGAGGATATTGGCTAACAAGGCTAAAGGCTTGTGGGAGAGCTGCAGCAAAGCTTCCCCCTGTATTCAGCAGCCTTTAATTTGGCCCTGGCTGGGAGGAAGTGACAAGGACAATGCAGAGATCAGACAGTCAAAATTTTTGCGCTCAATGTGAATATTTTACATGCTTGTCAAGCTGTGCAGTAAAGGATGAAGGGCTGTAGCCAGCTGTAATTTAACACAGTGGGATCAATCCAATATGAAGAGCAACAGACTGTATCTTTCCTCTATATGGACATCTAAACAAATGTTGTATTGATTTTAACATTTCTCATCATTTATGGGAACAATTTTCACCATTCACAATTTAAAGCATCCCACTTTGCACTTAAAGCTATAGATGTGTTCAAGGATCATACAAGCTTTTTCAACTTAAAATGATTAAAAATTGCAGCAAAAGAGTGGATGGCCCCATTCTGAGGGCATCTGCATAATTACTGTTCTTAACTAGTTGCTTCACACTGAAGTTGCTTTTGGCATTTGATAGGGCAAAATTTGATGCAGCTCCAGATCCAAATAAGTTGCAATAGAAGCAGAAGAGCCAGAGCAGATCACCCATGTGGGTCTGGGGGCTGCAAGCACTGGGGACATCTGTCCATCCCTCAGACAGTTTTGTAGGACTGCAACACATGGAGCAAGTGCTGCAAAAGGGAAGATGCTGATCCCTCTCCTCCTTCTTCTAGAGCACTGATATATGAACACCATCCACCAGTCTCACCTTGGGACAAAAGCTTATCTACTGAGCTTAATTCCCTTTCTAGGGAGGCCCAGTCTTCACATTTTGAAGTTTAATACCAGCTTCTTTACACAAGATGTACTTTGCCTTAGCTACTGAACCCACATGTTCTCCCTTTGCTGATCTTTCTGACAGGATAAAGAAATGAAAACCCAAGTCTGCTTTCCCCCTGAAGCATCTTCTCAGCTGAGACTAATTTTTTTTAGCTCTTTAAGGGATTCCTTTAGCTGCTGACAAATTCTGCCCCCCAAAATGTTCAAAACTCTTTCTCCAAATAAAATTGGCTTTAAAAATACCAGATTTTAAGCAGATACTCTTATTTATTGTCTTTGTAGGTTTGAACCTGTCCCACTCAAAAGCTTTTCTTCTTAACAGTGAGGGATAAAAGCTGCTATTAAAATCAAAAGCTGAGTTGCCTGCTTAATCCCATGACTCCAGGAGTTGGGGCTTTAAGAAAGGAAAGCAAACTCTGTGGTGCTTGTGATAAGATTGCAGGAGTTGGCAACAGCACTGGTGCTTAACCGTGGGTGTTGCTGGGAATACTGGCTGCCATTCGGCTTTGTGTCTCGGCAGGGGATGGAAAATCCAGCAAAGCTCCTTTTTAAAAAAAAAAAATTATGCCTCTGTCTGTTGTTGAAGAAACAAAAGCATAAATCACAAGTCCTTGGCACCAAGTGGGATTTTGTGCTGCACGGGGTCCTGGTGCTAAGTTACATTCCCTCAGATCATTTGGTCCCTTGTTCATCAGCCAGCAAGAAACATGAGGCTGTGGAGGGTGTCTACATGTAGGAGTGTGTGTCTGAGTGTGACTGTGTTTGTCTTTGGTCCCACACCCAACATGATCAGGTCCAAAACATGTCAGAGGAGTGTTTAAAAATGGTATTGATCACTCCTTTACAATAACACCACTGTGAGGGAATGACAGCCTGCCAGTCCAACAAAGAGTTAAAATATGATGCTGGCTTGTGCTGAAAATTGGAGATAGGCAGCTGTGACCAGAGCTGGGACCCTCAGTGCTTTGTAGCTGTGCTGAACTACATGCAGACTCAACACAGATCACAGAATGATAGAATGGCTTGGGTTGGAAGGGACCCCAAAGATCCCCACCATGGGCAGGGACATCTTTCACCAGATCAGGTTGCTCAAAGCTCCATCCAACCTGGCCTTGAACACTCTCAGCGATGTTCAAAGAGTGTCTGTGGTGTCCAGGTGGTTCTGTGCCAATTTTTTAAAATTACATGATCTCAAAAAAAGCACACTTGATGTTTCTCCTACTAGAGCCTGCTTCCCCCAGGCAGGTTGAGGTCCCCTTGCCCATCCCTGGCAGCAACCATGTGACATTTCTGTGGGCAAGCATCCCCCCTGACAAGGACAGGCAGCTCCACACCTGCAGCTCAGCCTTGTCTGGGTGGTGAGCAAGCTACATCTCTGACCCAGCCCCACTTTAACCCTGTTATTCACTGTGCCCTTTTTGCCACTTTTGTGTTTGAGCTGCACTTTGGTCCCTTTTAACATCTGACCACCAGCCAGAGAAGCTGAAATCTAAAAAGGCTCTGCTAGAACCAACCTCAAACTGGAAGTCACAGGGGTCCCTGTGCTTGAACCAGCTCTGTGCAAGGTTTTGAAGTAGCCACATTTCTTAGTCAAATGCCACTGAAGACCTGAAAGCTGAGGAAGGAGATGAGGGCAAGTTCCCACCTTGCATCTCCTCTGTTCCCCTCTCAGTGCCAGCAGCAGCAGAGCAGCAGGGGCAGGGTGAGCAGTGTGCAGCAGCAGTGGCCTGGAGAGAGCACCCCAAATATCAGTGCTGGCTGGGATGAGCCAGATAATGCTCATCTGCTGACTTTGGTTGTCATTTTGCTGTTCCTTCAGCTCACAGCCCAGCAGTGCTGGGCATGTACCATTGCTGATGCAGGAGCACACCCAGCCAAGGGAGGGAGCAGAACAGGAGCTTTCCCATGGGCAGGAAAAAGGCAGGCTCAGGGATGCCTGGGTGAGCAGAGAGCAGACCCCTGCACCTGCATTCCTACTCCCCCAGGAAGAGGCTTTTTCAAACAAGAAAGGCTTGCCTAGTGCCATTTGAGGAAAATGAGGGATGAATCCCACGTTTGACATCTCTGGTTGTGGTACCCTTCGGACACCTGCAGTAGCAAGTTTCAGGAGTTTTGGAGTTTAGGTAGCACAGACACAGCTTGTTGGGAGCTCATTCCAGAGTGATATCATTTAGCAACAATTCATAAGAAATAGGTCCCAACTAGCAGGGAGAAGTTGTGCCTGCAGGCAAACAGATGCTGGTTCAAGGCTGTTATCAGGTAAAATGAGTGGGTGAAAAACCTTCTCTGAAGCTTGTCTGTTGCCATGAGAAGAAGCAAACAAAGCAGGGACAAGGCTGGACTCCAGACAAATGAGGTTGCTGACTGGCTGGCACCTCATCCCTGCTAGAGATGAGGATGAGATGCTTCTTTCTGGTGAGGGCTGGGGTTGTGCAGCATTGAAGAGTCTCAGCTCTCAGCAGGCAGCTGCTCCAGCAAGAGGAGCAGATTCAGGGAGCCAGTAGTCCCAGGAAGGTAACTGGTGCTTAGATGCTTACAGAGGGAGTGAAAAGTAAAAAGAAGTTGAGTTTGCATTTGCCTCATGTCTGTCTTCTCTCACACTGTGGACATGGAGCAGCAACAGGAGCATTGGGCACTGCCCATGGTGGACAGTGTCACCCATCTCTTCTGTGTCCCTGTTCTGCTCTGCAGCACCATTCCCACCTCTCTGAGCATTCATGCACTGAATTGCTTGGAGCTCAAAAGAGGGCCACAAATTAAATCTGCAGTGCCCTGGCAATCCCACCACACTCAGGTGGTACTCAGGCATATCTCAGCTACTCAGTTTAGGTTTCTGCATGTTGCTTAACCATTCCAGCTCTGTGTTTTCCACTGAACACGGATACTTGGCTGTTGTTCTACAGTGGTGCTGCACAGCTGTGTTTAGAGAAGCCATCTATGTGAGCTTGGGCCAGGAGCAGTGAGCCAGTGGATGGCCCAGGAACTCAGAGCAGGACTGAGCCCTGTCTCTAATATGATTTCAGATTATGGGATATGAAAAAAACAATCTGGAAATCACATGAGAGCCAGTTTTCTCATGGGGCATCCAGTCACTCCTGCTTCCAGCTGGACAACACAAAAGCATCTTTATTATCATCAAGCAAGCCTGTGTGCCCATCCCTGCTGAGAATATTGAACGCCGTGTGTCTTGCCAGTGGTGTTTGAGGTCACATGCTGACCTGTCACACAGCCTGATGAGACCCTCTGACACTGTGGTTTTACATGTAGTTGCAGAGGACATAAACACGAGTCATGCAACTCCCAAAATGTGTGTTTTCTCCATGAACTCAAATAAAGAGCCATCACACACTTTGCAAAGACAAAAGCTTGAGGGTTTCCTTGTTTTACCCTGGGGGCTGTATGAAGGGGGGCCCTATCTAATCCCTTCTAGGGAAATTCCTGTTAGGAGGCACACATGCATGTGCAACTGGCATTCAGCTGGATCCTGAGGAGAGGGAAAACATGAACTGGGAAAAGGTCAGTAAATTGTGGGGCTTTGGATCTCAGCAAATGCAAAGTTGCATCTGTGGCTTCCTGAAGGACCTGCAGGTAACAGGAATGCAGACATGAATACAGATGCAACATCATTATGTTTGTTTGTATATAACATTGCTATTATAGAGCATGGATATTATACCAAAATCAGGCTGCAAGGAGGAAAGCAAATCTCCATTTTCTTCTTCAAAGTAGTTCGTCTGCTGGCCCACACTTGCAGATGATCTCTAGGCTGCTTTGTGAAGGTAAATGCAGCTCCTCAGGGGTGAGCCCAGGGGCCTGTGACACCTGGGTGCTAGGACAGAACTACTGAAATAACTACAGAATAAAAAATAACCACTTGTGCCTATCTGCTGCCTCGGAGGCGTGATGCTGCCAGCACATCAGCCAGCTGCCATCTCATCTCTTTACAACAAGCGCTCTGTAGATTTTGTGACTTCATTGACTCTTTGCATTCTTTTTAACTTTTTGCTGGTAGACGGGAGTTATTTAGGAGGCTGACGAATTTCCCGAGGTCTGTGTGGAGTTCTGGATGCCCTGGCCATGGCAGGGGCCGTCTGTCCGTCTGTCCGTCCGTCCGTCCGTCCGGCTCCCTGCTGCCCCCTGCCGCAGGCGGCTCCGCGCTGCAGCGCGGCCGTCGGGCAGTCGCTGGCTCCTCGCTCGCTCTCTCTCTCCCTGTGCTTTCAGAGCGATGCTTCTCTCCGCTTCCCCTCCGCCTCCCCGTCGCTTCTGCTCGGGGAAATGCTTCCCTTTCTCTCCATTTTTACATCTAGGTTCTGCCCAGTGACCAGTTCACGTCGAGCCTCAGTGGTGGTCGGTGATACCACAAAGTTACAACCCAGTGGTGCAAATACCTGAAATGTTCATAGGATTGTCAGCAATTCTTTCTTTCTCCACACGATTTCCAGTTGCATTCTATGAAAACATTTCCCCATCCCTTTCCCCCTGCAGATGCATTGCTGGAAAGCAGCCTGGCTGTGGTGCCTTCTGTCCTGTGCACATTAAACTCACTGAAATCCCTTCTGATCCAGCTTCCAGCTCGAGCAGCCTTGTGCATAGGATGAGAAGCAAAGACATGAGTGAACAGCTAAGGTGACTTTGTTTGAAAATACCAAAGCTTCTTTCTTCTCTGCCTTTTATTGAAGGAGGGAGAGGCCCCTCTGCTTCCCTCAAGGAAATTCCCCAGAAAGCACAGCTTCAAGAATAAAGACTCTTCCAGACAAGTAAGAAAAAAGCTGAAACCTGAGCCTTTGCATCTGAAATTACAGCTTCGTATTTAATTTCTCTGTAATGCAATATAGCACATTTTCTTATCCCTTAGATGCCCACATCTATCAGAGTGTTCTGAAAAAACACTCAGATAAAATGAATATTGTACACCAGGCTTAGGCCATTTGCTGTAGTTACAGAGTAATCATGGAAATATGGAAAGGTTTTGCTAGTGGAGCATTTATGGGCAATTTAAATTGAAGAACAGGCATAGCTCTGCTATCTGGAAAAACACTATTGATATCTGTTCTGTACAGGGGAGCAGGATGGAACCATCTGTGACTGGCAGCTGTATCACAGCGGGTACACAGGAAGAACAGATTTAAGATTAATATTTGTTTAATATTATATATAGACTTAATATATTTGTCTCTGTATATAGAAGAGAAGAAGTGCTAATGATGTAGGATTCACATCCTTATTTTACATTGTTATCTAACTTGTAGCAAATCTAGATAAAAGATGGGAGATATACTGTGCTATGGATGTTAAAGGTTAATAAACCTAACAATTAATACCTAGACATTAAAGAAATCAGGAAATGCAAAAAGCCACAGAGTTCCATTGCAGCAGTTCCTTGCATGTATTATACACTATCCAGAAATGCAGTTTCTTGACAATTGAGCTGCCACACATAAAAACGACACCTTTTCTACTTTCCATTTTCCACTCAGAGAAATCCCACAAATAATGCTTATTCAATTCCCAGCAGCTTCTGCTCTCCTGACTCAGCCCTCTCTGAATAACAGCCAGGCATGTTCATAGCAAAGGACATTAAATATTAATGCTGAGGGGTTTGCTGATGATTGTGCTATTAACATGTAGGGAACCATTCATCCTTTCCCCATAAATAAACTCTGACTAACTCATTAGAGCTCTGCAAAGTCAGAGTTAACCTGACAATATATTCCTTCATTTTGAAAGATGAAAATAGGGGAAGAAAAGAGATGTGTGAGCTGCTCTTTAATGGCTCTCTGTGCTTGGGATTTTCAACCTAGAACAGAACCATTAGAGAAAGAGAGGGGGAAAGAGGGACAAAAAAAAAAATAGTAATGTGTAGGGTGAACCTGGAGGATGCAGCTCTTAGGTGATGTATTTAGTCCAGTGCTGTCAGCACATGTCTTGCTTTACTCATTAGCTTGGCCCTCACACCTAGACCTGCCAAAGCCCCCATTCTTTTTCTCTCAGGACTTTCTTACAGAATGGTTTCTGCTGGATTAGAGACATTGAAGCACCTCGTCCCCACATTGAACCACTCACAGGCCACGATGCTGCTGACGGATGGCAGCTGACATCACATCCCCTGGCCTGTCACAGCACGTGCCAGTGGCACCTTTTAAGAGCAGTGGCTCCTTGGAAGACTGAAGTTTTTATGCCACAGTTTTCAGCAAAAAATGCTTACCATGATGTTAATTTCTTATTTTTCTGGTGTGGTGCAGCCTCTCCAGCTCAGGTAAGTTGATATTGCCACAGTGACTGCACTTTTGCCCTGAAATCTCAGCATCAGTGGGTTTTAGATAGTTCAGGAGCCCCTTTGGCTTGGAGGGCACAAATGCAGATTGTGTTTTGCAGCCTGAACCACCTCTCTGAGAAGGTAATGGGGTCACAGTGTTCAGAAGCACAGTTGGTGCTGGGATTTCCTGGTCTTCCAGGAGCTGTGCAGCCCTTTGGGTCGCCATGATAGCTCATGGAGCTCCTGTCAAGCAGAAAGTAACAGGCTAATTTAAGGAAAAAAGTTTTATTATGCTTTGTGGAAACAGAGCCTTAATTAGAAAAGCTCAGAATCTTGGAGGAAAATATGAAATGCATTGAGGTGTTTGCCCCATTTCTCCTACGTTCAGTAATCCATTTCTCCTTTTCTGCAGCTCATTGGTATTGTGGGTGGCAAGGCTGGTACTGCAGGAGTGAGAGCAGCCAGCAAGGGGCTGTGCTCCTGAGCAGCACTGAGCAGCAGGGCCCATCCAGTGGGGTCTGTGTGTGTATATCCACACACCCCACCTGACCTGGGGGCGTGGACACCTTTCACAGACCCAAACCCTGACTTCTGCAGGATGTCACGCTGCAGTGTATTCAGTGTAAAACCCGTTTTTCCCCACTTCAAGCTGACTTTTTCCCCAGACCAGGCAGCAGCCATGTCCCTTTCTGGCAGGAGGCAATGTGGCATGGTGTGGCTTTGGCCCTTTGCCATGTGCTCTCTCCTCCTAACTCGTTTTTGGGTCTTGCCAACACAATCCCTTCACAGCAAACCCACAGCACAGAGGACTGACAGCTATTTTATTGATATGCAGATTGATTCCATATACATTTTATCTAAATCAGGCAGCAATACCAATAATCAGACTTAATGCCGGTATAGCTCTTTACATTGTATTTGTTATCTGCATTACTAATCCTGCTTATCAGGTGTAATTGAAGGTGCAATCAAATATTGCCTGGGACTTTCCCTTCTATTAAGGCCAGATTCTGGCTTTTGTAAGCAAATTTCATTAGCAGAAGTGGTGGAGGGAGGGGGAGGTAAGGGCTGTTTCTGCCTGGACAGCTGTCACCAGTGGGGAGCAGCAGCCACCAGGCTGCTGTCACTGCACACCTTGGAGAGGTGGCAACGCCCAGCTCCTGCTGCCACCGCCCTGCAGCCGCCAGCCTCAAATCCTGACCGCTCAGACTCGTTTAACCCCTGACAGACTGGTCGGCGGTTAAAGCTGGCTCCTCCTGGCTCCTGTTAGGACATGGACACTTCCAAGGACAGGTCAGCTGCGGCTCCTCTTGCAGATCGTGCAGGAGGGCTCAGGGCAGGAGAGAGGGAAACTTGAGTGCGTGTGTGAGTGCTGTGTGTGCACCCTACACTTGTGTGAGTCTGTGTGTGGAGGCAGCCCTGAAAACCACCCTAAAAGCCCTGAGCTGACCCTCCCCTGGTCACACAGCACCCTGTGGTACCGAGTGCCTCTCACAGCAAGTGCCCAGGCAGGTAAGCCATGGCTCTGGCAGAACCATGAAATATGCATTGTTTGTTCATTTTTAGAGTTGTGCTTTCCCTCTAATTACCTTCCTTTCACTGCAAAGCCCGTGAGCCATCCCAGAGGCTGCTCCTTCACCACTTGACTTCTTGTTTTGCTTTGTACACCTTCCCCACAGCATCTGAGCACTGCTGAGGGAGGGTACCCTGCCTTGCCCAGCTCTGCACCTCAGTGCAAGGGTCCCTGGTGTCTGGTTCACGCAAGGATGCAAAAGAGAAACTGCTGAGGTGGGATAAAAGAGAAATATGGCTTGATTTTGACTGTGGGGCTCTGCTCCATTCCATTTCCCATCACACCATGCTTCACAGTAGATCTGTGAGCTTTGCACTGTGCTCAGTGAGTTCATGGGGTTAGATCAAGCTCTATTTGCCTGTGTAGTCATGTTGGTTAGTACACCTTCATGATTAGCCTTTACACAGTCTCCTATTTCCCTGGGATGTAATAGCTTATATAATTTTATCCATCTCCATGCCAGGTATTTATTCATTGCAGCTCTACTTTGTTTTCCATTTCCTCCTTGCAGCTCTGAGACAGTCAGATGGCTGCAGATTTCATTAATGTGCTCTTTTGAACAGAAAGATGTTAGTCCTTCCCATCCTGCTGCCTTGGATGTCAGGCAGCCCATGAGGGTTCCTGCTGGCACCATATGGCACCACGGAAAGTGGCTCTGTCTGGCTGAGGTACCTGGATACGGGCAGCAGTGATTAACAGAGAGAGCACAGGAGGGTGCAGAGGTAATTAGAAACTCTGATAATCACAGTGCACTGGCAAAGAACGCCTCCCAGGTTTATTGCCTCCCTCTCTGTTCATTCTGCAGTGAGCTTTAATACAAGTTTACCTGAATGAGATCTCTGCTGCATGGGAAACAGTAGGAAGATGCAGGGACTTTCCTGGGAATGGAGACAAGCCCCCAGTGTCCCTGCTGTCATTTGGCCAGCCTGCCATGTCTCTCCTCTCTTCCAGTCCCTCCTGCAAGTGGAAGGTGACATGAGGCAGAGCAGCCTCCCTCCAACAGCCCCTGGGATGGAGCTGGGACTGCCCCGAGCCCTTTCCAGGAGAGCACAGCATGAAGGGCGCTGTGCTTCCTGAGCGTGACCCACGCATGGATCTGACTCCTGCAAACAGAGCTCCTGTCATTAGAGGAATTTGAACTATTAATGAGCTGGAGGACTCAGAGAAGCAGTGACAGGCAAGCAAGCAATGCTCAGTGGCATGGTGATAGACTGGCTCTTTTTAGCTTTGCCAAGGCCTTGATACTTGGCCTGTAATATGCAGGAGTTCTGGTAATAATTTGACTTCTGAAGTGCTCCCACATCAAAGTGACTGGTGCACTGTACCAAACACAAAATGCAATTAAGCTAATGTATTGTGCAAGGGAGAATAAAGCTGAACCTCAGATTCGAGTTCCAATTTTTATGAGTGGGTGTAAAAAAAAAAAGATCTGAATTAATCACCTACTGTGTTTTCTGTATGGCAGTGATGCCACCAGTGCAGTCACAGGAACTGTATCAGCAAGCCATCAGATAAACAGAGAATTTAGAGGCCCAATTTGGAATGCTGTCAATTAGTACAAGCACACGTGAGCTGGAGATTCAGACCAGGTGAGCTGATGGGGTGCAGTAACATACAGGCCAAGGAGGAAAGGTGGAGGATGTGTGTGGAGGAACCCTGGAAAAAGCCTAAGGAGTGACAATCTCTAGTGCTTATACAGCCTGGAGGGGCCAGTAGTGCCAGTGCTGGCTTACAGGAGGGGAAACTGAGGCACAGAGTGGGAAAGTGGCTTTCCAAATGTCATCTGCTGACAGAGGCAGGGTGGCTGGCTGGGGTTTCACTTCCACTTCTTTGCTCAAGTACAAGGAATTCATGCTGCCCTGTAAATCTGCCCCTGTTTTGTTTCTGAAAAGCCTGTGGATCCGTGCTGCTCTTTAGTTTTAGGTTAGGAGAAGCAGCAATGAAAATCTGTCAGTGAAAATATTGTTCTCATTATCTGGACTAATTTGGGCACCTCTGCATGGAGAGATGTTGCCAAGTGTGGACATGCCCCCCATGTGCACTGGGAAGGCTTTCTTAGGAGCTGCATGCTTTTCTCCTCAGTAAGACATCTCCTCATGTTACTGCTTATCTCTTTTAATAACACAGAATGATGGGGATGGATTTCCAGGGCAGACTGTGCTCCATGCTGCTGTGTCCACATGGTCTCCTTCCAACACCAAATTGCATGGACAGTTGGCTATTTCCTGCTACTCTTCTGGCAATGAGCTTGCAAATTATAAACACAAGGGAATTTTAAACAGAACAGGCTTTTCCCAGGATTTTGTCTGAAACATGCCCCTTCCCTAGCCATCCCGGGGAGAGGGGTCTCAAATGTAGCAATGGTCTAATATATGAAGTGGAGAGATGAAGGATGTCCAGTCATGCTGGGGATTCCCCTCTGCTTCCAGCTAGAAACATTCCTATATGTCAGCAATTACACAAAAAAAAAAAAAAAAAAAAAAAAAAAAAAAAGAAAAGAAAAGAAAAAAAAAAAATCCCTCATGTAATGAAGAACTCTGCTAGAAAGCTCCAACACTAGACTCTGGGTTGGATTTTATTACCCTGATGAAATTACACAAGCATTGCCTGTCTCTCCCTGCCTGCTGTGCAGCTTCTCGCTCTCTCCGCTGCTCCTCGGCTGCCTCCGCACGCTCCCTCCCCGCTGGCTCCGCAGCCGGGCTGGGGACGGCAGGGAAGCAGGTAGGACACGCTGGGCTCCCTCCCAGCGCTGGGGCTCCTGGGCTGGGATCCCCGGGGCTGCATCATTGGCATGCGGCGCCTGGCAGGACTGCATCAGTGCTAGAGGAGATGCGAGCGCAGAGCCGCGCTGCGCCGCACCGCCCCGGCCGCCGCTCCCCCGCACCTCCCGCACCGCCCCGGGGCCGCACAAGGTAAGAGCCAGGCGCTC
Organism: Vidua macroura; assembly: GCF_024509145.1. Taxonomy (NCBI): domain Eukaryota; kingdom Metazoa; phylum Chordata; class Aves; order Passeriformes; family Viduidae; genus Vidua; species Vidua macroura. Next base: position 15,885,646 of record NC_071582.1, read on the forward strand.
CCTCTGCCCCACGGAACAGGGGGGCAGCTGGCAGCCCGGGATCGGGGGGGCTCGGTGCCGGGCAGGGAAAAGAAATTAAAACAAAAGGTGCCGCTGGAAAAGAAGATGCGCAAGGGCGCAGAGTCGGTGGCTGAGTTGGGATGGATCGGTGGGAGCTGTAGGGGCCGGGTCAGTGCGATGAGATTGAAGGGGTCAGGGCAGTTGGGAACAATTTAAAGCAGCCCCGTTGTGCTGCCTTCGCTCTCTGCCGGGAGCCCAGGAGCTGCTGCGCTGTGGAGTTTTAACTTGGGCTGGAGCAGTTCGGACCGGAGCGCTCCTGGTGCGTGCTCCGTCCGCGGTGGACTGGCAGGGAGGAGGAGAAGCTGTTTGCTTGGGGACAGGGGCTGTGGTGTCCGCACGGAGCCGTGCGGGACTGTGGCGGTGCTGGCACCCCGGGGCTGTGCAGGTGTGCCGGTGCCTGTGCGCACCAACCCGAGCTGTCCTGCACCCCCTGCCATTGTCCCCCCTTCACCCTCCTCTCCACGAGAGCTCAGCTGCAGCTAAAGATAAAAACTGGAGTTAGTCTCCCCTCTTAGGAAGGGTTAAATGAAGCCACTGAGAGAAAGCAGTGACCTGCGAGTTGGCAGGGCTGACTCTGCACGGTGGCTGTGGTGGGATGCAGGTGCTGTGGTGACAAGTTCCCGTGCATGTGTGCATGCCCACAGCACATCCTGTAACACATCCAGGCACACATCTCTGCAGGGATTATTTTTCTTTTGGAGGACAAGTGTGGTTCAAGGAAAAATTTTATTACATGTGTCAAACTACAGCAATATGATCCATGACACCAAGAGCCTATTAAAAATAATGGGCAAAAAGTGGCCCTGCAAGGATATTACTTGTCAGGGATGACCTCATCTCGAGAAAAAAAAGGAGAAGAGTAACAGCCTGATGGTGATAATGTTCAGGGGAGGAGCATGCAGTGCTCCGTGTGTGCTGAGGGGGATCCCTGACTGTGTTCAGGTTGGAAACTTGTAAGCACCCACTAAAGCTTATGGGGGACTCCTGCCATGAGGAGTCAGAGTAGAAGCTTCTGGTAGGCTGAGAAAAAGTCATATGTCTGACATGACATAAAAACTGCTGTTTCATGTCTCCTCTGTGTCCTGGTGTTACCACTTAAGGGAAGGGAGAGGAAAAGGCTTAATTCTCTGGTTTACTTAACCAGATACTGAATATATAACCACTCTGCACTGATCACCCCAGGCACTGAGCCCAACCTCTGCTGCTCATTTGGGAATATACTTTAGTGCCTCTGCCCTAAAAGACATGGGGCCCTAACACTTCATGCAGTGGGATGTCTATGGTCAGACTCCTAGAGGACAGCCTGGAGGAAGGAGTGGGAGCAGATGCAGCATCCATGGCTTCTTCCGATGCTCAGTAGAAAAGACCTCTTCCATCAGAAAGAGGAGGGGAATTCTCCCTTCTCTGTAAGAGAGCTACCACAGGTAACAGCACCTACACTGGGGCCCTGGGTCTCAAGAGTTCCAAGAGGTCCTAAATAACTCCTGTTGCTTCTCCTCCTCATGGCCCTGCTGTCAAAAGCATGTCCACCACTGTCAGATGAACTCAGCTGGAGATCAGATCTGCAAGGACACCTTAGGTTTTCCTAACACAACTTTGCAGTTGCATAATGTGGGTGCTGGGGAACCCTTTGGGAGCATCAAAGCCAGAACCAGAAAGCAGCTGACATGAGACAGCCTTCCACTTCAGCTTGCCAGATTCTGAGAGGTCTGTCCCACAAAGCAGCTTTTTGCACCTATTTGTGTTCTGGCACATCTTTAAATGAAAGTCTCTGGTACCTGACAACTTCTGATTGAAGGAGCTGAGCTGAGCTGAGCTGAGCTGAGCTGGAGGTGGAAGCCCACTCAGGTTCTGAGGCAGCCCCCAGCCTGCAAGTGCAGGGCTGGATGCTTCCCTAAAGTCAGCCTTGCACCTGCAGATGATTTCTGCCAGTTTCTGCTTGCAGGCAGAGTGTGGGCCCCAGCTTCTGACAGCACAGTCAAAGTGTGAAAAATTCCATGAGGAGAAGAGGAGCACATGGGCAGGTACTTGGTACAGGAGGTGCAAAAGTCTAGTTTAGCCTGTAACTGCAGGGAAAAGGCAGGATGCTTGAGATGCATCCCTTTCATGCACCCATGGTGAAGCTGTCCCACCTGTACAGCACAGTGCTGGGCAAAATGGTGAGACAGGTCTGGTTTTGAGGCTCATCCTGCAACTGCCACAGCTCCCTTCCTTTCCTGAGCCAAATGACAGTCCCTGGGTCCTGCCACCTCCCCTCAGAGCTGTTGTGGGTGGCCTCTTCCTGGCCACCAAGTCCCAGGGTTGATGACAGTCCTGCTGGGGAAGCCAAAGCCAGCCTTTGAAAAATCCTCTTCCTGCATCGTCAAGCTGGCAAATTGATTTTCCAGCTGAACCTCTGAAATCGTTCTCTTCTGAAGAGATTATGGAATTACTCCTGTGCTAATGAATGCTTTAATGTTACGGTGACTAAAGTCCCGTAAAGACTTTAACTGCCAAAAAAAAAAAAAATAAAAGAAAAGGCATTGCAGGAAAGGGGAGCCTGTGGTGGCTGGGTCAGACCTCATTTCACCATCTGGGGAAGAGGAGAGGAGGAAAAATGAGAAGCAGGTGAGGAGACAAGCTCCAGAAAATAAGGAGAGAGAAAATGAGAGACAGGCTTGCTGTACTCTCCCAGGAAGCTGCTGAATTAATCAGGAATCCCTCCTGCATCAGTTTATCCCTCCATCTCTGAATGCAAGCAGGAAAGGTAACATGTTAACTATTCCATTTTCACCATCTCTCTGGCTGTACCCTCTGGCAGCAGAGATAGCCCAGCTCATGGTGGCCCAGGGTGGGCAGCAGAGCCCAGGTACTGGGGTAAGCTGTTGTAACCCCCATGGGTTATCCAAGTTTATCACTTCTCTCTGCCCTGCTGATGCATTGCTGTCAGGCTCTGATGGCACCATGACACTGGTTTCCAAACATACAGTAAGAAAGTATATTCCCTGACACCCCCAACAAAGGAGTTTGCCATTTACTAGGGGGAGAACGTGCTTCTTGATGAGTCTTCATTGATCCTGCTGGTGTTCACAGAGCACAGTTTCACCTCTGCTTTACAAACCCTGGTTTGTAGGGTTACAACCAGGTTGTCCCAGATTTGAGCAAGAGCAGAGTTAACGCCTAAGATGGGATGGGGAAGCAGTGGAGGGAAAACGTCTCCATGCCACAGGAGTTGCAATGCAAGGGGAAGGCTGGTTTATATTTAGGTTAAAGGCTCTGCACAGAATGGGTAATCCTCTTTTCATGAATTATCCAGGGGATTAGACAGCTTTAAACTCCCCCAGGCCTCCCCGGCTGCAGCCAGGCTTGGTGGGAGCCAGGGGGGCAATGGCTGGAGGGAGGGAGATGCCAGCAGGTTGCTGATGACTCATTTGGCTGCTGCCAGCCTTGCCAAACACTCCAAGAGGTCACCAGGGGCCCAGACACAGAGTGACACAGGAGTGACGTGCAAGGCGAAAGGGAACATCCCAATTAGGAAAGAACATGGGGCTTTATAAATAATTGCAGAGACAAGGACTGTGGCAGCAGGTAGGAGGAGGGACAAGAGACCCGAGGCAGCAGTTTTCCAAAGTGTAATATGCTTGCTAGACTTTTCCAAGCTGTTTCTCTAACCAGAAAAAGGGATGCTTTTGGAACTGCAGCTGATCCATCCGAGGAGATGCTCCAAACCCACCTGCTTGGGCTGGCTCAGCAAATGCAATTCTGGGGATGCAAGTCAGGTTCATCTGTTTGGAGTGCGAATGGATCACTGTCAATACTCCATTAAAATGTTGAAGGGAGGCCAACAGCGCAGCTCAGGGACAGTGAGGGGGTGGGGAAGAATGGGATGCAAACAGGGAGGCAGGCTAGATTGCACCAAAACCTGAATATTTCACTCCATTATGGAGCAAATGCCCATAGCAGATTTCTGTTCTTTACCTAATGCACAGCTGCTAGAAAAAAAAAAGGAGTCCTATCACTAATCTCACCCTGGGGGCCCATTCATGCCACAGAAGAGATATTCTTGACCCTCTACATGTGGGTCTTGGGACAAAGCTTTGGTGGGGAGATGAATGAAAAAGGCTCAACTGTGCAGGCTGGGCTGTGTCTGACACCCAGCTCCTCAAGGATGACAAGGGGCTCTTCCTCCTTGTGCCAAAGGCAGTGGAAAAAGCAATCAGGGAGGACCAGTTCATGAAACAGGAACAGAGTCCTTGTGTCCTAGCTGATTTTCTGTCTGTGGGTTTGTGGCAGGGCCACTCTCTTCCTGCCCTAATCTCTAGAAGCTGGCGTCTAGCTCTAAGCCAGTATGGTTTGCCTTCCTTCACTCAGTTTTCCAGGCTGTAGCTAAGAAATCAGTGGGCTTTTTTCCCCCAGTTCTCTTCACAGTTTACTGCTGTCTAGACACGTAGCCACCTTGCCCTGGAGTTACATCCCCCTGGACCTGTGGACCCTCACAGTACAGCTCTTATCCCCCAGACGGCCTGGTCACCCTGGTGTGGATTGTGGAAAAATCAGGTTTATTCATGGGGAAGTTGAGTGCACCAAGACACTTTATTTCCCCTGCATTTAAATCAATTTATTCCACTCTCTGCTGCTTATCCTACGTAAGCTAAATCAGGATTTTGACCCTGTGTTTTCCCCTGCCCAGAACTGGGACAAAATGAAAGCCGTGTTCTCCTGTTCAGCATTCTCTCTTTTACTCATATAATCCAGAGGATGCTGTTTAAATAATGTCAGGGGAGCCTGAATTTAAGAGGGAATAAAAGAACAGTCTCCCAACTCACTGCTAGGATGGGGAATTCTGTGGCAGCTCCTGCCTTGCTCAGACACACAGGCAGAGTCAGTTCCAACCGTGGCTTGTTTCTGCCTATAAAGGCAGAGCTAGAAATCACTGGAGAAAGCCTGGGTGAAAGAGAGAAAGCAAAGAAGGAAAAGACCATGGAAAGTCTTTGCCTTTAATGTGAGCTAATGTCTTTCCTCCCTGCGTCGTCGAACATCCTCAATTTCCTGTTTAACTTAAAGTCAACACATCTGTCATGTCAGCATCGCCCGCTGCCTGGTTTCCCCAAGCACCCCCTCCCATCTGCTCTCCCTCCTCCCTCCCATCCCATTGCTCCGTGGCTGGGGGTGTGTGCCTGCGCTGCTGTTCTCTGCTGGCTGAGGGACTCTTCCATAGCTCCTGCTTCAGTACCTGCATGTGCTCGCAGCGGGATGATCGCCTTGGCTTGCAGAGCATTTACTTCTAATCTCCGGCTTGTGACATCCCAGCAGAAAGGGGCAAACCTTTCAGGAGCAGCTCCGCGGGCTAGAAAGAGGGGAAATGGCTGGTGAACGGCTGTGGTGAGATACTTCCTAGTTCTGGTAAGCAATGATGCTTTTCTCCTTGGTCCCATTCTGGGCAATCAGTGCAGATGCAAAAGTAATAGGGCTTAGCGGGGTAGAAAAGCAAAAGGAGGGAGCTAAAAAAGAGACAGGAAAAAAAAACAAAACAGTGAAGCTCATTTGGTTTGTAGTGAAGCTTTTCCAGGGGTCAATGCTCATCAAAGCAAATTAATTTACTGTTAAGTGAGAGACTGGGAATCAAGCAGATCAATGTGTGAGCCTGGGCAGCTGGACCAGCTCTCTCCCACTGGCAGATCCATTGCCTACCCTGTATCTTTTTTCCTTTGTGATTTCCAGCTTGGTCTGATATTTTCCATGTTGTCCTGTGTGAGCTCCTACCTGAATGCTGCTTTTTCTGCCCTGTGCTTGTTATTGCAGGACTTGTGGGAAGTCATTCATAAATTCCTGTCCCTGAGTTGATACATAAAGCCTCTCAACTTTCCTAGCTGATGAACTACCTCCATCCTAAAGTCTAACTGCATTTTTCACTGAAACCAGTCCCCTAGGTTCTGCCAGTAGGTGATATAGAGAGAGGTGCAGATGAAGATGTTTGGAAGGAAGAGGGTCTCACTGGACACTCTATTGGGACCACGAGCTGTCTGATGTTCTGGACATGGGATTACTCCAAATGAGAGGTTTGCAAGTCACTGTCTCACAGGAATCTCAAAATAGATGTCCTGCATCTTAGTTGAGTGACAGCAGAGCTCTTATACCAGGGATGAATTTAGGGCCCTTGTTTAAAGAGGATCAGGGAATAATAAATCTAAGAGCAGCCTTTGCAATCTGGCTGTATTGAATCTGCAAAGGTCTGTACATAACAAAAAAACAGAGGAGAAATGTAGGGGGGGAGCTTTGGCAATTTTTCTATCAGGTACAAAGATATGACCTTCTTGACAGACCTGTGTTTCACCCAAAAGTTGGTGCAGGATTTGGGGATACCAAAACATTTTTTTCTAGATTTATTTATGACAAGCAGAATTAAAACTAGTTCTGGAGAACATTTCAGAGACGACTTGTTTATAAAAATATTCCTCTCATGATGTATTCATGCAGAAACCTCCACTTGCTAAAAACTCACACATTTCCTATTCTTTGATGTTAGATGCTGTGGCACTGAGAGTAAGTCACTTTGGGGTTTGTGATTATTTTAGAGCAACCTAGACATTTCAAGCACAAGTTATATTAAATTTAAAGAAAAAGATCCTCCTCTCTTCAGCAGCAGGGTTCAACTTGGGTTTTGTGTCAAGTGTGTTTTGGGGGACAATCTTTTGACCAAATCTGTGTGGTAAGCAGAGGGTGAAGAGAACATGGGGAACTGGAAGGGGCTTTGCGTGACTAAATCCCAGCACAGGGCAAGAAGGAAAGAGTGCACGTGCAGGAATTGCCCAATTTCTTGTCTTTGGGGGGTTGATAATGTGAGGAAATCATCTTAGAGAGGACAGCTTTTGTGTCCTTTAACCAAAACACCATGGTTTGTTTCAAAAGGTTGAAAATCCTTCATGTTACCTGGAACATTGCTTCTGAACACCAGTAATGTCTATAAATTATTTTTATTGTTGAATTATCTTCTAAAACCTGCAGTAATGTTGATGCCAGAGTACCTCTGCTGTCAGTTTGATGTTGTGAGCATTTGTGCCACATTCAGTCTGAGACGCTGGCCAATGGTGACTGTGCTTTCCTGTCCCTCTGCAGTGCAGCCTGGCACAGTTAATTTCCCCTGTTTAATTAATGGCTCTGTAATATTTATAAAGAAAAAAACCTCATACCCATCTGTGATAACTTCGGTGCTTCTGCCAAGATGAAATTCTAGGGCCAAATGAATATTACAATATGCTGGATATAGAGATGTTTATAATGTTCCAAATTTCCTGAGCCATCCTGATTTGATAATGGAGAAGTGAAGGACTGATCCTAAAGTCTTTGACTCTGCATAGAAACAGAATTGAATGTGCTACAGAATTAATGAATGTTATGACTTTAATTGAATTTTAGTCTTTTCTTATGGACATTTGGGTTATAAAGGATGGATTTCCCTTGTGAAAAAAAATCCATTTGGTGAGGGCAGGGAGTCATATGGGATCTTAAATGAAGAATACTCCACATCATTCCTGTGATGACACTTGGCATCAGTCATTATCTCTTCAAGACAAGGCAATCAAGAAGATGGAAGATGAAACCTTTCCTAGCCAGGGAGACTTCCACATTATTTAATTGCAATTGGAATCCTGTCACCTCACATCTCTCCAGATTTTTCTTACCACATCTGCTAAATTACCACCAGCTATTTGCGTTTGAAATGAGTGCTTCCTCCCGCACAGCCCATCTGCTCAGCCTGTTTGTTCTTCCCGTGCAGTCACGACTTAGTGAGCAGGGTTATGGCAGAGCTCACTGGTGTTGGGGGGAGAAGGAAGATGGGATTGATTGAGGTGGCCTGGCAGATTCCCTTGGCTGTGCTGAATTTGAAAGAGGAGCTGGGTTAAAACTGAGGGAAGAACTTCTTATGAATAGGATTTTAGTCAGAGAAAGGGAGCTGGGGATCTCAGGCCATTTTGAGGACAGTTCTTCTCTTTTTCTAGTAGTGTCCCAGGGAATCTTTACAAACAGATGTCAGAGAGTTTCCAATATCTAAGGTGGAAACTCACCTGGGCATATTCTTGACTGCCCTAATGCCAGGGATGAAGAAGAAATTACAGCTTCTCTTGCTTGGAGGTGATTGAAATTTGAGAGCACTGTAAGTATTCTAATCTCCCTCATTAAAGTTGGAAGGACTACAGGTCTTTGAGATGTTTTCTGGTCACCTTCATGTGTCAAACCTGGAGATATGACTGCAGATAGAGAGGGATGCAATCAAGATCTACAAAGTTGTGATGTGAAGGAGACAATCAGTAGGGCTGCTGACCTCTCTTCTCAAATCCAAGACCCAGGCAACATCAGAATTGACCAAGAGAAGCCAAGTACAGCTCCAAGATGCCTCTTGGCATGAGGACTGGGTCAGGTTTGATTCTGGGCAGGCTCCTCCAGGAGATGCTGCAGGACTGTGAGGGCTCAGTGAAACACTGATTCAGTGTTTCCAGTCAAACTCGGTGTTTTGCTGAGCTTCACAGCAGCTCTTGTGGAAGATGAGTTTGCAGGAAGCTGGAATTCAGCAGCTCCCAACTGGATGATGGATGGATTTGTCCAAGCCCTGGTTCTCAGCACAGCGGCTGCCTCCTTGACTTCCTACCCTCCCAGGCTGGGAGTTAGGCATGGTGTCCTCTGAGCAGCACTGCAACGTGGAGACTTTCCCAGTCCTGGCCTGGAGATAATACCTGTGGGGTGTTCTGTAAAATGAGAGAGGTGAATAAATCCCTGCAGGATATTTTTCACCCCGGGGAAAGTGCTGTGGGAGCCAATCTGCTTGTGCACATGATAGGCTTCACACCCCTCCTGCTCTCGAGGTACTGCAGTGGTAAACTGAAGACAGGTGTCCTCTGTCAGCACACAAGTGGTGTCTCAGGGATTGCTCCCACCACGTCCCTCCTGGCAGCAGGGAAAAACCTGTCTCCTCCAAGGGACACTTCTCTTGCCCTCTGTGGCAGGTGGTCAGGCTGCTGCAGATTAACTGCTGTAATTATTGCAGCTTACAGGTTCCTGAACTTATATCCACACCCTTCTCAGGCATGCAGGACTCTCCTGGTGTCTCCTCTCTCCCTTAACACTCAGAGGAGACCCCTGTAGAGGAGGTGGTGGTGACTTCTTTGAGGAACCTCATTTATGTTGCAGTTCTTTAAGCAGTGATGGTCCTCCATCAAGTCCAGTTACACCTTGTTCTGCAGCCCCTGTGAGTCACACTCCCCGGGGGAGTAGCACATCTGGGGAATCAGGTTAGAGGCAGATTAGATTTGATGCCTCCAAGGGGATGATTGAGGGTTTGAGGGACAAGAATGGAAGCATGAAAAATTCTTCTCCAGCTGTACTTGGCACAGAGGGTGTGTTGCACAGATGGATAAAAGTTCCTACTGATGGATAAAAGTTCTTTTAGATTTATAAACTATCCTGGGTGGGTGGATCCTGATGTCATTCTCAGGACTGTAAATCCAGTAAAATAAGTAAAATTTCTTTGGCCTTATACCAGAATAAGAGATAGATGGGCTACTATGAGAGATATGGCACCTCATAATTCCATAAAACATAAAGTGATAATTCTGCTCTGTACACAAAGTCCAGGGCTCTCTCTGACCTGATAGATGGGAAGTAGGAGATTTGTGGCCACAAGAGGTGTGGGCTTTTTACAAAATGACAACTGGTTCTCAAATGCTTTCAGCACTCTACAAAGGAGGATATCTGACCCAAATTCCTCTCATCTGCTTCCACTGAAAGTGAGAGTAGGAGCCAGTGGGATCAACCATTTCTTGGGGGAGTTAATCTGTCCTTCTCCACCCCTAAACCAATGCACTTGCAGTCCAGTGCATTTCAGACTGTTTCATTGCAGCAATCCAGTGTGCATTAATTATAAGCGTGTGTAAATGAGGCATTAAATTATTTATTCGTAGACCCAGATTGAGAAATCCCAGTGGTTTCTTCTCCTGATGTGTAGCTGCTCTTGAAAAAGTCAGACTTCCTGGCATTGAGGAGGAGATGAGGAGTGTTCACTTTCAATTCAGCCCCAAAATTGCTGGGCTTGGTGCAGGCTGAGCCTCCCTGGTGGGCCAAGGCAGGCTGTGACCAGCATGAAGGGCGCAGGGAGCCCATCTCCAGTGGGGCCAGCACGTGCATGACAAATCCTGCTGTCAGCACTGCCAGTCACTGGCCCTCTGGGGCCTGTGGTGATGCCCTGATGTTGGGACACCCTTGGGAAGACAGAGAATGCCTTTTGCATTCTCAGAGCCAGATGATGGGAATTAAGAGTAATTTTAATTAATCTTGTACTTATTATTTATCACTAATTGGATATGCTTTTGGTGCTTTTTTTTTTCCTTCTTTTAGATAAGGGTGTTTAGGGTTGGTTATTAGTATCTATTTCATACCTCTAGCAGGAGAGGATCCTTTGTTCTTAGGAGCTAAGACAGTGCAAACCATCAGAGAATGCTGCCTGTGCTGTGGCCGTGCCTGAATTAGTGCCTGGGGGTGCTGGCAACACAGACACCCCCAGCTCAAGGTGCCCAGCAGCAGGGGAGGGACAAACCAGAGCCTTGCTGGGCTGCTGGGTACTGGGGATCTTGCAGAGATCAGGGGCTCTGGTAGGAAACATTCACAGACCATTTCTGACCAGAAAGCATTTGGTGTTTTGACATGATTTTGGAAAGTCAGGCATGACTAAAGCAGGTCACTTTGGGGTCTCCCCAAAAAAATAAAATAAAGCCTTAAGGCTTTATTTCCAAGCTATCTTCCTAAAACATGGTGGCCACCAACAGAGTCTGTGCTGAATGCTGCAGAGCCAACCCAGATGACGTCCTTTCAACTCCTGTAATCCCTCTGACACACACAGGACAGGCACTAAGGGAATGAGGAAAGATTAGGAAAAGCCTAATTTTACCCCCCCAAACACCCTGCAAATTCTGCAAAGCCTCATCTATAGCCAAAGCTTACACCCTGCCTGCTGTAAAACCAGAAAGAAATGGGAGAGAGCTCAAGTCCTGCTGACTCACAATTACAGGGTGCTGAGCACAGCAATTTCCCAGCCATCACTAGGAAAGGAAGTAAGATTTACACCTGGGAAGCGTCAGGGAATTTGGAAGGGAGGAATGAAAAATAAGGTGCTTCAAACCCATGCTGTTTGAAAGCTAAAGCAGAAGGCTGAAACAGGGCTCACATTTGGCTTTCTCCAGAGCAAATCTGTAGAGGAGGCAAGCTCTCAGGATGGAGAGAGGCTTGGTGAGGATGAGAGCCCTCATCCCCCCTCGCCCGCTCTGTGCCAGGCAGCTGCTGCTGGTCCCTGCTGTTCCAGGCCATGCAGCTGATTAAATATTGAAAAGGTTTCGTTGCTGTTGCTTGAAAAGCTTCTGTCTGGATGAAAATGAAGTTATGTGAGGACAAGTTTGTGCTGGTGAAATTAGTCTCTGTTTGAATACATCTGGCCGTACCATACAAACAGACCCAAAATAGCTTTGTGGGTTTTAACAAAAAGGCACCATCAGGACGTGGGTTTGGGTTCCTCATTTTCAGAGCCAAGGTGTGGGAGTGCTCAGGGAGGTGGGGTTTGCACATGGGGGTCAGGCTGAGCTGTCAGAGACCTTGTGGCATCAGAGGCTGTTGCAGGTGCTCCAAGGCTGGTTGTGATGGGAGCCAACACCTGAGCTCTGTGTGTTCACACAACAGCTCCAGGCTCAGCTCCCACACAGCCCCAAAACCCTGGGAGAGACAGTGATGGGGGAAGTGAAGGCAGAGAGAGGGGAGGGATTTGTGATGGGATAAAGGCAGAGGCAGGAGGAGAGCTGGGATTAGAGGTAGGGGCCAAAAGTGTGAGAGATTGAGAGGGTTGATCTGTGGGCTGTGACTGCAGGGAGTGTCATAGCAGCACAGCTTGGCCTGAGACATTTTGTCACTTTATGCTGTCAGAAAAGACACATTTCAGCAGGAAAACTACCTTCATTGTCTGAGTGTCCAAAACAGGCATGCAAATCTATCTTGTGATCAACAGAAAACTTGGGGAAATGTCTCTGATCTCGTTAGTGTAAGTATAAACAGAGAAAAGATATCAACTTGATTAAAATGCTGCTGTAATCTGCAGAGATGTGGGATAATCTGTCCTGAAAGCACCAGGCCACCAGCAGGCAGGCAGGGAGCCTGGAGGAACAGGACAGGATGGGTAAAAAGCTGCTGATCCCTCTGGGTCATGAAGAGGTTCAGACAGAGGAAGGAGACACAGGCTTTCCATCCTTCCTGCAAGGGGAATTTAGCCCTTGCACTGGACTGGATTTATTTTAATACATAATCATCACTGAGAATTGATTTCTGGTTGTTTTATCTGTAAATTAAGTCAAATTTTGTCATAATTTTATGAAATATTTCTAGAGTTTGATGGTTGCATCCAATGGGAGAGAAGTCTAGAAATGCCTGTGAGTAAACATGCAAACAAAGCTTTGCACACAGCCTGAGTGAACTGGCCAACATTTGCTACACAAGGCATTTAGCATCTAATTTTTTTTCCCAATGATAAGGAGAAAAGAGATATTTATCTTCCTCGCTCAAAGTGAGGTGTTATGTTCACAGCAGAATCTTTGTTTTCATTATTCTTTGGACCTTGAAACTTGATTTCAAAAATTCCATGAATCAGTTCAGTTAATGGGAGTCGTTAAGCAGTTTGTGTTTTTTTTAGTATTTCATGACAGTTAATTGCATTTGATTAGAAGAACATAGTCACAGGAGGGCTGATGGATGGCTTCTCATCTGAGCAAATCTGGATTAATCTATAGCCCTATGGTTGTGGTCCATAATATAGTTGAAATCAAATTAAAAATCGAGACTGCTATTAAAATGGGATGTGTGTTCATAGTGAAAGTCGTTTACTATCATTTTGGCATCTTTTTCATTATTTCAGAGCATCTAGTGTAGCTCTTCAATTTCAATTATTTTTTCATAATTATAAGAAAAGTTTTTGTACTGGGAAATATTCCATCTGGAAGATTTCCAAAATAAAATATTTCTTTTGACATTTAAAAATCAAATTCTGAAATGGTTTTGAATTCCTACTAGATTTAGATAAGCTGTTTGATTAAAAAAACATCCAGAATTTCCATCTCCCAACAGTGTACTGAAAAATGCAGGACCTCAATTATTTGATTAACTGTTGCTGAGGGTTTTTTCCCTCCTATGTGCTATGAAATAATACCATGATTTTGGCACGCTTACAGCATCTGAGCCCATGTGGCTCAGCAGAAATGCATGGCAAGTCAGGAAGCAAATGAAGTCTGTTACATCTGTACTATGCAGCTTTTCCCTCAAATGGGAAGGAATGCCCAGCCTGCCAACCCCCCAAGTTGGAATTAAGCCCCCCAGGTAAATAGGTCAGGTCAGAACAGACCCTTTCCAAGGGTCTTGATCTCCTGTACATCTTCCTGAATGAGAGGATTTTCCCCTTGAGGTGCTCTGGGAAGGCAGCAGCCCAAGGGCTGTGGGATGGGGGCTCAGGGCTCCATCAGAGTTTGTGGCACCTGAATTATAGGACACAACCTTTGTCTTTTTCCAATTAATAAGTGTAGCTCTCATTCAGTTTCTTCCTTTAATCCCTCCTTTCTATCAGAGTAAAGTGTGTGGGAGGAATTCTCTGTGGAGGGATCTCCCCAGGATGGAAAAGCTCTTTGGCTGCAGGAGTGGTGGTGCAGTGGAGCTCAGGGACAGACACCCACAGACACCCAGGGATATCCACAGACACCCAGGGATATCCACAGACACCCCTTTCCCCTGGGGAGCTGGCAGGGGCTTCAGTGGCCTTTCAACAGCAGCAAAACCAGCAGCTCCTTGCCCTGCCTTTCCAGCACGTGGGAGGTGGCAGCTGGTGGATCCCTGCCCTGTGGGGGTACTGGGGATAATGGAGCTGCTTCCCTGATTAACTCTGGCAGGGCAGCTGAGTTAATTAGTGGGCAGATATAGGATACTAGGCATTACTAATTTGTCTACAGATGCAGCTTGGAGCTGAGTGGGTTTGGGATGCATTTCATCCCTGCTGTTAGCAAAAATAATTTTCAATATCTGTTTCAAAATGTTTCAAATTCCCGTTTTAGCAGGAGATGCTTCTGCTCTTTCCACTGTGAGACTCCATCATGAGGTTCAATCTACATGAGATTTCAGTCCAGAATCTTCCTACATGGCTGCATTTCACATCCATCTGGCCCTGCTTGCTCATGTCTGGATTTGTGCCTTGCCCTTGACAGGCATGGTCATTCAGGTTTCATCTTCTCACTAGGAAGGGGAAATCTTGTTTGCTCCAGGTGAGGGAGGTCCAGTTAAACAAGAGAGGCTCCTGAGAGGTGCCTAGAAATAATTCATTTACTGTGGTTGCAGAAGCAGTGTCTTGTTCTGACCAGTCATGTGTGGTTAAAACACATAAAGGCAGAGATCTCCCAGGATCCAGCTGATATAGAAAGGGCAGGCAGGACCCTCAGTCAAAGCCTTCAGTAATTTCACAGGTTTGCATGAGCTTGGGGCATCCCAGTGAGAATTCCTGTCCTTGCAGCTGGAAAAGAGCTGTAACCAAATGTTCATTACAACAGCAGCCATGGCATGATCTGTGCATCAGCAACTCCATTTCCTGCTGGTTCCAGGTAGGCAAATGTTTTCTTTGGGAGTGTTCTGGAGACTATAAGTGGTTTGGATTGGGATATTGTGCTTGTGCTGCATCTGCTTTCATCAGATTCTTCTTCTATAAGGCATCAGAGATAGCATCTTCTGAGTAGATGATGGAAAAATAGGTGGAGTAAAAAGGGAGAAAGGTTGAAAATGGAGTTACCTGTTAGTTACTACTCAGTTACTCATCACAGAGGAGTTTTCTTACTTTTTTCCTCAGTGATTGCTGAGTCAAATGTGCATAGCACACTTTACCAAACAAGCCTGTTCTGCACACTTATGCAGAGCATTTCTTGCTTGAAGATGGAGTCAATTACTGTGCATGTATTTACCCAGCCCAAGGAGCCTGCCAGGCTCCCATCTATATTTCATCAGCCTCAACCCTCCCCGAGGCTTGCAGCACTTTGCTCTGCCTGCAGTGAAGGGCTCCTCCAGTGCAAAAGCAACAATGACTCAAGAGAAACACACAGACAGATGAAGTTCCTTGGATTTAACCTCTCCTGGCAGCCTTGGCCTTATCCCCTTAATGCTGGGTGGCATTTGGATGTTCTTTTCAGCAGCCAGGTACCACCTGATGTTTCATCTACCTGCCACTGGGCTGATGTAGAGGACAAGCTGCTCCTCACACACTGTGCAAGTTGAAAGCCAACAGCAGTGCTTACCCCCTCCTGCCACCCTGTGGTGTCTTTTCCATCTTTAATTCATGTAAGGGTTAAAGAAAGGTCTCTTAAATTCTGGCTCAGTAGTACAGCCAGTGCAGGCTCACACTTACAGGTTACTGCCAGCAATTTGATTTTCAGCAACCCCGCTGATGAGGTTTCTGTCCCCTCAAGATGCTGTCCTTCAGCCCCAGAAATGTTGCTGTCAGAAAGCTTTGTCTAAACTTCAGCATCAGTTTGAATTTCAGGCTTTGGCATCTGCTGCAAATATCCCAGCAGAGTTGGGTCCAGCTGGAAAGTCCCTTGGTACTACCCAGTGAAACCAATGGTTTCATGGAAAAGAGAAACTCCCCATCTCTCTTTGAAGAACATGTTCCTTCCCTCTGGTCAAAGAATGTTCATCCAAAAATTTTATTCTCAAAAGAAAAGGGATCTGTTCTGGACAAATTGGAAATGTTTGAGAAGCAAATGTTTCCCTTTGTCCTTTTACATTGAAAATTACTGAAGCCGCTGCAGAACTCTGAATGAGGAAAATACAGACAAATTTTCAAGAAAAATATTATTTATGTAAAGAAAAAGAATTATTAGCACCTCTTTTTTCATAGAAAACCAGTCTATTTTTTAATGCATTTTCCTACTTTATCAGCCTGCTGAAACAAACAAGCAAGGACTAGAAAAGAGATTGATTTTTTTAACTTTCAAAGCTATTCCCCTGATTTCTAGTAGATTCCCCAATTTCTGGGCTCTTAGTCAGAATCATGTGGAAGAAACAATGTCTGTTCCTCTCAGCAGGGCTGTGTTTTTAGAAGAGAAGAGGTAAGGTGAAAAAGAGAGGTAAGGTGGTTATTCTTCAAGTAACATATGGGCTTTCCAATAGTGATCCCATTGTTTTATGATTTTGATTTTACTTTAGGATTGAAATACAGTGGGTCTTGTTGGTATTTGAACCCATCTGTGTCCATGTGTGATTTCTTTACATTGCTTTTATTGTGGAAAGAATAAATGACACATTAGAGTTAAATCTTCAGTCACTGATAGTGCAGTTCACTTTTCTTGCAGCTGGGATCAAGCCAAAGGAATAATTGTGTGTATCTGTGCAATGCATATCTCTGAAATCTCCAGCTCACATTGCTCTGGGATCCCAACACAGGTGGTTTTATTGCAGTTAATACCTGCTGTAATTAGGAACCTAATTAAATATCCTCTGATCTTACCCCTCTCAGAGTCAAACAGCTCAGGGGGCTGATTCAGATTCTCCAACTCTCTGTTCACATGGTCTCCTACAGCAAAGCACAGGTGATTTTTAGCACCCTTTGAACAGAGACACTGCTCCAGCATCCCAGAGCTCAGGGGCAAACAGAGCATCAGCATGAGCCAATGTCGCTGGTAAGGTCCTAAAAAGTACATGGAATGTGCTAAAAAACTGAGCTAGAAAGGAGCCAGGGAGGGCAGGAACGCTGGAAAACGTGGCCACGTTTGAGCAGAGAAAGTTGGCAGTGCTCAGCCATCTGTGGCAGCGCAGATTTGTCAGGTTAGAGTGGAAAGCAGTCTGAGAAGGAGCTGCTCTGTGGCTGGGGGCAGGTGCTGAGGGTGCTGTGCAGAAGGATCAGCACTTTTGCCTTCACTTGGCAGCCAGGGTTACTCGACCAGAAGAAATGAGCCCTGTCCGTGAGCCAAGGGAGCTCTGTGCATGATGTCATGCTGCAGGGGAAGCCCTTGCTGCAGAGACCACAGTCAGTGCTTCCCTCCTGCAAAGCACAAATGGGAGAAGCAGGGAAAAAAGGCAAAACCTCCCTGCCTGTACCAGCGGTTCTGTGAGCTCAGACTGGTTTTTAGTCTGGCTGGGAGAGGTAGGAGCCCTAAATGAGCAGAGCAGAAGTGGCTGCTGGTTTGTAGGAACAGCACTGAGGCAGCCTTGGGACTGTACTGGCAAATACCAGGGATGAATCTGGGCTCACAAAGCCCTGCTATGTTTGCAATCCACTGCAGTGAGTGGCACCACTGTGCTGTCACCCAGCTCTGGCCACAGGGGAGTTCCCCACAATTTGCAACGTTCAGAGACAGCAACAGGTTGGGAACCCTCAGGGACAGATATTTGCTTTGTTTTCAGCAAGGGAGGAGAGTAATTTCAAAACGATTAGGGGGAGTTATTTACCAGAGAAAATCCTGCCCATCTCACAGTAAATTTCCATGGTATATTGCTTGCAGGCAGCAAACCTCTGCAATCTTCTCATCTCTGCATCAAACTCTGGTACCCCAAATTCACACTTTACAAATTCAGGCACTGTGCAACTGGTGTTGAACAGAGACCTCCTGCAGAACCTTGGAAGGTGAGCCTAGATGAGGACAGCTGCACAGGGGACACTTAGGAAAAGCTAAAGCTGTCACCTACACTCTGTAGAGGACAGACAGACCTTTTAGACACCAAATTTTAGGAGATAAGGACTTACTAAAAATTAAACCCATGAAGGACCAAATGCCTCACCTGGAGGCTGTTGTACCTGACTTGGATTAGTTTGGAGGTATAGTGTGGCTTTTTATTGCTCTCTAATTGTGTGGAAAAAAGGGTTTACCTGGATCCTACAGGCATGAGCAGCTCTGCACAGCAGCACAATGCCATGGGAAGCAGTGAGCAGGGAATATCCATGTGTCACATCAGTCCTGGAGCACCAGCACCTCAAAGCTTGGAGGTCTGGACAGGACCCAGCCCCAGTCATGGGTTATTGGTAACTGTGGAAGCTGCCACTACATCCAGCCCTCAGCTTCTCTACAGGGAATTGAGAAACTTGTTTTATTTGGAAATAACAGACCCTTTCACAGAGCAGTTTGACAACCCATCTCATCCTAATCCCAGCAGTAAACCCATTTACTGTGGAACAGAGGCAGGTGGTGCTTGGCCCTCTTCCAGCATGGAGCTTAAAACACAACAGGCACATCAATGCCTTCAGCTCTCAGCTCTGTGCCTATCTCTAGATCTGTTTGAGGTTTTCATGTGTGCAGGGGCTGTAGAGACTTGGAACTGTCCTCATTCCATATTCATTACCTGGATTCCTCATATCTGGAAAAGCTGACGAGGGAATTCAGTGCTCAGGCAAAGCACCAAATCCACAGGCCTCATCTGCAGCACCAACACACCTCATCTGCAGCACAAACACCCCAACACACCTGATCTACAGCACAAACACACCACTTTTACCAAGCAACAGCATTTTGGATGCCCTTGTCCAGTGGAGATGCAACATTATCCACCTCTGTTCCCAAGCATCTCACAGCATATTTGGAAAGTAGAAAGTACTGAATCCCATTCCCAAAATGGGAAATAGAGATTGCAGTCACATAGATAGAGCCCTACAAAAATTCTGTTTCAGAGAAAGAATTTCTATATAAAATGTCTAAATTTTATATGCTAATCACAGGTCCTTGATGGTCTCCTACCATCACTTCCCTGCAGGGATCTCATGCAAGCAAGAGGAAGACTGGTCATCTCTTGCCCCTCCTGCCTGGCTTGTAGTGACAGGATCTGTTCCTGCAGGCTTGGCACTGTGGGTTTCTGTGCTCTGGCTGCTTATTCCTGGGCAACCAGAAAGGTTTTGCAGCCACCAGACTTTACATTCATCACTGAAGTGCCATCACAAAGTAGCTTTTTGCCTATCCAGTCTGGGTTAGCTGCAAGGCTTGATATCCCCCTGCTGTCTGTCAGCCACTCCCTGGCTCCCTGACAGGGAAGTGTGAGGTTACACTTTGATAAATAACTTCTGATCATCACCTCCTTGCCACTTTCTTCACCTGGGATATTCTATCCTTTTTCCCCTGAAGAGGCACCAACATTATCTGCCTTGAAGTATTTGTTATCCCCTTGAAATTTGCCAGCCAATTCCCCCAGGCTTGTCATCTGGAGGACACCTGCTCTCACACTCCACTTCTTCCTGCCTTCTCCCATATATCATCCAGGATTCTTGCTTCCAGCCAAAGTCTTGAATCTATTTTTTCTTTACTCCAGGTGTGATAGACTGTAATTCTCTATTCCCCATGGGGAGCAGAAGCCATTTGCTGAGATATCTTCTGGTGTCATTTCTGTGTCAATAGCCCCAGTGTAGCAGGTAAAGGGGAAAACATTCCACAGCCTTCCTATTACTGCTACCCAGGACTGGCAGCCCAGGGAAATATCTAGCTTGGGATGCCCTCTCTGACAGTTGGCACCAGGAAATATGTCCAAGAAAACTTCTTGGTGGATACTTACAGATCAGTCTAGATCAGAGTTCTCTTGATGTTTGCCTCATGTCTTGAAGATCTTATTTCTCCCAGTAGAAAAAAAAAGTTGTAGAAAAAGAAACTCAGATGAAACTGACCTTCTTTTCCTCAAATACATCCAATCCCTGCTTTTTAATGCTTCCAAGACTTTGCCTTTTATTCCCAGGAGCCCCACGGGTTAGTGTGTAAGTAGGAATTTCCTTGTGCAACATTTTAATCTCTTGCCTTTCAAATTTCTTTAATGTCCCTTTGTCTCCTATTATGAGACTGCAAGTCCATCTCATTTACATTTTGAGGACAAAGAGACTGATTTCTTTTTCTTCCCCATTGCAAGGGACATTTTCTCTGTCCCAAAACAAGCTTGGAAACAGAGCCCACCCAGAGGGTAAGGAAGGCAGACACTGCATGGAGGCCCCTCAGAAGCTGCTGCCTTGTTGTGCCTTCCCTTCCAGCCAACACAGGTCTTGGGTGTGTGCTAATCTGGCAGCCACTTGGCCACCAGACCCATCTTCCAGTGAGTGACTTCTCTCAGTCCTGACAAGGAGCCTTGCAGGAGCCTTGCCAGCTGACTTGGGGCTGAAGGGAGGAGAGAAACCAGAGCTCTGTGCTGGGGCACAGGACATGACCTCTGCAGCCTGGCAGGGAGGAACAGCATCAGCACTAGGAGCAAGTGTGAGAACACATTTCAGGCTGCACCACCTGCAGGTGCTGCCAAATTCAGGAGCCCCCCTGTGAGGCCTGGGAAAGCAGGGGCTAGAGGAAAGCCCATATTCCCTGATCCCATGCATCTGCTCCTCGGAGGCCAGCTGGAGGAACACTGCTGGGGAGGGTTGGCAATAGGGGGGCACTTGGAGCCCAAATCCTGGCAGCCAGTCCCTGACATGCTTTTCAAGAGCAGCTCTTTGAGGCCTGTTGTGCCTGGCTCTGCTCTCCTGGAGCTCTGGACTATCAAAATGACAGTCAAATGGACAGGCAGCCAAACCATCCCTGAGGAGCCTGGCGAGGTTTGGTCTCAGTGTGTCAGGATGTGGACTGGAAGCTGGGTAATGACACAGTGACAGATGAAATGCTCAGATGGGGCCAAATGCAGCTCAGTCCCTCAATTCTCCTGCTGACACAAAGAGCTGTGCTCCAGCTGAGGTGTGGAGAGGGCTGAGGGAGAGGCTGCCTGGATAGCAAAGGAGATTTTGCAAGCAGGCTCAGGGCAAGTGGAGACCAGCCAATATGTACATGAGGCCAGTCCCAGACTCCCAGCAGAAAGGAAGATGATGATGGTCCTTGCAGCTTAAATTTTGCTGAAAGCCATATTCCTCCACTAAACTCACTTCCAGGGAGTCCACAGCTGGCATTTCTGCTGTACAGATCCTTGAGCTGGGTCAAAGGATATGGGTTTTGGGAGCAGGTAGAAGGATGCCCCTCACTTCAGTATCTGCAGGAAGGAGCACACTTGGACCAGGTACAATGGGGACAGGTCAAAAGATACCTGCCCCCCACCTCTGAAAGCCAGAGTGTCTCCTTTGCATGGAATGCTCGAGCTTCAGGATCTCTCTCAGTTGCCTTCTCATTTTCAGGGACTCTGATGACTCTTAGATGTCTTCTCTGGCTCGGGTTGAAATAAAAGGAACAGGAGAGCTATGAAACATACTGCAAATATTCTTGATTCTGATCAGAAACAGCACTTTGGAGGTCATTCACAGGAGACTGTGTCCTTGTGAGCATAATTTCAACATCACAGTGGTCTTGGTAAGGACAATCTGAAGTCCAGAAGGGTGAACTTTTGAGCTTTAACCAGTGGCTACAAGAGTCTCTTTGCAGTTATGTCTGTGTTTTCCCTACACAATCTCTGAGAGGTAGAGAAAACAAGTTATTACAGCTATTCTGCAGACAAAGAACTAAGCCTAAGGGCAACTAAATGCCTTGCCTTAGGTTAATCGAGGCATTTGTGGCATTAGAGAGAACTGTACAGAGTTCTTGATGTTGCCCAAGTCACTAAGCCATCTCTCCTCTAATCAAACCTGTCTGAGTCCTAACAAATATCTGCATAGGCATGTATTTTTCAAATTTTTTTTTTTACTCTTTTCATGGTTTATAGAGAAATTCCAGGTAGAACATAGGCAGAAGTTGCCTGAATTCAACTCTCCTGGCATAAATTCCCCTGATGGCAGTCTGATTTTAACTCCCATCTGTACTGTCGCGCCCCTACCCACAGGCATGAGTCACACTGAGCAATAAATAACAGCTAAATCCTTCTTCTGCCTCGACAGGTGATGCTGAGGATTTTCTCTCTGCGTACACACAGGGTATAGCGCTACAGCCTGATGATGTATTGTGGCTATTAATTTGGGCAGATGAAGCTTTTTCATCATTAACGTCCAACCTGAATGCAGGAATTTATTTGTGTTTGGGAAGCACATGCAGAGCCTTCTCACTGCCATGAAATGCTGAGACTAACAGGGGTTTTTTTTGTTTGTTTTTCTTTTTACTGGCTCAAGGCAGCATTAGGTTCTGAGACTGATACTGTTATGCCTTTTTCTCTCCCTACCTTTCTGGCCTTCACCATCCCCTGCCTTGTTCTGCCTCCTTTCCTATATCTCATGCTCTGCTTTCATTCTTTGGCTCCTGCAGTATCTTCTTGTTTCAGTTTTTTCCTCCTTTCCTTCTCTATTGCACAGAGGCACAAACATCATTTCAGAAGGCTGTGAGACAGCAAATGTCCCATGGCACAGCTGAAAGCCACATGACTTTGGGTTGTCAGAATATTGGCCAAGCTTAAGGCTCTGTGTAAATGAGCTCCTCTTGCAAAGACCTGTCCTAAAGGCTCCTGCAGGAACAAGAAAGGAATGAGGGAGGCTTAGGAAAAACCACTGCCAGGCAATCCAATTTTCCATAATGTTAAGGGGCCTATTACACGTGCTCAAATTATCAGTTCTCCTCTTCTGCAAGTGGAAAAATACTGCTGGGTGTTCTTTAGAGTAAAAATCCTTCATGAGTATAAAAACGTAAGTATAAATGTGGAGTTGCTATGTGTAAGGTTGCTGGTAAGTCAATGCCAGCATATTTCAAGCCCTATGGCAATTTTTATGACTTTCTTCAAGATGCTGATTTCAAAAGCAGGTCCTTCAAAGATCTGGGAATCTGAGATATTCCGGGTACAGCTCAGACAGGCTTTGCAAATTCTCTCCTTACAGAAGAAGACATCACTCTGTGGGTATGTTTTGTTTGTGCTGCAGTGATACATGTGGGCCACATAGTGAATTTGATAGCTAGATAATCAAATCTGTTGAATGATCATGACTGCTGCAAGGTTCAGATCTCCTCAGTAGTGTCTCATAATAAAAAAAAAAAAAAAAAAAAAAAAAAAAAAAAAAAAAAAAAAAAAAAAGAAAAGGTTAAACTGATCAAAATTGCATGAACATGAATGGCAAAAGCAATTGCTCCAGTATTTTCCCTGACACTTAACCTTGAAATGAGTCTCTTTAAATTTGCTTGTGCTTGCACTTGTATTTCTCCACAGGCAAGGTGCATAATGAACAGTACATTTGCAATTTTGAAAGCCCTTGAGGCCACAATACAATTGTTTTGGAGGACTTATGCAGAAAAGAAAGAGGCTGGACTTGGTTTGAGAACCACCCTTTTTATCTGATCTCATAATAACTGAGCCCCTTTAGCCTTGATCACTGGGCAGCCCCGAAGGGAAACACAGGGATCAAACCTATTAAAGGGCATGATGGAAGCATAAGGTTGGCTGTGTCTGTGACAGGCTGCAGGGGATTTCTGGGAACAGGAGAGAATTCTGGCATGGCCACTGCATTTGTACACTTCACTGGGGGTGGCAAGCAGCTGTCTGAGAGACTGATGCCTGAGCATCCTGGGCTGGGCAGGAACTGTTCCTGATGGCAGGAGTGGTTTCCAGCCTGTGGAAATGTCTAATGTCTCTGCTAGAGCTCTTTCTCAACACACTCCCATACCACAGAAAACAGGAGATAACAACCCTGCAAAGGCTGCTGTGAGGTGCAATAAATTATTTTGTCTCCAGCAGCGGGGAGGTTGGTTGGTTCCCCAGCAATGGGAAGGTGATCATGGGCAATAACTGATGGGTTTTTATCAGAACCTGAAACACCAAAGTCACCTCCCATCTGAGATTGGGCATGAGGCACCCTGGCCACAGCAGTGTGGGAGCACTGGGCAAAGGGTCATTTTGTGGCACAACACTCTGAAGATCTGCATGGATCCAAAGGAAAGGGGGAACAAGGCAGAAAGGAGGAAAGGACAAGAGCATGGAGCGCTGGGGGCAAACAGACACAGCAGATCTCAAGGCTGCTCTGTTAGGTAGAGGCAGGAAAAAGAAGGAAAGGGATATTTAATAAGGATACTTGCTCAAATAAAATCCCTCCTGAAAGAAAGCAGTACTTAGAAATCACTCAGGGTTTTTCTGCTTTCATGCCTCTGTCACTGGAGCAAATCTATTCATCACAGCCATGTATTAATGAATTAGTTAATTAAGCAGCTCATTATTTAATAACTCAGGTTGTAAGTGTGATGAAATAAAAATCCCTTTGTAGCCAGAGGCACATCTCTGCCAATAAGCTAAGCAGTTTATAGTTAATCAGGGATGTTTGCTGTCTGACACAGGCAGAATCTGCTGAATTGCAAGCACTTTCCTTCCAAGGTTATTGCTTACAGTCCTCTCTGGGAGCTTGTCAGGGCCTCCAAGCCCAGTCAGGTTAAACCTAATAAGCTGTCCAAGGGCAAACACACGTAGAAATGCTCAAATTCATGAAAGGGCACGAGGGCACTGTTGTTTCTGAATAAATATCCAATTTGCTATTGGTTTACTCTGCCAGGTGCAATGCTGATAGGGAGGCTGGTTTATTAATAAGCAGTAAAACCTCAAAGATTCTAGCTCATTACAATATTTAAAAAGACAAGGAAATAGAAGCATGTGCTGTTTGTTTGGCTCTGTTATGGCTCCCCCAGGTGATATTGGGGAAGCTCCTTTATTTGCATCTACGTTGGGACACCTCTAAGTATTACTTGGTGTCCAGGATGGGGTTTGTGCCTCAGCTCCACGTGAAGGAAAATGTTTGTGGGGCAGCAAAGCTCACCTTTATTTTGGTCATCATGTGGAGGATAGCTGGGTTTGAAGATGAGAATAAATCCTTACCTTGCTTGTCCACAGGGTCCCTGGAATATGGGGGACAGCACACAGCATTTCCACTTCCATGCTCAGACACTGTTTTAGTCTCTCTCTGTCTCAAGGCATGATGTGCAAAACAAACCTGAGAATTTTTCCCAGCCTTTGATGGGACTTGGGAGCACTGTAGGCTGCTTAGGTGCTGTGGTAATGGGAGTGGAGGAGAAGAGGAAATAGAGATCTAGAAGAAGTTTAGAGACCATGAGTAATTTCTCAGCTAAAAAATTGTTAAACTCAGTAAAATGGCCAAATTCCACCTCAGGCATATGCATTTCTGTTTTCTTTGGGTAAATTATAATTTTTACAAGACTCTGGCACATAAAAGCAGGCACTCCTCTCCCACCAGCCCTCCTGCTGTGATTCTCCTCCATCCTCCATGGTTTTGTTCTTTTCCCCTTCACCACCTCCCTTCTGACTAAGCTCTCGGCTGTGACTTCTCCCTCGTTTGCTCCTTGAAGCGAGTCTGTTCATTATTTATTAGCTCCCATACTCTTACACCATCTGTCTCAACTCATTATCCATATTCAGCTTGTCAAATTGACCTTTTATGGCCTTTCTCTGGAATCCTAATGTGTAGTCTGTCCCTCCTTATATAGATATGTGTTGCTAAGCCATTGCTTTCCAACTCCTACTGTTAAACACTCCTCTCTGTATCTATCTCATGAACACCCAACTTGCTAGTCTGTGCCCCTAACTTCAGAAAAGCTGTTTATTCTGCCTGACTGATGCTTGTTCCTTGTTTCATCTGCTGCATGTTTGCTGTGCCAGCTTGCTGTAGCACATACTGTCTTAGATATGACCTTTAAAGCATCTGCACCAACACAGTATCAGACTTTAGGGTATAATCTCCTTCTAACAGTCTGGGGGACTTTCTGTCCCTTAGTTCATAATATAACATAGTGGATTACAAGCTGAATTCAGCCCACAGCCACTTTGCTGTGAATCACCACCACCACCACCACATAAGGCAATGGCACTTTAGTGTGCAGTGTTCTGGAAACCAGAAATCTCCCCCAGTGGGATGGGTGAGAATGAAAAAATGTAAAGGCATTGGAGCAGTGCAGCCAGATTCTTACTCAGCATAAATCAGGTCAGTTCAATCAAACTACTGAACTATTTGTGTTCATACCCCATCCCTCTCTGCTTCCAAATCCAAGGGCTACTGTAAATGCTTCAGCTTCAAAGATAATAGTTTCTCCTCACAGAACATTGTGTAACGCAGGACTGTAGGATCAAATAATGCAATAAGTATTTTCTCCTGGTGGAACAAACATACACAGTGTGCACCTGCTCAGGAATGTGTAAAACCCACCACAGATCAATAGAGATTATCCAGAAACTGTAGGAGAACTTCAATAAACTCTGTAGCAGAGAATTTTGAACTAAAATGCTTTCTCTAAATAATTAATCAGAGCTGCTGGTAACACACTAAATACTCCAGCTCTGGTTTCCCTGCATTTCTTGATATACCAGGACTGCATCTGCACCAATCTTTTCCAACCTACAGTGTGGGAGCAGTGAATAAATGTGTCCTGTCTCAGAGCAGGATCTTTGAGCAAATCAATGCATTTTACACAGAGGACTTTTACCCTACCTGTCCTACCTGTGCTGTAAGGGGAGCAATCAGCAGGTGCCATCTGTATTACTGAAAGTCACTTCTTTGAACCAGATGATTTCAAGTCAATGACTTTCAAATATTTTGCTCTTCTTTACAGAATCTGTGGCACAGATAGCTTGCTTAACAAGCTCCATGGAGAGTTTTTGAACCTGTGTTACATATCTATCAAACAATTTCTTAATAATAAGAAAAGTTTCAGGACAAACTAGTTTTCTCCTTAGTTTTCACTTAATACAGTGCTCTCTTCTGAAGCTACAACAAAAGACACCTATTTTTCCACAGTTCAAAGCAAATTCTTTTAAAAGGCAGGCTCTGCTACAGACTGATTTTTAAATCTCTTGCTGCCCAGACCCAGTTAGCCTCCTGTGCTTGCAGCCACAGTTGATTGTTGTAGCCATTAACACATCATTTTACACCTGAAAAACATATATTGACATGCCCTTCCATGTAATTTTGTTGTCTTTGATGGCAAAGCAGCTCCTTTTTGCTTCCAGCTACCATGTCACTGAGTAAGAAAACTAAACTCAGATACCCTCCTTGATTATGTCTAAACCCATATACCTTCCTTGATTATCTTGTCCCTCTGGAACAAGAACAGAAAAGAGACCTCAGAAATTATATTGGATCTGATATTGCTCCCATTGCAATGGGTTTTCACCCTGGGTCTGTGATACAGTCCTCCTCAAGAAAGCTTGATGACCATGGTTTCTTTTGGACATCAATTGCAGACAAATTTTACTTCCAATCTTGTGGGACTGGAGGGGAATCAGAATGGCATATTTTTCCTAGTGATACATGTAGTGTTCCTTTACCTGTCTAGAATCCTGTAGAAACTTGCATCCCAAGGGCTGATCTGTATTTTGGAAAAAAGGGACCAGGTCATCAGCTGATTAAATCACACTGATTCACTGGCCAGTGTTCAGATCTGAGAACATCCTCCTAGAAATTCCCCAGGGACACAGTGCTGTCTACCACCATTGATTAGGGTATTTGATGGAAAGGCAGAGGAAGGAAAATGACTGCTGAAGACCTGCAAGAGATGTGATCTATTTTGATACAATCATCCCCTAAAATAATGTTCAGTCACTGGTGAGGTTTGGGTTGCGTTGTTTTGACTGAGTGATGTCTTCCACAGCCAACTTCCTCCAAAAGTCCTCCAAAAGTATTTCAGAGTCCTGTGCTCTGAGACTTTTCTCCTTTTATTTTGGCAGTGAAAGAGAAATGCCAAAAGTCAAGCAAGAATTAATAAGGCTTAGGGCTGATCTCTAACAGAGATGGCACCAGATGCATTTATAATCCTTGGATATGAAGGCAAGAGCTACTGTTATTACAACACATTTTTTTCCACAGTTTGTGGATCAGTAATATGTCAGGGCTTCCATCTTTCCCTGGCATTTCCTCCTTTATTCTGAGCATAGTTTGCACCATTAATCCCTGTTCTTGCTCCTTGATTTCCAATTTCACTTGGTTTCTCCCTTTTTGTATTCAAACCCCCCTCATTTCCTTTTTCTACCTTCCCTCACATATAAATTCTCTTCAGATCCTGCTGCTTTTCCCTCTGCAGGATCCTTGCCAAGAACCCAGCCTTGCCATCTGTCCAGGAGAGTGATGATATTGCTCAGCTCTCTTCTGGATGCTGAATTGTGTGGCTGTAGCAGCAACTTTAATGTAAAAAAAAAAAAAAAAAAACAAACCAAAAAAAAACAAAAAAAAAAACCACCAACAAAACAACAACCAAAAAAACTCCATAAAAAAACAACAACAACAACAAAAAAAAACAACACAAAAACAAACAAACAAAAAAAAACCACCAAAAAAACAGGAAAACCCAACAATAATCAGAACCCTGTAGAAGAAAAACACTTTTCTGCCTCACAGAGGTCAGATACTTTTAGTCATATGCATATAAATCGCAGGATTACTTTTCCTATATCATATTGTCTTTTTAAAGGTGCACCTGAGATAATTTTACATCCATGAGAGCATAATCAGAGCTCCTGTTACAATTTTTGCTGGTAAAAACATGCCATTTTTTCCAAACCTGAATTATTTAGGGAAAAAAAAAATCCGTTTCAATGAATGTTTCTAATAAAAAATGGATCAAGTTGACAGGATGGCATTTCTTTAATGAAATATTTTTTTTTCAGTTTGAAACAAATCTCCATACACCTCTTTTTTTTTTATTTTATGCCAATGAAAAGGGCAAGTTTCTACAGTATAAGAGGAATAATGTATAATGCACCTGATCTGAAAGCATTTTTGTTGTGAATTATGGGGTTGCAGTCTAATTTTTTAGATTTAAATATTATTATTATTATTATTATTATTATTATTATTATTATTATTATTATTTGGAAATAGGGAAATTTTCAAAGTTCTCCTGAGGTGAAGTAGCATTTTTCTTAGTTTCAAAAAAAAAAAAAAAAAATGAACATGCTAGACTGCAAGACTTCATTGAAAACCTGACAAAGACCTGGGAGCACCTTTCCTTACAGCTCCTCAGCTGTGAAGCTGGGAGCACAGAGACCTCTTTCCCCCAAATTCTGGTGTATTTAAGGTTTAAGGTTTTGGGGACACAAGTTGCCCATATATTCATATATTCATACAACCACAGCTGCGAGGGATCTGCAATTCCCACCAGAGGAAAGCTGTGCTGTCCTGATGTGGGGCCAGGAGGGACACAGAGATGTCAAGAAGCCAAAGGACAGAGCCCAGGATGCTCAGCCTGCAACATTTCATCCAGCAGCTCAGTGATCACTCATTGCTACAGTGCTCAGCCTGCCTGATAATATTGGTGTCACTGCTGGCTGCCTGAAATCCAGGATGCTGCTCCCCTGGGAGCTGTGATTTGTTAGGCACCTCAAAAATCTCTCCCTTCATGTGTACAAGCAGATCCATTAACTGCAACCTGACTTAGAATCCAAGACTGGAAATTCTCAGAAAGCTATCTACAGAATCGTCTTTCTCCTTTCAGTGAGGAAAATTCCTGCTCAGGAATTTTTTACAGTCAGCTTTGTGACTGCAGAATGTCCTTATGGTCACTGTAGGATATGGGCACCTTCCCATTGCTGTCAGCAGAAAGCAGCTCTGGGGGTGAGGATGTTCTGCAGGAGGAGTCGTCCTTCAGGCAGAATATTAAATTGCTCTGCCATCTGTTTTTCAGGGATTATTCTGGTGAATGCTAAAAATCCCTTGAAAGCATTTTTATGGTTTCCCTGTCATGCTCCTTCTCCTCAGTGTTCAAATAACCTCTCCCTCCTGTTGTTGATTTTGAGTGTTCTCCCTTTCTGAGCATGCAGAAAGGCTCTGGGTGGCAGCTCCCAGCCTTGGCTCTCTCTCCCTGCTGGATCCACACCATGGATGTGCATTATGCATTTATGTGTGTGCACCCACGGCTTGTGCTCCCACAAAGCAACATCCTCACTCTCTTTGCTTTTCCAGAAACTCCATCATGCCCCAAGGTGCAATATTTCATAAGAAAACCCTTCTCATATCTACCCTGTTCACTAATTTGACATGATTTCTGTTCTCTGATAGAGCTCAGCTCTCTGACAAGCCCTGAGCTCTCTTCATTTAGTACCAGCACGAAAAAATCACCCTTCTCTGCATCCCCTCCAAGCTCTGCTGCCCTCCAGCCCCCAGTTTATCACCTCAGCATGCCAGACTTACCTATAGGCCCTCTCAGAGAGGCAAATGCAGACGTTGATCTGCTTTTTTTAAACATCCCTTCTCCTAGAGTAGATACTGTTTCTGTTATGAGGATATCCAAGACTTTAGGTTCCTATTTTAAGTTGCAGAGCTCAAATGAGTGAATTCCTGGCTAAGTATGCAACATCTGAGCTAACTAAAGAGCTGAAGAGTACAAGAAATCTGCAAGGCGCATATAAAGAAATGAGGAAAGGATCTGAATTCTTATGTATTCCAGGTTTCTATGTCCAACACAGTTTAATGGGCTGTTTTGGGGAGACACAGAATGAGGCTTTCGTGCCTCTGCCTTCTTGCCCCTGCAGATTCTGCCTTATGGAGCCTGACATTTGTTGTGTCTTTAAACCTCACTTGTATGTCTCAGAAAGGGAAATGACCGTTCAAAAGGGCCAAGGGTTGTAATTAGAATCACTTAGATTGGAAAAGAACTGCAAGATCATTAAGTCCAACCATTGACCCAGCAGTGCCAAGCCCACCACTAAAGCATGTCCCCAAGTGCCACATCTGCATGTCTGCTAAATACCTCCAGGGGTGGTGACTCCACCACTGCCCTGGGCAGAGTGTTCCAATGCTTGACAACCCTTTTGATGATGCAATTTTCCTAATATCCCATCTGAAACTTCCCTGGCACAACTTGAGGCCGTTTCCTGTTGTGCTGTTATCTGGGAGAAGAGACTGACACCCACCCTGCTACAATAGGCTTGGTGAGATGTGTATATTTGTCTCAAGCCTCATGCATCACTGTGAAGGGTAATTATAGCAACCCAAGCCTGCCATCTTTATGACACATCATGATTTCGCATCTAAATGCTAAATGGGGCTGTTAATGAGTGAGAGCAGCTCAGCTTGAGTGAAAGGGTGTTAAAGAATCAGATCTGGAGTGAATCAGCCTGTGCATATGTAGCAAAGAAAGAAAACAAGTGGTGTGAAATATAGAAAGTGTAGCATTCTGAAGTTATAGCCTGCTTCTCTGCACTGCCTCTTCTCCTAAGGTGATCCCAGAAAATATCCATCCTACAAACCGAATGGGAAACCAGTCACTATTTTTTGCCATGACCTTTTCTCTGAATTACTTGTTCTTCCCCATACAGGTGACTCTCACTGGTCTGTGAGACTCATCAGCTCATGTCATTATTTCTTAGGCTGCCCAAGATGTGATTCCATCTGGTAAATGCCAGACTTTGTGTGTCAGTGAAAGAGCACGGGTGCTTCAATAGGTCTTTTCTAAGCCTGTGATCTTTGGTCCTGTTGTTGTGGGAGGCAAAGAGCCCAGCTTTAAGCCTCAGCAGCTTTTAAATAGAGAACAAAGATTTCCAGCACTTGGTCTTTAAGAACCTACTTTTACCTTTTGAAAAGAGAGATAAGGTCTGTGGACACTCAGAGTCTGATCAGTTCTGCTATTGATCATTAGTGTTATTGTTACTTCATTTTCTAAAATGAGTTTTAAATTCAGTTCTGTGGCAACCAGAAAGGGACAAACACAGTGAGGTCACTGTGCTTCCTGCTCCAACATTTGAGGTTGCTTTGAAGCATGACCTACCAGCAGATGAGTCTTAAAGACTTCCAAAGCAAGGCCTAATGTTCTTTTGCACATATTGTTCTTTTGTTTTTTTCTCTTTAAATAAAAGGCTCCTTCCTCTACTTTTCATAAGAAAATATGTCTCTGTGGAACTACATTTTTACCGCCTTGGAGAACACGATGTTCAGTCATGACACAAATCTTCGTGTAATCAAGAAAGCTACTTCAGACTGGGAGAGAGTTCTGAGACTCAAAAGTAATTTTGGACTTTTTTAACCATTAAAAGTAACACTCCAGCACTGAAACAAGAGCTGTAGAACTCACTTAAGAGCTTCTGATGGCTGTCAGATGTATTAACTCCCCTGAACATTAACAGGTCTGGTGCCTATGCAAATACTTCTCTTTACCCCTCCCTGCACTGTGGACTCCTGATCATTATAACCTGATCAGAATTCATTTGGCATTTTTAAAACTTTTTTTTCTATTCCTTTATTGATCACTCTTCTTGAGCCCTGGAAGAACGCCATGTTGCCTTTTTCACTTGATGCAAAATGTGTGGTGTGATTCAGCATAGAGGAAAGAGGAAACACGTTGAATGTAGTGACAAACAGCAGAGAAAAGGAAGAGGTTCTGGCAGGTTCTGCAGAGGCTGTGTTGTAATTATGGGCCACAGATATAGAGGTAGATAAATAGAAGAGCAGAGGAAGATTTTATGAAGTTCCTTGGAGCAGTTCCATGAACAGTACGGGCAAGGTATGGCCATTAATCCATGCAGAGAAGTCAGGCCTCTGCTCCTTCCTTACCCTGAGAATTTGGGCTGCCAGAAAATCACAGCATTTGCAGCAGGAGTGATGCCCCTCAGAGCATTTTATTATAGAGAGTGCTACTGAATTTCTCCTCTGAAGTCATTTTAGCTGCATATAGCACTGTTATTTACAGTGTGTGCGTTTGCGTGCGCGTCTATAGGTCAACTGACTGTGTAGGTAACAACACCCACACATCCTCAGGCTTGTGCCTGCCGATGTCAATCCATACCTCATTTACACTTTATTTAGTCAAGTAGCTCAAAGCTTAAAGCAAAGTCCACGTTCTGTGCATGCCTACGCTGTGCTGGCTGTTCTGGTGCGACTCCACTCCCTTTCCCATGTGCTTCTCCTTCCAAGCTCTGTGTCTACAGCTGTGTGAGGCAGGGGAGCACTGCAGAGCCAGCTGGCTGGAAACCGCCTGGAAAATAATGGAAATCAGGTGTCCAGAAAGAGTATGTGTTTAGATGTGTCTTGACTTCCCTTGGTTTTCCCTGCAGACATCAGTGATTCTCTATTAGCTTTGCTTTTTTGCTCTCTGTGAAAATCATCCCCTGTTGATTTTTAGATATGGGGAGAACAGGGCTTGGTGTGACTTTTGGTGACTTGGCAGACTCTGTATGCCAGCTGTGCATCTGGGATACAGATGGAAAGACACTAGGGGAAAGAAGAAACCAATAAATAAAATTAATGTGGGGATCTGGATGAAAAACAAAACCAAGATAATATTTTGTCTCATTATGACGCTAGCCAGTTGTAGGGACCAGGGATGAGTGTACTCTGAGGAGATAGATAAAAACATTTTTAGCAACCTGAGAGCTCTGTTCCAGCAACCCAGCCCAGTGCTGTTCTGCTCTCTGTGGAAAGGAGGACCACATATGGGAGGCAGGACTTCCAGGAATTACAGAAATTGGGACCACATGGTACTTTACATTCTACTTTGGGTTCCCACTGAACTTGGTACATTTTAATGCTCTGTTTTTTTCTGAGGCTTTGGGTTTTGATGATGCAAAAACATTCCTCTGTTGCCATATTTTTTCAAAGGAAAAGCACGTATTCAAAATATTGGGCATTAAACTCAGTGCATGTGTGCTTGCAAGCTTACTGCTGTCTCATTGCTATTGTTTCCTCTTTCTCAGGACATGACCTTCAGCACCACAATGAATCAGGAAAAACCTGTCAAGTCCTCCTAGCTCCCCAGCTGTGCAATTTGCTGTTCCCTCGCTGTTCCCCAGACAGCAGCTTTTCTCACCCAAAGCACAGAAGCCAGCAAGTCACAAATGACAGCTGAAAAGTGAAGCATTACCAAAAGCTGCGTGAGACTCTGTCAAAGAGAACCTTTATATATAATCCTCCTTCTGAGCCTGCGAAGCTGTGCATCCCATCAGTTCCAAAGAACTGATAGAGAAGATATGTTCAAGTAACCAACACCAGAAATTGCACAAATCCATACCCATTTTAGAATATCTACACTGTGACCTACAGCATTTAGAACTCTCCGTTCAGAATGGATGATGGATATAGAAACACAAACCAGGTCTCAGATGACTACAGGTACCAGGATGGCAACTACGACGCACCCAATGACGGCTACTACCGGGGCGGGGATGAGCCCGCGCAGGACGAGGATGCTCAGAGTGATGTCACAGAAGGCCACGATGAGGATGATGAGGTCTATGAGGGGGAGTACCAAGGGATCCCACACCCAGATGACATTAAAGAGAAGCAGAAGAAGCGAGCCCCTGCCATGGATGATGAGTACAGAGACCGTGCTGACCTTATGGCCGAGAGGATGGAGGACGAGGAGCAACTTGCCCACCAGTATGAGAACATCATTGAGGAGTGTGGCCACGGACGCTTCCAGTGGACTCTCTTCTTTGTTTTAGGGTTGGCACTGATGGCAGATGGGGTGGAGGTGTTTGTGGTTGGATTTGTTCTTCCCAGTGCTGAGAAGGATATGTGCTTGTCCAGTTCCAACAAAGGGATGCTGGGTAAGTGCCACTGGCAAACAGCTCTTCTAATGCAGCGGGAAGCAGCTGGGACACCTTTTTCTAGTCACCAGCTGATTTCAGGATCTTCTGATGACTTTCTTCTTGTGTTGTATGTCATGTATAGTCATGCCTGGGTAGATCTGACTCAGGAGGGGTTCAATGCTGATGAGCATCAGAATTGTACCAGAACATGCTGTGGCCCCAGTGCCAGTCTGGTCAGTGTGGGCTGGATCTGGGCAAGACAGCTCAGTCTGCAGGTCCACAGGGCAAAACTCCAAGCGGTGTTCAAGGATAAATAAGTGAAAAGTTAAAGGTGAATCTAGTGACTCAAAATTCAAAGCTGTTAGAAACTACAGGTTTCCCTTTTCTTCAGCCCAAAGTCCTAACAGGCAAATCAACTGTGCAGTCAGTTCCTTCAGCCTGCTGACTTCTCAGCGTGCTCATATGTCCTGGATCAGATGTAGTCAATAGAGGTTTCTTTTTAGGTCTGTGGAATGCTATTAAAGTGCAGCATGAAGATTAAAGCTGAGGCTACTGGCAACATCCCTTTTGCATCACTGCTGACATCTCCCTGAGGTCAAAATACAAGGCTTAGTTATTTATTGGGAGTGAGACTGGTTGGAAAGGTTTGGACGAACAATTTTTTCCCTTGAACAATAGGCAAGCCAAATTCCATCAGCCAAAACAGCAAAGCCTCCCAGATCTCCAAGAATCAGGACAGGATCCAGCACGGTCTGTAGTGAGAGCCAGCCATGCAATAGGACAGAGCATCTGGAAGGGAAATAAAATAGTTCTTGGAATAACTTGAGGAGGGAGACAGTGTGTCTTGATGGACATGTACTGGGATTGCAGGGAACCATCAGGGACTCTAGGTCACACATGCTGGCCCAGAAGCCCTGCCTGATGCAAGGAAAATGCAGATTTGGGACTAGACCCCAGCCATTGACTTAATTCTATTGGCATTATTTTCATGTGACAAAGGCAATAGATAATTATCCCTATACAAACCTCTCCTCTTGGTGTACTGAGGTAATACTTACTTTTCTGTTTCTCCCTCTTTTCTTTGAACTTGAGGATTGGGATATTTCTTTCTATAGTTAGCTAGGTTTGTACTGACTTTCATGCCATAAAGAATTTAGTAACTTTTTTTGCTTCACAAACCCATTAAAATTTCTAGCTCAAAATATCTCCGGTCAGATATCTAAAAGCAAACCTCTCACAATTAGATCCTGATTTCAAAGGGACTTTGGAATTCACCAGCTCCCTGTGGGACACAAGGCTTGGTGTCTTTTTAGTGATGAGACCTTTTTTGAAAAGCAGGTCATTTATTTTGGTGACTCTATGAAAGCTGAGATTTTCTGAAACTCTGACCCCATAAATATCTACCTCTGTATAGCTCAAGCTCTGGCAGGCTCCTGAATGAGAAAACTTCAAATGTCACAAGGAGATCTATCTTTGAAG
Source organism: Vidua macroura (assembly GCF_024509145.1). Taxonomy (NCBI): domain Eukaryota; kingdom Metazoa; phylum Chordata; class Aves; order Passeriformes; family Viduidae; genus Vidua; species Vidua macroura. The sequence continues at coordinate 15,921,574 of NC_071582.1, forward strand.
TATTTCTGGCCCAACCACAGGTAAAAATGAACACGAAATCTCCCCAGAGAGCGCGTTCTGCTTTTTCCAGCTCAGTATTTGTGAGGCTGAAAGTTCAGGGTGTTCTGATAAGCTCTGAATAAGCAAGGATACATTTGGGTCTGTATCCAGTCCCAGCTCCTGCACACTAACAGAGCTAATCTGGGACTGCTAATGAGGGGAAGAGAACTCTTCTTGCTGCCTTTCCTGCCCACTTTCAAACACAGCTTGTGAGAACCTCATTTTGCAGAACAATTTCTCCTGTCCTTAGCATGTTTGTTTGGGGGATCTGCTATCAATCTGCTTGTATTCAAAGTATTTCATGACTTCATTATGAGAGGAAAAAAATAATTTTTCTTGAAACAATAAAAGCTGGTTCATCTTAGTTTGGGGCAGGGAGGAGAGTGGGTGGTTATGGTAGCATGCAGTTTTTATTGACTGGTGGTGTACATGGGGCAGGTCTCTGATTCAGTCCATCTTATTTGCTAAAACCCCTTTCTTGACTGCTGGACATTTCTCTGCTGCTGGATCTGAGATTTGAGGGATGGCTTTGAGAAAATGAATTAAGCATGGCTTGGAAAGCCTTACATTGCCCAGCAGTGCTCTGATGTGAGTAATGGGTACACAAGGAAGGCATCAAGAAGAGAGTGTGATGAGCCTGGGGTCGGTAGGGGGCTGCTGGAGGGCATAGGAAGGGAGCAGTGCAGATCTCTGGGTCTGGAGAGGGGAAGGAGGCCTTTCTACCAAATGAAGGGTGGCAGCAGCAGGGAAGAGGGTGTTGGAGGTTTGACAGGCAGCAGGGCAGTGCAGGGACATGAGGTGCCTCATACTGCCCCTGCAAGAAGGTTTCATCTCTTTTCTCAGCAGCTGGGGCATAAGGACAGCAGATATCAGCTTCTCAAGGGGAAGGCTGAGGAAGTGCTATTGATGGAGACAAGAACAAAATCATCAAAATCTTTCTTAGGATATCTTCAGCTCCCATCCACCTGCAGCTAGAAAAAAATGTATCTCCCACAAAGCTCAGTGTCCAAGACAAGCTCACGTCCCTCTGTGAATCCATTCCCTTAATGGTCTGTGGCAGTGCACGTTGATCAGGGTTCAACTACACTTGGAGATTGATTTGGTGGCAATCAAAGAGCCTTCACCTCAATTTCTAATGTGCAGTGACAGTCTTGCACGAGAGTGTCTGCACAGGATGAACAGAGGGGTGATTAGAGCAGGCACAGCTTTCCCTCAAGTTATCACACGGTTTTAGGGAAGCAGGGATATTATCCACACATAAGCTACTGCCCCTTGCCTTATCCCCATGTACCAATAAACATCTACAGATAAGCTCATGTTTATTCCCAAGGAACTGATTATCTCCCCAGTTTTTGCTAAGGAAACATAACCAGGTTTTCCCAGGAGCAGTTAAGGTCACTTCCAGGCAGCTGCTAACATTTAAACATACAAGGGCTCAGCCATAACAAGAGAGGCCAAGAGGGAAAGAAAGGAAATAAGTCAGGTGAATAATCAAACTCCAGCAGAAATAGGAAGGGACAAATAAGAGCGATAAAGCAGATGCCTCCTAAAGACCAATTTAGTGAAGTTCAGCTTCTGTTAAAAGGACATTTTGCATTAAACACTCTGCATACTGCATGTTTTTTCTCCCTTGGAAAGCAGTCATGGGAAAATATCAAGCAAACTACGGCCAAATTATGCAAAAATTGCAAATAAACAGATGCCCACAGTGTTTCATTAAATGTGTGAAGTGGATATGACACATCTTCGAAAACGTTTACATTTCATTCTGAAAATAAACATCTCACCATCAGATGCAAATTAACAACTATTTTAGCCCTAAATATCCTGAGTGGGACAAAACATGTATTTGGAGTTTTTCAGTTATGAGAAATACTATTTAAAGATTATTTCAGGGGTATTACAAAAATAAAACCCAACAAAAGGAAAAAAGAAACAATAGTATATGTATTTAAGCACTTTGATTTAATCAATCAACTTATAATACAAGTTGTTAAGAATAAGTTTGGTAACATGTAACAACTTTATTTTTACATATTCATTTGAGAGATCAGCTTTGCTGAGCTTTCATCAGCAGTAGTCGAAGTAATAATTCAATTCTTAAATTTACTGAAACAGAATTTTCCCTCTCAGTATGATACAGCCTATTGGAAACATTTTTTTAATGTGCTAAGGATAATCAAAAGAGTAATAAAATTTGTACTTTTATATTTGCTGAATATTTGGAGAAATATCTTATAAATATATATTTTTACATGCTATAAATCACTTCTTAGAGGACTAAATATTATGTTTGCAAGCACAGAGCAGTAAGTACACAAGTTTAAAAGATAACGACATAGTAATTTTTAAACTTCTTCACATCCTGCATATAAAAAACTCGAGGCACAGTTAAAGCATCAGCTCTCTCAGATCCCAGAGCTGCAGTTGTGTTATTGTCATTTCACAGTTCACTAAACTGAAACAAGGAAATTTTTAAGGGCTTTGCCCGTAACTGTGAAACAGCTACACCAAAGCTGAGAATAAAATTGCTTTTTCAGGCTCCCTTCTCCTTTTTATGATTTATTAATAATTTTTTAAGGAGAATATCATATTACAGACTCTTAACCTCACAATGCCAGATTAAAAAAACCCTAGTAAAAAAGATCCTATGAGTAATTATGCTTTTATGTAGCAACTCAATCTTGACTGTGTGAGTCAGGATAAATAGAATGTGTGCAACATGCCTGCTTTTAGTTGTGTGAAGAGGATGTTTTATTATCAGCTGAGATAAAATCTGGTCGCAGCTTCTCATTGACCTGAATTCACCTGATATGACAGTAAATCCTAATCCCCTCTGCAGAGCTCAATGGCTTTTCTCTACTTCATTTTTTTTCTCTGCCTGAGCACAGACAAGCCCAGCCATGGCTCCCTTGCTCTGCCATGGGTATTTGCTGCCTCTTTTGCTCCTCCGTGGCCATGGACCCCCAACTCAGCAGCCACTACACCCTGATGAGACCTGCCCATGGCAGGCACGGATTCCTGGCTGCAAATTTGCTCTCAGTCAGAAATGCCCAGCCCAAGATGCAGCCCAAGGAGCATCATCACCTTGAGCAGTAGGGAAAAAAGAAAGGTGTTTTTATGATTTGAGAACACCCCACATTTTGTGTAGATCTGATATGAGGATGAATGTCTGTGCCCCTTCTGTAAACTCTGTGGGAAATTCATCTGATGCATTCCAGCGTGAGGACCTTTTTTCTGGACAGAAAAGGATTTGTTTGGCCTGCTCTGTTGAAATCTTTGCTTTAGCAGAGGGGTTGGGTGGGGACAACCAGATGGTCCCATGAGTATTGTGGTGCTGGACAAGTCCCATGGGGAGATGTGCAGCCGGCTGAGCACAAACACCACCCACGCCCCGCTGGCAGCGCCAAGCCCGGCTATGCCTCACCTCACCCGTGTTGTGCCACAGCCCCATGGGCTCACCCACCCACCCTGGCTCCAGCTGCACAACCCCCTCCATCCCAGCAGCCAGATTTGCCTGATATCCACACACAGATCTCCCAAATCGCAGCACTGCCTTTCCCATGCCTTTCCCTTCTCAGTGCTGGAGGCGCTGGCTGTGGAAGGAGTCTCACTGCTTGTATTAACCAACAAGGAGAGTGCAACGGGACAAGCCTTTCCTCTGAGTTCCATTTAAAAGGTCAAGTTGATTCATGGGGAAGGCATTAATAAACCTACAAGGAAGAGTAGATTGAAAATTGCAGGAAGAATGGAAAAAAAGGCCACTTGCCTTTAGCTCATTCTCTGTCAAGACCGTCCCATCACTATGGTACAAGAGAGTCAGCACTATCACTACTTTATTCCTCTCTTTCAATTACTTACTTGGATCCTCTGCCTTGCCACATCCATCTCCCAAATTGTCCAGACCTGACTCACAAAATTTTCTTTGTGTCCATAAGGTGCATCCCTAACAGAATCTACACCACTAACAGTATTTTAATTTTGTTTTTATTACAATTTGAACTACAAGATATATAAGAGCCTAATAATTTTCTGTTGTCCAAATGCTTTCCCTCTTCAAGAGCATCTTTTTTTTTTACATACTGGTAGTGGCCTGGGATTGGAAGGCAGGTGGGAGCTTTCCCATTCCTGTGGTTACTGGCTCCATGCAAACCAGAGACAACCCTGGGCCCAGGCAGCTTCCTTACCTCTGTGACAGCCCCAAGGACTCTGGGACTAATTCTTCTCAGTGAGCTATTTGGCTCAAATAGCTCAAATTTTCTATTTATTCCACAAGTCTTTGTCCTGTCCTTAAAGGGATTATTTTTAGATATGCCTCTTTTTTAAGGACTTTAATCCCATTAACTAACAATAAGAAAAATTCACACTTGTGATGCAGATTTAGGTAAACCTTGGAATTTTTTGGGTTTTTTTCTGAAACCCTTAGAAGTCTACTTTTAACTATATTGAAGTAGTAAAAATACAGTTTAACACACCAAGAGCCATATACTGTATCTGCAATATATTCCTTTCCTTATTCCTAGAACTTCAGCCTTTAACTTCCAATTCATGTCTAATACAGAGCACACAACTTCAGTAAAGGCTAATAAATTTCTTAGTGTGAAAATGCTAAATATGTTACCCCTTTTCTAGTGGGAATAGGCCCAGTCAGTGGTCACATATTTTCCTTATAACTTCAGCAATGGATGAGTCATAACCCAAAATTTATTCATAGAATTTCAGCTCTTTGGTTTTCCACCACTTTTATGAGAGGCTGTTGCAGACTTTCCCACAGGCATTCATTTTACTCCAGGACTTGTGGAGTATAGTATATATATTAGCCTGCAAATAATGGCTTATTCAGAATTGTCCTTAACATTTCATCTGAGCCCCTTATGTGTCAATTGGGAAGGTGATCCCTCCTAGCACAGTCTAAGTCTGTGTGGTTTGAAGCCAAGTTTAGAAGTCAAGATTCTGGTGCAGACCATTGTAATGTTGTGCTGTAGAATATCTGATGGACTGCACTAGCCCAGCAAAACAAATATAATTTTGTAATCCCTTTTCTTGGTCCAACTCTCCTTAAAATTTTATTTTGCTTGACATGAGCTGGATCTTTTTCAGAGGTAGCAGCCAGCACTGTGTTCTCTAGAAGACTGTCTCCCTGCAAAGAGGCTGTTTGAGTAACTATTCCACTTCTCCCTGGGTCCCTGCCACCTTGTTGTCAATCCAGGACACAGCAATCTGCAAAGCAGACGTTGTTCTGCACCCTGGGTCCCGAGATCCATCAGCTGACAGAGTGTTCTATAGCAGCTACCTCAAAATTTTAATTACATTGGCCAGAACATGCAGTCTTCACCAAAAAAAGACTTCTCCATGATAAGGAAGTGTTCTATTGATTTTGTTTCAACACTGAAAGAAAACCATCCATAACCAGGATCCTTCCCTCAAAACCTGTCTAAGTAGACAGTCTCTGGCTGTCCCTTTCCTTTTCTACAGATTTTTATTGTTTTAAATTTCTGGGGGACCATACATCAATTGATTTATCAGATACAATAACTAATTAAAGCAACATCCTCTAGATGAGTTTGTGACATTAAAAGCTCTGCCGTGATTTGTCTGCTCACTGTGTGATGAATGCTGTGTTGCAAAGATCCAATCTTCCCTTCTATCCCAAGATTGGGCTCTTTAGTCAGGGGTTTGCTTACAAAAGCAGCTCCACTTGAGCTTCAAGTTTCAAGCACTGCCACATCCCATACCAAGCCCACTCTTCTGGCCAGACAACAGGCTGGCCCTCACCAGTGACTGCAGTAAAACACCAGCTAGAAGACAGTAATAATCTCCTCCACCTCCTCCTGACCTGGGACATTTTCTGTTACTAAGAGGATTTGGATGAACATCTGCCATCCAGGGATTTTCTCAAAAAAAAAAAGCAAAAATAGTTTGGCAGATAATTTTTTCTTCCTCACCAGGGTCTGGCAGTGCTGGCAGGGCTCACTGTCAGATGGGTGGCTGTGATGCACCAGTGAGTAGATACAGGGCTCATCATTACTTCCTTCTGCTGCTGCCATCACAGTTGCTCCATTAAATGTGGCTCAGGAGCCAGGGTAAAAGCATTAAGCCATCCAGCACTTCCTTCAGGAAATTTTTGACTGAAACTGTTTTTGCTTTGGCTCACCCTTGTAATTTGTACTTCAGTGAACAAGCTAGAGCTCAAAGTTAATAGAAATATAGATTCCAGACTCTGAGATGTGTCTGTATCTTCTCTTGAGATGAGTACCTGAAACCTTTACACACCTTCAGATCTCCTCACCAGGACAACAGCTTGGATCAGGAGGGTAGGGCAGGGAGTGCAAGGATTAGTTGCTCAGGAGCACATGCTCGTGGTGGAGATACAATTGGCCAAATCCAGCTCCACAGTTCTGGTACAAAGGCTTTCAATAGACAAGAACAGATTTTTTTTTTGCTTTTGACACAAAAATCCTGCCTGTCAGACATTGTGTGGATTGAAAAGAATCACTCACAGATAGGTGACCTCACTGTGGAATAGAGAGATTTTAGAAATCCAAACTTTTCCACATCTGATCAATGTGACGCAAGTGTCCTTCAAATGCTGCAATAGATCTCTGCTGCATAGCTTTTAATTTAGTAATGCATTTTAAATCAAGTGCAGGCATTTGCAATCAAAAGGAAGAAAGGATCAGCTGCCAGATAACTCTGCATTAGCCTTTAGCTGGCTTTGCTGGATGGCACAGAGCTACCTTCAGCCACCAGACTGATTGTTTTGTTTAAACATTAATTAATTACAAAAACATTCATTGCCACCTTGTTTTTCAAGTGTATTTGACAGAACAGGACCTGGGGAAGGTGTTGGCTCTCAAGAGAAGCTAAGCTTGGTTCAAGGTGAGGAATGAACTTCCAAAGAGTCAACCATGCCTGAAAAATGTTTCTTTTAGCTGTATTTCTTTGGTCAGTGAATAGCAATGTTTCCTATTAAGGCAGTGCATTTACTTGATCAGCATCCAATGCCTTCACTTGGGGCCAGGGATGCAGGGAGCACTGCTGCTTTCCTTCAACCCCTGCTCAACTGGATCTTGAACCTGACATGTCCCCAGTCTCCAGACATCCTCAAGCATCATCCCTTTCCTTCAAGAGCTCCCTGCACTGCAAGTTCTGCTTTCCAGCAAGCAGATGTTCTCCATCCTGAAATAGCTCAGCCCACCTGGATCACCATGGTCAGGATCTCCATAGCAGGACTGTGCAGCCTACAGACACAGGCTACAGTCCTGTCAATGGGGTTTGATATGATGCAGGAGGTATTCTTGGGAGCAGCCTCTTGTACCTCTGTGCTCCCCAGGAAAAGCTGAGGTTGCAACCAATTTCTTCTGAACTACATCTGGAAAGGAAATAAAATAAATGAAAAAATATATTCCGGAACCTTTGAGCATTATGAACTAGTGTTATTTACACTGGTACCTGCATGAAGCAAAAGGCAATAAAATCTGTGGCCCTCCTGCAGCAGTGGCAGTAGAAGAACAAAGGACAACTGCCATGTTCTCCAGGATAGTGGCAAGCAAAAAACTGAGCAGGGTACAGGCAGACTACCTAGGGTGGAAACTCTTTCTCTCCTATTCAGCCTGGCACTAAATGAGTCACTGAGACTGTCTTTGAGGACCCCATAGCAGAAAATCTAGTGAAGTCAGGTTAAAAAGAAGAATCCATCTTTCTTAACAATGTTAGAGAGATAACTCTATAGAGCAAACTGTCCAGACAGGCCTCAGATTCTCCCTTCTGAAATTTTCAGATGAAGACTGCACTCTTGAGTAAGCTGTCCTTTAGTTAGACACCAGATCTTGGCTCAGTAAGGAAGGAAGTAGCTGAGCTACATGAGGTGAGTCTGGGTAACAGACTGATCCTTTCAGATACAGCTGGGAAAAGCAGAGAGTGAAAGAGATGAAACATTGCAAAGAGATTCAGCTGTTCTTCATCAGTCTCTCTGCTCTCACAGCTTTCTGAGCATAAACAGAAGCCTGACAGAGCCTCTCCCTACACATCCTCCATCCCACTGCACTCAGGGGGGTCAGAGGAGTTAAGACATCAGACTTCTGTTGTATTGTTGGTGGCACATAGCTGGGACACGTGCATCCTAAGCTGCTTATGCCTGGCCATTGCTTACGTGCAGGGGATATGTGAGCAGCGAGGTTGGGAAGGAAAGATGTGGGTCTGGTCAAATGAGGGTATGTCCATATTGCCTGAAGTGATGCAAGCTCTCAGGCACGAGATGGGAAAATTGCTGTCCTGGCAATGGGCAGAGTTTCTGGCATCTGAGATTTGGGGTGGTTAGGAGTATCTCTGCTTTATTGCACAGTATGCCAGGACGACATCAGCTGCCACAGGGGCACTCTCAAATCTGCTTCTACTGTGTACTATTTCCACTCTGTTAACCACCTGACTGTCTCTCTCACTTCCAGGCTTGATAGTCTACTTAGGAATGATGGTGGGGGCTGTCTTGCTGGGTGGCCTCGCTGACAAACTGGGAAGAAAGCAATGCCTCATCATATCACTTGCAATCAATGCTGCCTTCGCGTTCCTCTCCTCCTTCGTCCAGGGATACGGATTCTTCCTTTTCTGCCGCCTTATCTCAGGCCTCGGGTGGGTACCTGGTGAATACCTCTGGGCCCTGGCCTGGAGAAGCCCCAGCACAGCTGGGCAGTGTGGGTGTGTGGGGTGGGACAAGGAAAGGTGCTCAGGAGATGCATCCCTGGTACCCAGCCGGGATGGCATTGCCATTTGGGACGTGTGGCTGTGTTACCTCACTCTTGACCCTTAGAGCTGTAATGGTGGGAAAGTTTGGTCATTGATGTTCTTCTGGTACTGCCCAAATTGTGCAGAAATGTGGGTGAGACTGAAAAATGCCCACCTCCAAGGCCTCCAATGAGACCCTCAGCAGTTCCCATTCGCTGCCTGTATTTTGCCTCCCTAAAATGAATGATCATTAAATAACAAGAGAAGATGTTTAAGTGAAGAACAGAGTATTACTCTGGGTTTGTACAAACAACAGAAAATTCAGCTTTTAGAGCCTGAGAAGGATCTTGCTCATCTTTGATGTCTAAGACCAATGCAGCCAAAGAGAGATTTGCATTTTTCCTTCAAGTCCCACTTCTGAGCAGCCCATCTGTGAGTGTGACCTTCCCTCATTAAACATGCAATCCTAACCACAAAGACATTGAAGCAGACTCTCATTTTTCTCATGTGCCGTTTTTTCTCCTCAGTATTGGGGGCACCCTCCCCATCGTGTTTGCCTATTTCTCTGAATTCCTGTCTCGTGAGAAGAGGGGGGAACACCTGAGCTGGCTTTGCATGTTCTGGATGATTGGTGGCATTTATGCTTCAGCAATGGCCTGGAGCATCATCCCACATTACGGTAATTCGTGCTTTTGAATTTCTACACCACTACACCTCCCCAAACCCTTGCACAGGTAGTGACAATTCTTACACATCCCAGCATAAATATCACTGAAAATAATAGATACCTGAAGTGCTCACAGAAGGTCTCATAAACTGACTGCACGATTGACTGATGGATACTAAGGCTGGATGGGGCTGCTTTCCATCTAAAGCCTAAAATGCATCCCTTGAATTACACTGCTGGAGCCTGAGCTCTTAACCTAAATGTCAGCTCATTCAGGGAAAATATTGACGGAGATTATATTGCAAAAATGGATCCAGTTATAAAAAATAAGCAAATTTAATCAGGAAATTACTAGATGCTGTGAATGATAGCAGTGAGGATAGCACATGTGCTTTCCCTTAGCCAAGTGTCCACACTGTCAGGGCTGTGTACCTGGGAACACATCTGCCCAGCATGTGATGGTTTGAAGTCACATCTGACTTCACCTAAGTGGATGCAGGAGTGGAATGGGTTCCCTGTCCTCAACTGGAAGTGGGAATGAAAAAATAGATGGCTATAAACTGAAATTTACTTGTGCTCTGAGAAGTGAAGTCTGCATGTCACATGGAATTCCTTGTAACTTTTGTATATAACCTAGGAAAACATCAGAAGCAAATTTCCACTGGAAAAGATTAATTCCCCCAGTGTTCAGTGACACCAGCTGTTTGCAAAATCCTGTTTGAGGAAAGTAGGACAGTTCACAAAACCCACAAAGGAAACCACTAACATTTACCTATCCATTATTTTATTTTTAGCACATTTAAAGCACATTTGGTATAAAGAAATATTCATGCTTTTGATTGACATGACAGACACTGTTGGAAAAAATAGGCAAACTTACTGCAGTGGTTTCAGGTAGAAATACTTGCAACAACATTTGGTTTTGAAAGCCCTTAGATATTTACATTACAATTATTTTTCAGATTACTTTTTAATATTGTGTTTTTCTAGCTTCTTTTTTGATTTCCAGTGTTCCACCTACTCTTTTGGAACTTTGTGAAATCATTAGAACAACATGACTGGCTCAGATGAGGCCTCTGCAAAACCCATTTCTTGATGATCTCCTTATTACGTGAATAATTTTTTTTAAAGAAAAAAATAAAAAATAAATTTGAGCCTAGGGAGAGTGAATGGAGCAATGTAAGAGAATGAGGCTGTACTTTCCAGTTCTTAGCAGGGGACTACCTAACTTGGTCAAATACCAGGAAAAAAGCAGGAGAGGGGGCATCTCAAATGCAGGATTAGGATTTTGATGTTTTTAAGTTTGAACCCCAGCTCAGGTTTTGTAGGTCTGGAAAAAAAATAAACTTGCTTTTCTTGCTCACTTCCATGAAATGTGAAATACACATGTGATGTAGGAGATGGAAAGAAGCCGTCTCTACTGTGTCTCTCAGATCAGAGATTTAATGAGAAGTGATCAATTGTGGCCCTTATTCCTGCACCATTTTCCAGCCTTACTTGCCTACAGCTGCTCTGAGCAGTTCCTATCACTAGGTGATTTCTAAATTCAAAGATAAAAGAAGGATTTTAAAAGGCAGAGCCTGAGCATGCTCCAGTTTCTGTAATGAACATGAACTTGCTGCTATCCACTGAGCATGCCTCCAAGAGCCACCAGTACTAAGAATAGCAAACTTTCAACCTCTCCTCATGTCATTCAGAGCTGCAAAGTTCTGAGCTGCACCAGCTGAGAAAAACTCAGAATTCCTGGTCAGTATTTTTACGTGTTGGCTCTTGCTGTTTCCAGGCTGGGGGTTCAGTATGGGAACCAAGTACCATTTCCACAGCTGGAGAGTCTTTGTACTCGTGTGCGCTCTGCCCTGTATCGCCTCCCTGGTGGCGCTGAAATTCATGCCTGAAAGCCCACGGTTTTTGCTGGAGGTAAGATGATTCATCTCTGATATCTGCAGAGGATGGCAGGTCCCTAATGTGTCACTGTCTGTCTTTCTTTGTCCCATCAAACACACAGAGCACAAGCTCAGAGGCAAAGCCACTCCTGTGTGTCTACAGCAGCTCCACAGACTGCTTGAACCCCAAAGATTGCAGACTGTGGGGTCAATCACTGATGATTAGTGTGTCACTGCCAGATGGGGTACAGAAGGAAGGTAGTGAGAGATGGGAATTTTATATGTCCAACAAAGGCACTTTGAAAACATTTCACAGAGTTTGGGCATGGAACTACTGAATCCTGGTAGTAGAGCAAAGGGTAAAATACATTTCACTGAGTAAAATACTTAAACCTCAGAAATCTTAAGCAAGTATTCTGTATCTCCACTTCACAGATGGGAAATGTAGCAATACATAGTTCAACCTTGCAAGTCTTCAGCAGAGTTGGGATGAGAGTCCAGTTCTCCTCATCCATCTCCTCTTTCATCTGTTTTTAAAGCTCTATCCCTGACCCCTTTTCTGCCTCAGGCAGTTTTAGGACAATTCCTTTCTCCAGCACAGAGGTGCTGCACTCTGTGAATACCAAGCATGCTTTCAGCTCTTTGGGTTTCATGCAGCCCAGGCTGTCTGTGTGATTCTCTGCTATGCTGGACCTCTAGAATTGCTTTCTCACTTGCTTTCCTTCTCTTTGGCGTTTTCAGATTGGTAAACATGATGAAGCTTGGATGATACTCAAGCAAGTTCATGACACCAACATGCGGGCCAAGGGCGAGCCAGAGAGGGTGTTTACGGTGAGTTGAGCAAAGCCATTGGTTAAGAAAAGCTGGACATACCCTCCTTAGTGCAGCACAGCACGACTTTATTTCTCCTTGGGACTCTATCAATGTAATCTCTCCCCCAGCAACCAGAAAAAGGACTGTGAGAAACATTTTGTGTGTTTAAACTTAGATGCCAGTCTGTTTTTCCAAGATTAGTCAAGTCTGTCAATTGCAGCGAGTACTCTTCATTCCTGGTGTTACATCCTTTAGACCAGTGATTTCTCAATTATGCACGTGTTTAATTGGCTTGCTCTAAGAGACTAAAACAAAATAAGAGACATATTAGCCATGTGGGAGACCTGAGTCACTCCTTTCTCCATTCTGGCTTCTAATCAAAGTCTAATTAAACTTCATATACTTTCTAATGAGCTTTCCAAACTCCACCTGCCTCATATCCAGTCTTTAATCTCTCCAAGGGAAAGTGGGATGAGTGGCTGTTACTCATTGGTCTGCTGCTTGTTGTGAAAAAGGTCACACCAGCGGAGTCATTAACAGTGAAATCAGAGGAAAGGCTTATGCTGGGGTTAGCTGCAAATTACTATAATTCAGTGTTACAATCCTGGTGAGCCAGCCAGGGAAGAACTCTTGATTTATTCTTTTAAAGATGAGAGCGCACATGCTTTTAAATGATGGGGAAAAAGGAAATACACTTGTGTGTGAAACATGTATTTTTGATCAAGAAGGAGAGCAATACTCCATGTTCAGAGGGGTTGTCAGGAGACTGTGCCCCTTGGGAGTGATCCTTTGAGGAAAATAAAATTTCATATCTGAGCATGATAATTGCATGCAGGTTCATGTAGGATCTTAATGAGCATGTGTTATTTTTAGGCTACCAACCATTTGAGTAATGCAAGCCCTGATAGCAAAGGTGAGAGAGACATTTTCTTCAAATCCATCACTGGCTTTGCTATATTGCTGAGCTGGGAAATGAAGCTCAAATATAAATATATATAAATATATATATATATATCTCACAAAGTAGGGCACTGTGAGAGTCTGAGCTGAGTAGGAGAATGAAGGAGCAGCTGTACAGCCTCCATTAGTGCTCGTTACTCCACGCAGCAGAGTCATGACTGCAGCGGAGCTGAGCTCGGCATCGCCCCTCGAGGCACCGCCTGAGCCGAGATGTTCTGACACCCGCTGGCACAGGAGGGTGATCAGTGCTCCTGGTGTGCACAAACTGCCAGCGTTTGTGCTTTTCTGACAGGCCAGAAGTTGTCAGTTTGTGGTGAGTCAGCCTGTACGGGACAGTTCCCAGATCTGACATTTAATTGGTGCCAGGAAGAGGAATGTGGAGACTCCACAGCTGAGCCAAGGCGCTCGTTCACACTCAGAAATTTATTCAGCAGATTTTCACCTCCTCCATGTGTTTACAAACAGTTCTGTTTTCCTTGAATATGTTCTTTAAATGAATTTACTAAGCAAATATTTATTGGTATACATTTATAAGTTTTCCTGAGTAAGTTTTCCAGGTATTCAGCAGTGAAAATTCAGATTATTTTGGTGAAACAAACTGATTGCACTGTGTGGGCTCACTTGATGGCAGAATACATTTTCAGCTGCAAAGATTCACATCTACACATTTATTTGTCATAGAAGTTCTGTCAGTGCTATTTAGAAGACATTGAATGAGAAATATTCCTGCTAGTTGTCTTAGAAGAATGAAATCATGAGGACACAGTTTGGATACAAGTGGCTGATCTTGGAGATAATTTTTACTGTGCTTTCTGAGTCCTAATTTGTAGTGTGAATCTGAAGATAGAGAAATAAGGTAGTATACAGGCACATTAAACAGCAAATGAAAGATTGAAATGGACATTATGTACTTTATTTCATGGAAGAAGAGAGAGAGAAGATGAAGGGATGGATGAAAAGAAAGAAGCAAGGCTTATTTCTTTTAATAGTCTCTTGCTGTAATTAAATCAATGAGTTCAATTGCTAATGCTAACTTTCAAGGAAAAAATAATAGGAGTTATTAGGTAGAAACATTGCCCAGAAGACAGTGGAATTTAAATCCACCCAAGGTCAATTCTAGAATCAGCAGTCCAATGTTTTTTCTTTTCCCTTTTTCTCCAGGTTTCCTATATCAAAACTCCAAAGCAAGTAGATGAATTTATTGAAATCCAGAGCTCAACAGGGACCTGGTACCAGCGGTGGCTGGTCAGAATCACAACTACTTTAAAACAGGTAAGGAGAAGAGAAAAACTTCACACAGTGCTCCAGTGCCTCTTTACTTCAGGTCATTGTACCTTGAAATCCTGACTCCACCTCAGAAAATCTAGTTTTTGCAAAGATCTGTAATCTGACTGCACTTTCAGTGCAGATGTGTGCACCTGCAAGCTGCCAAGCTGCCATCCAGACCCCAAAATGCCCCTTTGAGCATCACTGTCATCCAGCAGTGCAGAGCTTCCAGGAGCAGCCACAGCTCCAAGCACTTGGCTCTCCTCCTGAGCAGATAAATATTGATGCTCTCTCCCCAGGCCTAAGTGAAATTACCATCTGCAGTGGAGGCAGAAAGTGTTTGCTCTTTGTTCCTGCTGAGACCAAGTTTCTAAGAATGTTATAATGTCTCCTAGGCTAATTTAAACTTTCACACCTGCTATGCTGCTCACCTAATGCCCATGTAGGACTGTGGAAAACCTTGCTAGAACTTCTATCTTGAAGGATGAGCTGAAAATAAAGTTCTTCTTAATTAATAGCAATGCAGGTGCTATACTATTACTATATAGTGGCTAGATAAGAGCTTGAGAAGCTACATCCCCTCCTGTTCTTGGCAGCATTTTCTGCAATGAGTCAAGAGCAGATCTTGGTTTGCCTCCTGCTTGGCTTCATCCCTACCTGATTTCATCTTATACCTCCTAAGGTAACAGCTGTGTTTGGGGTTTTGCTCTTCGGAGAGCTTTCGATCTCAGTTTGAAAGCACTCCTGACACCATACATGTATTTGAAAAGATAGTTGTCAGAGATCTGAGAACAATCTCACATCCACATTTGCTGATGTAACCTGAGAGAGACACTGTCTCATACCCAGCCCTAATCATGCACTCCAGCTCATTACAGAGGGCTCAGATCAAGTACTCTGGCACTGAGCTGAATAAGTGATTTTTTTGTGAGCCATTTACTCAATAAATACAATTTTGAAAAAACACTGAATATAAGCCACACATCTAACCTTCCCCTAATGAACCCATTTTTCTGACTTTAGGTTTATGATGCACTTAGAAATTAAGCTGTCAAGTGTCTGCAGGGGTGTCCTGGCAGCTAATTCCTTCTTGTGTATTTGTAGGTCTGGGACAATGTGCTATATTGTTTAACAGCCCAGTACAGGATGAACACACTGATGCTGGCTGTGGTTTGGTTTACAATGGCCTTAAGGTAAGGAAGATACATCTTTATATTTTTTCAGGAAACCAAAGCACTATTCAGAGTCTGAATAGTTATTTACACATGTAAATAAACTAATCCTGGTCTTATCTTAAAGAGTCTTTGTCAACTAATCCTTGCTCTCCTACAAATATTGATCAACCTGATTGCTTTATATGAAGTACAAGGTGCTTTGAACAAATCAGGACTTGAGAAGTGGTTGGTAGCACAGAAATAGATTGACATTCTCACCTTTAGATCTTTCATTTGATCTTGTCCACACACACACAAAAAAAAAAAAAAAAAAAAAAAAAGACACAGCCCTACCAGACTCTCAGCTGTTCCTTAGTCTGGATCAAAACGACTCAGGTGAGTCTAAATCCAGGTAAATTTTGTCTAATTCTCACTTGAACTGCACACTTACAGAAATCTGCCCAATTTGTTTCTTCTCTGCTAATTTAATGGGTAGCAAGGTTAGCACATTTCTTTATTCCCCAGCCAAGGGGAACTGAAATGAATTGTCCTGCTTCAAGTGAAAGGGAATGGACCAACATACTTCTGAGATCAGCAGGGTGCTCAGAGTGCAGAAACACTTTGCTCAGTCCCGTGTCAGAAATGAGCAAGAATTTGTGTCAGACATGCATTCACATTTGGAGTTTAACACTTTTACAAGCTGTGAAGTAGATCCTTGGAAGAATCTTGTGTCCCTGATGTGTCTCCCAATCCTGCTGCAGTTACTATGGCCTTATTGTCTGGTTCCCTGACATGATCCGCTATTTCCAAGATGAGGCATATGAATCCCGAGTGAAGATCTTTGATGAGGAAGAAGTGTCCCATTTCACCTTTAATTTCACCCTGGAAAACCAGATCCATAGAAATGGGGAATACAGGAATGACAAGTAAGTGAACAGAATTTGCTTTGATGTATTCAAACTGAAATAAATTTCTAGAAAGCTCTTTCTTTCTTTTCCATTTTCCATCAACTTGAACTTCTCTGGTGTTCTTTTGGACACTCAATCTAAATCTCTGAAGTCCCAGAGGCAGTTTTTGACAGAAAATATCATTTTAATCCTTTTTTTTTCCTACTTTGCCTCTGTCACTGACTTCTGCAGAACCTAGAGGATGCCTGTGAGGAGTCCTGCTTCCAGCAACCCTGTGTTGGGATCAGGGCAGCAAGTGCCCACCTGGCTGTGCTGGGCAGCCCTGGATGCAGAGGTGGCTTCTTTTTCCTTAGCCCACACTGACATCTACTGGGCTTGGGCAGCCACTGGTAATGAAATTGCTGCTGTATTTCCAAAAGAAAAAGCTATTTCTTCTTGAAGTCCTCTATATGAATTACCCCAGTTTCCATCCTGCAGCCCATGGCAAGCTGGGCCATGGCCATACTGGGGTGCTTCTCCCACTGCAGTCACTATCTCCCCACAGATGAGTGAGTCACCTTCTCTTTTAGTGTTATGAAGTCAGTGCATTTGCTCCAGCAGAACATCATTGCTTTCCTTCCCTTTTTCCTCCTATTTGGGCTGGACTTGTTTTTTGTCTGCATCCAGCTTGGACCCAAATCACTCTATGTTCCACAGCAATGCAAATCCTAGTCATTCCATTAGTACTTTTCAAAATCCCAACAGAAAGGAAAAATATCCCTGTGTAATTTCTGTGATCTCATTGTCGTAACAGGATGCTGCTCCAGCTGCCTTGCTGGAGGGAGCTCCTCCCCATGTTCAATGTTACACAAAACACTCATTGTTTTAATCTTCACAGCTGAAACTACATCTCATTGCCCAGCCAGGTTGTTCCAATCCCCTCAGAAACCATTTCCTTATTATATATTTGATATACATTGGTGAGGGACCCCAACATGTGTCCTCATGTCCTTCCATACACCTTCCCTGCAGCAAGGAGCTGAGCTTGATGATGCAAACCTAGCCCCACAATTCCTGTTCCCCAAGAGAAAGTGGTGAGAAGTGGATGTTGGTCAAATTTAGGGACTGGGGACATTTTTCTTATGCCTACAGGAGGTGCTGAATTTTCACTAACTTCATTGAGAATTAAGGATAATCAGCACCTTGCTGAATGAAGACATAAAGCTTGATGTAAATCACTATTCTCCCACCATGGCCCTCTCCATTTCAAATACTCAAAACCTCATCAAGCTAAATTGCAGTAATGCCCAGAAATTATCTCAGTTTGGTTTACAGCTGTGTTTTCTCTGCAGCCCTTGGCTGTGAGCTAAAACTCCGTGGATCACCAGGCCATTGCTATCTGACTCTTCTAAAGCTGGGTGTTAAGAAAGCAAACTGCAGGGGGAAAAATGGGTTTTAACAGCCTTTAGGAGTAAATACATCACAGGCAAATACATCACTGAGTAAATGCAAAACAGCTTAAGTTTTGCTGTAACCTATAAGACCCTCTACATGGAGCAAAACACTTGAATAATCTTGTGGTATTTTGTGCATTAATAATTTCAGTTAGGAGGCTCAGTCAAGAAGCCCTGCAGTGCTCATTTAAAGGTGTAAACAACCATCACGTTATGCTGTGTTAAAATTGCTCAATTCAATTAAGCTGCAGAGTATATGTTAGCAGGCTTTTTTTCATCTGGTGACAGTCATGGCCTCTTTAACTGAGCAATAATGCTTGTTCTTAATAGCTCCTTACATCTTCTAAACGTGTCTGTGCATTACCTAATACATCTTCTCAGTGTTCCTGCAAAATCTCACAGGTAAATCAATATTGTGTCATCCTTCAGGCAGCCAGGTCAGACATGTCACACTTCCCATCAGGGGAGAAATCAATCACCTGACACAGTTTATTATTTTTAGTGAAATCTGTTTTCATTACAGGATATGTAATAAGCCTCAAACAGAGATGGTTACAAGCAGAACTCAGATAATCTCCCCACTCTCTCCAGAATCCCTACTGCATTTTCACTTAAAGAATCACTTTGAGTTTAAACAACTGTCAGAAACCTTTCACCAAATGGCTCAATAGGCTCCTGATAATGTCTGGTTTTATTTATGATGGAGGAAGGGAGAGACTAAGGAAGGCAGCAAGGTCAGCTCATGAAGGAAATGTTCTGCATTGAATGGAATTCTGTCTTCTTCAGACAGACTAGGACTGAACATGAGAGGATTTGTGTCTCCACAGCTTTAGAAGCACATTTTCTCAGATGTGATTGAGGAATAGAAAAACTGCACAAATCCTAAAAGATCCATGTCTCTTCTAAAAAAATACTCTTCAGACCCTTCCCTCCTAATAAAACACAGAAGGACCTGGAGGAGTTAGGCATTCAAGCAACACCTTTTCTGTAAATGACACTAGAAATTAGAATTAGTGCTCTATCTCTTGAAACAGCCACTGCACACTATACAGTGTAGAAAATATCTTAAAGCACAGAGTGAAGTTCTGTTTCCTGCCCCACAGATTTATTGGCATGAAATTCAAGGAAGTGAGATTTGAGGATTCATTATTTGAGGATTGCTACTTTGAAGATGTGAGATCCAGTGAGACCTTCTTTGAAAACTGCACCATCATCTCCACTGTCTTTTATAACACTGGTAATGGGATTCCTGCTGTGGTGTCATCTCTGTAACTAGGAACTTTTTTATCAGAAAACTATTTTATTAGAACTATTTTATCTGCTTTCTGGGAGAAAAGATGGTAGGGATCTGTGTGTTTGAGTGTCTGCTGGGTAATGAGAGTGATGCTGGGGGAAAGGAGTGTGATGCATTTGGAGGGAGACCTCAGGTGGCTCCATCAGTGATTTTAACCCCATGGTTACTGGTATCTCTGGGTGCTGCATGGGAAATGCAAAATTCTGTGCTCAGGCCCTGACAGGTTAAAGTAATGGCAAAATTCTCAGCACTTTACAGCTCTACTCAGTAAAACTGGCTTAAAATATAATTTCAAGCCACCAGCAGTTGAAGATCACCAGCAGTAAAATAGTCACTAATTAATACCAAAAAAGCTCTTAACTTCTACTCTAATAAAGAACAAATTATTATGCTATGAAAACCAAAGCTTGCATTACCCTGTCCTTGTGGCCTGGGGATACTGGTTCAGTATGCTGAGTATACCCCACAAATAAAAGGAGTGTATGAGCTTGCATCTACCAGGAGCCAAAGACTCAGCTAGAGTTTGCCACTCTAATAATTTCCACTTAAATAAATACTCCCTGGCCATTTCCATTGGATGAGAAACTTCTCTTGGTCTTTGGTTTCGTCCTTGCTGTTGTATGAGGAAAGTTCGGCCAAGCAGGTTCAAGCCTTTGCCTTTTTCCCTCACAGATCTCTATGAACACAAATTCATCAACTGCAGGCTCATCAACAGCACGTTCATGAAGGAGAAGGAAGGCTGCCACATCGACTTTGAGGAGGACAATGATTTTCTGATCTACCTGGTCAGCTTCCTGGGCAGCCTGTCTGTGCTGCCAGGCAACATCATCTCTGCTCTGCTCATGGACAAAATTGGGAGGATAAAGATGATTGGTGAGTGGGGATGTGGGTGATGGAGCAGGACAGGGTGGAGCACACACCTGCAAAGAGCCCTGCTCGCTGGCATGGCTCTGGTGGGTATGAGACATCCCCAAAACAAAAGGAGCAGAAAGATAAAGACTGGAGGGTGAGGCAGGTGATCCATGGCAGTGAGCAACTGACCTACTCCCCTCCTCCTCACCCTGCTTTTCTGTGTGTCTGTAACATCTTTTTGTATTATTTTTAAATTTTGCCGTTTGTGTCAAATCCTGCATGTTTTTGCAGTGTTCAGTAAATCAGGGTCAGAGCTAAAAAAGGACCTCCTGGTCCTGTTGAGTTGCTGCTGAAGTCCAAAGCCTCTGTATAAATAAATGAACATTTTGCTTGTAGCAATGAATATTCACAAAGGTTATTTGATGTGGCAGCTTGACAGCCCAGGAGTTCCCTCTTTTGGTTTTTATCTGATTTTCAAATGATTGCACAAGCAGCTTCAGAGACCATACGGTAAATTAACTGACCATGTCACAGCCAAGAAAGGAGCCACCCTTTAGCATCATGAGAATAAGTTATCAAGTTATCACCTTATCAGCTTTATGAATACTTTGGGAATTGCTGATGTTGCAGCCTCCAGGTTCAGACCTTGCTTTCATCCCATGATATGGGAATCATGCCCTGAGGGACAGCCAAAGGAAGGTAATAAAATCAGGTATGTGGCTCAGGGGAAAGGGATGAAACACTCTCTTGAGCTCTTCTCTCTCCTCTGAGAACAGAGAGAAGGTTTAGCTCAGCCTCACCTTCAGACAGGATAAAGTAGAACAAGATGACTGGCTCATGAATTTACACTGAGGGAAAATGAGCATTCATGTGGTGAATTTGAAAAGGATCCAAACAAACCAGAGGGTCCGTGAGAAATAAATTAGAGGAAGCTGAATGAGAATCAGATTGTCCATCCTGCAAACATGTCAGCATTTCAGCATTTTCATCTGGAATTGAGATGACAGCTGAAGCCCTAAATGCTTATTTCTCCTGCAAAAAGAAGAGAACAGGACAAAAATTAGTAATGACACACTGAAACGTTTCACTATGGAATTTCCAATTGAAAGAGCCTTCTGGCATCCCACCTGTATCACTCTGTCGAACATATTATTTCTGGTCAGCTTAACAGGAAAACTGAATTTCTCCTTTGTGTTACGTGCCTCGCTGGGGCTTCAATTTGTTTTTATCACGTCCTGCCAAACCTTCTCTTGTACAAAACAGCAGATCTCTTGGTGCCCTTACAGTGACCAGTGCTGGGCTGGGCTTTTGTAGCAGGGGGAATATCCACACCACACTGTGGGGATGTAGCTTGGCCTTGTACCATGGAGGAGAAGTGAACGTGCAGTCCTGCACAGCAGCTTTTCATAGGCAGGCCACTGCAGTGGCAAGATGCAACATAATGTCCAAATTGAAGCATTTTAGTTACACTTCAGCATCCAAATTATTTTGGATGGTGCTAAATTGACTCCAAAACCACCACACAACAGAGAAAATTGTTTGCTTTTCTGGTAATAAATGGAGATATTTCATTGATAATAGAACATTCTCATGAAAAATAGTTTGATTTTTCCCAAATTTCATCTTTCAGTTGAAAATTCCCAATGGGGTAGAAAGCAGTGATGTAGCTATTAATATTTCTGAATCTGAACTGTGCCTAACTGAGCATGAATGCTCTCACTTTCTCCCTCGGTGATGTTCATAAAATTATGGCTCCTGTGCAAATGTGCCATGAAATCTAATGATGTTCTTATAATTAAAAGAGACCTCAAGTGCTTCCTACAAGTGACTGTAAATTAAACTAATTGGGACTAGAAATGTGTCAAGTGACTTCAATACAATATGAAATGCACAAGCTTATCACTTGAAACTCAAGTTGGAAAACCTTCACAGTGATGCTTCCTCCTTATTGACTTTCATGTTTACTTGCCTCTGCTCTTCCTGGGTCCATCTGGAAGTCTGAGATGCTGGAAGCCTGCCTGGAAAAGCCTGTCTTCATAGTCTTTGTAGAGCAGGACTATCAGCAGGACCAAGTGGACATTGAGAATGTTTCCAGGCTGGTTTCCAGCATCAGAGAGTGACAGATAGGCAGCATCAAGGTGTTTTTGCATTCTCACAGATTTAATTCTTATTGGGATGAAATGCCATCACTTGAAAGCCATCTTTAACAAGTGTATTTGCTCAGCTGTGGACAGGGCAAGCTGGTGCCAGCGTTTCTCTGTTGGTTTCCCCTGCAGGCGGCTCGATGCTGATCTCAGCCGTGTGCTGCTTCTTCCTGTTCTTCGGGAACAGCGAGTCGGCGATGATCGGCTGGCAGTGCCTCTTCTGCGGGGCCAGCATCGCCGCCTGGAACGCCCTGGATGTCATCACCGTGGAGCTCTACCCCACGGACAAAAGGTGCTCAGAACATTTCTCCTTTAATCTCCACCCTCTACCTAGTCCTCTTGGTTCCCAACGGAAAAAGCAGCCCTAGAGACATGTAGGTGGGGGAGCTGTATATTTTTATTTGTTTTACTTTCACCAGTCCTTCAGGGCTGTGTAATCCTGGGTCAGAACAGACATTTGCAAGCATAAATCTGCATGCGTGGCAGGTTGAACACAGGGATCACGTGGACATATGGAAATTATGGGCTGATAAATCAAAGAATCACAGAATCATATCATAGAATAGTTTGGGTTGGAAGGGACCTTAAAGATCAACTAATTCTAAAGCACCAGATGAAAGAAGTACTCTGTCATTTCCATGGATGTGCATGGAGGTCTGACCTTTCACACTGCATCCCCATCCTCTCATCATGGCTCATCACTGGGGCAGCCCTCCCCTCCAAAACCAGGAGAAAACCATGTACACAGAGTGATTTCGGACATGGGGAAGAGCAGGAGACTTTGGGACAATGTCCTGCAGATTAAATCTTTCCTTACATCATTATAAGCCCCTTTTTGCCTTTTTCAGAATGTTGGGGGAAGCCAAAAATGAAGGAGAGGGACTGTACGTTGAATATAGTGGGCATGGGTTAAACAGGTTTTAGAGGAGAGCTGTGGTTGCTTCTCTGGTGACAACCCACTCCAGGCAGCCCTTGGAAGGGCTTTGAGGAGATCTAGAGCAAATTTTGTCCTGCTGTCTTTGGGGAGGGCAAAGGCTGACAGAATGGGCCACTCAAGGGCCCTAGAGTGGGTCACTCTAGTGAGAAGGTGAGATGAAAAGGAGAAATGAGTGCACACAGACATCCTCCTCATCCACACAGACATGCAAATCAGATGCATCTATTTATCTACTTCTTTATTCCACCCAGTTTTACTTGCTAGAAGCGTAGCCTGGGCAGCATAGGAGCATTCACAAAATTACCCATCCAAACCTTCTGTAGCTGTGCCAGAACCTGCCTCCTAACCATTGCTTTTCTGCTTTTCCTCCCCACAGGGCAACTGCCTTTGGCATCCTCAATGGGCTTTGCAAGTTTGGTGCCATCCTGGGGAACTCCATCTTCTCCTCCTTCGTAGGGATAACCAAGGTGGTTCCCATCCTTCTGGCCTCCTCCGCTCTGGTTGGAGGTGGCCTGCTCGCTCTGCGCCTGCCAGAGACTCGAGAACAGGTCCTGATGTGAGCAACAGAGGCCGTGGGGGCTTGTGGGGGGGGCAGATGTAGAAGAAGAGCAGAAAAGAGCTGTGTCTGGAAAAACCCCAAACGTTCTTTCTGTACTGTTCTGTCGGTACCTCAAAGCAAGATGGCAGAGGGAAAGAAGAACCCGCAAGGGATTTAAACAAAACTGTCGTTCCTGACCTTATTACAGCCACGACTGGTGCATGCAGCCCCCACACACCCCTTGCAGAGCTTGGGTTCCACCCTGCCTATGCTGGGAGCCCCCCTGTCCCTGTCCATCCCCCTGCAAGGACACCAGCCGCAGACGGCGGCTCTGTGCCCGCGTGGGTGTGACACGGGAGGACAGACAGACGCGACCCTCCTGCCTCTGCCCAGCTGTGACACCCTGCCCTGCCCGCCCAGCACCCCCTGGCCAGCCACGTCAGCTGTGCTCAGACACGCAGAGCATCCGGGGGAGGCAGGTAACAAACCTGCTGTAGGTGAGCTCCAGCAACAGGGGGAAGAGTTGCAGATGTGGCCAGAGGCCTCAGCAGTCTTGATTTTGGGATTACCACTCCACCCACCGGGAAGAGTGAGAGCCCTGATTTCTCGAGGATGTAAGGGTGGGTGCTCAGCTGTCTCAGAAGACTCAGAGATTCAAAGCCCTTTACTGTCTTCACTTGGGCACAGGGAATCACTAGACACCTTCTTGCTGTGGAAGAGAAATATCTAAATAATTATATATACATATGTATTTACACCTACTTGCAAATGTACGTACACCCACTGAAGTGATCAGCTATTAAAATTTAGGATTTCTAATTTCTGCACCCTTAAGAGGATTTTAAGAGTGGCACTAGAAACAAATCCCAGTAATTCAAGTTTATCAGGAGTCATGACCAACTTAGTGACACTTTGTTCTTTACATCCAGATACCAAATATTTAAATGTATTAGTGGCTGTGAATATATATTTCTATAATGATTAAGAGGGTTTTTTCCCTACAACTTTCACAGAGGAGAAATTGATATGATATTGGAGCATTCCACAAACCAAATGTGTACATATAATCCAGTGTAAATAGGGGATTTTTGCCTAATACCTAGAGAATGGTAACTGTGAATTTACCAGCATTTTAGCCATATTATTTGAAGAATATGATGCTTGATTTTATAATATACTTGGGTCTCATTGAAACACTGTAAGCACAGTTACTTAAAGCCATTTAACTTGTTACACAGGGAATGCACACAGCAAGCTTTCACTGTACAGAACATTAAATTCCCCATTAAGTGGCATAGTTTAGTTTGATATCCTGTGGAGAACATTTCTGAAATTCATGTGCCCTTTTTATCATATGAGTTAAGTCCTGTTGCACCTAGAGGCAGAGTGAGTTGTGTATTTTGGGGTGTGTTTTCTTGGGAAACCAGAACGAAAAGCACCCTGTTCAATAACACACCAGTGCTCACAGTGGATGAGACAACACTAATTATACCCTTTCAACAAGCTCAGCAACAGACCAGAATTGGTCTGAAACCACCACATAGTGCAGCTAATTTGTCAAACCAGGATATTTTGTGACATAAAAATGTTCTTTTGTACTTTTGCTGGTGATCTTCTCGTTTACCTTTTGTTGGATCTTCTTTGTTGGCTTTTGTTTGTTTTTGCTTTTTTGGTGATTTTTTTTTTAAGAAAACCAAGCCAGGCTAGGCTGAAATCCTGCAGGAGTGATGTCTCACACCCCTGCCTTTGGCTGCACAGGCACAGCCCCTTGCACTTAGGCTGGCTGGCACCAGCGCCAGCCCAGGCTGCAGCTGTGGGACTCAGCATGGTGCTGCTGCAGGGGCAGCTGAAAGACACAGCAGGGTTAGATCACAAGCAGCAAATCCTTGCCAATGAGGCAAAAGCCTCTAATGAGCATCACTTTTATCATTGTGTCAATCAGGGATAAACACTCATGGATCAGCTAGGCTACAATGGACTGTTTGAAATTTTTGACCTTTATTCTGAAGTTTATGAAATTGATGAAATCACAAGCTGCTCTAATAACTTAGCTTATTATGCCTCATTTCTTCATTTTATGGGTAGCTTAGGGCTTTTTATTATTATTATTTATTTTATTTATTTGTCTTCTAAACAGCAAGGTTCCTTCTCTAAGGTAGAAGTGAATGTAATTATGTCCTTTGGCAGCAGTTCACAGTTTCTGTTCAGAATCACAGCCCAGAATGTGGGTTTTTTCTCTAGGAATATCTGGTCTTTTTGCATGATGAGAAACAGTTTAAATATGTATTTTAACACAAAAGGTCACCATGACCTTTAGGTTTCATTAATTTTGTTGGGCTGTGCTTGCTGGTTACCACATTGCAACTGGAGAGAGGGGGAGAAATTTTGTTTCATTTTCTGGACTATTTGCTTGTGCTGCTCTGAGGAGCTAGAACCTATTTGTCTAAATATTTATTTTGCATAATATTCCTATTTACATATCACCCAGCGCTCACAGCAAACCTGACTATTTGTGTTCTCCATTGACATTTTGCAGTGACATTAACGACATCATTCATTTTGCAAAGCTTCCCTGTTAATTTTCAGAGAAGGAAGAAACTGAAATCATGAGGAGATAGAAATGGCAAGGTAATATTAGGAAATATTATCCAGTCTTAGAAACCTTTCTTCCTTACAAAATGGCTAAACCTCACCTCACAGACCAGCTGGGAACAGGTAAAGAGCACTGGGATCTCATTGTCAATGTCACCTGGAAATTCTTTGCACCCCTAAAATCCATGGGTCAGTCACTTGAGGGCTCAGGGATATTGCACGTGTTGGGACAGGGCTCCTACCCCTGACTTGACCAAGGAGTTTGTGACCTAACAGGAGAGAGCAAACTCACAGCACAGCTGGCATATGAGACCCTGAGATAAAGGACAACAACAAGCAGAGAAGGAAGACAGGAAAAGCTGAGGAGAGCTCCCATCACCTAGCTGAGACACCTAGGGTTGGACTGAATGGATTGCCATTATTCCCAGCCGAAAGCAGAGGGAATGTGTGGGACCCTGCCCAGGCCCTGTGCTGAGCTGGAGATGACTTGCCCTGGGCAGTCCTGCTTCTTCAGGGACAGAGAGATCCAGGGCAACAGCTCCAGCTCAGGCATTGCATTTGTGCCTCCTGGGCTGGTATCTCCCACCCAGTTCAGTGAGGACAGGCTTAGTCAATATTCCCAAGTTAGTCAATATTCCCAGTTTGTTTGCTGCCCTTGCCATGGTGTAAATCAGTGTAGGTGTCACACTGCTGCTCTCCAGAGCAAAACAGCAGCTGGGTGCAGACTCCTCTTCATTGGCTGGGGTTTGTTTTAGGCTCAGTTTCAAACCTTGGCCACCTGCTAGGCTTAGCCTCAGTCATGGATCCTTGAGCCTCAAGCAAGGGAAGATTTCTCCTCAGGCACCTCTTCTGATGGCTCAGCTCAATTTCTTCTGTAAAATCAGCATTGCCCCTGCTGTTCAAGGGCCAGCACATCTCCTCCCTCAGTTCCTCTGCCCACGTCTGTCACAGGGAACTGTCTCTGTCTTGGATACACTGGACCATCCATGGAGAAATCTGCTGGCCACAGGTCCCCTGATGGTCTCTGCACATCACCATTTCCAAGGATTTGTGAACTTCACTGCAACACAGAGGACCAAGGCAGGGGACTTGCCTTAAATCCCAAAGGTCTCTTCTAGAGGACACCTGGATCTCCTCATGCATGTATGGCACAGCAGGCCAGCCACTTAGCCAGGGACATTGTGGCATGGGAAAGGTGAGTCTAGGGACCCCAAACTGGCCTGCTGTGGCTCTGTGTTTTCAGCTCTACAGCACTGTAGAGGGAGGAGACCATTGCTGAATTTCTGAGCATGCAGACACAACCTTTTCTTGGAACACCAAGCACTGTTGATGCTATTATTAAAGACCAGTGGAATTACAATAAGAGTTCTGCCTCCATGTATTCCCTGTTGATTTAACAGGTTGTGGTATTGTGATTTATTTACTCCAGTTGTTCAGGACAGCTCCTGTTACTGCCTTTGGCTCTGCTACATCTTAGAGGAGGTGGCTGCAGCTTGTGCTGGGTGGGGTGATCCCCTCCTTGTCCATACCAACATCACTCTTCGAAATTCCTTGAAATGCTATGGGACTTACAAACGGTGGTGTATGGGATCTTCTGGACTATGAAAAGGGTCAGTCTTGGAAAACCCATATCCAGTGCCAGAGGTTCTGCACACTGGGAAGTGCTCAGGCACATCCTGATGTCCTTCAGTGATACTGGAGAGGCACTGAGGGATGTTTCCTGAGCCTGGGAGTGGTCCAGCCCCAAGGCTGCCTTCACACAAGGGCACAGAGCAGGACTGCATGGAGCTGAGCTTTCTGCAGATTCCAGGTCCCTTCCAGGTCCTGCTTTGAGACCTCCAACAGCAGAGTATACTCTGATGCTCTTAAGGAGGCCCTAGATCCTTTTATATTCCCTGTTTATGTCCTTTGACTTTCCAAAGGAGTCACAAAACCTGAGAGGATATTTTTAGTTTTATGTAGATTTGAGCCCTATGTATTTTATTTTGCATTAAGTTTCTCCCTCAGTTTCCTACCCTTATATTAGCAAATGCTGCTTTTAGGAAGAATCAAGCCTGGGAACTGTGAAGGAAACAAACTTAAATTAATTTCTTTGCTGTATGTGATGCTAGTGCTGTATAAATGTACACACACTGCAAGTCCCACTGTAAATAACACCTGGTGTTGTGCTTTAATGGAAAGTTTCATTTAGATGTTCTGTCAGCTCTGTGTGTGAAATAGCCAATTCCAGTCCCTTGGTTCCTTTTCTTCATTTAAAACCTTCTTTTATTTTTTTATTTGATCTGTGTCTGGTTGTCACTGGAAATTGCAGCTGTTCCAATGGACTTTGTTTTCGTTCTCTCTGTCACATTAAAAGGCTGGAAGAAAAAGAATGGCTCTTGTAGTGTTTGAGTTTAATGAACTTTTTGAGCCTTTTCACAAGGGCTCCACTGGGTAACTTTGTACCCCGACACTGTAGGGGCTTTCTTTGATGTTTGCTACTTGTTCATCCTCCTTCTTTTATACAATCCCAACTCAATTTAGTCTGCCTTCTATCACAATCCTTTCACACCGTGGACTTCCAAACACAGGACATGAGAAAATCTTTACCCTGAGAAATTTTCTGGTAGGAAGAAGCACAAAATATCTTCAAATGCTGTGCAAGACCAAAAAGCTAAACTCTGCTTTGCAACAAGAACGCATCCCCAAAGAAGCATTGCTTTTGAGGCTTGGCACACCATTTGACCACAGTATACTCCCTTCTCGGATGCATTTCTAGGGTTGTGAGCTCTTTCTTTTTATTTGCAGCTCTTTGTATATATCTAACTGTCCAGGCCATGCTTTCAGAGCAGTGATACAGACAACAGCAACTGTATAGGAAAAGAGCTCATGGCACAAGCAGTGGAGGCTGGCTGCCAGACTATAGGGCTTATGCAAGAATTTCTTTATGTAGAAAATAAAATGCAGTAATCCCACTTGTCCTAGGCCCACTAAAGGGTTTTGATTTGAGTCAGCTCCCTCTTGTTGTTAATAAATTTAAGTGCTGAAAAGCTGTTGGGTAAATCATTGATCACACATCACATCCACTGCAACATGCCAAAGGTAATATTAAAATGAGAGATAAAGAGCCAGAGAGATTGGAAATGTAATAATGAAACCATGAAGGTATTTCCACCATCAGGGGACTAAACCAGCATTTTCCCTCAGCCTGGGTTCAGCTGGGTCCCATAGGACCTGTCTGGGCTGGGGTTCCACTGGGTGAATCAGAGCCAGCAGCACTCTGGGGTTGGCAAGGATGGTCTCAGGTGGGAATCAGTAAGGACGGATCTCAGGTGGGAATCAGTAAGGACGGATCTCAGGTGGGAGCTGCCAGCTGTGAACTTTGCAAAGCTCCTGTCCAGCTGCAGAGTACAGAGCTATGGAGTCAACCTTCCCTGAGCCCTTCTGTGTGTTTGGCCTGTAGGAAAACGTGCATCAGCAAACACCATCAGAAAGCATTTTCTACAAAGTGAGTTTTTAGATAAAGGTCAGAGATTTGCTCTGAAAGCCTTGCAGGTGTTTTTGAGTCATTCTTACTCCAGGCTAGTTGACATTCTGCATAAGGCTGAAGTCTCAGTAAGCACAAAAATCCCATATTTGAATGTTCAGGCAGGGTTGCTGATGAAAACAGTGCATAAAAACCCCTGACTAATTTTAAAGTAGGGCACAGGGAATTTAAAGGCAGGATTATGTGACACGTCTGCCTGAGATCACATAGGATGGACTGGTTGGTAAGAAAACCTTTGCAACTCTGTGCTCCTGCTTTTCCATATTGATGTTGCTGCCCTGACCATCTCATTTTCATCATGTGGCTTTTCTGGCACAGATTCTCCTAGCTACTAATAAATGACCCAGATTCCCTGGATGTGCAAGTTCATCCAAGCTGTCACAGAAGGTTACCTGGTGGAGGAAGAAAGCTGGGGATGATGGCATTCTTAGCAGCCATAAAATCCAGCAATAGGTCTGAATGATGCTTCTGAATTGTGAAGTGGCTTCATATTAGGACTGTGATATGAGTCAGGTTATGGTAAGATGGCAAATCATGTTACCAGTGCTCCTGTATCTCAGATCCTAATTTGGGGACTTTAAATGTAGAGATCAAACTTGGCAATCTGAGTTCACATTTGTTGAAAAGACAAGGGAAGGACAAAATTTGGCCAGGTCCTTGTGGGTGGGAAATGGAGCCCTGTTTTTTCCAGCTCGGGGCAGAAATTGCTGGAGACTGAGCACCCTGCCAAAGCACAAACCATGGTATGATTTTGGGGCTGACACTAAGTAAGTCTGTCCTTCTCAGACAAGGTTGGGGTTTTTTTTTGGTTTTTTGGGGTTTTTTTTGTTTTGTTTTTGTGAGCAGGTGATTATAAACCAGAAAAAAACTATCAAAATATTTTTTCCACCATTCTCAGTAAGCAAAGAGAATTAGCTGAAGAACTTTCAGCTACCCTGGCCAATGCAAACGGTTTATGGGATTATATACAGTTTTTAAGTGTACAGAGTTATTACTGCACTAATCCACATAGTACCATTTGAAAATAATAATAGAAGTCAGATTTAAATTTATTGTTCAGCACTTCTTTTTTCACCTATAAAAATATGTGTGTGTATATACCTACGTACACATATATACACATGCATGCACTTATATGTAAAACTAAATTATTGAGCTTGACCTTACTGGTGATGCCCAAGCTTTTTGGGGGATTGAAAGACCAGGAGATGGCAGCAGTTGCCCACAACACTGACTGGTCTCTGCTCACCAGTAACTGCTGGAGGCTGTGCCCAGGACCCCCTTCAGACAGACAAGGTGCTGCAGCAGTGCCATCAGATACAGCTCACAGGGCTCTGACCCTCAGCGAAATCAGGGAAAAGGAGGTCACAAAAAAAGCAGTGACTCAAAAGTTTAGGGAACAAACGGTGCTGACTAATGCCAAAGCTTTTGGAATGCAAAACCTGAAGCAAAGCAAACGTAATTATGGGGGAGAAAATAAGGATTTCTGCTTCAGTAGGCTAGTGCAATGGTTTTCAAGCTTTCTCAGCCTGCACAACCTGAAAGTTTTCCAGGGGAGATATAGATTCTTTGTAGCAATGTGGTGAGACTGCAGTCAGAGGAGAAAAGCTGTGGACTGGGCAGTGCCTTACCTGCCGGGCTCTGAGTGGGGCTGCACCAGTGGTGCCTCCTGGGGCCGCCTGCTGAGATGCTGTAGGGATGGGCTTTGTAGACAAGGTCTCCAGCCCAGCTAATCATGACAAGATGTCACCAACATTGTCCCATAAGTTCCTCCTTCTCCAGAAGGCAGAACCTTCTGCAGTTAAAATTTGGGCTAATAAAAGGAGAAGTCTCACCACAGAGTGGTTTGGTGAGAACCCTCCCAAATCTCTGTATGAGGAATGTAAGGCAGGGGACAACACAGATATTTCTAAGTGCTTTGCTTATCACCTCAAAACAACCTGAGGCCGCAAACCCTCGATGTTTTCCCTATATGGATGATTCAGATCAGAATTCTGATCCTGATGGGAATTAACCAACTAAAATCAACATTGCAGCTCTCCTGCCCACAGCTTCCAGAACCTACAGAGCCCAGCCTGAGGCTTGTGATCCTCTTAAGCAGGGCTTTACCCCAGCCTTAGGAGCTCACTCCTGCCACACCTGGATACAGCTGAGGTCCACCATGGATTTTGTGTTGATGTTTTCCCTCTGAGAACCACAAGTTTAGAATTCCCTGGAAAACTTTTCCTTCCCTCTAGAAAATAAACAAAAGAGCTACTCAGTAAATACAAACAGAGCTAATAGCAAGGAAACCAAAGCCAGATCTCAAGTGTCTTCATTCCTTGCTTTTGTTACCCTGGCACAGTAAAGAGACACCCCAGGCAGGACGTGACTTCCCAGGGCTGCAGCCTGTCCAGCAGTGGAGAGACAGGAGCAGGAGCCGCTCCTGTCCTGGGGTTTCAGAAGAAGTTGGTGAGATTTCTCCAGAGGGAGCCCTTTCTTAGCCTTGAAATTGTCTGCTTCAGAATGGGAAAAGAATATTGTACTCAGCCCTCCAAAACACATCTTTGAATGATAAACTCAGCTCTTTTATCCTTTCTTATTTAGGATAAGAAATCTTCCCAGCAGCCTTGTTTCTTCCCTTAGACCCCTGAACAACAAACTGCTCTGAAGGAACCAGCCTCGTACTGGGCCCTTAGGCCTATAAATATTTCAGAACCACTATTTACAGCCCTCTTTTGACCCTATCCAAAGAGGCCATCAAGAGTTCTGAGCAGCCCTGGCTTGGCACAGCTGTGGGACCCTGCTAAGTTACTTTGTTCCCTTTTGCATCCCACCTGGAAGAGGACAGGAATAGTGTCACCTTTGTGTTGGTCTCTGGGACAGATCTCTTGCTCTGTGTGGGATGACCCCTATTTTAGGGGCTTGGGAGACCTTCTCAGACAGATTTTCTGAGGGTTTGGGTTTGGAGTTCCATGTCCTTGCTGACATTTATCTCTGGTATTGCAGAACGCCCTTCCTCCAGGTCAGTTAAAGCAGCTTTTCCTTGTAAATGCTACACATTTGCTTCCAAATAACCAGTTCCCCTGTCTCCTCAGTATAAAACTTGTGGGAAGAAAAGCTCATTAAAGAAAAAAAAAAAAGAGGTAACCATGAGTGAATGCCACATCAACCACAGAAGAGTTCAAGGCTGAAGTTAAGTGTATCCCTAAATCATGAACATGATTATTGCGACCTTCCAGTGTCCACTGGGAATGAAATATTGCCTTGATAGGCTTTAGAGACAGGATTTCATAAAGAAGAAGACATCTAGATGGGAAAATTAAGCAGGGAAATGTTAACATCCAACCAAACAGAATGCCCCAAATTCAAACCCAAACCCTTTTCTGACCACTATCTCATATTAAACAGGGGTACCTCCCACTAGAGCAGGTTGTTTAAAGCTGTATCCAGCTCTCTCCCAGTGCCACACTGGTCACACTGGTGCAAAGGCAGAGGCCTCAGCCCAGATCTCTGCTGTATGTGCAAGCCCCAGGCTCGTGGAGGTGTGGGTGGCAAGTTCTCTGAATGAAAATTAGGGTGGTGGTGTGGCTCACTGGAAAGCTGACAGCTCCTTCTCACTTTAGGAGAAGACTTTCTGAACTAGGTCTCTGAGGTGTCTCACGGCACAGCAAAATCTGGGAAAATTGCCTTCTGTCTCCTTTTCTCTCTGGGTTTTCTTTTATCTTGTCAGGTATGACTTCCCCAGGCACCCTCCCTTGCTTGATGCAGGTGGAATCTGGTGACATGATGCAAATGAAATGCTGATTTTTAAGCAAGATTATGTAAATCCAATATATTCAGCCACTGTAGTCCTGGGAATTCCCTTATCAGCAACATAATCATTGAGAATGAGTTCCCCCAGTCCGTGAGATAATGGCAGGGAAGGAGTGAGGGCTGAGCTGATCACCAGGCATTACTCAGCCAGGGCTTCCTCGTACGTGACAGGGAATGAGCACAAGGTGAAATGTTTGTCCCACAGAGATTCCCAGTGCAATGACTCTGCTCTCAATAGGCCTCTGGAATAAGTGCACAAGGCATTAAAGCCAGTGTGGAGGACAATCTCTATCTGTTTGCCACATAGATATCCTGGTCCAGTTGGATGTCTGACCTTGTGCTGATTGAAGAATAAAGCACTCAAATTTTCTGTCCTGAGCTGCTCTGTGGTCATAGCTCTGAGCTATTAGTTCTTGTGTTCCCCTTTGACTCTGCAGCAAAAACATGTTGCTTGGCGTTACATTTATGAATAAAGTCCTTGGGTGGTGGCCTGATTAATTTGGTTTCAAAATGAGACATGGGGGTTAATGCTGACTACTTATTTTATGTCCTTGCTACCTTCTTACTACCAATCTTTGCAAGCACAACTCACAAGTGACTACTTTGTTTTCCTCTGGGCATGATTTAGCTTTATTTATTGACATTGTTGTTATTACTATTCATAAAAGAAATTATCAAGGTAACCTGGCTGGTGGACTTCCAAGCATTTGGTAATGACTTCTGCAAATCATGAAGAAAAATGTACCTTCAAAACTGAAGACATAAGCAAAAGCAGGGCAAGGGGGTGATGAGCTTTAAAGAATAGGTGTCCTTTGAAGCCAAAGATTAATTCCAGATTGAAATTATCAGACAGTAAATAATATACCTGAGTCTTTGTCAATATGAAGCAAATTTACCCTGTTGCAAATATACTAATCACTAGCCTAGCAACTCACATTATTAGCTGAGAATAATTATTCTCTCCGAGGAAACTATAGGACCTTCAAAGGAGATAACATCTTAAATCACAGCAAATTTTAATTTAAATTCAAAGTGTAGGAATGCAACATAATGCCCCATCTCTCTCTTATCCATCCAGGATGGTGTCATTACAGTGTCTTAAAGGCAGCCCCAATCATTGGACTAAATACCTGCAGCCTAACACTTTGCAATTTCATTTTCTCCTTGTCAGACAGTGTAATTGATATTTGTACTGGAGGTAACAAAACAGAAAATGTGAAGGTGTTGGTAACTGTGCCATTACTGACTCAAACTGCCTGAGAGGTGTAGAGGGCTGGGTGACAGTGAGGAACTGGGGCCTTTGTAACTGGGCACAAAACCACTCCTGTGGCCTAAGGCTGCAGTCAGTGCCTGCTTGGACTGGGATGGGTGTGAGGTCACTTGTCACAACACCTTGTGTGACTGTTTCTGCTGGAAGCCAAGTCCTGCAAAGAACCATGTTCATTGATTCCAGCAAGATCCCAGCTTGCTGCAGGACATGACTGGGGATGTGGAGAGTCAGCCCCTGGGAGCTGGCAGGAGATGGGGCTCTCCAGTGCATCTGCAGGGACAGATGGAGAGAGCTGACATGTTCACTGTTGACTTTGCTGTCTGGCTTTCATGATTCATGCAGTCTTGAGGACTGGCAGTTCCCACATACAGTCACATCCAGAGATGTGACCAATTCTGCTCCCCCTGTTCCCAGCTCAAGGGCAGGGTAATGGGATCTGTTTCATGGGCTTTGTGCTGAGAGTGAATTCACCAGGTGAATGACAGTGATTTTTCTGCCTGTGTGGGAGTTTGTTTTCTCCTCCAAATGCCTTGGGATCAGTAAGAGAACTTCATCTATAGAAGATAGCTCAGAAGTGTCAAACTATGATGAGGGCCAGGTAATTGCAAAACTTTTCTCTGAAGAAGACTCACAGACTCCTGTCTTTCCAGGTGCCACATCAACCTTTTCATTGGCCATCACAGCTCTGAAGCTATGTAAATGCCCAAATCTTCTCCATTGATTTCTAATTCTTCTAATGTTCTGCTTTCAAGTTTGTGCAACACAAAGCACAACAGAGCTGATGGGTTGGGGAGATACAAATGCCCTGTGGAAGTGACCCTGAGTCTGAAACCTTTAAAAACCAGGACCTTTGGGTTGAAATTGCTCATCAGGTACACAAAAGAAAAGAAAACACCATCCCAACACCCTTCAAATGTGAATAATTTCTTGAGAGTATCTTCCAGGGTGATAGATAATTGTATCTCTTCCACCTCCAAAGCAGCTCAAATCAGCCCAGTGACATTTGTCACAAGTGGAGGCAATTATTAATAGGCTGCATACTTATAAAACTTCTTTACAATGCAAATTGCTTCTTACTGCCTTTATGCCAGCTTTGGGGATGTTTTATCCGTGTATTCCTGACTTCTGATTCCTGAGTCGAATCTAAATACCCTTAAAGGAAAGAGGAGTCAAAGCCCAGTTGACTCCAAAGTTTTGGACAGCACCAGGAGTTCTGGAGGTGTGTCCAGGGGGATGTAGGACACTGGTCCAGCAGGAATAAAAGACTGTGATGCCTCCCTTACTAATAAAAACCCTACCAGAATACATCCCAGAATATGGCCAAATTACTTGCTCACCACTGGAGCTGCTTGTACCCATCCACTTGGCAACACTGATTGAATAAGAAGTTTAATTTATTTGGATTTCAGAGATGCTTTGGCAAACATAGAGTGGGGATCACGCTGTCTTCTTTCCAGCATTACATGAAATGTGTATTTTTAGCACTTGAACTCAGAACTAATTTTTCAGGAATTTCACAGCTTAAGCCTCTTGTTTTGGAAAATGATCAGTGAAACATTAAGAAAGGCTGAAGGTAATGGGGATGGGGCCAGCTGTAAGCCCTTGCCGATGTCCCATGTTGATTGCTGTTTTTATCCTCAATGTCAGGAAGAAAAACAGGAGCAAGCAAATACAATGCAACCTCCAAGCAGAATATGTAAATATAAATCATCATGTAAGAGTAGCAGTGACCCAGGGGCAAGCAGCTGCTGGAAAGGAGAGGCTTTCAGACTCTCAGATGAGATTTAAAATCAAAGTCCTGAGCTCTTCTTGTCAATAACGGATTAATGAAATGAACAGACACAATGTGCATACTATGAGAAGATGTCAGAAAACTAAGTACTGAAATCCTGGCTGTATTTTTGTGTGCAGCACAGCAGACTGAGTTGCTCTAAGAACTGAATTCTTGCTTCTTTAAAAATGTGTCCCCATACTAAAAAAAATGCCCCTATATTCATACACAGATGAATTTAGATTTACTGCAATGTGTATACTATAATACATTATAATCTGTGTAAACAGATTTCCGTAGCTCTTGGGGTCAGATATGATTTAGAAATGCAGATTACTGTTATTATTAATAATTATGATCATGACCAGCTGGGGTTTATAACTCAGGACATACTAGCCACGGCAGTCTATTACTAATGTATGTGTCCTGATCATTATGTTATAAAACAGCCAATCAGAGTGCTATACTGTCTATAGGAAATCATCCCTCCTGCACTGCTAAGTGAGCTAAACACATAGGTACCATTAGTCCTCCATTATATACTCTTCCAAGTACAATTAAGTGCAGACAGGGTCTAAAACTGGGGCCTGTTGTTTTTCCCCTGTGCATCATGTAGGTGGAGTTGGTTTATTATGCCCATTGCAGTTCTTTTTTTTTTTTTTTTTTTTTTTAAAAAAAAAAAAAAAAAAAAAAAAAAAAAAAGCTAAATGGTCTCATTAAAACCTCATAGAGGAAATTTATTCATCCTACTGAAATATTTTTGGGCTCTTCCGAAACCAGTAATCAGCATCTGAAGACAGTCATCTGCCTTGCTAATGGACCACAGTTACATGTGTAATTGATTAATTAAGGAACGAAAATCACTGCTGAGACTAAGGGAGACATCCACAGCTTCAGCAGGCATGGATGTGAAATAGCAGCTCCTCCTGGGCAAAGCAGATGAGATTGTTTGGTATTTTTGTCCATTTTAAACCGCTCTATCTTCTCTATACAGGTTGTTGTTTGGTATCCCAGACTTTTCTGTGGGGGTAAGAAGCAGGGAAAACAAGAAACACTCCAGCCCTCCTTTTTCAGCTGGCAGAAGGAGCACAGTGTGGTTGGGTTTGAGCATGTGTGTGTTCATCCCCGTGCAGTCTCTCATTGGCTTTGTGTGCATGAGCAATCACATACGTGGAAAAAGGCAATGGAGGCAACTCAAACAAACAAGCTCTTTGGCAAGCTTTGGGTGAACATGGTGGCATCTGCTACTCTTTACAAGCTGTGTTGTCATGATTTCCCTCCTGTGGAGGTTGTGCCTCCTGTCTCACCACTCATTTCACCAGGTTGGAACTTCACCAATGCTTTGCAGCAAAGCTCTTTACAGGGTCCTGGCTGAGGAGAGGTTTCACACACAGGCAGAGCCAAATATAAACATCTCAGCAGATATTTTGAACAAGAGAAATGGTGCAGAGTCACCTCTGCTGAGCTCATGGTGAGTGGACTGCTAGGCAGAGGAGCTGTGCTCCAATGGAGTTCTTTCAAGGCATAAGATTCCTTCAAGAGCAGGAAGAAATGGGACCTGAGGGGTTCTGCCTGCAGACAGCATGGCTGGTGCTGAGGTCTTGCTTCTTCCATTTAGTACCTGACCTGAGAGATTCCCTGCACCTTGAAAGAACTTCCAGATGTTTCTGGTGATATCAGTACTAGCAGTTGTATCTGAGAGAAAATAAAAGAAAGGCTTAAATACTTCCCATCACTAAATCTATTGTTTTTCTGTGGCTCTCATTGCCTTAGTTTGATCTTTACAGAGCTCCAGGCAGATCCAAAGATCAGGCAGATTTTATAGCGGGTTAGAAAGAACCAAAGCGTTGAAATTTGACAAAAAGCCCTAAACCTATTTTTAGATAAGCATCTTGAGCCCTCTAATAGCTGAGCCTTTGGCAGTTCAGCCAGGCAGCCCAACCAAAGCCAGTTTTTAATAGTCAGAGACTGAGCTGTTTAGCATGCTCCCTTCATCTGCCCATTAGACACCTCCCATTAGGCACTGCCACTCCAGTTGTGCACTGGTCAACAAACTCTTGGAGAACAGATGGCTCAGACAGCTTTTCTGTAGATTTTCTGTAGACCAGAGTCAGGCAGTTTCAGTGCCTTTATGTTCTTGAGGATGGTGTAGGTACAGCTCTGGACTCCTCACTCCCTGTACTCTGGCATAAATACTCTCACATAACCAGCCCACTGCACACCCTCCAGGGGGCTGTTTCTGCTCATGCTGATGTGCACATGCACTGTTTGTGTTAGTGATGAGTTATCTCAGTTGGTCATGAAAAGTCAGGAAGATAACTGAGATGCTGAATGGTTTCCACTCAACTTTATTAGATGATGAATTTTCAAGTATTGGAAATTGTAGGTAGGCAGCCACAAGCAAACATCCCGAAGTTACCTTCAGATTTTGTAACATGTGAGTTTAATTTTTAGGCAGCTACAATGCAGTATATGGAAATTGTCTGGCTTTTATGGCAGCTGTGAATGATTGCTAAACTCAAAATTTTAAAAGCAGCATTTCTGTGCATTTATTCCTCAGAGTTTATGTCACATTTTGAGAACAAATTGAACCTTCTCCTCTCAGCTTCCTTGAGCTTTTGCTTGTGAGTGGCAAAGATCTGAAGCTGGGTACATTTCCTTAACTGCACCTTAAAGTATTTGCCTCTAACTGCTATAAACAGCTATAATGAGCAGCCTTTTGGAGGTCACTTAGGCCTGCATTGCTATCCAGTGCCAAATAATGATTTGGCAAAGCACTACACAACTGGGCTGAATTTTAAGTATGGCATTAACTCTGCTTGGTGTCAGTGAGGCTTACAATGAGTTTTAAATGTTTCACTGAACAAGGATGGATTCAAGCAGGTGCTTATCATTCAGCATCACAAAAACACCTGACTGATTCAGGACCTAAGAGAGATGAATGAAAAGAGCCACAGAGCAGCTGGTGCCCCTGCCTTCCTAGCAGTGCAATTTCCATCCAGGGAGCAGGTGAAAATGGAAAGTAAAGAGAAAAACTATTTTAAATTAAAGAAGGGGGGAGAAGAATATGTGTTGGGTCACTGTGGGTAAGTTTAGAGTTCACTCTGTCTGACAGACTCCTGGGTATGGATGTGTCCTTTCTTTGTGAGGGACACTGTCTGATGGTTATGAATGATGGCCAAATGGAAGGATCATCAGGACAAGTGCAATCTTATTCATAGTCCATAAAATAGCAGGAGAGAAGCTCTCAGTCTTCTCATTTATGTCAGCTTTGAGACCAAGCCAGAAAACCTATTATTATGGAACAGCTTTGTATGCATGTGCATGTACATTGTGTGTCTGTGTATGCAAAACCTGTCATTGTCAGACACAATAATGGCATTGTACTGGACAGAAATGGAACTTTCCTTGTCTTTTTGGGTTTTGATTTTGAGAGGAACTGAGAGACCTGCTGACCCCTCAGCTTCACTGATTTATGACTGAAGCTTATTTTACTGTAGATTTTGTTTTCTTACACATTCAGATGATAACATGGTTCAGAAGGGAGAGCATGAGTGACATCCAGAATTCTTCTGTTTTCTTGAGGATTATGTAGTTTGTCTGTTGTCTGATGTCTCTCAAACAATTTAACTTCCGTCATGGATTTCTACTTTATTTATAAAATAGATATTTCTGTACCTACCTAAGAGGCCCCATATAATCACAGACTGGTTTGGGTTGGAGGGGGCATTCTAAGATTATCTAGTCCAAAACTTCTGCTGTGTGCAGAGGCATCCAGCCTGACTTTGAACAATTCCAAAGTTTGGGCAGCCACAGCTTCTCTGAGCAACCCGTTCCCATGTTCCACATAGGGCAATTCTGTGGTTTTCCTGTGTCTCCAGGACTATCACAGTAGCTCTGTATTGAACTCTTCCCCTTATCTAGATGGAAATCTATTTTGCACATACATACCACTCAGTTCATGTTTTCATCTCTTGGGAATATTTAGTCTTCTTATGAAACCCAACCCAAGACAAAGAAATCAATTAATTCCGACTCGTGAAGACAATGATACCGCAGAAGGAAAATAGATGAGTAGCGGATGTTTCATCTAATGGATGATGAAAAGCTAAAGTATTATAAACACTGATTTATTACCACTGAGACCAACAACAGGACTTAGAGAGAAGACCTTCAGCTCCTCATTTTGCTGG
The DNA here is from genome assembly GCF_024509145.1 of Vidua macroura. Classification (NCBI taxonomy): domain Eukaryota; kingdom Metazoa; phylum Chordata; class Aves; order Passeriformes; family Viduidae; genus Vidua; species Vidua macroura. Next base: position 15,962,330 of record NC_071582.1, read on the forward strand.
CACCTCCATTTTCCAGGTTGGAGGCAAAGTTCTGTCCCAGCTGGTTCACAGGGACAGTGCCTGTAAGGCACAGCAGGTACCCTGTGAGGTAGGGTGGCTATTTAATGCAGGGGCCACATTCTACCCTCATCCAAGGAGAAGAAATGTGGCATGAAAGTGCTCATGACTGAAGACTAAATCAAGAGAAAACAGAACAAGAGGATAAGAGAACAGTGAAGTGATAGCAGTGAACAGGACAGGCAGGGACATCTGCAGAGCAGCCTCTCAGTCCTGATTTGCAGAGGGTAATGATGGCAAGCTCTCAGTTCCTGCTCATGTAATTCAGATCTGCTACAATAGAAGCAGTCTGTAGTATCCTTGGAGCTGTTCCAGCTGCCAGTGATCAGCCTGGTAGCATCTCACATGTGTTTGATCCAACGTGGAATTGTCTGAGTTTCAGGAAAAAGGGAGGATGAGTTCTGGGCTGAACTTGAGGGAAGAGCTCATTGCTAGCACAGATACAGCTGCTGCAGCTTCCCCTAGTAAGCTGCACTCTTAGGAACATGTCTCCTTCCACTTCCTCTGCAGTGGTAAATGCAGAGGCTTTCTGGCATCACTTTGTCTCCTGTACAGGGTTATAAAAGTGCAGTTAAGCACTGGACCATTTTACTGCCCTGACCACCCAGCTACAATGAAATAGATTAGCAATGCTCCTTGTGGATCCCTTCCAATGCAGGACATTCTATTATTCTTCCAGACTTCATTTAAGCTCCAAAAAGAACAGAGAACAATCTGTTTTGTGGCCCTGACTCTGCTCAGTGGATTTAGGGGAGAGTTCCACACAAACTTGAGCTCTACAAAGGAACCTGACAAAAGAAGGGACACAGATGACAAAGTTCATGGCTCCAATCACCATTTGATTCTTTATTTGCTGCTGCCAGAGAAATTATGCTGTTGCAGAGTATTTGTATGTTGATGATAACCATCAAAGGCAGAGAGTATATGAAATAATTAAATTGGTAATTACTTACTGCAGTAAAATGCCCCATTCCCCTCTAAGAACATTCTCCCTTCCCTGTGCCTTGCTTACCCTCCTGCAAAGCACAGGAAATTAGCAGCTGAAGGGGTTAGATTGTAAAAATGTCCCAGTGAAGAAAACCCTAAAGCAGTTGGTATCTACATTAATGTAGATACCTGGGCTTGAGCATGGGCTCCTGCCTACTGCAAATACAGTCTTCTTATATTTATTTGACACCTACAAAATTAAGATCTAGATGACATGCTTAGCTTCACTAAAAGGATTTCTTTAAATAATGTCAACTCTTTCCCTCCTCACTTTGATTATGTCCCTCCCAAAGTCATTCTCTATAGAGACAGATTATTACTCCGCAGGTAGGAACCAGCCAAAAAGCTTTTTGAAGATATCTTTGACAAATTTAGCTGAATTTTGTTTTTGTACAGAGAGGTTTGGGCTAGGAACTACCAGTGAGAACACATATTTGTGTGTTCCTCTCCTGTGGAATGTGCAGGAGTCAGTGCTGAGGAGCTGACAGACAGAGCTGGTCCCACTGAGCTGTGCCTCGGGCAGGGGGGCTGTTTCCCCCCAGGATCATTCCTGCTCCTTCCAGGTGTGTAGCCCAATTATTATGCCAAAAAACAGTCCACAAAGATGGCTCAGGAACAAAATGCTCACATGTTGTGAAATGCATTATTAAGTTTCAGTTGTCAGCTTAAAGCCTGATGCTGGTGTTGCTGCCTTAAAACACGCTCCTTCTCCATCCCTTTCTTTAATTGCTCCACAGTCAGCTGGTCTGGAGCATCCAGCTTGGATCATCAGGGACCACAATCACTGCTGCTGCACCGAAATTGGTTAAATTTGGCTGGTTTACCTCACTGGAGGCTCGGGTCACTTCTTCCCAAACCAGGCAGGGTTTCTATATCCATTCCAAATCGACATCTGCCCTCTGAAGTGCCCTCAGTGCCTGCAAACTGAGCTCCTGAAGAGGTACATTCATCTGACAAACAAAATATTTAGTGTCTGCTAAGACAGAGGCTCACTAGAACAGGCCATCCACTTAAGCAGAGAAAATATAAGAGGTTGTGTTCAATGTACTGTATACAGGAGTCCCTGTTTCAGCATATACCCTATTAAATTAACCAGAAATGAGTGTTCATCAGTCTCTAAGGGAAAGAGCCTGAAGCCTTTTCTTTTCTCTTCACATCAGACATTCATCAGGCCTTTGATCTTACTGCTCATGACTACGTTGGCTTACAGAAAAGGTCAGGAAACAGCTCTGCAAATACAAGTAGGTTTTCCAAGGGCTAAATCCCTTAGTTCATAGGTGGGAATTTTTCAATAACATAATGGTCAAATGCAGCAGGTCAATCGTGTTCTTTTTGTTCAGTCAGGCTGTTGAGATTGTATGGAGATTACAAATTCCCCCTTGCTTCTCTCCAGAAGCAGGATGAATTCAGAGTCAGGGTAAAGTTATATTAGTTTTGCATGCTCAAAATCTTTCTACTTACTCCAGGCATCCTCTTCAAGAAAATTCATTCTGATGACTGTCAAATAATCTTCCAGGGTCTGGCAAACAGCTCAGTATTTAGGGAAAATGGCTGGCCTCAGCTATTCTTCTGAATGCTTCTTTGTACTTCTGGTGGAGCATGAATACCTCCTCTGCTTTGGTAAGGAGGTTAGAGATACATCTAAAATCATTTGCTCTCACTCAATCTGCTTAAATGCATGGAGATAAAGCACAGGTTTGGTTTTGTTTGAGTGTCTCATTCTAGTGCTTCTTGTTATGTAATAATAACTACTGGGAACAAACCAGATGTCTTTTGTCATAAAATTCTGCTCCGAGACAGGTGAATCTCACACAATCCCTTGCTGAATTGGGTGGCAGAGTCCCTCTGTAGAAAGCAGCCCAGCTCTCTCAATTTTCTTCTCTGATTTTATTCCTAAAATACACTAAAAACAAACTCCTGAACTCAGGCTCTGGAGAGAAGTTTAAAGCCTCACTTGCAATCTGCACATCCCCACTTGGGGAGGGAGAGCCATCGTGCAGGCTCCCTGACAGATGACATCTCCTGCGGTTATGACTCCATAAAGGGGCCCTTCTTGTGCTTTGTGAAGCTTTTCCAAGTGATAAATGGTGTTTTCCTGTCTCTCCATATCCATCAAAACCTCTTCATGAATTTGATTGCACTCTGAAAGTGCACCCTTGCCATAGAAATGAATTAATATCAAGGGGAAAAGTCAGTTTTCTGCTAATTCACATCATTTTTTTCATTTGTCACATTATCTCCTCAGCTTTAAAATCCCTAATTCTCTGGGTATAAGCTACTGATTAATGACACAAACTTTCACCACTGATCTCTGCACTTGTATAAAGCATGAAAAATGTAGGGGGAAATCAGTCCATCCACAGTTCTCTGCCCTGCCCTTGAGTCTCTGTGGTGACCTGCTCCAGCAGATGTGTTTGGTGGGATGTCATGGGTAAATTAACAAGTCTGATGATTTCAAGAGAAAAGCTGTCAGGAAGCTGAGGGAAGAGCACTGCATTGTCAACTCTTCCTTCAGAGTGAGGACGATCTAGCCTAGTTTCCCTTAGAGAACACAGTCCTGGTGGTGCAGCACAGGGAAGGTTGACTCTTGAGATGAAGGTTTGCTGTAAAGAAGCTTTTGCTGGAGAAGCAAATCCTCTGGTAAATGCATATTTGCATGAGCTTTTGTGATGGCTTTTTTATCTCACTAACTTCTTGCAAGCAGAAATCTGGCCAAATGTTTGTAGAAATCAAATCCAAAGGAAAGCAAGCACCACAATGACCACTTCTTCCAAGGGAAGGGAGCAGAATTTCCCAGACTCCATCCAGGAGCAATGTGTAAAAGCATCTGCAACAGCCCAGGTTTCTGCTGCTTCTTTATATTTCATGTACTCAGAATAACATCCAGATTTTGAGTCACTGCAGGCCACTGCAGGGCCATACTGCTTTTAGGGGAAAATTGAAAGCAGAGATACTTGGTCCCCTCTCTGATGCCTCACTGCTAAACAGCTCTGTCTTGCTTAACTGCTCTAAATTATACTTCTGTTCTGTCACATTGACTTATGGGCACTATGGCTGCTATTTTCTTTTTTAAACTAGAGCCAAACTGAAGTCTCCATGGATGAATAAATGAATTAATTTATTTTATTGCAGTACTCAGTCCTCAATAAAATGTCAGAGGTAAAGTGGGGTTATTTTTTTTTATGTTCTTGGATAGGAATATTCTGAGCACATGCTGTACACACGCTTCCTGGAGAAATTAATTATTGTTATTTTATTATTAGAACAGTTGAACACTTGCATGGAGTTTTACATCTTCAAAGCACTTTGCAAACATTTAGCTAATTAATTAAAGTGCATTTCATGCAAATCCATTTCCATCTGGATTTACAATGAGTCCTCCTTTACGGGGAAATTATGTCACACATAAACTAAACTGAACCGAGGCGGCTGTAGCTGTGAGCAGGAGCAGTGGGAGGCGGGCAGTAATGATGCCTCTACAGCTGTCACCCTCGGCTGGGGTCTGGCAGCTGCAGGGCCCCTCACTGCTCCAGACAGCCCCTAATACCCAGAGACCCGCAGCTCACAGCCCCACGCACACCCACAGCAAGGTTTAGAGACAGCCCGCTGGCCTTATTTCAGAGGAGAGCTTTGGAAGTGCTGACGGCTGCCTGTTGTTAGCCGCGCTCCTCCGTCCTGTTTTCCTCATGGGGTTGACAGCAATTATTTCAGCCTTACCCCCAGCCTGAGTGATGGCAGTGCCATCCTCTAAACATCTCTGTCCTGCAGATGAAGATCACATTCGTGGCAGAGACTTTTTTACCCCTGGTGGAGTTCAATGAGGCTTGAAAGACAGCGAGTGCGAGTGACTAAATGGGAACATTGCTTTTGACAATGGGGCACGGGGGAACCTGTGGCTCCTTGGTCAGCCTTCTCCAGCCCCTGTGACAGGGCTGGCTCTGCCTGCCAGCCCAGCTGCCTCCCACACTGAGCTCTTAAAGGCAGAGATGTGCTCAGTCACTTGGATCAGGAGGAAAGACAGTCCTTGATGCACTCAGAGATGCCTTTGCTGCCTCACAAAGGATTGATCTTGGTGCCTCCAGAAGATATTTTGCCAATGATTTTGAAATTATCTACAGCACTTACTCGGTGACCAGCACAAGCGCCAGAAGTACCAGACACTGTTCAGCAGAGGAAAATAGGGTCCTAAAATTGAGGAGCTCCTGCTGTCTTAAATAGATGAAGTCAGAGCCACCACCCAACAGCCTTGGCTAAGGGCATCTCACTGGCAGCCAGCTGCTCAAAACTAAACATATAGAATGTACATATGCATGTTATATATATACACACAGTGGTTCATGTGAAAAATAAGAGGTGTGATCAATCATCCCATCAAGAACGGTGGAAACACTTCTGTGAGAATGAAAAGGGGAAAGCCACAGCTGTCAGAACTCAGAAATTTTAAAATATATTAGGATCAAAAGGAAGATTTACAATACAGATGGCCACTAGATTTGTTTGTGGTTCTGGGGAAAATACTTTAAAAGTAAATATCAAAATACTAAAAAAATTCAATCTGAGTGCAAGACAAAAACATTTAAACAGGAAGAATGCTTAAGCAGCAAAATAATTAATGTCATAGTTGTCCCATCTTCCATGTTCTTTAAAAAAAACCTATATGTTCTATCAGAAGTTTCACATAAACTGAATAGTTTGTATGCCCAGTTAAGCTTAACTGGATGAAGCTTAGAGAAGTCTGAAATGAGAAATTTGATGAGAATATTAAATATTTTATTCTTAAACTCCATAAATGGCAGAGTGAAGGACACCTTCACCTACAAACTGATGTAAAAACTGCCTTAGAAAGAGATCAGCACTGGAGGGAGGACTCTCAGCTGACAGCACAACAGAGCAGCTGTCCCAGACCAGCAGCCTCTGGGGCTTTGCCAGGCTCGAGGGACAGTGGAGATAAAACTGCAGAGGTGGGAAATTCCAGGGAAAGAGCAGAATTGTGAAGGGATGTTCTAGAGCAGTCAAGGAAGAGAAGAAAAGGAATGTAGCTTGTAGCATTGACCTAGTAAAAATGACCCAGAGGAAGAGGAAAAGATTTCACCAAACATTTTAATTTATTTTTCCCCTTCTGTATGAAGCTGAGATTTTGGCACTTCAGCCAGTGTTTTCCAGCTGAAAATTAAAATACTCTCCTTTAGGACTCCAACTATTTTTTACAATATTCCCATACTTTAAGGAAAGCAGATATGTCTTTAATATTTTTCCCTCCAGTGAAAATGAAAGTTCTCTTAAAAATGGGCTTTAATGAAAAACGCTGATTGCTGTAAGAATCTGTACAGTCACAGTGACATAAGAAGCATGGTAAATTGTGTCTATAATACTTTAGAGCTATTCCTCTTCTCTGCTTGTGTCACTGCTATTGGACTGTGTGGTCAGACACATTACAACTGTGGCCCAAGTCCATGAAAATCCTGTTCTTTCACTTAATCAAGAGCAGAAAATATTGTTGAACCCTGGTGCAGTCAAGAGAGCTGTGTTTTCCTTTAGAACCTATTAAAGAGGAATAAGACCTAAGAGGAGAGAAGTAGGGTGAACGAGATCTCAGAACAAGCAGAAGCTCATGGCTATGTTTGCTTTCTGAATTCTAAAATAGAAATTGCAACATTAAATTCTAATGCACATTTTCTGGAAGGGAAGAAGGATCAGGTGAAAGTTAGCTCTGAATAGGCATTTTCTGCATCATGGCTGCATTCCAAAGGGAAGCCTCCTTCTAATGATGCCCTTTGGCTCTTTATGTTATATCTATCTTGGTTTTCCACTTTGATGATCATTTCTAAATTGTTTCTTATTATTGTAATATTGGTTATTTGCAGAACGCTTCAAGCAAAGTGTTTTAAAATACAATGTATAAATACTGTTGTAACTACTACTGATAATCTCTACCATGCCTGCAAGAGGTTTCCCAGGCTGGGAAGGGAGGAAATCCCAAAAGCTCCTGCAGAGGGTTAAACTCAGGGTTTCTCTTGTTTGAGTATTTTTGAGTGCAGGAAAGACCAAATTTTTATGTCATCACAGGACAAAACAGAACTCCTCACAGTGAGACATGAAGTGGCTCCAAGGGCTGCACAGGGCCATGGCCTTGGCTCCTGGAGAACAACAACTGTTCCAAGACGGGTGACAGCCCTGGAAAGTAAAGCAGCCTGTAGACAATCCCCAGTTTGGCTGGGGTCTCTGCCAACACATTGAGAGCTGCTCATCTTCAATCCATTCCCTCTTCAGCCCCAGTGATAAGGGAGCACCTGCTCCTGGTAGGTGAACATCTCCATGGCATGACACTACCATGCACTGACCACTGCCCTCAGGGTCTCTGCTGTGTGCAAATCATGGCCCAGGCTGAGTTTCCTTTCCCCCAAGGAGGGAAGGGCTCCCCCTGCTACCAGAACAGCCAGCAGGATTAGTCATGAAAGAAATTCCTCAGCAATATAGTTCATACTTGGCTGCTGGGTGCTGGGGTTTCAAAGTCTGGCCCCCAGAGGCTCCCTTTCCAAAGCACAGGAGGCAAAGCTATGCATGGATTATCTCTTGGCAAACACTGGCTTTAGCTAGAGGAATCTAAAGGGAAGTTATTTAAGAAATTATTTTCTTTTCCCTTTATGCCTTGCTGCTTTCTTGCTTTCCTCAGACTCAATTTCTCTAGCTGAGCTTCAATTTTCAGCTCTGTGTCACCTCTCTGAACTAAAGATTGAATTTAGTGCAATGAAATCACTGGAGATATTGATCCATCAAATTCAGATCTTGCTCTGCTTTCATGCTTCATACTGCTCATGTGTTTTGGGGTAGCTTGATGGTTGAAATGACTGGTGAATTTTCAGATTGTCAGAGTGCAGTCCAAGAGACTTCTTGCTTTTCCCCCCTCCTTTTACTGCTTTTCAAGTCAGTGTCCAGCTAAGGAACTTCTTATGCGTGTTGTTCCATGGTCAAATGATCCTAATGAAGAGGCCTTTTTTCCCAACAACATCCTATCTTCCTAATCTGATGGAATCAGCTGGCTCACCTGGAAGGATGAGCTCTGGAGGCTTGAGGTTGCAACAGGTTTGGAGGGACAGATTAAGCAGGCCATCAGCATGATCTTCTGGGTTGTCCCCACCCCCTTGGTCCTTGCTTTATTATTAAATACTGAATTGAGCAGTCCATTTTTCACATTGCTCATATTTGTCCCCTCTCTAAATTGCTTGGAGAGGCAGCAAACAAAGACTCCCGTGGCCCACACTCTGCTTTATGTAATGAACAGACAACACGTGGAACAGTCTTCAGAGACTGATGCCATGGCTGGCTGGGATCAGCTATACAGATGCACCTTTCAAGGCATCCTTTGAAAAAGGGACTTCATAAATCATTCAGTCATCACCATCTTGAGAGTGCTCACACCCCCTGACCACAGGGCAGGAGCACAGCAGCTCAGGGGATGCACAATGTCTTGATTCAGGGGGTTATTTTCATTTCTTTAGGCTGCCAATATCCTGTAACATTTCAACAGCCAAAGAACTATTTGTTCTTGGGCACCATTTTCTGAACAGGGAATCTGTCAAGTACATTTGCATGATTTAATTCCAGAGGCTCTGTTTGTTTAAGCCCTGATCCTCTCCAGGTTTTGAAAAGTCAGTTTTTCCCTGCATTTGGTAAAGGCTGATTTCTTCCATCCCTCAAAAAACCCTATGAAGCTTAAAATGAGCCTTCATTTTCAATCCAAGACAAACAAACAAAGTTTGTGTCCTTCCACACTCAGCTGCCTCCCCTGTTCTTGGAAGCAGATCTGTTGGTTTGCTCACACTCCCAGACTGGCTGCCTCTCCTCCTCCAGCACACACCAAGTGTGGGCACAGGGTCTTCAGGGCTGGCATGAACAGCCCTCCTGGCAGGACTTCTTGGGGAGAGATGTGGGGAAAAAACCCAAGTGAATTCACGAAACCTCCTTCCTGCCATTTTGCGTCTGGTATTTGGATTATCCCGGGTTTAATCGTCTGGATTGCAGCTGAATATGAGCTGGCAGTGTGCCCAGGTGGCCAAAAAGGCTGACAGCATCCTGGCTTGTGTCAGCAACAGTGTGGCCAGCAGGACAAAAGCAGTGATTGTCCCTCTGTTCTTGGCACTGGTGAGGCTGCACCTCAAATCCTGGGGTCGGTTCTGGGCCCCTCACCACAAGAAGGACATTGAGGGCCTGGAGAGTGTCCAGAGAAAATGGAGCTGGTGAGGGAACTGGGGCAGGAGTCTGATAAGGAGCAGCTGAGGCAGCTGGGGGTTCAGCTGGAGAAAAGGAGACTCTGGAGTGACCTTTCTGGTGTCACAACTCCCAGAATGGAGGGTGTAGCCATGTGGGGGTCGAGCTGTCCTCCCACATAACAAGGGACAGGACAAGAAGAAATAGCTTCATGTTGTGCCAGGAGAGGCTTAGATTGGATGTGAGGAAAAATTTCTTCATCAAAGGTTGTCAAGCACTGGAACAGGCTGCCCAGAGCTGTGGTGAAGTCACCAACCCTGCAGGTATTGAGAAGATGTGTAGATGTGGCACTTGAGGACATGGGTTAGTGGTGGGCTTGGCAGTGCTGGGATGTTCATAATAGCTCTGTCTAATGTTGGCTCTCTAGTGTTTCATAAGAAATGTGAGTTCATTCCTAGTATCAGCCTGAACATAGACACACACATTTTTCTACCTGCTGGCCTATTTCCTTCTGGGAACTTAAAATCTTTCTGATTATCCAGGTATCTCATTCAAATCAGCCAGTGGACATTATGATTTTTACAGAGGCAGAGGCAGATACAGTGTGGATCACATAAACCTCATTTTCCCAGGTGCACAATAATCCAGCAGTCACTGCCTTTTTCCAGCACAGCTGTGGTGAGGAAGGGCTGTGCTTAAACCACCTCACTTCTGCCCATCCACATCTAGATCCACCAACCCATTGTAGTCCTAAAGGATGAGAACCCCTGGCACCCTTTTCCTTTGGTCTGTGTTTCTAAGTCATTCTTGGAGCAGCAGCAAATCCCACCCTCCTCAGCCCCCCCAGGTCCCAGAGGAGCAGAATGCTGTTAATTAATTCTAATGAACATCAGACAGCCACTCTCTCTCTACATTGGGACAGGGGTTACTTTTATCTTCATAATTTGCCTTCCTTGATCTGATTTCCCCCCAGTTAAATTAAATCTCTGTCTTCTGTTTCAATTGATTTTTCTTTTCCTGCTCTCTTTTTAACTGAAGTAAGTTTACATAAATGTAAAAGTAACAAGACAAAGTCTCGGAACAGACACGTCAGCTATTTAATATGGCACAGGCTGTTGTAAAGCAATAGTAATGTAGTTTAATTTGTATTTTCATAACTCATTCAGTTTCCCCTCCCCTCTTCCCCCCTAACCCTGAAAGCTAAATTATATTTAAATGTCATGGGGTGCTGGGAGATTGGCTGAAACTGCCTGACCCATTGGACCATACATTTGATGCAAGAGCCATGAAAGACTCAGACTTATGTCACAGAAGCAATATTTCTTGTATTAGCTATTTATGGATTTACACATATTTTCATTTTTCAACAGTAAATAAAATAAATAACAGGCACCAAAAGGCTGGCAGCATGACAGGGACCTTTATAAGATGCAGAACAATTAAAAAATTAAAAGCAGAGAGACTGTAAATAATTCTGTGGACTTGATTTGTGACACGTGCATGGGTAATTGCTGCATTCTGTGTTTTAAAGTCATCATTATATCTGTGTGGGGTCAGAGAAGTTGGTGTCCTCCAGAGAGAAGGAGGCTCTTTCTGTAACATGAGACCACTCTTGCATGGGAATCTGGCATGGCAACAACCTGGGGATAAGACAAGAAATAGCTGGAGAACTAATGGGCACCTCTGGTTATGAAAGCTATTTCTTGGAAATAGTAAATCTAATAAACTTGGAAAGACTTGGCTTTACATAGGCAAATGTGATGGCTGCCAACAGAAAACAGGCTTAATTATTTGAAGAAAAAAAATCAAAACCCACAATATTTCAGGGGTTATGAATAATGAGGGACAATATTTGTATCTATTTGGACGAAAACATAATGCAACAAGCCTTTTGGATTGTGGGCAAAATTTAAAAGTATTTACACTGTCTGTTGGGTATTACTTGGAGATGGCCAAGGAAAACCCTGACTTAGGAGACTCCTTGTAGGATACAGTGGCTCCAAGGGCTTGGCCCTGTTTGCCTGGGAAGCTGTGATGGAGGGTGACAACTTGCACTCATTTTCCCTGGATGATCTGACAGCTCCTGGCTTTCTGACTGTCCTTGTCCTCCCAGTTTTAATTGGATAAAAAGGTTCCATCAAGAAGCAAGCTTAAGCCCGTGCTTAACTTTCACTACATTCAGCCTAACTAAGACTCCTTTAGGTCTTAAATCACTGCAGCTTCTGGCACTGACTTGTGGGGTTTAGGCCTAAAGCCAGGACAGATGTGTCCACACAAACAAATATATATATATAAAAACCATATAACATTTGCTGTCATGGTAGCAGCAGGATGTCTGTGTGCTGCTGCTGCCTTGGTAACAGTGTCTGTGTTTGTCTGCCCCTGGATCCTGAGCTGCCATGGGATGGGGTGTGGGATATATTTAAAGGAAATAAGTTTTTTAAAAGCACAGGAATAAGAAAACCTATCAAGACTTCTGTCTGCCAAATCATGATCCCTTTTATACACCTCCTTACAGCCCCTACATGCACTTCTGCTCTTTGTTATAACTAAGGAAGACTGAAGACTCTCCAGAGTATTTTTTTTTTCCCTGTGCTTGTCCTCAAAGGCCCACATATACTAGACAAAGGATGGATAAAATTTAGGGGAAAAATAACAGCATTACAACACAATGAAATGTGGGCATCAGTGAAGACTGTTTTATTTGGTGAATTCTTTTTTCTCCAAAGAATGAATGCATCAGAGCACCACCAATAACACACCAGGGAGAAGGAAAGTGGTGTGAAGTCAAGCACATCTGCCTTGGTAAAAATCGTGGTCTTGTCCATTCTCCACAGCAACCACTAATAATTGGAGAGATTTCTGAATCCCCAATTTTCTAATATAATAGTTAACAACACAAAGCATTGATACCTAACTGTTGCAGTTAGATTAATAAATTTGTTGGGTGCCTGCAGAACAGAAATAAGGCAGCCTGCTCAAACTCATAGCCAGAATTCAAGGGAGTCATTACCACATTGGCCCTTTACTGAAAGCTGTCTTGAATAATTAGATTTATGTGTAGCCATAAGTTATCTTGAAATTAATAGTTCTACAAATTTCAAGATAAAAATCCCAAACCCTAGGCAATAAACATCAATCCATTATAAAGAAGGAATGTAGGACCACTGTAACTGTGTGAGGGTCATGAGAACACTGCTTAGATCAGAAGAAATCAAAGCTATTGCTTCCATCTTATGCAATCATGCTCATAAACTGAGAGATCCTTGAAATTCCCGTCCTGATTTTTCTTGCATTGGTTTAAAAAATCATTCTCACTGGTTTTATTAAACTGGAAGTGTAAATCATGGTCTGACTGCCACTGCACCCCAGTCACTAGAAATTTTATTTATCTCTTCTGAAATTAATGCTTGAAAGGACACAATAAACCACAAAGAAGAGTGGGAGAAAGAGCAGGGAAGGAAAAAAACCAACAAAACCCCTGAGAGACAGGGCTGCATTAGGCTGTGTTTGATTGCAGATACCTCTCTGATGGCAGCGCCCTGCATATTGTTCTTCAAGTACTCATGCAGTCAAAATGTGGGAACTCTCCCTTTGGGATGGGGATGAACTCTTCTGCAGGGCTGTCTTCAGCTGCATATGAAATGGATTTTTTCCGTACTTCAGAAAGTTTGGTCAATTGTGCCTGCCTTCACATCCCTGCTCGTACCAGTGGTGGTGTTTTACAGGCTGGTTTGCTGTGAATTTGGCCAAGAAATGCTGCAGACTCACTCCTCATGAGCTGGTGAATCCCCAGTCCCCAGTGCCATTTCCTTTACCATTCCAGTTCTTGTCAAACACCAGATTTCTATAGAGAGCCATGTGTGATATCAGCTCCTGGATGCCTTTTCCTGCAGCTTGTACCAGTAACACAGCAGAGCTGGGTTTCACCAAAGCCTGGTAATGAAGGGCTCTGTAATGTATCAACTGAGCCTTACAAGGCCTCATCTCTAGTAGAATTGTATATTTACAAGGAATCTGATTTTAAAAGCAATGTAAAAATATATGAGCATGGAGAAATTCTTTTAAGAATGGCTGATTTCTGCAAACTTCTTCAGCTTTTATGGAAAAATTCTATAGAAATCCAGGGGAAAAAATGAACATCTCTGAAGAAGTTTGAGGTGAGAAGGTTAATAGAAAAATCATATCTCTGGTGTGGAATTATTTTTTTTTTGGTGCACCTCAGTATAGCATTCTGTAGGCAGCTAAAAGGGAAAAAAATCTATCAGAAAGTAACATTTTCTAATCTAGTTTGCTGTAGTGCAGCCCTGCAAAGAAATAAAGACTCTCTCATCCCAGGAATCTAACAAGTGTGAAAAGCAGATAGGAAATAATTTGTCAATAGATTTGCAGATATCAAATGGACGCGAGAGGTTAGACCGAGCACAAACCTCTGCACAGAGCTACAACTTGTCCAACATTTTCTTCAGCAGCTCAGGGAAAGCAAATCGTTTTCCATGAACCTTTTCAGTGGAGGGCAATAAAGAAGCAGTCCCTCAGCAGCTGCTGCCTTTAATTGCTTTTCAGGTGTTCTCAACACTGGCATCTCTCCACTGCTGCACGGACCAAAATCCAAAGGAAGAATTCAAGTAAGATACCATGGGGAAAAAAAAAAATCTCCCTGGTTTAGAAGTCTGTTCAGTAGGTTTCTTTTTGAAAACAGGGTGTACTTTTTCAAAGTTTGCATTTGTAAGGCAAATGTGGGCATCCTGATGACCAAAATAAGTTGGTGTGGGCACTTAATTCTTTTGGCCCCTTGCAAATTCACACTAAGATCGCTGATCCAACAACAAAGGGAATGCTGGGAGCTGGTCCAAGCAAAGCTCTGATTCAAGCTACTATGCACCAAATCACAGCAAACACTCCAGTGATTTCATCTGCTCTGAAAAGAAAGCCCTAAACATCAGTAAATGCACCAGAAATTAGCTTTCCCTGGCAGTAAGATTTTGTGGGTTTATTTATAGCCTATTAGTGCTCGTGGAAGGCAAGGAACAATAATCTAAACCAGAGTCAGCAGTTCTGCTGCTAGTTAGAAAATATGCCATTTTAACAACTCTTTGCTCCTGGTCCAAAACCCCTTTGCCTTTTCCTGCTCTCTTGCCTGTTCACCCTCACGTCTTTTTCATCTAGGCTGAGGGGTCCAGGCTCCAGGAATTTCCCTCACTGCTGGGCAATTTTAACCACAACACAGAGAGGACAGAACTGCTGAGAAGGCCCAGAAGGTGACTGTTCTCTCCCAGAAATACTCTGGTAGAAGTAACATTTTTTTCTTTCCCTTTTGGATCCAACTTTGCCTCACAAAACCTTCAACATTTTAGGTGAAAAGCGTTTTCTTTCCATAAAAAGGCCTAGTCTATCAAAAAAAGCCACTTGAGAGAGAAGAATAGCTCTAAGAGATATTCTCTGGGTAGTGACACAGTATTATCAGAACCCCACATCCCAGCCCCTACCTGAAGAACTCCCTTTCTCCATGCAGCAGCCTCCAGCTTGTTCCTTGGTTTGCCTGTCAGAGAGAGCAGGGGGGTGTAGGGAAGCTATAAATAAAGCTGCAACAGGCAACACCAGCCTTCTTTACCATGGGATGAAATAAGAATGCAGTTGTTCTTGGTTACTAATTGAATAACTGAGTTACAGGGGCACCAGAAGCCCCATGGCTGGGTTAAATGGTGCCCAGGTCTGTGGAGGGGCTCTCTCCTCTCCTCTCCTCTCCTCTCCTCTCCTCTCCTCTCCTCTCCTCTCCTCTCCTCTCCTCTCCTCTCCTCTCCTCTCCTCTCCTCTCCTCTCCTCTCCTCTCCTCTCCTCTCCTCTCCTCTCCTCTCCTCTCCTCTCCTCTCCTCTCCTCTCCTCTCCTCTCCTCTCCTCTCCTCTCCTCTCCTCTCCTCTCCTCTCCTCTCCTCTCCTCTCCTCTCCTCTCCTCTCCTCTCCTCTCCTCTCCTCTCCTCTCCTCTCCTCTCCTCTCCTCTCCTCTCCTCTCCTCTCCTCTCCTCTCCTCTCCTCTCGCTGTTTGAAGAAGCTGCTGGATGAGAGGAGTGTCAGGGGCTGCAGGGTATGTCAGGAGAGGAGGTCACTGGTGGAAGGTGGGCTTTAGGATCTCATCCATGAGTGTGGATTGACAGGAACGGGCTGAATTGTAAGACCACTCCAATTTAAACAAGAGTAGTCAAAATGGAGTGATTCTTCCCTTAGACCCCACTTTAGCAAACTGTAAGTGGAAAAACTCCTCCCACACATAAGAAATGTTTACAATTCCTGCCAAGCAAACCTTTGCTTTGAGCATGTAAAGCTCCAGGCTCCTAAGGAAAAGGCTGACGCAAATTACCTGCTATACAGCAAAGAAAGCTGCTGTAGTCACCGTGTGTTGTAACAAAGTTGCAGAACCATATTCCCAGAAGAGATTGGAGTAGCAATGCACTGTGCATGTGCAGATCCATCACAGCACAGTGCATTCATGGGACAGGACAGACATGAGGAGTTTTATGCGTTGGGAGGAGGAAGGAGGCCTGCAGGAGAGCAGACTTGATTATTAAAGAAGGGATCACAGACCCTGAGGTACAAACCACTATCAGCTTCAGCCCCTGTAAAACCCATCCCATGCATACCTGGGCTCCAGTGCAATCCCCAGGAAGCAATGTCTCACTCCATGAATTCCAGCAGAGGACACATCACACCCCACTTAGGCTGAGGTACAGCCCAGAGGCTCAGCTGTGTGCCAGAAGACATTTATACCACATGCCAAGGCCTCAAAGTCTTGTTGTTAACTCAAACTAACCTCTTCCCTCTCCACTAGTGGGAATAACACTGGGTAGTTTCTCTTTTGTATACATGATCTTTTCTTTGCTGGAAATCTCAGGTTTGAATTATTCTGGAGCTCTAAGTTATCTGACACGTTTAATCATTGGCTAAGCCACATGTGAGAGTATAATTCTGAAAAGGGCACCTGGGACGCAAATTCTGGTGATCAGTGTATTGTCTGTGTGGCCCACAGAAGAAAATGGTTTGGCTGCTCCTATTTAAACAGCAGCGAGCAGCAGAGCATAAGGAAAGGAAATGAAAGGTCTTAAATGAATCCAATTACTCATGCCATTAATTTAGATTTACTTGAGTAGCTAGAGCATGTTAAATAAACAAAAATTGATTCGTTAGATCATGTTCATTTGAAATTTGACCATGAGTGGATGGATATTTATTTTCCAGTCTAATAGTAAAGGTTTGCCAATATGTTTCTGTGGTATTTAAAAGGAGGTCACTTGATATTTTCATCTTGGATTTGCAATTATTCCCAGGATCATTTTCATCTGCAAGCCTTTTTTCCTAGATAAGTGCTGTGCTGATGACAGGTGTAGGTGATGCTTTTTTGCATGTTTCAATCAAGCTAGACACTCTTACAAAAGGGTGGAATGAACCCTAAGGTTTGCCTCTAGCTCATGTAAAAATCTGCTACTGCCCACAGGAGCCAGCTCTGATTTTTACTCTTGAGGGAAAACAGCAAAAGATTACTTGAAACCCGAATCAGTTAGAGAACTATAGCACAGGGAGAATAGAGTCTGAATGGGCTTTGAAATGAAGTCAAGACAAGAAGGTGCTTGTGTAGCAGACATGCATGCTGAGGCAGCTGAAGAACAATATTTCATATTAACTACATCCCATGCATTAGGAGGTGGGAGAAAAATGAATGTTTTTATTTAGAACCAAGGAATATTTCCCTAGCTCCCATTTCCTCTTGATAAAATCACTGTTGTCCCTATAACTCAAACATATCTGGAGGTGGAGACCTTTCTTTCCACCACACAAAAAATAGATGCAACTTTACCCAAAACTTCCCTGTGAAATGTTCTACCACAACCTTTTCCCTATGTTACACTCAGCAAGTATTATCTCCCCTCTGAATTGTTCTAGGTACTCAACCTCTGATAAGAAAAGAGTGAGAAATAGTTTCTTCTGTGGCTTAAAAATCTTAGTCTGAACCCAGGTAAAATGATTATAATGTAATGTGATTCTTAACCACATTACTATCGGCCAACATTTCCCGTCCATTAATAAGTTTCTGAGATGGTTCTCATGGATAAAAATGGAATTTAAAAGATAATTTATTGTTTCCTTCACTGGAAACAGAGTTAGGAAGCAGGCATATGTAAAAAATAGAATATTCGCTTATGTTTGGGGGTGGGTCTACATAATCTTCTCTCCAGAAGGTACGTCTGGATTTTCATCAGATATTGGTGAAATTTTGTGGGTATTTGTTCTCTTCATGAATACTGTATTCAGTTCCAGTCAGTCTGGTTTTTGTACACTATATTTAAGATGGAAAGACCTTGATAATATTGAGATAAAGCCCAGTTCTCCCAGCCATGGAATATGTGTTGACAGAGCAGAATATTAAAATAAGCTCTGTATTGTGAATTGCAGTAGCATTCTACCCATGGCTTGTAGAAAAATAACAAAGGTTTAGGTGGCAAAACTTGGATGTTCCTTTGCACTTTTTATTTGCTTATTTCATTTGGTGGTCATAACTCTTTTTCAACTCAGTTGGTTTTAACTTTTTCACTTTCCATGTCTCATAGTGCCTGAGTCAGTCTTCCTTAAAGAATGCCCTTGTAAATGAAATGTTATCCTCTCCAATGTACTTTTAAAGAAATTAAAGTACTCTTTAGTTCCTACTTGGAAAACAAAATCAGATCTGGCAGTTTAGGATTATTGCAGTTGTGTCAGGTTGTATTTCAAGAAGACAACTCGATGTGCAGTCTTCTAATTAAAATGAAAAGATATGATCAACTTATTAAATTAGCTTCCCATCTGGTAATTTTACTGTTTAAAATAAATTTCTTTTGTGCTTAA
Source organism: Vidua macroura (assembly GCF_024509145.1). Classification (NCBI taxonomy): domain Eukaryota; kingdom Metazoa; phylum Chordata; class Aves; order Passeriformes; family Viduidae; genus Vidua; species Vidua macroura. Next base: position 15,980,456 of record NC_071582.1, read on the forward strand.
AAAAAATCTGAAACCAGCATAACAAATGCTAAACTGATCTTAATACTGTTATTGCAACAAAAGTCTTCCAAAAGATGAGGGAAAAGTTGATAATCCTCACACAAAGTGTAGAAATAGAAGAAGAGAGCCAGTAGTGGGGCCTGACAATGATGAGTGTTTTACTGGCTCTAGATCAGATTTCATTGTAAGACTTTTCCCTGAAACTCACAGAATCCCCCTTCCATCAACTTCTGTGTATAAGGTGAATGACTCCTGCCCCTATTCTAAGTAGCATGAGGTGGATTTAGAAATAGATATATTTTATTAGTGTATATCACATGTGAATATTCAATATGCCAGAAAGGAGGGAAATTTCAGCTAAGGAGTGACTGTATTTCATGCAAAGCCATTGTCACACCCCCTCACCTTGCTCTTGGTGCCCTCCAGCAGTGGCAGCAGTGGCCCTTTGGCAGGGGAGGTGTGGGGTCAGGCCTGGCTCAGCTGCATTGCCATGTGTCCCCTCCAGACAGGGACATCAGGAATGTGGAAGTTCCCTGCAAGCTGTGACACTGCAGCTGCCAGCACTCAGCCTGGGCTCACATTTGCCCCTGCCAGGGTCAGCACCAGCAACACATACTCCACACCAATGTGTATATTTCTCCTCTTCTTCATCCCAGCACTAAGGGATGTGCTGAGAGCTACATCCTGAGAGCTGGGATGTCTCCAGCTGCTTTGGGACCAGCACCCACCTTAAAGTGATGCTCCTCAGGGAGAACAGCAAGAGGAATTACTTCTCAACAATTATTTCAAAGTGTTCTGATCCTTTTAACTGAGGGATTGTCTTACTTGGGGAAAAGAAAGACAAAGAAAAAAAAATCCAAGGAAACTCCAATGCAGTGTAGCTACATGAGTTATCACTTAAAAACTCCTAAAACAAGGCTTAAGCTTGAATACCCTTTAATTGAATTAATTCTTCTCCATTTTGTTCATTTGCATCCATGGAAATTTGTGTGTATAGCTCAAAACAGATTTTTCCTTCTTTCTGCTTCTCATCTGGAAAATCACTTCCTGATGCCTTGCAGACTCCCCAGGACTATCCATGGCTTATCCAACAATGTTCTGGCCAGCCAAGGTATTAATAAAGAAGACCAGCTCTGTAGTCATTCATACACATTTCCACTGCCAAAAGCTACACTGCAGGAAAGAAAGAATTGAAAAAATAGGGATCCACAATCCTGAATGCTTTATGAATCAGAAGAATTTCTGGGAAAGTAAAATCTAACAACTAGCATCTGCTGTACCTGGCAGCAGCAGCCTAGAATAGATTCAAGTCTTTCCAGGCTTATTGCTTATGGCTCAAAGCCACACTCCTGAAGGTGCAGAGGCTGTAGGGTCTCAGGGAGGAAGGATTGGAACCCAGTGCACCAGGTCTGGGAAGCAGGGTGAGAGGATGCGGGCCAGGTGATGAAGACAGGTCCATCATCTCAATGTTCTCCCTTTTCTTGGCTTTCCACTGCCTGGAGCTGGTAAATAAGGAGAAAAATTACAAAGGAACAGCTACAGACAACCACCTGCTGGAAGAGAAAGGAATACAACAGGAAGAATTACTCAGCTGGCTGTGAGAATAGCTGTTGGTCAAAGGCCCTCCCAAGGTGCTGTGTTCACGTCTGAGGATGGAGATGCTGAGACAGGGCAGAGCGTGGTGGGTGAGAGCAATCCCTGCTGGCAGCACAGCCAGGAGCACTGCCCTGCTCCCTGCAGGCATTCTCCTGTGCTCAGCTGTCAGCAAGGGACAAGAGCACAAGCTGCACCCGTGCAGTTTACACCAGTGATCATTTTCAGCCATTTTTCCCATGAGGAAAACCCACAGGGATTTCCATGGCAGCTTAATGGTCCTTAGCTTAGCTGAGTGGCCCTTGGCAAAGCTTTCACTGTGTCAGAAGAGCTGTTGTGCTGTGTTAGGGGAGGGATGATTTTTACTTCAGTTTTCTGCTACACTCAGAACACACTTTTTTCCCTTTCAATGAGTGCCCCCATTCAGCCATAGAGTACAGATTCAGAAGAATGTGTTTCCATCCAGTAATGGGTCTGGGATAAAGACCTCATCAGTCTGACATCCAGTTGGGATTCTGGCTCAGTAGTGATGAGCCAGTAACATTAATGCTGGATACTAAAGCAAGAAATAGATTTTTGGGCCTTAAATTGTTGTGTTCAGCTCCCTCCCCAGCAATCCTGTCTCCACAGGAATGGAAAAATAAAATCAGACAGAAGAATTCTGTTAGCAGACAAGGCAAGAAATTCAATACAGATGACATTTGCTTTGCAAAGCAATAAAAAAAGCTCCACCTGCTTAACAGTTAGGTACTTTGAGATAGGATTTAGCACAAAACATTTAGAACATTTTCAAAACATTGCAATGTTAAACACTCAACCCTCAGGACAGATGTGGGGTGGAGATGAGGAATTGGAGGCAGAGAGGTTGAACTGTGGCAGAATTCCAATTGGGACTCTTGGCTTTTGGGTTTTTATCCCAAGAGCAGAATGTCTAATTCTGCACAGCATTGCAAAGGGCAATCAGCATTTCAGCAGCCAACTGGGCATCTTTTAACTTGTATTCTCCAACACAAGAGAAGTGGGACCTCAGGGAGGTGATCCCACATGAGCCATGGTGCCTCACACCTACCCAGCTGCCAGGATTCCGTGGGTCCCAGGCCTGTGGACCATCTCCTGTCTCAGCAGTGCTGTGCTCCTGACAGCCAATGTTTGCAGCCTTAGCCAAGACCCTCCTGCACGTGACACTGATGATCCTGTCTCTGCTGCTCATTCTTCCAAGTCACAAACGCCAAAAACCTGTTTTTAAACAGGGAGCTCTTTTCTTACTGCAAGGGAGTGTGCCAGTGTTTAGCATGTTTAGCATGAGTGTGCCATGTTTAGCATGTGTTCATCGCCACAGAAGTGCACATCTGCTTTCTGCTGAGATGACATGAGATCCCCAGCTCAGCCTCGTGCAGGAAATAATTAAATTGTTTGTATTTAGACCCAAAGAGCAGCAGCTTCCACTCTTCTGCATGGGTCAGTGAGGTCCTAGGAAGGGCTACCAAGGAACCAGAGCAATTAGCATGTAGGCACCTAATCAGCTACTGCAAAATGGCCTGAAATACAAAGGAGAATAAAGCCTCTGCACATGCCATTTCTGACACAAACAAAAGCTTCAATTAATTTTGGAGCAATATGCAAAATACCTATCACTGTTTCATGGAAATTCAGAAACAACAGCTGCTCTTTTTGTGGCTGTTTGTTGCTGAGACCTAACAGAGGTTAAAAGTTCATTGTTTCCATTATCCTCAATATATATGTATATATACATAGCAATTCACAGAGGTATGGTGAGACTGGGTGCATCTATTGGCATTCTCTTCCTGGGAGGGGGGCCTGCCTGTGTGTATCTGCATGATGGAAAGATCTTGTTCATTAGCTCAGGATGCTCATATCATGTATATTCTATTAAGCACATATTGAATATGCATCTCATTTTCATTTCAATTAGGATCTGAGGGCTGATTTCATTCATGACTATTGATTCCTTCCAGGCCATTTGCATTTTATTCTGTTCATTATTATTTATAAGCTCTGTGCTCTCTGAGGAATTTAAACATCCCTCTCATGATTGCCCCCAAGTGATGAATTACACCCCGTCCTTCAAAAACCAACACAACAAGCCCCAGGTTCATCCTCTGCTCTTTCTGTGTATTTATGGGGCTTTCTGTGCTTTGCTCTGGTGCCTGCTGTTGGGTTGGCAGCAGGTGATGCTCTGCATGGTGAACTCAATTTACTGCATGACAAGCTGTGGGACCGCCTGGAGTTTTCCAGTAGAAAGACATATTTCAGCCCCAGCTCTGGTGGGAAATTTTTCCCTGCCCTGTCAGGGCACTGGGTGTCCAGGAGCAGTCGATAACATGACAGCTGAATCACAGACACCTCCTCTCTTCAGAAAATAACTCCCGGCTTTTGTCCCCGACTCACGAACCAGGACAAGAAACACTTCACTCCCAAATCCTCTCCCTCCCCAGGGATTCCCTCCTGCCTGACATTTCACAGTGTCAGAGTATTAATTAAATGTTCTCCCCCTGGTTTTGTAGGAAGGCTGTGTCCTTTTAGGCAAGATACTGTGTTTTAAGTGTTTTAGAGAAAGGTTTTAGTTCAGTGCTTTGCACACACTGATGTGTGTGGCTGAATTTGCTGGTCCCTGAACTCCACGGGGGTGAGTGAAGAACTGGAGATTCTTCCTGACATGTGGAGACTCCCCAATGCCTTTTGATGATTTGACAGTACTGTCTGAGATCAAATTTGCACAATCCCTAGCTTGGAATGAACAGACAGGAAACTTCAAAAGAGCCAGAATTGCAGTTTAAATTGAAAACAAGTTGTGTTTTCATTGGAAGAGCTATGCAGTAATTAATTGCTTACTTAAATGTAAGGTTAGATATGAAAGGTCTTTTGAGAGATTTAAGAAAGTCTACACATTAAATCTGATAGGAACATATGCTCCTAGATTGTTTTGATCTATGCTAACAGAGCTGGAAGGACACAAAACTGCAATAGAAGTAAAATACAAACTGAATTTTTCCAGATGTAGAAGAAAGAAGTTTGCTTGATAGAGTTTTGATGCAAATGGATGAAAAGAGGAGAGGAAAAAGACAAAGGGCATTAATTTTTCTTTCAACAAATTAACCCCTCTGTCCACAGCTCAGGCTTTCACACACCCATCAGCTAAAGCAATGGCATCACACCACGTGTGCAGTCAGACAGGAAGAAATGAAAGCCTAGCTATGAGGTCTGGCAGTGTTTTCCTCCACTCCCATGAGGATTCCTGTGTGATCATATCAAGGTGTAACAGAAGACACAAAGTCCCAAGACATTTCTCCAAAAACTGGCATTAAGGGCAGGCTTAAATTATGGATGGATGTTATCTAGAGATTACATTCCTGACTCTCCAGTGAGTGATTAATCATCACATCCTGGCTGCTCCTAAGGGGGATTAACATGGGAGGAAAGAGCTCAGTGCTGAGGATTCCCACACCAAAGCAGCTTCTCAGCCCACAGGCATATAGGATAGATGGAAAGGAAAGAAGGGAGTAGGAATGGAACAAAGACAGGAAATTAGTAGAGCTTTCACAGCTATACCACAGCTATACCAGGCATCATTTAGCAGAACAGAAAGAACGAGATGTTGGCCAAACTTTGAATTTCTTACAGCCAAAGGTACATTAGAATATATATATGCTTGCAAGGAGGGAGCAAGGGTTCCATGAGATGCCTCTGGTGTTTGCTCCCTCTGCATTAAGTCAAGGAGAGTTAGTTTCTAGAATTATTTTTGCCTGTGGTCAGACACATCCTGCTCTGAAATCCCAGCCAGTTTCTGGGCCATACTTGTAAAGAAATCCATCAAATTATTTGGATTTTCAGGCCCTTGTAAGCTGGGGCATCCAGCCTTAATTACAAACTCCTATTATAAAAGTTGCTCATTCTTGAAACTGTGGGTGGGGAGGATTTATTTCCAGATAAATTATCAATTTAGCCTGTACAGAGCTGCATCTGAGAAGCTGACCTCTTTACTGACAGCTTCTATTGGTAGATACATTTCCCTATTTCATTGTAAAAATAAAAGCCCACTTATAGCAACATACAAAAGGCTCTGTTGACACCAGAGACTACTCTTGGTAGAAGTCAATTATGTTATACATACCTCTTAAAAAAAAAAAGTTTTGTGATTCTTTCATATGTAAATTGGGTATTCCCTGATTCATCTTTAAATAAATGCCATTAATTTGTCTTGAAATAAATACCATTTATCTTCAATAAATGCTCTGATGTATCTGGGCTGATCAAAGGGCTCTGGTCCTTGCCTCTCCACTGAAGATGCCAAAGTGGTTCATGCTTCCCAAAACCCTCTCAGCATGGGTATTTCCCCCCTTGAGTCTAAGTTACCAACACCCTGCACAAAGGCAGAGCTGGGGGCTGCACGATGGAGATAAGACCCAGAATGAAGCACTCACAGATGGCAGTTGCCATAGAAGGTACAAAGGATTCTTTAATTAAGTCTTCCCTTCCCCTTATTAAAATTCAGTAAAGATTACCAAGGAATTTGTACTGTATCTTGAAAACAAATCATAACAATTACAGCAGACTGCCCCAGGCTGGCTAGATTGTAGCTCATTATTCCACAAAGGCTTGATGAATGTGTAAATTTATATAGAAGGCTTCTGCCTGTCATCATTGCTGTGCAAAGACTTCCTGCTTGCCGTATCCAGTTTTAGAAGGAAGACCAGCTGGCTAGAGTCCCTTGAATTATTTGTTGTTGTTGTTGAATTTTTAAAATACATATAAATTATGTCTCACATTTACAGTTTTTCTCCAAGCTGTCAAACAGGGACTCATTCCTGCTCTTTTTGATGCCATCTAACTCAGTTAACTCTCTGGCCCCACATCCCTTAAACATCACCAAAAACAATGGCTTTAAGATTCTAAATGTTTGTTTTTTAAATGCCACAGGCTTCCTCTTAAGGAAAAATGAAACTTTACAGCATAATTGTTTTATACCTATGAGCTTAATTGCCTCACAGGAATAAAACAGGAGATTTGCATACGTGCACATCTGTAAGGACAGTCTGTATTTCCCCACTAACTGATTAAATAATGGGTCAAGTAGGGTGGGTGAATCACTCATTATATGCATTTCCTCTTAAAAGGGGAGCTTTCAACAAAGATCAGGGCTGGATTTGATCCTCTCCATCACATCCTTTGCATGTGTGATTACACACAGAAGACTGGAGCAATGGTGTGATTTATTGGCAAGGCTTATGGATTATAGTGCCACGAGGGACTGTCAAGATGATCTTAGCCAACTCCCCTGCATAAACCAGACCAGAATATTTCTCTGAATTAGCATCTGGATGAAGATCAGATGTTGGAAAATATGTCCACTTGTAATTAAAACCTATCCATCAGTAGATAATCCACTAACAGCCCTGGGGAAATGAAGCAGGAGCATCATTCTGGGACATGCACCCACCCGAGCTAACATCCATGCCTGTTCCACCTCTGTGCTTTTACTGTTCTCCTGATTTTATACCTGAGACCTCAGGCTCCAGCATTGCATAGGGAACTCCTTCACCGTTCTCCTGGATATATTGCTCTTGTTGCAAGTTTAAAGTAATTTATCTGAAACTGGTTCAGCGTAAGTTTTCTGTAGAAAAGAGGGAAAGGTAGATTTTTGAAAGATAGTGCTTATGTGTTCTGTTTCCCAAATGCAGTGAAATGAATGTTCTTAGTCTGTCTCCTGCCTGGCTGTGGTGAATTCACCTTCTCTTTCAAGATTTTAAATGTTCAGATACACACAAATCCCATTTGCAAAGAAAATACCAGGTATTCCAGAGTGCCTGAGAGCTCACAGCACTATGTGAGCACTTTGCAAATATTTTAAATTCTGCTCATTTTGCCAATGGCACCTTGAAGCCAGGACTCCAGGGTCTTAACCCATCATTCTGGCAGCCAAGTTTAGCTAAATCAAACAGACCCAAAGTACAGCAGTCCACAACCTGCAGGTAGAGGCATGGGCTGGAATGCAATGTCACCAAGGCCACGAGGAGAGACTTGGCAAAGAAAAAGGGAGAAAAACTTCCCACAGGATGGAAAAAGACATAAGGGATTCTGGGTTTGTACTGTTTTTATTTTTGATTTTAAATGGCATTTCTCATTGCATCTCTGTGTAAGTAATCAAAAGAAAATATTCAGCAACCTTCTCCACAGCTAGTGTTTATTCTTGCTTTTATTCAAAAACACTTTGGTTGGGCTTGTCCAATAAATCAAAGTCTTCAGCTGATCATGAAATTAATAAATAAGGTGACACATTTGCTCTCCAGTGCAACTGAGATTTCCCATTTCATGCTTCAGTTGCCTGAAGTAAGAATGCAAGAGAGGGAGATTTTTTCCTGTGGTGGTAAGGAGAGCTGATGAAAGATTACCTTAAAATCCTTCATAAGGGACAACCAAGCAAGAGACAGGTTTGTTTGTTTTTTTTTTAACTTCCCTTAAAAAAGATATAAGCAAATAAATAAACAAAGTAGAAGGGGGCATACTTTATATTGATTTTCCTGCTCTGCCTGCATCATTCTCCCAGGGACTGCAGGGAGAGAGGAGCTGAGATGAGGAGATGCCATGGGTGTGTGGGCACAGCTCCAGGTGCTGCCCATGCCTGAGGGCTCCTGCTGCCAACTCCTGTGCACCCAGGGCTCTCCACTCACAGCCCTGTCCCTAAAGATGTGTGAATGTAAGAAACAGGAGTCCTCCAGTATTAAAAGGAAAAAAAAAAAATTGTACTGCAAAGATGCAGGGTGGCACAAGGGACTGATGCACTTCAAGGATTCCAGCAAGAAATTCAGCCCCAACTCATGTTCATGAATATACATGCACGTAACCCTGCCATGTATTCTTTACTAAAATGATCTCATTGATAAACACTGAGTTACATAAATAAATAAATAAATAAATAAATAAATAAATAAATAAATGTATCATCCAACTAACTATGGCATTTTTCAACATTTATTTTAATAAAGGGAGACAGGAGGAGGTCTGTGAATTCTGAAATATATTCTTTGCAGGGATAAAAGCATCTAGGAAAATATAAGATATCATTACTATTACTTAGAAGATGGCTTAATTATATTTTTGACAGAATGTTTGAAGTTGGATGGTGTGGTGAATTCTTCAGCAGCTAATGAAAGATTGCAGCCTTCCCTTCAGCTTGATAGATTCTAAATGTCTGTCTTATTAGTGCAAGGAGGGAAATTTCCTGTTAAGTGTGCTTAAGGCAATGGGGAACTTCAAAAAATAAAACATCTCTTTCACCTTCAGGAGAAAAAAAATTGAATATGGTCAGTGTTTCCTTGTGCAGAATACCAGAGTGTTCACTGGCACACAAATCTCTATCTCTCCAGCATAATTAATTTTTTTATTATTATTAAGAAATTTTGTTTTCCTTTCAAAGTAAATGGAAGAGGAGGGAACAATCATAGAGACTAGTAAAGCCATCTTTAAAAAAAATAGATTTGCATTTTGTTTGAAAAATAAGACAGGAGGAGAGTTGTGATTTTGCAGGATCTTGGTCACTAGTGGTCATAACAAGAAATGGTGCTGCTGACAGGCTGCTTCTCTCTCCCCTCTTCTTTCTTCCATACAATTTTGACACACAAACCTCCCACCCTCACATACTTATTTTTTATTTGTATAAAAGACCCTGAATGCTTATTAAATGTTAATTTGTAAATTAGAATATGCACTGAGTGCAAAAGTTTTGGCAAATCATGACTAAGATAACCAAAGTGATTTTGAAAAAAATTTCCAAGATCACTGTGATGTGAATCATTGTAAGAATAAAGAAAAGATGGTGCTACAAATGAATTAACTGAGGAGCAAAATAAGATATCCCAAAGGTATTGTGAAATAATGTCAAATAAATATGCAAATTCAAGTATTCATTTTCTAGAAGAAGTTGACTTGGAAGATATTCCTAACATTTTGTTCTCTGTCCTCCCAGAGCAAAAGTACTGGATGAAAGATTTAACAAAATGTTAGATAACCTTTGATAAGTCCTAATTCTTCTTTGATTAACAGTAATTAAGTACATCAGGTCCACATTTTCGTTTCTGTTTAAAATACTTTTACCTTTCAAATAGAATATAGTTCATTACAGACACACTTAGCAAAAGTGATAAGGGTTAATTTATTTTCCATTCTCAGTCTAGCCTTAGTACCATGGAGAGCCTGGATTCCTGGTCCCTCCTTCACCAGGGATGTTGTAGGATTTGCATCCTACAGAAAAAAGGCTCATTATCACTCACTGTGGTGATGAATTCGTGAGCTGAACATAAATTTCTCAGCTGTTGAAGAATGTATTAAATGCTCCCAATATACATTCTAGCAAGTTAATGAATATATATATATGCATGTGTGTATATAAAAATGCTAACTTATAAATAAATCTTCCTCTCCTCTATGAGTTTTTATGCCATAGTAAGTTAACCCCATAAGCCCTGGTTAATATTATTTTATAGAATTTCTGTTTATGCCAAGGGAATTACAGGCTGGTTGATGCCACCTCTGGGTCCTGGGCTGGGAAATCAGGAATTATGGAATCTACAATTCATGGGAGCTTCTTAGAAGGTGAATGCAAAAGACAAAATTGGTGTTAATGATCTGCAGGATTAAAAAGAGACATGGAAACCCCTGAGCTAGACCTGGCCTCCTTGATTCATAGCCACCACTGATATTAATTCAGCTCCTCTGCATAAAAACACCAGGCTGCCACTGTGACACTCCCTGTTCCCTTGGATGTCCAACCTGCCCCAACAGGAACCTTTCATCTGCAGTCAGGCAGGAGATCAAGAGCTCTCAGTTTTAGATAGAGCTGATACCATTCCCTCTGTCTATATCTGGCATTTCAATATTACTGACTGAGCATTACTCACTGTATCATCTTTTTGGTCTCCTTACAGAGGAAGAGATTGACAGCACGTTCAGCAATTCCCAAAGGATGAAACCCAGACATGTCCCTGCACCCTGCTCTTACTCCTGGCTCCATCTGAACCTCTGTTTCAGGACAAGGCCATCTCTACAGAGCTGGTGCACTCTTATTCCAGATTTCAGCTAGTCAGCCTGGGGTGAGATCCTAGGAAAAATAAGCTGGTCTTATTTTACTTTAGAAGTAAAGCTCATTCTTCAGACTTAACTCTGTCTTGGAGCTTAAGATGACTCTCTCAGACACCTGAAGCCAGCTCTATCCTCTCTAACAACAGATAAAGGAGAACAGATGTCTTAGTTTATTACTTTTTCCTTTCCCTGGTTCTATTGAAACCTCAGATTTTCAGAAAGTAGAGTGTAAATCAATGAGCCTTTCCCTATAATTATCATCAATAATTGTGCACTACAATTTCCAGAAAGCAGACTCTGCCTTTCCTGTTGTTTGATCCCCTCTCCTCTGCATGCTGCTGCCTGCAGGAGATTCAGAGGGCAGCAAGGCTGTGAAAACTGTGTGGGATGAAGCTCTAAACAGGAAAGAATCTGTTGTGCAAGATGCCTTTTGTCAGCTGAAAATTGCACTTGTAAAAAAACACAGAAACCCCAAAGCTTGTAGTTAAAGAGTAACATCTTTAGCTCTAATTTATACTGACAGCACAATAGAGCTATTGCTCAAGCTCTGCCTGCTCTCTCCCCATCACAGCAAGGGTTTTATTAAGTGATAAATCAATTTCTACAAGGCAAACTGGAGATTAAGTCCTTACCCAATGTTCATTTGCAATTGAAAGCAAACAGAAATACCCTGGGACAGGGGCTTGGTGACCCTTTTCAAGGGCCAAGCTTGAATAAACACCCCACGTGCCAGCACAAGGCTGAGATCAGTATTGCAAATCCTGAGGGAATGCTATTTCTCAAAATCTGATCAACTAACGATTTCTTCTTTAAATTAATAAGTTCCCTGAATAAATTTGGATTAAAATGGTCACTGCTGAAAGAAATGTCATTCTTAGGTTCTGATGGCAGGTCTCAGCTGATGGAAACCAGTACCCAAATAGACCAGGACCTGTCTCATCTCAGATTCCCTGCCAGGTGAGGGGCAGAGCCTGGTATCTCAGAGGACACAGGGAAGCCTCTCAAGGAGCAGATCTGTAAGTGACCTACTCATGGATTCTCTCTCCAGGTACAGCATCAGCTCTTTGCCATGTGAGGTAAGAGCATCTCCCTTTGGGCAGTTGCTGTGCTGATTAAATCCTCTCCTGCATCAAGAGAAAGCTGGAGTGGAAAACTCCCCACATCTGTTTACAGTCCCAGTAACAAAAACTGAATGGGCCCCGCTTTCCCCAGCAATTTAACTGGAGGTGCTGCACATGGAACGGAGGCAGGGAGAAAATGTGGGAAAAATGAGAACAGTTCCATTCAGCCCAGCAACAGCTCAGTGAAAGGGCCTCCACAGGCACCCCCTTTGAGGTGGAATTGAGTGCTCAGGCAGCAAACACAGCTGGGAACACCTGTGAGCCAGCAAGAAGTGACACTTCATGGAAATGCAATTACTCAGAAGATCAAGGTGGGCTTGTGAGGCAATGCCTGCTTTCTTCTCCCTGCCAATACCCCTTCAGCAGTGCTGCAGGAAGTGGTGACAGCCTAACATCTCTTTTTCCCTTGGCATGAAGCCAGCTGCTCAAAAGATGTGATTACCCTTCTCCTTTGACTCCTCTTTTCTTTGTGGAAGAATTCTGGCACCATTTGTCACCTCACCAGTTTTGCTTTCCCCAGTTCAGTGACCTCTAGCATTTCACTCAGCTTAGAAGTGAACGAGGCACATCTTTAGCCATTGCAGGAGTTCAGAGATGACCTCTGGGTCGGCTTTAGCTCCAGGTTTAATCTTAGAATCTTCCACTAAATCAAGTGAGTTTTTTCATTTTGTTTAGGTTTTTATGTTTTGTGAGGGAATCTATAACTGACCCATCCTTGGCTGTGGTAGCTGTTTGAGAAAAGCAGGAGGGAAAACTGTCACAGTATGGGAGAGGGAAACTGTTTAGTAGCACAGGGATTAGTGGTTTGCAGGCAAACTCATTTCAGAAGCCTTTCAACTTCCTCCTTGGTGTGTGCCCCGTGCAGAAGGACCAGGCTTTCAGTAATCCCAGTCTTTGCACAGGGGAATGGGTTAGGGATGCTCCCATGAGCTCCCCAGCTGGGAGGTGTGGGTGGGTGGCAATCCCTTCGTGTCAGGGGCTGAGAGGAAATTTCCACATCTGGCACAGAGGATGGGAGCTGAGGGCCTCCTGGAGCTGCGGGTGCCCAGCTCCCTGCAGGCTTTTCCCCATCATTAATGGGCTCTGTGGGTTTCTGTGGTCTCATTAACAATGCAGCAGCCATAGCAGGGCCCTTGCTGTAAATGGCACCACTTCAGATCATTACTATAGATTGCCGTAGCATTATCTCTCTCCCAGCAACAGTTTCATTTGAGTTCGAGCAGATTCCATCAAATATTCAAATACAAACAGATATTTAACTGCAGTGGAAGGCGGTTTGCTGGCAATGAGTCAAGGCTTTCAAACGTTTGCATGTTTTTTCAATTATTCCCTCCATCCCTGAGGTGTTTGTTGTGAATTACCAGGAGGGAAGACATAACTTAGCAATGAATGGGGGAAGGAAAAGGGAGCAAACCTCTAAACCACAGCCGAGCAATAAGCAATTCACTTTGTCCCCAGAAAACTGTTTTCAGTGTTTCTGTTTTCTTTAGAGCTGGTTATATTGTGATTTGAAGAACAAAAATGCCATAACCTTGAGTCCTGTGGCTGGTGCATTCAACCTCTTTTCATCTCACCCCACACAGGTTAGCTATAGTTTAAAATAATTTTTACTGCTGTTCTGCACTTCATAAAAGCACACAAACCTTGAGAAAAATCTATTGCCTTCCTCCAAATCTTTGGTGTTTACATGTTTTCCCACTCATCTGGGAGCTGCCCTTGCTGGACTTATTATCAACACAATCAGGATTTATTCCCAGGGACAAAAAAGAGTAGCAAAGCTCTAAAAAAGACCAAAATGACACCAAAGCCCTATGAAATCCAAAGCACACATAAATTTTCAGCGCTCACTGCCAGTACAAATGCCAGGTTATCACAAACCTGTATAGAAAAGCACCGAGGAGATGGTGACAGATGGGAGGACCTGTGCTGGGACAGAGCTGAGGTCAAGTCCCCCCTGAGGAACAGGGAGATGGAGCTGCTGCTGCCCAGTGAGGCTGTGGCCTTCCAGAAGGAGCAGCAGCATCTCCACTGCTCACCCAGGAACAGCAGCAGAGCAAAACCGAGAGTCGGATCCAGGAAAATTCCTGCAACAGCCAGACCTTACTCAAAGTGTGTCCGAGTCAGACAGCACAGCTTCTTCTCCATGAGGACAGGGGTGGGTGGAAAGTAGGGGTCACCTGGAACCACTGTGCTCCTGCTCCTGCATTCAGGGCATGGTTCTTACACCTCCAGTTCAGCAGCAAAACCAGGCTGAGGAGTTGAACCACAGCAGTGAGTCCCTGACCCCACAGCACCACCCACCACCCACTCAGCTGCGCCAGCAGGGCAGAGTCCTGACAGCCTTCACCTCCCAGCCTCACCTCCCTAACCTTTGCACCTTTCACAGCAACGTCTGAGGCTCAAAAAACCGCTGTTAACCTGAGGCTGTTCCTGTTGTGGCACAAATTGTTTAGGAAGCACCTCGTACAACAAGCCACCAGCACTATCTCTGCTCATCAAAGCCCTTTATCAGAGATCCAGTCTTTCCCATTCATGTAGCACAATAATTTGTTATCCAACAGGTAGAAGACCACAAATAAAGAGCACACAAAGAGGGGAAGGGAGATGTGGAGAACAAAGGCATCTGAGCACAGCCCACTGCTGGAAACAGCAATGTGAGAGCATTCCAGCATGTGAGAGATTTAAGTTTTACATCTTAGCGTCAGAGAATTTGTTGCACAAAAGACAACAAAAATAATTCAAAGCAATTTTTCCCCCATTCTCTTCGTGATAGGAATCTGTTCCTTTTGCAAATAAACCATGTTTTCCCCAGCTCATCCCTCTCTGAATGGAGGAGCAGGCAGAAACAAATTAATCATGCTTACACTGCCTATTTGGTTTTTGCTCATTGCTCTAAGCTCCTTTGTGATCTCTCTCAAAATATTTTCATGTATTTGTTTAGAGAGAAACTTTCCTTCAGGCAGTAATGCATAATACAGTAATACAGGACATTGCAAGAAATTTCATCTTAAAAAAAAAAAAAAACCAAACCAAAACTAGGTAGATTTGGTCTGGTCTTCCATTTGAATTCCCACTCACTTTCCTAAACAATAATGCTCTTATCCCCACTGTGAAAGGGTAGTAAATACGTTGCACTTAATGATGTTTTTCTCTGGTCTGTCTATTCTCTGCATGCTAATTTTCAGTGTTAACTTCCAGACACATATCTAATGTTTCATAAAGGCAATGATCCATTTCAAATTCCTTGGGACATGTCTCATTTTCTGAAAGATGTGTGTTGTTTACTGCTGGCTGAAAAAAAAAATCTTATTTCTTGCTGCTGGCCTTTATATCCCTTATTTTATGTCTTTTTAAATCATGATGGAGAAAACAGAAAAGGTGTTGACCCCCATTTTATGAAATTTCTACCCAATCAGTTTTTCTTTCGCTGATTTCTTAGGGTTAATTGTGCATCCTGCAAGTGACGTTTTCAAATTGTTAAGGGCAATATTTTCGTAATTGTAGCGTTTAGATTGATGCTTGGGGTCTTGGCTGTGTTTAGTGACTGTGTTTATCTGGTTTGCCATCGCTGGCTCAGCCCTGCAGAGGGGCTGCCTTCCTTTTGCTCTTGCTCTGCTGCTCCACAACTGCTCTGCTCCATTGATTTAATGAAAGGTATCATCTCTCCCTCTGCATCTTCACTCACTCCTTTTCTGGGAAACATTTCCAAGTCCTGGTAACTGCAGGAGGGATGCCCTTGGGCTTTCTGGGCATCTTTTTTTTCCCAGTTAAAGTCTTGTACAGATAGAAAAGCACCCCTTTTCCAGGGACAGATCTGGGCCTTCCCCAGGGAAGTGGAAGCAGAGTTTACAGCTAATATCTTCCCTGTGTTTTGATGTACATGTCTTGACCCACCTCACTTGTCCCAGTGGAGTCTGCATAGCCTTTCCCACTTATTTTCCAGGCCCTAAGGAATACAACAGAGGAGAAAACAGCATTCTACGAAATCCTGCTGATATTCCAGGAAATGCTGATGCCAGGAGGGCTGAGCTCTTCTGTTTCACTTCTCATGCAGCCGTCAGGGCAGCATGGAGGGGCAGGGAGGGCAGATGAAGAACATCCCTATGGGATCCCCATCAGGAGTGGTGCTCAGCACACCTCCACAACCCATAGCACACCTCCACAACCCATGACCCCACGGAGCCTCTTGGCCTGTGCTGGCACAAGGACACATGTGGGGAGCCAGAAACTCAGCACAGCACAACAGCTTTGCCTCTCTGTGCCATTAGACACCACAGGGAACAACCCTTGACACCCTCAGTAATGCTCAGGCATCAAAGTCAAATAAGTACCAGCTTTATGGAGGGTTTTATGTATTGATTTGTAAATAGACAAACCAATTTTATCTGACTCCCTTAAGACATTATTGATATTTTCTGCTGTAAAATCTTCTGTTCTTTTGTGTGTATTTATCAAGTTCAAGGCAAATAAATGACAGGATTGGTGTTTCATAAGGGTAGCTCTGAAATGAACTGTCAAGGATTTTGTTTCCTATTTCACTTGCTGCAGTTCAGTTTTAAACTGATATTATATAGAAAAGAGTAGAATTTTTTTTACCCATTCTCTCTAGGTTTGGTTACATTTTTAATTGATCCAAAGTTTTGGGAGTGACCCTCTTATATGAGTCTCTTGCATTTGCAGATAGTCGATTATTCACACAGAACTTCTCCTGAGAAAATAGAAATAAGATTTAGTGTACATCTTCTGATCTTTAACCGCCACTCTCAGCAACAGATGGACAATCCCTTGGTGAGGAGGGACATTCTGGTGCAGGACACCCAAGAACTGATGGTCCAGTGCTCGCCACCTGGGTGATTCCTCTGTTGGCAGGAACCACAGTTAACTAAATTCAGTGAGTATTAAAGGTACACATTTGCTCATAAATTTAAAAAAAAAAAAAACCACCTTTATTATAGTAACAAAATGTATTGAAATCCATTCAATACAATTCATACCTGAATTCCACAGGTACTGATTAATTGGGTTCAGAGGAAAGTGAATCCCCTTGTGCTCCATAAGTGCAAGGCTATGGAGGTATCCAAACACACCCAAGCAATGGCTCACTGGATATTGAGATACAGCAGGGAGCATAATTCCCACTGCTGCTGTGTATTAGATTAAACCCTAGCGCTTTGTGATCCTGGCACAGAAGATTTTCTAGCTGAGAATATCCCAAGTGTTTTTGCTAATTAACCATTTCCAGAATCTACCATCCCTAATGCATGAGTCAGATTCCAAGAAAGCATGAGATTTTAACTTTTTTTAGTGCACCTTCTGCTTCCTAAGACCTAGAATTGAATTCAAGCTTTTCTGCGGAATCCTGTAGCTGAGATTTCTATGTAATCATGCATCTGCAGGAGATTCAGTGCTGAGAAAAACATGACATATCATAAGAGTCAGTGAGTTTCACACTGTTTGGGTGTGAAGAAAAATATCTATTTCCATCATTTTCCTCCAGGATGCAGACTTTGCAATACTATTCCACAGTATTTCAATGTATAAAAAGATGGGAAAGACCTTTTTTGTAAGAGATCCAGACAGGTTATTTCAAGTGGTTTGGAACCATGGGATAGAGATCATGCCACAGGGTGAACAGGACAGCACCAAGCCCTGCGTGGGCAGGGCCCCCATGAAAAGCTCTGGGCAGGGTCCCAGCCTGTTTGATTGGCTCCCAATTACCTGAAACAGCAAGGGGAGTTCTTCTCTCTTACTCTTGCTTCTCCTGGACCAAAAGCAAATGCAGTTACAAGAGGCCAAAGCAGCCAAGCTCCTCAAATCAGAGACAGCATCAGTTTGCAAAATACAGGCTCATCTCACTGACAAAAACCCACAGACATAATAAAAGAAGGCATAATTTTTTATCTCCCTTTGGACAATATTAAAACAGGATTCTAAGGGGATGGAGAATTAAAATCCAAATGCAGATGTTCAGCATGGTGTGGGCTGTGCTTTTCTATTTCATTATCAGCTGCTTTCTGTTGGGGACAAAATATCTTTTCATCTCTTGAAGAGCTCCAGTCCTTTACACACCACCTCTTCAGCTAGGAAGGAATTAACAACTATTGTGGATGTTTTGGTAGTGATGAAAGCTTCAGTATTCATCATGCCAGCTCTCCTATTCATGGAGAAGCCAGTCTCTGCTGTTGGAAAACTCCACCAGCTACACATCTCTTGGGTGATTGTGAAGTGTCTGTGCACAAAGTCAGTCCAGCTCCAATTCCCTGCCCTGCCCTGGTTGTGGGAGCCAATTTCCACTGAAATGCAAAAGGCAGGAAATCAAATTTATTGCTGGGGGAGATCCACAAACTGAAAAACTTTGAATGAGGCATTTTTCATCCACAAAGAACGGCACTCAGGGTCACCCTGTGCTATCTATCCACATTAAACATTTTATTGATTTTATCTTTCTCAAGTCTGAAGAGTCTTTCAGATGATTAAAATTCAGGTGAAAGCAGTCTGAGCGAGGGGAAGGTGTGGTGGAGCCAAACTTCCTCCCGCAGGGCAGCCACATCAGAATGCCTACATAATTGTCTGTTGGAAGTCATTTCTTTGGAATCCTCGAAGCAGCTTAAAAAATAATGATGACCCTCTGTCCTTCTGCTCCATTACCCTCAACATACTTTTTCTTTCACATGAATACATGTCATAACATGGACAAATACCAGGGAAAGTGAGTCTGTGGAAGAAGTGCTGTTTAAATCCTGGGCTAGGCCATTTCCACATGAACAGGCTAAGAGGTGCAGAGGAATACGAGATGAGGAGGATGTTAGTTATCCTGAAACATTCATCAGCACTGCCAGCACAGCTGTTGGATGAGGAAGGACTCCTCTATCACTCTTGGCTGCCAGTTTGGTGGAGAAAAAGTAAAGGTGTTGTGTGCAAAAGAGCACAGATGCACAGTGACTCCCTCAAACACTGCCAAGGGTATTTGTTTCACTGCCTGATCCAGCTCAGGCAGGAAGGGGAGGGCTGGGGGACTGCAGCTCTCCTGACAGCTGCTGCACGGTGGCTCTTGCTGCTCGAGAGGGCTCCACACCAGGGTGGTCACGGCGTTTTTGCCAAGGAGCAAATTGTCTCTTTGGGGTGCCAGTGTTTGTTATGAACTCAGCATCTTGACACAAACTTGTATTTGTGGGGAAAAGCTTCTTACAGGACATGTTCTGATAGGACAAGGGGAAATGGTTTTGCACTGAAAGGGGGTCAATTTAGATTAAAGGCAAGGAAGAAGGGTTTTTTTTTTCAGTAAGGGTAGTGAAACACTGGCATGGGCTGCCCAGTGTCTCATCCCCGGGAACATTCAAAGCCAGATTGGACGGGGCTCTGAGCAACTCGATCAAGTTGAAGATGTCTCTGCTCACTGCAGAGGGGCTGGGCTACATAGGCTTGAAGGGTACCTTCACTCCCTCTGTTGATGTTCACAAAGAGACAGAAGCAGGTTTGGAGTTCGTTTTACTTTTTTTTTTTTTTTTTCCATTAAAGATGCGGGTGTCCTGCTAATTGCTGGGATCTGTTTCCAGGGGGAAATGGAGACTAAGATGGATAGCTGCTGTTAGCAATGCCTGCTTCACTTTAAAAGACAGCTTTTTGCTGTTGTTTTCTTTTGGTTGCCTGTCTAATAAGTGCAGAGCAAGTACCAAAGTCATTACACTCAACAGGAAATGGCTTTGGGCCACAGCAAGCTGGGGTTGTTTTTGAGCTGGCAACTGAAAATGAGATTTCTGTGTGCTGTTTACCAGCCCTCTGCACCTCCCATTCCCCCCCTCTCCTTCCTCCCTGCCTTACCCTCCATCACACAGTGGTGTGGATCTGTCACTGATGGATGATATCCAAAACCAGGTCCTGTCCCCACCACAGGATGTGAATGTTGGGCAGATTGTGACTGCTGCACAAAGAGTGGCCTCAATTTTAAAATGTTGACAAAAAGCAAATTCTCATCCTAGGAAATAATTACTGAAAAGAGAAGAAAAATAATGTTCTGTGGCTGCATGTTTGGCTCCTTCCTGCTTTTGTGGTTCCCAGCACTGGCTCAGTCACCATCATCCTGATGGTTATTGACAGCCTGGGGGTGCTGGTACAGTCACTCTTCCCACACTCCTCCATTGGGCTCTCAATTTTCCCCACACAGATCATTCCACCAGCCAGCATGAAGGGAAGAAATGCTGTCTCCTGGAATGTCGAGGATCTTCTCTGCAGCCAAAGGCTTTCCTGACCCCAGCCTGGGATGTGGCTGAATGCTGGCAGGGCTCCAGGAGCTCAGTGCAAAAGGGTAAATGCCCATGCTCCTAGATTGTGAGGGGGAACTGGATTTCTGCTGTTCAAAATCAAGTGATGGAGGAGGAAAGGATCTAAAAATCAGTAGGAAGAAAGTGGGGAGGGAGCAGTGTCTTCAGACAACAGAAATGAGTAATGGGGCAATAATGGCTGGAGGAGAACAGTGACATAAACCATGGAAGAAGACAGGGAAACAGTGCCCAGAGCAGGCAGGAAGCAAATGGACTGTTCAGAGCACACTTGTTCATTTTGGCTCATAATGCAGCCGATAATCTTTTCCTAAATGCATTTTCTTTTCTGTTCATCATTTGCCCACACTAACAGCCCTGCTTCTAATCCTCAAAAGGTAACATTTGTGAATAGTTGGCTAGCCAAAATACTTTGGGTGAGAAATTTAACAGGTTTCAGGATGAAGCTTGCTAAATTTATCAAAGATATTAAGTGGTGGATGTGCCTGTGGGATTTGGTACCCTTGGAGTCCCCTTTGGGTCTGTTTCCTAGGTTCCTATCTCAAAGCACTTTGCACACATTTAGCCTCTGAGCCTCAACAACTGGCAAACAGATATTATCACTTCTATTTTCTATCTAGGGAGCATTAGACACAGAAAAGAGTTGGTCAAAAATATTGTTGCCAATGAATTTAGTGGAATTACTAACTCCTTAAAGAGAAGTGTGTGCTTCAGTGCTCAGGGTCAGAGCCTCCCTTGTGCTCACTTAGGCCCATTTGTGCCTTACAAATGACACCCTCTTAAGATACCAGCTGGCCCCTCAGTTTCTGAGCTGCTTAATGTGTGTGTCTTTCCCCCACTGCCTTTCACATTCCCAGTCAGATGGCACTGGGAATTTTAATACCTTTGACAGCTAGAGGGGTGTAGAAATGCATCACATGTTGTTCCTGCTAGTTAATGGAGAACTAATGAGACAACAGCTGCCAAAAGCCAGCAGTGCCCCTCGCTCCCTCCCGCTCTCCGTGTGGCAGCAGGAGCACGGCAGCAGAGCTGGGGATGGTGCTGGTGGTGTGGTCAGGGTGCAGAGCAGTCCCTGGCCTTGGGAGCAGAGCACACCTCCAGCCCAATGGCTCCGCTCTGCAGCTGTGTTACTTCACAAAAAAGGGTTTTTCCATCTGCCTCGCAGGCCTTGTGCAGCACTTACCTGGGAGAGAATGAGCAGGGAGGGAAAGGGAGAATCCCATGGAGCTCACTGCTGGTTCTACACTAGTCAGGAGCAGACAATGATATCTACAGCCAGAAGTGAACAGTGGTTACCGAGAGCCCAAAGATTATTTTTTCCCTTTCCCGCTTGCTCAATGATTCTTTTTTTGGTTGTCATTCCTAAGACCCAGTTTGGAAAATACAGTCTGCAGCTCCATAAACGTTCAAGGCTCTTCACCTCCAAAGACAGCTACTGCATTCTGTAGGGAATGAGCAGTCACAGCCCTCCATTTCTACCTTGTAAAGCAAGAATGTCTGATCAATAAATTTTACTGCTGTAGCAGTAACTGTGGTAGTAACTAAACTAAAGCACAGGAGATGACAGAATGGCTGGATTGATATTCTGTCAGGAGGAGAAAGAATTGCCAGATAGGAAACTCTTTAAATGTTCATGAACAATCAACCATACGATATTTCTTCCCACGGGACGTTTTTTTAAGGAGAATAAATTAGCTGCATGAAAATATTTGTTGCTCAGAGCAGATGACTGAAATGATAGTGTGGAGATGTGTTTCAGCTTCTTGGAAGTCCTTTGCTTCTTTTTTAAAGTGGCATCATGCAAATCCAGAGTCACCTTTGCACAGGTAGCTGGGATTGGACCACCTGCCTATTCAGCATGACTGTATGTTCAGGTCTACTGCTAAAACCTGCAAGGAGATGGTGGAGAATTATTTCTGACAAGTTTAAAAGCCAGCTGAACTCAGAAGGCTTGAAGGGAAAGTTCCTTTGTAATTGTTGCAAATATTGATTCAGTCTCCAAACCTGTCTGGCACCAGAGCAGGGAAGAATTACACTGAAATCAGACCTCTGTCTGCATCACAAGAGTTCCATTCTGGGCAAAAACTAGAGACTTTTGGAGGTGAGAAGTCAGGAGACAAAGTTTCACTGAAGCACAGGCTTCTCCGAATCACATTCTGGCAAGTTCTGATAAAGGAAAAACACTCCTTGCCTGTAGCTGCTTATGTCTCTTGAATAATTCTCTACAAACTCATCACCATTTGTCAACAGTACTTCAGCTGAAATAATGCATGACCCTCGTGCATCGATCCACTGGCTTGTCCAGGGTAAGCCCGAAGCAGCAAGTTAAATTTCCATCATTAAAATCTCAAATACAATTTACTTCTTGATCATATGTAGGCAGCCTTTTAGAGCCCCTATCCATGAAAACTGGCTGCTTGCACTCAGAACAAGGAAAGGGTAACAACTTATTTAACATGCTCTCAATCTGTCTTCTCAAAGGCCTTTTCTTTTTGTATTTACTGCAGATAAAAGGCTCTGGGATAACCAAACAAACTGTTGGTACTTATCCAAATTGAATGAAATCTTAGGAACTTTCCCCTCTTTTGTTGCAAGTAAATCCTGGCCACACTGAAATGAAAGGCAAAACTCCTGTCACTTTAGTCATTCAATGCCCATGTTCCCAGCAATTACTCCTGGGAGTGGGCTTGATGCCTTCCTATTCCACATGATGAATTGATCCTTGTTCAGGACACAGAGGGGTCCCTTGCCAAGTGTGTGGAGTGAGCACGGGAAGGGGTGAGCAGGGCTGAAACAAGACAACGTGCTATGCCGAGAGAGATGGTTTCTGTCCTGCTGCCCTGTGCCTGAGCAAGCAATCAGGGTTGGGTTTCCCTTTTTCTTTTTCAGAAGCTACTGGGTCTGAACAAAGTTATGTGCAGGCTGGGT
Organism: Vidua macroura; assembly: GCF_024509145.1. Classification (NCBI taxonomy): domain Eukaryota; kingdom Metazoa; phylum Chordata; class Aves; order Passeriformes; family Viduidae; genus Vidua; species Vidua macroura. The sequence continues at coordinate 16,003,473 of NC_071582.1, forward strand.
TGGCAAAATGCTGGTCTGCATATCACACTGGGGGCTGGCATCCTGCCTCTCCTAACCATGCTGCAGTGCATCACTCCCTGCAGCAGTACCAAAAACAAACTCACAATGGTCTGGGGAGATAAAATCCAGCGTTTATCACCAAATTAAGTGAAACAACCTAAAGTAACTACCTAATAAATAGTGGTGTGACCTATCTTCATAACATTTAATGAGCAGTAATTATTGATTCATTAAAATGGCACGTGTCTCTTGTTTTTCCGCACAGTGCCACGTGTGAAAGCAGCATCCACCTTGAATATTAATGGATGAATCATTTAACAGTTTACAGCCTCAGTTCAGATAAACAATTAAGTGCAATCCATGTCTTGTTGGAGTAAATGGAATATCTGGGGAGGAAAGAAAGCCAGCATTTGCAGCCATGACTAAGATGCAATCATGGGTATGGGAATAAGAAGATGGAAAAACGGTTTTGGGAGCTTTCAGAGTCAATCTGGGTCCTCAGCTTTCAGATCAACTGGGTGAGAGACAGTCATCATCCTCTTTCCTGGGTCCTTCAGTATTTCCCAGTTACAGATCAGAGTCTGACCATCACCACCCTCAGCATGGTTATTCCAGTTGCACCAGTACAAGAGGACACCTACCCTGAGGCAGCTCCCAAACATGACAAGCAGAGATGTCCAGAAGGCACATGAGTCAGGGAGATTCCAAGAGAACTGTGAGCCAGAGAAATCCCAGAGGAGTGAACCCAGAAGACAAAGGACCATGTCTAAATACCTGAGACAATATTGCTCTCAGCAGCAGAAAAGCCTCCACATAGGTCAAGCTGTGATGATAAAATCTAGGGCATCCTACTCTGGAAACTTTTTTTTTTACCTCTCCCAGGTTACAGGCATTTTGAGCACATGCCAGAAGAAAAAACACTCTGACTGGGGACAGAAATCCTGCCTTTCCAAGAAGTCCAGCCCTAGTCCTTTATCTGGACAGAGCAGCTTGAAACATCACTATATTCAACAGCCCTACAAAAATTCAGCCTAAAGATAAAGTGCTCTGCCGTAATATAAAGGCACATGCAGCAATGAGCTGTGCTGGGAAACCCTGAGAACAGACTCACAGCTCAGTGGATGGGATTAGTGAGGGCTGGAATTGCTTTTACAGCCTGGCTTCTGGTTAACCCTGTAGTGCACGAGGGGCTGCAGCTCCTCAGCAGCTCTGTGTGAGCAGTGCAAGGCTGGAAGCAGCTTTGGAGATGGAGAACCAGCCTGTGAGAACTTCCTGCTTATTGGGAGTGAGGAGGCAGGAAATGCCAGCTGAGGTTTTCCCAAGGTAAAGTGTTTGCCCAGCTGTCTGGTCACAATATTCTTTCTTATCCAAACAAGGTTGTAAAGTGTCTCCCACTAAAAGCTGCACTGCTGTGCCTCCAATTTAATGCAGGTAAAGGTGCTGCAGTAGCAGCATGGAAAATGGGGTGGCTACAAACCCTTTCATTCCACTGAAGCTGCAAGGTTAGAGGGTCAGACAACTTACTTCTTCTCCCTGCAACTCAAAGGGGACAGGAAAGAGGGACAGGGATGGTACCAATCCCAAAAACTGTCCTATCAATGCCAGTAAGGATCCCTATTTCCAGGCTATTCTATTTCTTGAACTCATTTTACTGTGTTTTGACATTTTCATTGGACATCATCCCTCCTGCAGAGAACAAAATCAGTGTTTAATGTGTTCCCTAATAAAATAACTCAGACCATCATCGTGGACATTCCTTCCCTATAACCCATTGGTCATGGCTAGGGTGAAAACTATGTTTTCCCTCTACTTCTGTTGTCCCCAGTAATAAACCATAGAAGATTTATTACCAGATCAAATGATGACCTGCTGTGAAACTTCAGACCCTGGCTATTGATTTGTGTGTGCTGCCTGCCTGTGTTAACAAGCCCAGGGCAGACTGAGTGGTGTGCTCAGTCCCCCCTGATGCTGCTGGGTGCAGCTTACCCCTGGCAAATTAGACCAAAGCAGCTCCAGAGAATGGATATTTTTTAGACTGGAGAGCCAGGGATTGGGAAGGGGATTTCTGTGCCACTCTGGGCTGTCATGCTATCGCAGCAGATTTTTTTGTGAAGCTATTTTGACTGTCACTACTTTCTTGTCTTTCCTGTGAGTAGGAATGAGGCAGAGCCATGTTTTTACCATCTCCCCATCTATCATAATGCTCCAAAGAACTGGGACCAGGTCTCATGTCCATAGTGTGTGCCTGGTGCTACAAGACAATGCAGAAAAGCCTCTTTCCCCTCCCTTCCTAGCACCAAAGCCTGCTGGCCTGCTGAACTTAACCTGTTTTTTCTTCAGTGTGAGAAAGCTCTTTTAGATTTCTTTATGGAAGCCCTCATAGCTTTTTTGACTTGTCAGGAACAATTAAGAAAAATGAGAATATGAGATTTGGCAGAAAGGATGAATCGGTGTAATAGGAAATATCTAATTTGAGGGAAAAGCAGAGATCTTTGCCCAAGTTATTCTTATGCTGTAGCTCTTAAGCATTAATATTTCTTTCCTCCTAAGCTGCACTTCCCTGAGGACAGAGACAGGAAGGCAGAATTCTCCTGGGGCTGGTTGGTAACTGATATGCTGTCTGCTTTCTGGGCACTTGAGATGGAGGAGATAGAAAATCTGTTTATTTGCTAAATCTAGGCTTGACCAACTTCTCTGCTGGGCAGCTGCTTCCTATTATCCCCTTGGAAATTTGCTTGTTTCCCAAGACTGAGACTTCAGCCTTCAAAGGGGCGATCCTCACAGAGCAGAGAGAAGATCCTATGCTTTGCTTGCCCTACATGTGGAGTTGGCACATGGCAGTGCCAGAATTATCAGCTGTGTTTCACATCAGGAAAAGTGACCCCATTTTCCACCCTGAGCAATGAAGTCTAGAGGAAGAGTGGTGTGACACAGGTTTACTTCTGCTCTGCAGAGCACCCTGTTAGCCTGCTGTACAATGGCTCTGCTGCCCCTGGGCCAGGAAAATCCTGCAGCTGGTCCTCTGAAGACATGCTGCCCTCAAAGCTGTCACTTGGTGTGGTTGTGACACGAGAGCCAAGAGTTCTTCTCCATTTGTGCGATTCCCACTGATGTTGGGGGCTCTTGAGAAGCACTGAGGAGGTGTAAAACATCAGATTTTTTTTTTTTTGCTTAGCTTTTTTTCTCTCCCTCCCTCTGAGAATTAGGTCTTGGCAGTGTAAATTTGTGGCAGTAGGTTCTTTTAAAGCACATGTCATTCTATCCTTGCACCAGGTATAATAGCAAAAGGAAAGATGGACCAGTGAGAGAGGCTTTATTTGTGCATGCAATGTGGATGTGACAATAGAGAGTACTGACAAAGATTTTATCTGAGCAATTGTCCAAGTCTTGTACAAACAGATCTATCTCTGCAGCACCAGGCAGCTCACTTTGTATTGTCTGGTGAGTGGCTTAAATCAAACACAGAGCAAAATAAGACTGAGAGCATCTTGAGTTACATATCTCTGAAGAGAGTTTTGCTTTTTACTGCTCAGATTCCTAAAGACTAAGTATTTAAATGCTGTGTGAGCTTTGAGCACATAAAGATATGCAGTAAAAGGTGGAAAGAAGGTAGGATTACTGCTTCTTGGGGAAAAAAATCACCATAAGGCTTTCTGGGAGAGCATCTCAGCTGGGTGAGTGACTGCAAACTGAGAAAAAGGCAGCTTGAATTTAGACAGAAGTTCAGACCTTGCTGCTGGATGGACTAGAGGAGGTCCCAGTTGATGAGCCACCACACTGATGTACCATTTCTGACAGGGGTGGCTCTTGTGCAGTTCTGGCCACTTGCAAGGATGTGGTCCAGAGGTCCCCTTAGGTGCAAAGAGGACTAGGGAGCAAAAACCTGTGCTTTGAATCATGCAACATCACCTTCTACCACCAGCCCAAAGTTCTTCCTTTCTCCTCCCCTTTATTTTGGCAAAGGTTTAATATTTTTCTAAGGGAGTTGGGCATTAATTCCCTATTTCAGTGGCTGCTAGTGCCTAAATGCTTTACCTGGTCCTTAGTGCCTAAATCCCTTAGAGATGTCACTATGCCTTAGCCCTGCCTACATCCTTCTCTCAGATTGGCCTCGCTGCCCATTTTGTTCTCCTTCCTTTAACAATTGCCCACCCATCTGAGCTGTAATCCTTTGTCTTACTGCAAAGGTGTGGAGAGAGATAAAACAAAAGCACTCTAGTGAGACACAGAAAAACCTGGCTGTGAGCAAGGCTCTGTTCTGTGCTTGCAGTGCATCTATCAGCCATGCTTGGCAGACCAAGAAAATCATTCTCTGGCCTGTATAAATATGAATGATGCAAAAGGAAGATTAGATGCAATAAAATACCCTGGTTGTTTCTCCTGCCTTATTTACTTGGTTTTGTTGCTATTAATAAGTATTTTGTGCAGAGGATTCAAGTGTTGCTATTGCTCTACAAAAGTATATAAACAAGTTTAAATAAAAATAAAGGCTGTTTATCCTAAAGTCTAATTTGGTTTGGCTAAAGGCACATGTTAATGGTGTGGTGACAGTGTGGGTACGCATTGGGTGTGCTGTCCAGACATGAAAACAGACACTGGCAGAGGTTTAGGATGTGAATTGATGCTGCATCTAACCAGGACCCTGCTACAGAAAAGTGCAACCCTACCAGCCCTATCACCCTCCCCCTGCTTCTCCTTCATCCACTCAGTGCAAATTAGATCAAGAAACTGGAAGACTTCTTCCATTTTTTCTTCCTCTTCATGTCAGCTCAGCTCACTGAACTGACTCTGACCCAGGGGCTGCAGGCCCTGCAGAGCTGAAGAGCCTGCAGAGGAACAGCTCTGCCTCTCCCAGCCCAATGCCCTGCTGCAGGTGGAACGTGTGCTGAGAGTCCTGGAACATCCTGAGCTGGAGCAGGTTACTCCCAAGTGAGCACCAGCCAAGGCAGGAGCTGCACCAGCAGCTTCTCTGGAGCTAACAGGGACGGTGCAGTGAGGCTTGGATCAGGGTGCAGAGATGTGCTTGGAGGGAAGCACAGATTCCCCTTGCTCCCAACATTTACCAGGGAGTCTGATGTCCCAAGCATGGGCTTTATTAAGGTACAATTGATGCAACTCCTCGGGAGCCTCATTTTGCAGCGGGGTGGAACCCGTGAAGGAGCTCAAAGCATGGGTTCAGTAACCCCCCATGCTGGGGGAGTGGGGGCCACCAAGGTGACGGAGAAGGAAAAGCAGGACAGGGTGGCTGCAAAATTTTCCCTGGCCACAAGAGGGTGGCCTAAGGTGGCACTTATCCTGACAAGTGTCATGTTTTGAGGTTAGAAAAAGCTCTGTTTATGTGCATTTTTCTAATTCCAGCCAGAAGCACAAGTGCTGGAATAGAAGAAAAACTGATTTCGCTGTGATTTTCCTGCTGTGGCTTGCAGATCAAAGGAGTTTAAATAGTTTACTTGGGCAAGTTTTCCATAAGCTCTCAAACTGTCTTGGTGCTTATCAGCATGATGTTAACTCCAGCAGGAATGAAGGATGCTCACAATCCTAAACAGCTGTTGAGTTGTTCTTAACCTCCAGCTGAGTAATAGTGCCTAAGAAGCTGCATTTGTGATATGCAGAGCTCCAGAAAGTGGGATGGTTTTTTATTGCTTCCACATCTGGAAAAGAGGAAGCATAATAGAGTAGCTTAGTTTCTCTTCTTCGTTTCCAATGAATTAAACTTCCTCAAAACACTTCTGTCTTCTCCTCTGCCTGTTTTGGTTCTGTGTTTGGTTATTATCTTTGTTGCCATACTTTTCAAGCCTCATGAGATAAATCATCTTCACATGGCAGAATAGTGAGATTTTGTACACTTCTCTGAGGTGGTACAGGTATAACTGCAATTAGAGATAACTTGTTTTTGTGCTGAACCAGGGGTTGAAAAAAACCTTTTTAATGGGTACTCTTTCCAAGATAACAAACGTCAATCACATCATTACTGTGGGCTTTGCTACCTGTTCCATAGCATCAAGCTGCAAAGAACATCCTATTGTCCCAAGGGTTTTTGTGATGGATTGGTTGAGTAGAAATGAGGGGAGGGGTGTGCTGCATTTTGTGTTGAAGTGGTACTTTTTAGTTTATATTCATCCTGGATTCTTTTCTTATGAAGAACAGTTCCTATAGCTGATGGGAAAATCTGCAGAGATGCAGTTTAGCAGCAGGCAGCCTAGAAGTGAGGTGGCTTTGCAGGGAAGGGAGCTCTGCCTGGAATCTTTGTTTCAAAGGGGCTTTAACAGGTGACCAAGATGTGGTGTGGGATGTCTAAGGGTGCCTCAGGTGGGAGGCAACAGTCCTGGAGGGGAAATGGGGTCAGGTGGGCACTGAGCTGAGCCCTTGGTAAAAGACAAATGGGAAGTGCTGGTGGTTGAGCAGCAAGATGTGAAGAGACAGTAACAGGTTCAAAAAGGATTCTAATGTGAGCTTTGAGGGTTTCATGGAGAGTTCAAGTTCAAGTCAAGCAGCTTCACCCTGCAAAGCTTCCGAGGCTGATAATGCTCATAATAGTACTTGGCTGCTTCACAAAGCATCCAAGGCAGATGTTCAGCCTGATGAACACAGATTTTTCCTGCAGGGGGTTAATTTACCTTCTTATTGCTTTATTTTTTCCTTTGCTAGAAAGGTGTGTTGCTTTGCAAAGCAGAAAAGCTATCACCTCCTACTGAATGGGACAGTCCTAGGGAGTGGAGGCTTCACAAAACTGCTCCCCATGAGCAGCTGCAACCCGCCTGGGATTTCCATGCCTGTCTGGAGATTAGGGGAGTAGGGATGAAAAGAAACTAAAGAGAGTCTGGGTAGCCATTGTATCAGGGAGTTGAGCATAGATGACTAAAGCAGAATGGGTTCTGTTTCTGATTTCCCCCTTCAGTGCTTAATGATTACTAATGGAGAGGTATTCCCTTGGAGCCTGGGCTGGGAGCACCTTCCCTGCAGCTTGCTGGGCTTTTTCTGTTTGAGTTGAGCTCTGTTACTACAGCTGCAGTCAAGCTTTGCAAGCTGAACACCGTCATTAGCGTGGGTAATTTTGATGAGGAAGATGCCTCAGCTTTTCATTGCTCGCGGGTTTCTTCTCTGAAAAACTGAAAGAGGGATGGCACTGAGCTTGCATCCACATCTTGCCAGCCCTGTCTCACACCTTGTGGTGGGATGCAGCAACATGTGAAAGGTGTTCATCTTCACCCTCCTCACCTCCTCACTGCACATCCCCTGCAGGCTGCAGGACCCACCTCCAGGGGAGGCAGAAGAGGGGTGAGGAGCTGAGCCTTTGCTCGCAAATGGACACACAGCTCCTGTCCTCCATTGCAGTGACAACTATGCACAGGTATATGGACTCCTAAGGCCCTTGGAATGATGCTTTGTGTTCACTTTTGTAGGCTCTTTGTAGTCTGTTACAGGGGCAGGTTCCATTTTTAGGAGGAAAGTGAGACATTGTCATAAAGAAGAACGGGAAAAAAAAAAAAAAAGGAAAGAATTACCAAAATAAAAAACCTTGCCCATTTTGCTTTTTCCTCCGGGTGTCACCATCACTGCTGCTGTTCTTGTATTCAAATGTGTGTTCATGCCCTACACTTCTATTTCAAAGTAACAAATTCAAACCAGCTGTAAGTGTGGCTATTTCTCTGAATTTCATTTGTTTCCATGTGCTTGTTTCAGCTGTGAATTCATGTTGGGACAAGTGGATTTTTTACTCAAAAGATTATTAAATACCTCTGTGCTGTACATGCTGGGTTTTTTTCAGGCATCTTTTTAAAATTATTGCCACTGTCTCATTAATTTTATTCAAATTCCACATAATTACCTTTTCCTATCCTATTAGTGAATATATAACAGCAAGAAAAAAATCATGAGATGACAAAAATTGCCAGTACCCAGCTGTCTCTACTTCTCCAGCACAAAAGATCCTGCCTCTTTTAAGTAAAGCTTCTCTTTGTCTGTAAGTGAACCTGCTACAGGACTACAAGAATGGATTCTTTCAAGGGAAAACAATAAACATGGTATCAGCTGACAGATGCTGTCCTTCCTGACTGCAGTGTTATATCCATTATTCAATAAGATGGACATGGTGTTCAGGAGAGCTGGAGCAATGAGGTGTAACTGTATCTTTCTGCACCAGGAGGAGCCTCCAAAGAGATTAATGGAGGAGGAAGGAGGGGAAGATTTTTCCTTTGGGTTTCTGGCGTCTTATGACTGCAGCTTTTGCTCTGCAGGCAGGACTCTGGAGGAGTCCTACTGGATGAAGACTGAGATACAGGAAGCTGCTAGTGAGTTGTGTTGGTTTGTTGGGGTTTTTTTTCACCACTTTGGCAGCAAATTTGTTTTCTTTCTTAGTACATTTTTTTTCAATTTTTTTCTGCAAAAGTGAGGTCAAGTCATGTTCAGTTCAGGTGCTCTTGGTTCTGTGGATGAGCAAGAAGCACAGGGATAAATGTGTTGTTACTTGTTGAGGAAATAACCTTGGAGCAGCTCCATGCTGAAGGTTCAGCCTGAGGAGATGGATCAGCAAGTGTGAGTCACAAACATCAGCTGCTCTGGTACAGTGAGGTTTCCTTAGTACTCGCTGGAAAGTCTCAGAGAAAATGAATTTTTGAAGCCAGTATGCATATGAAATGAGACTATGTGTGGTCTGAAGTTTATCTTAATAGTTAATAAGTGGTGCAGGGACAATTAGAACAACAGGCAGAGTCTTCTTGACTAAAGAAGGTGCAGATATTGGCTGTGCTGTTTTCAGCTAGATTAAATTTGGGAGGTTTCTAGGTCCTGGGGAAGTAGATCTAAGTCTCATCTCTAGGAACTGAACTGATACCAGTGGTTTTTTCTAAGCAGTCTTCCAAAGTGACTGCTAATAAATCCTATGAACAGGTGTAAAGTAGCTCTTAGATGTGAAAGATGATGATGATGCTCCCATGAGAGACCAAACATAGCAGGTAGTCCATATGTCTAGACTGGGACAAGAAATATATATACCAAACCCCTCGGTTCATGCAGGTCAGATCCATTTCAGAAGCAGGCTTTGTGCCTGGCTACTGGGATATAAAGCTGATTTGGCTCCCTGCCAGCAGAAAACAATCCCCAGCCACCCCTGGCTTTCTTATCACAAGGCAACACACTCCAGGCATGCTGGCTTCCTCTGATCTGGCCGTAGGTGCTCAACTGTCAGCAATTAGTCTCCCTGAATCTCATTTCTTGGGTATTACAGTTCTAAGGAAAGGGCCAGTGCCTGATTCTTAAGAGGGCAAGGGGTTAACATGCTTAATAAAAATACCTTGACACTATAAAAAGCTGTATCCTTATCTCGGAAAGCAACATATTCTATTACCCTGGAAGTGACTGATTGGCCCTAATGAAGCTCCATGGGGAGAACATACAGGAACATGGCTGGCTCTGGTTACCTTAGCAACTCTCTCCTTGAGCCTTCAGAGGCTAAATTTATATAAAATTGGAGATCTAAAAACACCTGACAATATTCCAACAGAGAAAAATGTTACCCACTGAAATTAACCTTGATTAAGAAGGATGATGTTGCTGTAATTGACACGGTGTGTTCCTCCAGCACAAGGGCTTTGAATGCTCATTGTTGTTGTGAGTCAGGGAAAGCAACAGGCAGCTCTGGAAGGGCCCAAAGGAACATCCAAGGGAAATCAGTGGGGAAGTTTTGGAGTGAAAATCAGTGAGATGGGGAGAAGCTGGATCCAAGTTCTGTGAAAGTGTCCAGCTGTGAGTGTTTTTAGTGCTTGCAATCCCCTATCACTGTTTGTATGCAATTATTTAGGTTCAAAAAGACCCTTAAGATCAAGCCCAGCTGTGAACTTCCTATGACTTCTAGGATTGTTCTTTAGGTTAGAAATTCTCCAACTCTCAGGCAAGGACTACTCTGCTCTGTCTTGTGAAGCACCTACTTGTGTCTCCACCTAGAGCAGAACTGCAGTTTGTCAGTGGTGAATTTGTTATTGTGGACCAGTTAGCTCAATACACATATGGCTGCTTGCATTACCAGGGTGCCTGGTCTTGTTTGTACTTCCCTGGATGTCAGTGCAGATCAAATCTTTTACATCAGCCCCAATAAAGCTGGATAACCCTTGAGAGGGAGTTTGGAGAACAGTGCTTTTAATTCTTCTCTCTTTACCTTTCAAGCACACGCAGCTTGTGATCATTTTAATGGTGCTGCTTATTGTCTTTAATAATTTTAATGATATTCTGGACTGACTTAGCTTTTAAGGATTGAAAGGGAGTTTGGGGACTCAGTGGGGAAAGGTAAAGTGGACTGAGAAACCCTGAGCTCCCATAGGTGAAGCTTAAAGAGATGCTCCTGGCTGAGATCAGGGACTGAGCCACTCAGGGCTGTGAAAGCCCAGTTAAAGTGGTTAATTTTACTTGTGGAATTTGTTGCTGGGAGAGGCCAGCAGGCCAAATACTCTGGTTGGGTTTTAAATAGGGCTGGATAATTTCATGATGTCTAACAACATTTGCAGCTCTGCAAGGCAAGCTAACGAGGTTAATCAAATCTTATGCTTCAGGGAGCTGCCTTGCCATGCAGGCCTGCTTCTGTGTAAACACTGCAAGATGGTGCATCATGGGTGTTTGACCAAAAATATCAAGAGTCTGTATCAGTGAGCCAGTTTTGTCCTAAGCTAGAATGATCAAGGACTTGATCTGAGATGGAAAAATGGAATAACCATCATTACTTCTCAGCCTACTGCTCTCTGAAATGCAGCTCTTGCTGGCATATTATAAGAAATCAGAGCATGTGTGCAGCCACAAAACCTTGAGGAATTATCATTTACACTCCACTGCTGATGAGTGAGGCTCTTGGTGATTGTAGTCCCTGTAGGACTTAATGCTAATGCTCCTAGGGCAGTGCTTTCCTGCTGTAGTGCAGCTTCTGCTGGGTCAGGAGCTCAGGAACAGATCAGGAAATGGTGCTAAAAACTGAAAGGCTTGCACAGGTGAGGCAGGGCATGACTGCACAGTCTGTGCATTTCCTCCTCCTTCACATAGTAAATCCAGAATAATTTCATTTAAATGGCTTCTCTGTGAGTCTTGCCAGTGACCCTGGCAGGCTCAGCTCAGCACAGGCACAGGGACTTTGGGGGTGTCACAGAGCTTGGGACTCTGAAAGTGGAGCAGATCCTCTGCTGTGTTAATGGGGAGCAGCATTTTGGTGAGCACCCTACTTGTTTCTGATTTAGTGAGGAAATGGATGGAAGATCTCAGCCTTTTATTCCTATGTTGATCATCCACAAAGGGGTTATACTGGTATAAATTTAGGATTTATGCTCTGAAAATTGGTGGCAGGGTTTGGCTGGCTGCTTTTGTTTTTGCTGCTACTTGGCTCTTGGATGTGAGGCTTGTAATTGAGAGCTGAAAGCAAATGGAGTGAGCTTGGCCACTAAACAGCCTCACTTCTGGTCTCTTTATTTGCACAATATTTTCACTGTCTTGAAAGGAATATGGAGGGGAAATGTTCCTGGCTTGACTGTGGCTTTAATCCAGGCTGAGCCAGGTGGGCTCCAGCTAAGTTTGGCTCTTCAGCTGTATCTAACAGGTCCAGAGCCATGGGAGAGAGCAGAGCTGGAAGGCAGAACACTTTCCTGCATATTTACTGGATGGTGTCCTTCCTTTGCCCTTGCTACTTAAAGTCTCTTCAGTTATGCTGAGAGTTAGGCTGGAGTGTGTTAGTGAAGGCTGAAAAAAGCTCAGGGTTTTCATGGGCTTTCCAATATTCTGACTGAAATATTTAAAGGCCTGAAAACCTGAAGCAAAATCTTCTGGACTTCCCTAAATTGCCATTTCCTGAAAACTCACAACAAGCCAATATGTTTATAATTATAACATGTTTAAAGGGGGAACCAAAAGGAATTTAAAAGATACTTCCCATATATAGGGGAACTCCAAGTTTCTCTGAACTAAAACAAAAAGGATTTCAGTTTTTGGATCGCAGATGTTTTCAGTATCACAATGATTAGTTCTTCACATATTCAATTATTGTTTAAACATAAACTAATAGATGCAATGTATCTTCAAGTCATGGAAATATAATTTGATTGTAGCTTCCTTTTTTGTTTTACAAATAATTGCATGATGATCAGGCAACAAAAATTTTTGGAGAATTAATTATGGAAAGAACATTCAGTAAGAACTCCCCTCTGGATACTTATGGCATGCTTGTGAGCTTCTGGAGACAGCACATGATGCTGAATTCTGCTTAACTCAAGCCAACAGAGAAATACAATAACTCCCATATACACTTTCACTATGTATATATAGATATATAAATGTGTATATATTTTTCTGTAGTACATAATTGTTGTGCAGGACTGGACTACATTGTCCTTTCAAGTTAACACTGCCTCCAGTGCTGGTTCTCAAGTGGTTCTACCCCAGAACTTGCATCTCAGCAGAGCATTGTCTGACAGTCAAGAGTTTTGAATACTGTTTCCCCACTTCAAAACAATCCTGAGAGTATTCCTCTTGAATGAAATAAATTATCAATATCTCTGGTATATTAAAGGGAGGAAAAAGAGCAATCTCTAGTTAGGGGTTAACTGGTGGTTAACCCAGCTGATAAGAGAAGGTGTTGCCAGCCAGGACTGCCAGAGGAAGGTGATGGCTTGTGTGACATCTCATGGCATTGCAGTGGGTGATGCTCTTCTGTCAACACCTCAGCTCAGAGCCAGTCTGGCACAGAGGGAATCTTCCTGCTTATCTTTGAGCCAAGCACAGTGTCCTCAGGCTTGGCCTGCCTGGCCAATAATGGATTCAAGGACAGGTACACTGGGTGCTACTAACTATGGTTGTTTTCCTTTTATGTGAATTATAATGCTGCTTCCTACAGAAAGGAAGGAAGCTGGTCCCTGCTGGGGAGGGCTTCTGCAGCCTCCTGTTGTGAGGGTCTGAAGTGCCTCAGCCAGGCTGTACCAGGAGCTAACGTAACACATATTTTGAGACAATGTACACTTTGCTAAGATGGGCAGTTTGAAAAGGAAAATGCTCTGGAGAGGCAGACATCCAAGGAATGAATCCTATATCCCTATGACACCCTTCCCTTGCCCTCTGCTATGTAACCAGGTGATGGAAGTGGGAGGGTCACAGAGTCCCAGGAAGACCACCAGCAACATCACCAGCTGTTTTTTGTTTCATAAAAACTGGTTACAGTGTACTGATAACCCTCACCTGACCTCTTGCTGCCCTTGATGCTTTTGAGTGATATGCCCAGCTCTATGGCTCAAAAACCACAAACTTTATCAGACAATCCAGAAACTCATCAAGATCTTTCCGTTTGCAAAGCAGGTTTTGAGATGTTTCATTCTGCCACTGGCCACACATGTGGTGTCTGTCTGTCACCTTCCAGTGCACGCTTGTCACTCAGTGAAGGGTGTGGAGGAGCAACCTGAACATAATAAGAAGCTCTGGATAAAAGGAAATTGAAAATGAAAGTCCCTGGCCTTCGGAATTAAAGGATGAAGCAATCTCTGGTTAGCTCATTCCCCCTAGGGAGGTCCTCAAGCCTCTTGCAGCCTGCACTGTAAAGAAGCTTACAGTAAAATATGCATTTCATTTTATTTTGTTGAGAGGAAGAAGGGAAATGAATTGACCCAGGGGAGAGATGGACAGAGCGGAGCAGAGTGGGCACTTTCCATTATGTTTCATTTGTCAAGCCAGTTAGTCTTGCTGCAGGAATAATCTCAGGTTCTCTGCCTTTTTTCCTCTGGACATCTGCTGCCCTTTTGCAGTGATTTATCTCCTTGCCCCATTCCTCCTTTCTGGGAGGGCAGAGAAAATGGTTTGGGCTTGCCTCTTGTGCAAGAACGTGCCTCAGTTCAAAGCCAAGATCTGCCTGTGTTTTGACTGTGGTTTGAGTCCCTTGCTGCTTCTGTGGGGAACCTAAAGATTTCTCTTTTAGGGGGTTCTTGGCCAGCATCTAGGAAATATCTCCAGTTCTGTTTGTCTGGATTTGTCACAGCACATCTCCAAAGTACTGGGTACATCCCCCAGAAACTGGTTTAGCATTCTCCTCCCTTCCTAAATAACTCTGTGATGTTTCTTTACGAAGGAGTTTGTGCCATAAATGAGCTAAACCTCTTCCTTTCTCACTAATAAGAGCATTTTCCCCCCACATGCTGCCCTCTGCTCATAGACTGCAGCCTGTGGCTGGGTTCTGTGAATTGCTGCATATCCTGCCTGATGCTACAGGCTCTGCAATCCATTCCCCAGCTGAACTTCATGCAGGTTCAATCCCCAGCAGTGCTGAACTGCTGTGCTGCTGGGAGGACTTAGAAGCTGTTGCTTACACAAAAGCTGGCAATTAGCAAATTTTGGTAGGGACATGAAGTAACACTTGTACCTGTGCTCAACTCCCCACAGGGGCCAGTTTACAGTCCAATTAAAGAATTATAAATCATTAAACTGAATCTTCAGAATCCTCTGGACTCTCTAAATTGCTATTTACATAATTCTACAGCTAAAAATAATGAAGATAAAGTAATCAGGTGGCAGTGGAACATCTTTTCAAGTATATGAGAAGTTAATTGCCTTCACTTTATTCCCAAGTGTGCAAACACTGTCTTGTTTGATAGTGACAAATATAATTTGGGGGGTATTTTACCCACCTGATATTTTGAAGAGGGTATAGGCTGTGCTTAGTTGCACAGTTATCATCTTGGAGAAAATAATATTACTCTATACAGGTCCATCACCCTGTGATGTTTATTAAGGAAATATGAGATTGCTGAAAGATGAAACTTCCAAATTAGGCTCTGGCAGCCTTGACATGAAAAGGAAAAGCTGGAGTGAACTTTCCAGGTTTAAAGCCTGGTAAAAAGGAGTTTTTCTTTTCCTTTTTCTTTCCTGTGCAGGGCAGGAGTTGTACTTTGATCCTTGTGGGTCTCTTCCAAGTCAGGATATGCTATGTTTCTAGGTTCATGTCACCATTCAGATCAGAAAAAGCCCTTTGTACTCACATGGATTCACACTTTCAACAGCTTAATTTGGAACTCTCTTGGTGTTCTTCTCTGCCCTCAAACTTTGGGCAAACCCTGCTAGGCTTACCATGCTTTCACCTATTCCCTTCACTACAGTGGAAATGCAAGGCTGGAAATAAAAAGATGACATTTAACTTAAAGGCCACACTTGACTTCAATTGGAGCTTCCCAAGTGCTCAGTGCTTTGGAAAATGCATTCTTCAACTGACAATTCGATGGCTTATCCCATACAGGACATTTTAAATGCTTTATGAAACAGAATGGCTTAAGCTTCTCATTAAATGCCTTGCTGAATACAGAGTTAAATAGCAATTATTTTGCATGACTCAGTTTCTCTACCCATCCAAAAGGAAGTTTTTGAGCACTCTGTACAGCATTACAAGGAGATATGGTATAATATAAGTGAACATTGTACAAAATCCTACACTCAGCATTAGGTTTGCCTTGCTGTGGAAAACTCAGATAACTGTTCTTTGCAATCAGTGTTCATGTTTCTTCAGAATGACACCAGTACAACTGCAAAACAGAAGTGAGTGTTTGGAAAAGAAATTACTGTGAATTGAAAAACAAATATTTTTTTTTTCCAAATACTTCTTGTCCAAAGTTCCAAGTACCTTTCATCAAATTTTACGGAAATGAAACCAAATTAGCTGAAAGTAACAGAGCTGAGGACTGGCACCTCAGCTGTGAGAATGGTGTTTGTTCTCTTCTGCGATGTGTTTCTAGGAAGGAAAAAAAAAAGGCATTAGAAAAGTGATGTGAAAAGGAAAAGTTGCACAGTGTGCTTGTTCAGTACCTCAGCAATATCATGATGACTTATCTTTGTACCAAAGCTTTTTTAACCCTTTGGAGTTGTTCTTGGAGCCCCTGAGTTGTTCTGGATCTGTGCTTCTGTTCCAAGAAGGGATCCATGGCAGAGAGCAAAGCCAGAAGCCCCAGTTTTGAGGAAGAAGAAATTCTCTTCTCCCTATACAGATCTAGGGAAGGACTGACAGATGCATTGCAGTGATATCTCCATATTTCCCTGATTTCACAGTAAGCTATACCCTTGATGCTAAAAAATTAAATTCAGCCCTGGTTGCAGCCCTGGTCTTAAAACTCTTTGTTCCTTTAATCTGTGTGTTAACTGATTACTCACAGCATCCAAACTCTCCAGGGCAGCAGGGACCAAGGGCCAAAGATCCTGCCTGAGTTGTTATTCTTAGAACTGGTATCCAGTCTGGGCTGTGTAGGAAAAACATGTGGTACAGAAGTGGATCTGACTCTTAATTTCCAACTCCTTCTACCAAGGGACACACAAAGAGGCAGAGATGTTATGTTAAAGAAAAGTGAGAGTGGCAGAGGTGGCCTTTGGAGATTTAGCACTGCACAGTGTCTGTTCCCATCAAAGTGACACCCTGTGCAGGTGTCCCTGGGACACTGAGCATCCCAGGAGCTGCAGGCAGCACAGGGACCTTGGTGCTGCTGGACAGGGATGCCTGCAGAAGTGCAGTGGCTGCACACAGCTCTGCTGACAGACAGGTGGCACCTTCAAGAGGCACGAACACCTGAATTTGATGATGCTTCCTTATCCTGAGCTCACCTCTGCTCCTCCTCAAAAAGCTGCAATTAGAAGCACGTTATCACTCCAAAGTGACCTCGACCTGTCACAGCCTGTGAGATACCTTATAAATCAAAAGGCACGGTAATTACCAGCATTAGGCAAGCAATTCGGGATTGTTTTGGGTAACAGCATCGCTGCAGATTCTCCTAGGGATTTCTCAACTCCAGGAGAGTAAGACTTAAGGTTCTCTCTGGTGTCCTTTGCTAAGCCTTTTATTGCATCTTTTGGGCACATTTTATGATGATACAGCTTTTCTCAGAGCTAGTAATGACCATTGCAGGCTGGGAATGGCATCAAGAGGCTTTTTTAGCTTGAAGAATGTGATGTTTTATTTACAGCATCCTTATGCTTGGCTATGATCTTGAGTGGAGGGACACATAACCTAGCAAGCTGGAGTAAGCTATGACTTGAAAAACGTGAGGTTTTCCTGATTTCTGTACCTTTTCAGGAAGTATTGCTTACCTGACTTAAATTTTGCTATTCCTACAAACACTAGATTCTGCCAGGTGGGTTTTATCCTTTAAAGGATAAAAGTTTGCCATTTGGTGGACTTGGGAAGCCCACGAGAACAGAGATAAAATGAGAAAAGGGCCAGAATTGCTGGGCAAAAATGGAAACAGCGCTTTGTATTTGACTGGTGTAATTCTGCTTGGTCTCACACTTCCAGGTGAATTAGAGCCCTTGAGACAGAATATTACTTGTCTTTTTAACTTATGGAGAATTTAACCTGCCTGTGGAAATTACCATTTGCTCAGTCTCAGAGATGGAAATGCTGGGGATTCCCTGTGCAGAGATGAGTCAGCCATGGCCCCCAGCTGCCACTCCTTCAGAGCTCTAGCTCTCCTGTGATGTGCCTTCTGGCCTGACTAGGAGGATGAATTGACACCAGAAGTAATAAATAGAGAAAAAAGTGAGTAGTCTGGAAGAGGAATGGGAAACCCCTGTAATCTCTGCTCATCTGCTGAAATGTTATCTTTGTCTTCATCTGAGCTCCAAGACACTAAGGGCTTCCAACATTTCTACATCACCTAAATCTCAAATGTCATCATAAGAGAAGATATTCAAGTAATAATTCAGAAATGGCTTAAGCCTTCCTGCCAAAAAAGTCCTCTCCTCAAACCAAGTCTATTAGAAACTTTTGAACTCACTCAACCTTGAAATCCCAAATTCTATTTCAAAATCCTGTGCTCTGGGTTTTCCTTCAGTGGCTCTGTCTGAAGCTGTTTATACACCCCTGGAGGATGCTCACCCCCAGCTGGGGATGTCTGCACAGTGGTGTTCCTGCCCTCTCTCATTTCAGATGGAGCCTGGCTGTGCCTGCTGCTGGGCAGCCTCACCCAGCAAGGCTGAGGCTGCCCTGTCTGGCAGCCCAAATGACACAGGCTGTGCCAGAAGACACTGCCTGTGCTGGGTTTTGTGTCTGAGCCCACTGCCTGTGCAGAATATCACTTTGCAGAGTCCCTGCCTCTTAAGAGCAAAAGGCCAGGGTAAATCTCACATCCTGCTTTCTTGGAAACAATAGCATCCTAAAAGAACAAAATCCTGAACTCTGTGCCTGACCTGCCTGACTCAGGATGTCTGTTGTAGAGGCCACAGGCTTTTTGATGGGGTTTTCCTAACAATAGGGCAGCCTCAAATAAAGCCCTTGCTCAGAGGGATGTGTAGCTGAAATTTCTCCAAACTGTTCGAGGAAGGAAGTTGGGTCTTAAGAGGAAAAGTCTGTCTTTGAGTCATGTTTCTTCTACTTCCTAGGGCTATTTTGGAATTATACAGAATGGAGGAAGCAAAACATTAAAAAGCAAGGCTTAGGTTGACTTTCTTTTTTCCCTGATTGAGCATGCCTTATGTCACCAGGAGCTTTGCAATTCATTTCAATGGGAGCCCTTATCACTGCCTTTCATTTCCCCAATTTGCCTCCAGCACTGCAAAGCAACCTGCAGTGTTTTTTAGCTTTCCTGGGAGGTGTGTTGAACCCCACATCCTCTTTTGCTGTTGTTCTCCCCAAGAACTGAACAGGGACTTTTCAGTTATGAGTTATAAACTGGCTTTGTACTGCAACAGTGAACAGGGCAATTCCCTGCAGTCCCTGGCTTCTGCACCCCCACTCTTGTGTAGTTGTGTAGGGACAAAATGACACTGTCTAAATGTAAAAGACTCTCTGCATGCATGTAAAGGACCTCAAAATAGAGTCACTCCCATGGTGGTGTGACTGTTTTGCAGTAGTAATCCAAAATCTGTAGGAGTGTTACTAGTATGGGAAACCTGCAGTGGGATGCACGAGGTCTGTGTTTGAAAGGAAGAAAATTTGCAGTTGTAAATCTCAAGGTGGTTGTTCTTTCCTGCCAAGTGTCTCCTTGTTATCTCCAAAACCAAACCCTGTCTGCTCTGCATTGCTGCATGTCTCTAGGTCACTCAGTGAAGGCTTTCTCTTTGATTGAGGTTACCAGAGCTGGAAATCCACAATATTTTTACCCTGAACATTTGAATTTGTAGTGGGATCCAGCTCCTGGAGTTAATGATATATAAAGAATGCCATCTCATTTACAAAATTAAAAAATTTAAAAGAAAAAAAATAGAAAAGGAAAGGATATTTTGAGCCCTTTCGGCTGAGGGGGAAAGCTCTCAGTGGTCTCCTGAGGACTCCAAAGGAAAAAATAGAACTTGGGAGTTGAGTTGTTTTTAAATTCCCAATTGCTAAGAATTGGAAAAACAAACAAATCCGTGAAACTGCCTCAGAAATATAGGGCACATAAGGAGAAATGCTGTGCCCAAGCAGAACCCTGATCCCATCTGTTCAACAGTGGCAGAGACAGCTTTCCCATTTTACCTGTGGCTGACTTCTTGCCCTCATGATAATTTCCTGACTGCTAAGGACAGGTAGGGAAAACTGCAGGAATCAGCTCATTGCCATGGATCATCCAGCACTGTTTTTTACCCTGCTGCAATATTTCTCGCCTGTCCCATGCAGCAGATTTCAAGAAGTCATACAGGGGCCAGGTCTGCAGTTCCATTTATCATTTCAGACAACATAGAAAATTGTGTTGCAACAGAGCAAACTACTAAATCACACATAATTGCTCTGATAACGACTTAGGGAAGGTGGCAACAACTAGGGAACTCTTTCATCTTCCAAGGTTAAACATCTTTAGAGGTATTTGATCAACTCTTCATGTGAAAATGCATATTTTCAGCCCAGATCTTTTCTGCACAAAGCAACTCACAGGAAAAAAAAAAAAAAAAAAAAAAAAAAGAGGTTTGCTTATTTATCTGCATGTAACTAAGGGAGGACTGGCTGTCTTATGGGGTGTGTGACACTGAGGTCCCACAGCAGAAGGCAGGTGCAAAGCAGTCACTGTCCCTGTGCTACAAGCAGCAGTGTGACACACTGAGATGAAGGACCTCACCCAAGACTTCAAGAAGTCTTTGGCAGATGTCATGGTTGGGTTCAGGTTGGTCCCACAGCCCTGCTATGAGCAGAGAAGCCCCCTCATCCCTAAGACAGTCTGCCTCCTGGTTTGGTTTCACTGATTTCAAAGCCAGTGTTCCCAGAAATTGAAATCAGTTTGGCTCCTGGTGCGTGGAAAGTTACAAAGTTTTATCCGTGCAGGACTGGAGGAAAAGGCTCCTCCAGCCGTTGACTGTTCCCCCACCCTCAAAATATCCTTTTGATTGTCCTGCAATATTGAAACTTCAGCAACTAGAAACTGTCATCAAGCTGCAAAGAAAATCAGAAGAATCTCACTGCTAGAGTTTTAACAAGCCTTTTTTTTTTCCTGTGGCACTCCATTTGGAGCAGCCAAAAATAGAACTGGCAATTGAGAAGCCTGCAAGGAACTTGTCTTGCTGCTCATTCCCTTTCACCCCTGGCAGGGTGTGGGGTGCCCAGAAACCACCCATTTCCACAGGCAAAACTTAATTTTTGAAAGGATTTCTCTCCCCCTGGACACCTAAAGTCTTAAACAGCTTCCCCAGTGAGCTGTGTGCAGTAGGGATGGGTTCAGTGTGCTGGTGGCTGCCTGGATTCTGGGATAACTCTGGGATAATGCACTGGCTTCAGTGCACTGGGGGCATCTGAGCATGTCCAAGTGGGGCAGTGGAGCCTGCCAGGGGTTTGCCCCCTTGGGAAATGCCATTCCCAAAGGTCAGGACCAAGGGCAGGAGGAAACCCCACCTCAGCCAGGCTGCTTTCCCTCATTGTGTCTGGCTCTATGTCCAGCTGTGAGGCTTATCTTAGAGGAAAGGGTGGAGGTTTTCTAAACAGCTGATTCACTTCTGATTTTCTCACCCTTGGGAAGATGCCATGCATCCTCACTGCCTCTTTGCAGCTCTGACTGCTCCAGCAATTTCCTAATTGCTCCTGAGAAAGTCTGCAGGAGGCTGAATGTGTCAGGGCTTTCAGGCAGCTGGGGAGATCTGTCCCCTGTTTTTCCCAAAGAGGCACAGCCCAAAAGTAATTCGTCTCATATTAAAAAAAAAAAAAAAAAAAGAAAGAAAACACAATCAAATGAAAGAAAAAAAAAAAAAGTAGCTTAAGAAAGCACAAAGATTGCAAGAAAGAGGTGGGAGGGGAGAACATGGAAAAAATCCCATCATAAATTGTTTCTAGGTGTAATGCAATGTCAACACCCAAATCTGTCACTAAACCCAGGGACGAGGGTCTCCTCTCCAGAAATCCATGGGTTTGGGAGGATGCTGAGCTCTGCATTAGCAGTGACCTCCTCGGTGCAAAGGAGAGATGAGATCCACACCATGATATTTTCCAAAAATGACAGCTAACTTAATGCCTGGGTCACCAGTGAGTGCTTCACCCTGTCATGGGAAGGTCAGGTGACTGCAGAGCCTCTGTGCTCTTGGGTTATGACTCACTCTCAATACCAAAAATGCAACACAGGCATGTCTGCAGAGGGTGTGAGCTGATGGGCCTCTTCTGCCATCCGTGGGGAAGGTGTTCTCCCTTCATCTCATTCCCAGGTCACTAAGACAGCCAGCAGAGCTTATTGGATCACCATGGTGTATTTGCAGCAAGCCCAGGACCTGTGAAATGCCACGAGGAATAACAGAGGGCCAGGTGGTGGCTGGATGAACAGAAGTTGGGCTCACTTGGGAACACCTTGCCCTGGGTGTTTCTGCCCAGTTTTAGGCAGTGGGGGTGTCAGTCTGAATAGATTAGTTGCTGGCAGGACTGTCAGTGCAGATGAATTTGTTTTGGAGCAGTCTCGGCCACACAGCTCCTTAGAGGACACCTTTGCTTCTCCCCCAGGAAGCAGCATCACTACCCCAGCCATCATTATGACACCCACCCTATAACCAGCAACCAGTGAGTTTTGTGTAATGCCACATTCTCAGCCAGGCTGCTGACCCTCAGGGTAGTTTTTCTGGACTCACTTTCCTGATATACAAAATAAAATGAATAACACTTCCTTCTCAAGCTGCTGCAAATCTTCAGTTTTGCTTTGAAGATGCTCTGGTCCCTTTAGATGAAATTCATGGATCAGCTGCAGTAGCCTTCTTGGAGTTATCATGTCATTCTTTATTTTGATATTTGTAGTTGTTTGTATGGTAAGATGTTTCCTCAGGCCCTACAAAAAACAGGTGTGTCTGTGATAAAAGAATTTCCAGCAGTTATTTATCTGACCCTCTGAATTTTCATGGTCTATGTATGGATGGGGAATATTTCTGGTTTTGCTCTGGGCTTCAATGATGGGAACTGGGTTTTCCAAGACTTTAGTCTCAAGTCCTACTTCAGTCCCAGTGGTAGAGCAGAGCAGTTTACTAAAACATGGAATATTTTATGAACAGTTTACAAAACAGACTTTGTAGATTTGTTTCACACTTAAAACAAGAATTTCACAAAAGCAATAAAAACAGTCTTAGAAATAACCTTAGGTTTGCAAGACTGAAAGTCTCCTAAGTCAAGAAGTCACGTGTGATAATTCAAAAATCTGTTCATCCATTTATCAAATTCCATTATGTATAAATTGAAAGGGGGGATTGTATTTGATTGGTGGTTTTTCTGTGTGTGAAATACTTTTTTTTTTTAAATTTGAACCCTTTTGACTACCTGGGTTTCATTTAGGAGGAGAAATCAGGCCCAAGACCTGCCACTTGTTTCCCTTTCCTTTCACAGCCACCACGGTCATTTTTGTGCTCAGTGGGGCTGGAGAGGTGAGAGGCAACTTCTGCTCCTGGAGCTCCTTCAGAAAGCAGCACAAATTTATACTAATAATGGTGGGGTTTTAAATCCAGTGCAAATTGTAAATGTGCATTTCCATGGTAACACGTAGGTAGTGAAGTAATCCTCAATTCATCATCTTCCATGAAATTCCAGCAACTATTCCTAAACATTCATCCTTTTCTAATCCCAGAGCTGTTGCCATGGAAATGATCAGATAAGATACAGGCCTTTAGGCAGATGGGTCTATAAAGGATGCTAAATCTTGGCCCATTGAAATCCTTATTTAAAAGCAACATAGCTGGCAGTGATTTTGCTTCGGATTGTTTCAAGATTAATTAAATTAACTTCATATTACAAAAGGCTTCTTTTCAAGTGACCCCTGGGAACTGAAAGTGTCTCTGGCCACAGAGAGTCAGGTCTCTCCTCTTTGGTGTGGTGCCAGGGGCTTCTGCTGCTCCTGTTTCCTGCTCCGATGTTCCTGCACCTCTCTCCACACGTGGATAACTCAAATTCTCACCAGCTTTGCTCACAGTCTGGGGTTTGGGCCTGCTTTTCAGATATCTTGCTCTGCAAAGGAGCTTATTTTTAATTTTTGCCATTCATTGCAGCAGAGGAGAGCATCCAGGAGATTACATCCAATACCCAGAGGATCTCTGCTTTCCAGTGCATTAAATTCTCCATTTCAAAAGCTGTGCAGGATGAGAGGCTTGCATGTGCAGAGGCACCTTCTGAGCAGCTTTCCAAGCTGGACCTGGAGGTGTGTAGATGACTGTTAAAATGGGATTTGGTTTCCAAACCTCTATGTTCAGTGCTCCTAAGTCACAAAGGTGTGTTGAAAGTCTTCTGTATTCACCAAGGCATTTCAGTGCAGGAGGACACACTCACTTTTGCCTTCTCCTGAAATCAACAGGAGAGAGTTTCAAAGACATGAACCACTCTTAGGCACTAGTTTTCCTGACTTTTAATAAAGGTTGGGGATCCAATTCCCATATATACCTTAGGCATTTTTCTGCAACGTTTCTTTATCTCTCTGCACAGAAAAAAAATCCCAACATGTAAATTAATCTGAACAGAGAACATCTGAATACAAAGTGGATTTCTTGTTATTTTGAGACTTTAGTGACAAGAGTCAGAGGGTAAGACTGTCTTAACACTAAGGTGCTATAGAGATAACAGTGGTGGTTAAAGAGCCCTCCCTCAACCAGCCTGCTTGTTACCAGTTTTTGGTGGAGGTTTTTCACCTCCTGAAAGGTTGTGAGCTTGAAGGGGGGAAGGCACCTGGAGTAAAGCATGGGTTGAAGAGCTGTGAGTGTTCCTCAGCCAGAGCAAAGTCCACCAGCGTAGGCTGGCTTGTTAAGGAAGGTCAGGTGGATGCTCTCTGTCCTGAAGGACTAATGAGACGTGGAGAATGGATGTGAGAATCAGAAAGTGGAGGGCTGGAAACGTCAGGCCAGCAGGGAAGATTTAAGAGGACAGGAAGAAAGTGAGAAAGGAAAGGAGGGAGATCACTGGGTCTGGAAAGCAGGCAGGAGAGGAGGAAGGGCTCTGTCAGAAGCTGTTCAGCACATGAAACTCCAGGGAGAAGAGCGGACAATATTACAGCATCCATCAGTGTCTGCACAGTCTGTTCCTCATCCCCTCCCAGGCTTTACTCTCTGCTCCTTCCAGCAAGGCAGCAGTTTTGTTTTCATTACAGGGGGGAAATTAGAGAAATTACACCCCCAGAGCCAGTGCCTTGTCCCTCCCAGTGCTGCTGGCAGAGGCAGCCCAGGGCATGGAGCCCCAAAAGAGCCCCTGCAAATCAAAAGCTTCACTATTTGCCTTGTTGCAGAGAGGTACTTTTGAAGATTCCCCCATGGAAAACCTAATAATTCCCATTAAAATAAACTCCATGCAATTCTTTATAGAGCTTAAAATAAATCAATATCAGCAGCTCTGCCTGTGTTTAAATCATTCATGGACACTGTTTATTGTCTAATAATAATATTGCATGGATTGCAGCTCCTGTGCCAAGCACATCACATTCCCTGGGAGGGAAAAGGGGGGAATAAATTCAGGAAAAATGGCATGTTGCAGCCAAGAAAGGCAGCCAATGGTCTCCACCAGAAAATTTGGCCAGTTCAACTTCTCACAGAAGAGGCTAGCAGCAATTACACCCTGGATTTATGTCGTGCCCTGAAACCAAGGAACACAATGCCTCTATTGATATTTTTTCCAGCTTTAGCTCATAGATGAGGAAGGAGCATCAGAAAGGGGCCGAGTCACAAAAGCTCATGAACACTGGCAGGAATCAGTCACAGGTGTCTTGCGCTCTGGTCTGCAGCTGTAATTCAGGATATGATATTTGTCTAGACACCCAAGAGAGTTTGAACGGGAGAGGCTGATGTAAACAGGAAGGCAAAGAGTGATGAGTATGATGGGAAGGAAAGAGGAAGGGGAAAAGAGGGGCAGCAGAGGAGTGTGCAAGATTGGAAGGTAATTTTCCAGTGTCTTCAAGTTAGTAGGAGTCAGAGGAGTCAGTAGGACCAGCAGTGGAGGAGAGATGGGCTAGAAGACAGGAGAACTGCTGAGATGGCATGTAGGAATGGTGCTGGACAGCAGAGCTAGCAAAGGTTTCATGCTGTGCTAGCCAGTGGAGAGCTGCAGTCTTTGTATCTGCTCCTGGAGCTAAGATGTGAGCTGGGCACCATCAGAGCCTCCCACGTTACTGCAGGAGCATTGACTCTTCTGCACAGAAGCAAAACATCCATCTTCAGGGAGACAGCTCGGCTAAAGTCTCAGACAACATCTCAGTCTCTTTCATTATGCCCTAAGTAGCAAACTGCTGTGATTTCAGCAAGACTTAATAAGTTCCCTAAAATATCCCTTTGACCAGGTCTGGCCACAATTGCCTTGATTTGCAGATCTGCAAAAAATAGATGAAAAGACAAGTGTGAAGCGGGTGCTGTCATGCAAATGAAAGGATGGAAATGCAGTGACATTTTTGTCTGGCTCCTCTACCTCCCTTTCCCTTTAGAGACGCTTACCTGTTTGCAGCAGTCCTGTCCAAACGCTGCTTGATGATCTGCTAGGACTTCCAAAGTGGCTGCCAAGATTTCATCAAGTGACTTTTTACAGAAGAATTTTTGTGAAGTGTTTCCCAGGTTTATCCTATTTTCCAATCATCATTCAAAAGCAGGGTACATTAAAGAGCCTCTGGTGCTCCTGATATCACAAAGACTGGCTGGGAATGTAGCAGCAAATGGCATCACCAGCAGGGTCTGAATCCAGAGCTTTTGGCACTATCTCTCCTGCCTGAGCACAGGGAACAGTATCTCATCTGGTGGCTGCTGGAAGTTATTTACTATGTTTAAAACATAACAAAAGTCCCATTTTCTCTAAAAGTAAAACACTTTGAGAGTTTGATAGCAAGGTCTCACCACATTATCTCTGTGTTCCAAAGCAATGCATCTGTGTGTGCTCACAGCCAAGTGCACCAGGAGCTTCCTGGAGTATTTTACAAGCTGGGTCTGCAAGATGAAAACTCTGGAACAAGTAGCTTATCACTTAAGCTGCTTCGAGGATTTAGAGTGGTTTAAATTACTTAAAGTGCTCCAGGGACCCGATCCTGCACCCATTGAAACTACTGGTGATTTTGTTGGAGACTTACAAGGGACAAGGATTTGGCACTAAAGGCTTAGAGAGCTGAAGTGGATAAAACCCCTACAGCCCTTTAGAGATGGCTAAACCGTTCCAAAGCCTTAGACCTGTTCACACAGAGGCTGGCCAGTGATAGAAAAGCCTTGGGAGTGCACCAAATGTCTCGCTGATGTTTACATCAGGCACACTTTCAAGCCCTGTGATTGCAGCAACTCATCTCTTTTTCATTTCCCAGTGACAGCTGTGGTCCCATCCTGCTCACAGCAGAGTCTGCAGCACCACTGGGCACAGAGAAAGGAGGTGCCTTGTGCAGAGTATTGCAGAATCACTTTGGCAATTTGGCCGATGATAACCAGGCAGGAGCAGAATCAGGCCCCAAGATGGTAGCTCAAATGTTTCCTCCTTTTGGTTTTTGCATAAGGACCCTTCTCTAGTCCTTTTTGAAGTCCATTTCAATACTTTACTGCCATTTGCTTTGATCCTGTCTTCCTTCCACATACCTCTTAGGTTATTTTAAACTGTATTTAATACTGATCCTTCCCTTCTTGTCTAAGTACCAGCAGGTACCCTGGGGTTTAAGTTATTAGTTAATGTATTTATCACAGGCAGAAGAAAAGGAAAATATGAAACCCTTCCAACTTTTCATAATAGCAAAAAAAAAAAAAAAAAAAAAAAGTGTGTTTATACCCATTGCAAACGTTGGAGGTTTATTGCTCTCCAGAGATCCAACCTTCCAGTTATGCACAGGCCTATTCTGCTTTTCATGCAGAGTGGAATATGATCTCAACTACAGTGGCAGGGAGTGTTAAGAGACCTTGGGAAATGCTGACATGGCCTTGCAGGCACAGATTATCATCTGCAGAGGACACAAGAGACTGAGGGACTGAGCCAGACTCCTCCAGATCAGCACCCAGGGACCCTCAGCAATGCTCAGAACCATGTCATCCAACAGGATGTTTTTCCCTGTCTCTCCAGCTTTCTCCTACAGCCCATCCTCATGGGCAATAAGAGTAAAAATCTTAACTTCTTAAGGGGAATTCAGCCATCCACAATATAATACACTAGGGGATGAATTCCTGAGAGAGACCCCTTTTGGTATAAAACCTAAGAGGAACTGGTGTTGTAGATGATAGAACAGAGACAAGAAAAATTTTAAAAACCTTCTTGTGCAGCCATTGCCTGATAAGGTGTTCCTCCTTTTCCAGTGGCCCTCACAATCTCAGCAATCCCCTTGGATTTGGGCTCTCATGCAAAAAAAAAAAAAAAAAAAAAAAAAAGCAAACCAGAAGGAGATAATTATATCCCTAGGATCTACAGCAAAATTTTTCCCAGCAACTTTCAGAATCTACTCAAATCCTGTCAGAGCAGTAAAAGCCAAAAGAGATGCAGAGACGCATCGAAGAACCATCATACCAATAGAAATGTTCTTGTGATATTAATAAAACAAAACATAGTTTAAATATTTTTCAGGTCAGGAGATTTCCCTTGGTAGAACACAGTAATCTGGACAGACTGACTAGAAATATAAGTCAAAGAGACTAATCTATTTCCATATATATATACCAACCTAGATGTATATATTTTAGGTTTATAGTGAATAGCTCAACAGTGTCCCCTGAAGGATGTACTGTAAATAAAAGAGGTTATGAAAGAGGTAAAAGAAAGAAAAAAAAAAAAAAAAAAAAAAAAAAAAAAAAGAGAGAGGAAAAGAATAGGGAGAAGTTTGTGAAAATCTTTTCAAGAAATAATTCCAGCTACTTTTCTTGTAACATCTACACAATTCTGGAGTTTTCCAGCTCAGTTAGTTGCTGCAGTGATGTCCAGTTAGCTGGACTTCAGATAGCTGTGCCCAAGAAACCTCTCTGCCTTTTCAGAGGGCATTTCTGTCATGACAAAGAGAACCTGGTGTACCTCCCTTTTCAGCTGAGCAGGGAAGCAGAAGGTTTTGTTCAGGGTGGTCTCATTAAAACCCCCCATCTCAGTGTGCACCAGGAATGCACTCAGCGACTATCCATGGACACCACAATGTCAAAAATTTTGCTAGATGGATACTGAAGTCATCCAGGCATCGAGAGCCATGTCCCTCAGTGCCACCAAGCTCCTGTCTGGGGGTTTACTTGGAAAGGGATGTTTCTGCAGCAACTTCCTCTGAGCACTGAGGGTCCCTGTGGACAGGCAGAACTGCTCTGTCCAGCCCTGTCCAGCTCGGGGCCACGATCCTGCAGCCAGCTCCCTGTGCACACTGAATTCCGTGTGGGAAAGCAGCTCTCAGTACCAGCCCAGCAGGATCAGGAAGTTCCATCAATTCATTTAACACCATTGTGGTTTTTTTTCAACAACAGCATCAATGAGGTTTTCCTTTTTTTTTTTTTTTTTTCATACAGAGGAGAAACAATCTGACCATGATGAGTTCAGCTCTGTAGTTTTCTGTAGGGAATCTATTTGCTGAGCCACTGGCTCCACTGGTGCTTTGCAGTAACACCAGTGCTCGGTAAATATTGGCCACTGTGCCTCTAAGTACTATTAATGAAGTTAATTAGCAACAAAAGTTTCCAAATGTTAAAAAGCTACAGGCATGGCCACGGTTCATTAAGCTTCTCAGAAGCTTCAAACCAATCTTAACTGCATTTCTCAGGGAAAAAAGAACACAACTTTTTCGAAAGAATTGAAAGAATTCAGCAGGTCTTCTCTACTTTATGAAAAGAGCATTTGATTCCTGTGGGTATAAGGAAAATTGGTCCTGCTTTTCCTGGGAACACTTTCCTGCAAGTGACCTCCATGAGGAACCTTCTACCTATAAAGGTGGAGCTGATGGAACATGTAGGAAAGAAAAGAAAATGCCATAACTGTTTTAATAAGCAGTGTGCCTATGGCACTGCTGGCCAGTCCAGCATATCCCTCTCACATAATTAATCAAGACCAAGCACTAGCCTTGCTATTGTCCTGTTTCAGAGCATTATGGAAATCCAAGATTTAAGCTAGTGCTTTAATGTCCCTGCCTCATTTAATACCATTACTGCATTATAGATTTAAGGTAGCTCTTAGGTGGTAAATTTTCAAAGCAGTGTGTGGGACTTAATGTCAACAGAAGTTCCATCACTAAAGTCTTTTGCTCTGCTTTAAAAATGTTCCTCTTAACCTCTCGCCTGCAGCTTAATACCTGGGCTAAATGGGATACTTTTAGGGTATTCCTCATGTCAGTGTATTCCCTGGTGAGTCACAGGCTCTGAGTCACAGATTTCACCCTGATGGAGATTTCCCCATGGTCCAGATCTGAGTTGACAAATGATAAGCAAAGATGCAATGCTCACCTTTTAATTTTCTTTGAACTGCACAGCCTCTATCTTGACTGGGAGAGAAGGGGGTTTGTGGCAGGCTGTAGGAAATGGGGAGAGGGAAGTACCAGATGCCTCTTCTTCCCTTCCCCATCCAGGAGACACAAGTTTGCACAGAACTGGGGCTGCTGCTTTGTGCCAGTGTTTGAAGTCTTTCTGATTCAGGTGTCAAGATCCCACTGACAGCTACATGACAACATGTTTTCTCCTTGCTGCTTTCAAATAAAAAACAAAATGAGATTTCCTTTGCTGTGCCCTGTAAGTCTGTTTTCCTCTATTTTCAAGCCTAAGCTGGATGCAATAATTATTCCTTTAAAATCAAGGGTTATTGTACCACTTCCAGCTGTGTAGTTGAAATGTTACCCAAACCTCTTCAGCTGATAAGCTAGAATCAGTCTCTAACAAGGAGTGAGACTCAATTTCCCAAATAACATCCACCCTTAAACAGAAACCTAATCAAACACATTCCACATTCTCAATGGTCACCTGAGCCCATTTCCCAATAATCTGTCTTTCTGTGTCAGAGTATTAAGTCTGGTAAAGTGAAAAAAGAAATTGTGGAGGAAATTAAAGTTGGTTTACTGTGGCAGCCATCACTTCTAGCTCAGCCAGCTGCATCACTCTTCGCTGCTGTGAAATCAATTTTGGAAACAAAGTTCTGTTATTGCATTCTGATATTTTCTCCTAAGTTCCCTGAAATGTATGTGAATAGAGTTGTGACAGGGATGGCAGGGTCATGCTAAAGATAACCAGAAAGAGTTAATATAAGAAACTCTGCTGTTCCATGGTCTATATCCCTGGAGCACTGCATGCACATGGAGCCTCCCAGCAAGTAAATTTTGATGCAGATGGAAATGTTTGTACCTGAAAGTAAAAAATTACACATATTTCTCAGCCAATTGAGAGATAAAGCCAGTATCCTGTTGTCTACAAATCTGGTAAGATTTAAAACCCATGCTGATCTCCTTGCAGATGAAATCACAAATAGTTTTCTCACATATAATAAGAACAACATAAATCCTTCACCAGAATTATTTACTGAATTACTTTCCATGACCAGTTATCAAAGGAGAAAGCAAAGTAGTAATGAATTGAGAAACAGATGATGAGAAGCTAACAAAGTATTCATGTGGTTTTATTCCTTTGGGCAAAACCTTTATTCCACCAAAATCAATGAGAATAGAATAGGATGAGTTATGATTTATTGCTACAGTCAGATCTCATTGTGCTGTATTAAAGAGGTTGTGATGATTACAGGTTTTCTCTGAACATGCCACAAACAGCGACATATTTAGAAAGCATCAGATGTCAAACACCAAACTGTTTCTGAGAGAACTTATAAAATTATTGTCACATCACAAAATGGATCAAAATAGTGCCTTTCCCAGTTTTTACTTTGTTTCCTTTTGGCAAGCACTAATTCCTCAATGTGCTAATCCAAGTTCTTTCTTGATGTGTAACCATTGCAAGTCAGCTCTGAGGACAACACAGCCACACTAGCCTGAGCCTGGCAGAGTATGTGGCATCTGGAGCATAAATCATCGTGGCTTTGCTTGTTTCCTGCCTTGATCATGCACCAGATAATCAGTGATGACTCAGAATTACTCAAAGAGTAGCCATTGCAAGTTCATTTTTTTATCCTTGGTGTTGCCTTGTCTGTGTGTGCACTAATCATGCTCCAGGGTAGCTGGATTTAATGACGGTGTCATCAGAAAGTGGTAGTGTCATTTTTGAATATTTTGTGACAATAAAAGCCTAGCTGATGTATTGTTAGTGATATTTTCCTGCTTATATCCTTAGCATGGATGGTACCAAGATGAAAGCAACACTGTCAAGCCTTTTTGGCTACAGCTAAAATTCCTATTTGCTATCAGAAGAAATTATGTTAAACCAGCCATAGTGGGGCTGGAGGTACCTCAAAGACATACTGCAGTGACAAAAAGCATTACAGAGATGCAATTGCCTTTCATGGGAGCTTAGCTCCCAGGTATGACTGATTGTTTTAGGGCAGCAGCACTGACAGGCTGGGCTAATTTTATCAGTTGGAAATTTCCCTCTATTTTTGATTTATTTTATTGGAAAATGTTCTGCAAATGCTTGTCCGGGGATTTTGTATATTAAGTGTTTTTCTTTGCTGGAAGGGAAGTGTCAGGATGTTGAAATCCATCTGGTTTTAAGAACCAGGCAATGACTTTCCAAGGAAGAAGGAAGGAGCTGAGCACTGCTCTCATCAGTTTTCCTTGTCACCAAGAAGTGAGGGAGTCTGCAGGGTGCTCACAGTGAGTGGGCACGGGGGGCTTTGAGAGGAGCTTCCTCCAGGCTGGGAATCTCAAACCCTGGCTGCTGCAAATCACCTCCAGAGCACTTCAGCTCAGACCACCACCTGCTGCCCATGGATGCTCTGGTACCTCTGGAGAAGAGCACAAGAGCAGCAGAAAAATGAAAGTGATCAGGAGCTGATGAGCAGCAGAAGTACTGGATGTGAGGAGGGACTGCAGTGTGAGATCAGTGATGGTTTGTGAACCCTTTGGTGCAGCTGGGAGGAATTCCCCAGCACTGCTAGAAATGTACCTCCTGTTAGCTGAGAACTGATGATGCTTGAAATGATTCTGTGAGGCAAAATAAGTGCATAAACTTGTATAGAGGTTCAACCTGAAATAAATTAATGAACAATTTTATTCTCTTAGGTGGCTATTTTATTTGAAGAGCTGAGTTCCCTTCTTTTATTCCTGTAAACTGTTTACAGGGTCTTCTCAAGCATTTTCCTTCTCTGATTCACCCAGTAATGCCTGAGGAATTTCCTGGTGGGAGGCAGAGCAAGGGGCTGCTGGTGGGTTGGCAGGTGTGAGGAGCTTCTCTCTGCCCCTCTCTTCAGTTTGCTGCAAAGCAGTGGGCAAAGTTCTGTGATGCACAGTAAGGAAAGGAGGGGCTGAGCAGTTTTTGGCAGAGAGATTTACCCACATCCCAGAGGTGTGCACACTACTATGTCAGTAATGCTCTGGACAGGCTGAAGGTAGAATATTTCTCCTCTTCCCTGAGGAAATTCTTCCAGCTCTGGAAGTTGGAACAGAGTGAACACAGTCCTGAGGATGCCATCCCAGCAATGTCTCAACTGGCTGGAACTGAGTCCATATCCCTGTTGATTGACCATCTTTGAAATGAAGGCAGTGTCTGTGCCTAGGGTGGAAAGAGAGCTGTTAAACAGAGAAACAGTGAGGTTATGTTTTATGATCATGGCACTACTTCCCTGATCATACAGGAAAGTGTTCAGGCTGTTCCTCAAAGCAAGAGCTAATCTGCCAAAAGCATTTGGCATGGACTCACTGACTGTCCTCCTCACATCAAATACTGATCTTTTGATCTGCTCATGCAGTCTCCTGTATGTGGTAGCACATTTTCCATCATTGGAAGGGAATATCTACTGATATTGGAAAGCACAGATCCCCTTTGTGACCTCTCAAAGAGACCAACTTGGTGCTTGGAGCAAAGAAAATAGGTAATGCTGGGACAACTCCGTGCAAGGAAAGTTCAGAGATCTGCAGTCACATGAGGAAAGAATAGAGGCTGAGTGAGGAAAAAATTTACTCATGCATTTAATTATCCGAGTCAGCCTAAATAAATTGGTCATCCTAGGAGACGGCAGGGATCCAGGAGCACAACCATCATCAGAGGTCCATCAGCAAACATTTGTCATCTTCCAATTAGTGCTGCTCTGCTGGCACAGATTCCCAATCTCAACCCGAGATGGGGCCCTCCCTGGAGATGCAATGAAATATTGAACAGAGAGTTGTAGGTTGTACAAAAAGGAACGCATGTATAAGGGACTGAATTAGGATTGCTTAGGCAAGCTTAACTCGGGCATCTCTTACACGTGGTGCACTTGACTGGACTGTAGTAATGTCCTCTTAATGCTGTTTCTTTAAAGACAATATCACAGATGAAGAGCAAGGAGTATGAAGAGTTGTGTTCACAGAAGAACAAAGAACAAGTCAGCAAGAAAGCAAACGAGACAGCCAGAGGCAAACTTCCTTAGTGAGAGAAGTCTCAGGATAAAGCCTGACATGGTTCAGCTGCAAAAGATATATCTGCTGTGCTGAGAAGAAAGGATAAACTTCTATGAGAAATGAGCTGGTTCTGCTCTGTATTGAGCTTGATCTATTAAATACCATGCCAAATTCAGGTCAGACTATGGAGAAAATATCCTTAGATCCTTAGAAATTAATAATCTTGCTTTTTAGAGCAATCACTCAGATTAATATTGAGAAGTAGAAGAAAGACACTGGCACAAAATTTTAAGGAAGGAGATGGAGTTTGCTTTTCCTGAAAGCACTGTCTTCCTTTTTTCAATTAAGAATAAACATCAAGAAGGCTGATGATTACCTGTGGTTTGTAGTTCTCAAACTTTAGACAGCAAAGAAAGATTGACTTTGCTGTGTGGTTAAGTTCCAAGACTTGGTGGCAGGTCGGTGAATTAAAATTTTTATTCTAAATTAACTGAACTATTTCCAGTATTGTGCACTTAGCTGTAAAGCTTTGAGGTAAAATTAACAGTTGAAAAGAGAAGTTATCTGATCAGTATGGGAATGTAACAGGGGTGTGCATGTTCCCTGTTCTTGCTGGTTTATTTCATGAGTCATTGCATTCTTCTTCCCTCTGCCATGCTTGGTTATCTTAGGCTCTGATAACAGTGTGATTGCCACATTGCAGCCCTCAGCAAAGCCAGGCAGGATCCCATGTGAGAATTTGGATGAGGAGGGTCCTGCTGCTGTTGTTACAATCAACCACCCAGCAATTGCTGGGGCTTTGGCTCTGCTGGGCTCTGATGTCAACACAATCTCTGTACAAGGTGCCTTCTGCTGGTGAGGTGGTTTGGAACAACAGGATGTCAAAACCTTTCTTTGCAGTTAGAGATCAAATGCAGCAGTTTAGCTCAAGATTAACAATGGCTTCCTACAGTCTTCTGGATAGAAATGGGTATTTTGGCTTACTCCCCATGGCAGCTGACTAACCACAAATAAAGTCTTGCCAGTGGCCCATGCTCTAATCCATGGCTCGGTGACCAGAGCTCTCTGTGATCGTGTGTGTGTGTGTGTGTGTGTGTGTGCGTGCTCATGTCTGTGAAATGAGGAGCACATCATTTAATTTCTCTCTATCTTGGGTCTCCATCACTAGGGAACAGTTAACATTCCTTTTGCTACTCTGATAGAAATGCCATTCATTTTTAGGCTGATACCCTAAAGGCACCCATACCTTAACTTTATAATTACATATGGCTAAAGGCAGCACTAAAATCTCATGTTCTCTCTCCAATTCTTGCAAGCTCTTCTTTGGGGAAAATTTTTAAGGCATAAAAAAAGTAATTCAGCTTATCTCTTTTTGTCTTTTCTTTACAGACATTTCCAACAATGGAAAGTTTCACAAGAGGTACACCCACAAGAGAGGAAGAAGGAAGGAGAATATTCTAAATACAACTTTTGCTAGCAAAAACAAGAACAAAGTTAGTATATCTTAAAAAAAAATGTATTACAAGTTTTCTTCTTGATCACACTGTAAAAATCTTATTCATTTCAATGGAATTATCCAAGTGTAACTTCAAGGGGAATTTGGCTTATGTGGGATGAGGGCAGGAGGCTCAGGACTAGAGGCTGGCAGGACTCCTCATTCCCTGTGGCTCCTTTTTCTGGGAAGGAGAGTGAAAGGGAGAAAATCCTACAGCACATGTACTCTAAACATCTCCTCAAACAGATCACTCATCCCAGCCAGAGTCAAAAAGCCCATTCTCCAGCTCCTATGACAAATACACAGAGCCCTGACTGAAGGGATACTCGGGGCTAGAAATCTGGGGCACCCCTTTCTGTGGTACAGAATTAAGTCCAGTAGAGAGAGACAAGAAGTGGCATTTCAAGGAGGAGCATTTCTGTTTGGATGCTTTTGTGTGTCACACAAAGCTGCTGATGGTGCTGCTGATGACACACAAAGCATGCAACCAGTGCAAAGTACAGCCTGAGTTGCTGAACCAGCTCTGCTCAGGAGTGACTGCAATAAACCCCTGATCTCTGTACTGTGTATCACCCAGTGGATTAAACACTCCCCACCAGTACCTAACTATAGCTTGGAGTTATCACAGCATGGCTGCATATCTGGTTGACTAAACCTCTGCAGTGGTCTTGTCCAAAACTCCCACTGACATCAGCCAGGCACAGTCTGGCTGGGGGGTCACTGGAATGCCCCTGAGGATGACAGATTGCAACACTCCAAGGGATTAGAACTAAACCAGTGGTGCTTATGGCACTGGCTGTGTGGAAAGATTTATGAAGGGTTGGCAATTGCAGCCTGCCAGTGAAAATACATGTTTTAACAGTAGAGTGACTAAAACTAATGTTGTATTTCTGCTAGCTGCTGCCCGGGAGTTTGCTGGTGTATTTAGTTCATAGGTTCAGGGCTAGAAGACCTTACTCATCACAGTTCTTAATGCTTCAAGCCTACTGCAAAGCCTGGCACCTGACTTGATGAATAGTTACTGGAATTAATCATCAGAGGACACCAGTTTCTTCATCATACATTTGTCTGAAAAATTGTTCTCTTTGTGGAAGCTTTTAATGGATTTCTCAAGTCTTTCTGAACCGTGACACATAATGCCTGACATTCAATGGAAGTGACAAATGAAAGGGATGAAAACTGAGGTGGAAGCATAATTACTGCATATCGAAATATGCTTTGGTAACTGAAATTCGTAGGTGATGTGGGACAGTTTAACACTGCCAGGGGCTGACAGTCCCCTTCTGCACAGCCATCCACGCTGCCACCCTGCTCTCCCTTCCCCAAACTTAATTGCCTTGCAATTATTGGCTAGGAAAAAAATCTGTAATCACTAGTGATTAATTGCCCGTCCCTGGAACTGACAGGAAGAATGGTCTCAGGGCTTCTGTCCATAGCATCATTTAGCAGTGAAAATACAGCAAGTTGTTTTGGAAATGTCAGGGGGAAGTTGCCAGCTCTCCTCTTGGGCTTGGATGGCTGCTGGAGCACTTCGAGCTCTGCTATTTCCATTACAATGGAGCACAAATCATCTGATTTTCACAGACAACAATGAGAAACCATCTCCGGGCCTAAAAGAGATTCTGTAATGCATCTCCTCCTGCGGGGAAGTGGGAACAGAGCTCACCTTGCTTAGGTGTAAGGGTAAAGTAAGAAAATGAAGCAGAGCATTGACCTGCAGTGGGACTCTGCCTTTTTTGGAGAAGACAGGGATGAAATCTTACTGAACCTTAGATTTTCTCACTTCCACCTTTTATACTCTGGAATGCATCAAAACCCATGTGCCCTCATGATCACAATTCACAGACCCACTTTTCTCTCCTGAATGACAGGTTGTCACCATGAGCTCAGTTTGGTAGGATCAAAGCTGATTCTTTTAGAAAACTATAGAGAACACCATTAT
This sequence comes from Vidua macroura, assembly GCF_024509145.1. Taxonomy (NCBI): domain Eukaryota; kingdom Metazoa; phylum Chordata; class Aves; order Passeriformes; family Viduidae; genus Vidua; species Vidua macroura. The sequence goes on from NC_071582.1 coordinate 16,040,674, forward strand.
TTCATTTGTCATCCAGAAAAAAAGGGGAACAGGATTCCTTTCAGGTTATCATACCCACGTTATTTCTAATTCCAGCAGAGAGGAACAGACCATATCTCTGCTGTATTTCCATGCACATGTAGCCTTACAAGCTCTCCTGTCTTGCTATATGTGGAGCAGTATCCAGCATATTGTCAACTACAACCAGGCACTTAGCAACACAGAAAAAAAACCCCAACAAAACCACAAAACCCCCCCCAAAACAACAACAACAACAAAAAAAGAAAAAAGGTATAGGAAAATCATGTGCCCAATTCTGAAATCTCAAGTGATTGGGGAAAATCTTTACAAAAAAATGTTACCAGCCACATGTATGAGGATCCTGTTATGGGAGTTAGAAAAAATGCAGCCATCCACATCAGTGCAGCACCATAATTTAGAGGCTGAAATTCTCATTCTGGGGTGTGTGCCATAATTTTTAATAAAAACAAATCTAAAATAGAGATGCTGCCAAGCAAAGCATTACCAGGGCTGCCAGAAGACCTTCTAAGGAGCCAGCCCTCCACAAAACCAGGCACAGTTTGGACATGGCTGGTAAGGAAGGTTTATTTGGATAGCTTGTGGATTTGCATGGGAATTACAGCACATTGAGGTGCTTCTTTTTTTTGTTGAATTGAAAAATATTTGATGGGGAATGCTGTGGTTTAACCCCAAATGGCAACTAAACCCCACACAGCCTCTTGCTTCCACCCAGTGTGATGGAAGAGAGAATCAAAAGTGAGAAAACTTGTGGATTGAGGTTAAGACAGGTAATTAGGTAAATCAGAAGCTGTGCATGCAAATAAAAAGCAAAACAAGGAATTCACTTGCCACTTTCCAAGGGCTGGCAGGTGTTCAGCCATCCCCAGGAGTGCAGGGTCCCATCACATGTAATGATGATGTGGGAAGACAAACACCATCTCTTTGAATGTCCCCTCCTTCCTCCTTCTTTCCTCAGCTCTACACACTGACCATGACTCCACACGGTCTGGAATATCCCTTGGGTCAGTTGGGTCAACTGTCCTGGCTGTGTCCCCTCCCAGCTCCTCGTGCCCCAATGCTGCACACTGGTGGGGTGAGAGGAAGAAAAGCCCTTGGCTGGGTGTAAGCACCATTCAGCAAGAAAAAAACATCCTTGAGTTATCAACAGCACAAATCCAAAACAGCCCTATACTGGCTACTGTGAAGAAAACAAACTTTACTCCAGCCAGAAGTAGCACAGGGAAAAACGTATTTCTGAAAATTCACAGCCTCTCCTACTATGTTTTACACAGCAGCTGGGAACAGCTTTTCCAGATGGTTTGAGGTAGGAAAAGAAAAGCACATTTGCTATATGACACTGGAAAGTTCACAGAGCCAGATGACAAACATGAACCTGGTTTGGGGACAGGACTCAGCAATGACACATGGAAAACATGGCTTTTCCCACAGCACTTTCTGGATCTGTTCTTATAGTTGTCTCTGTCAGGTAAAAATTTTCCATGTGAGCCTGTTATACTAAAGATATCCAATTAAAACCAGACTACTAAAGCACAGAAAATATATAATTTTTTTTTTAAATGCAACAAGTGGGTTGTAAACTGTTTAAGTTCTGCAGCTTTTGTTCATGCCAAGCCCTGAAGTAATGGAAACTGGATTCCAACTGACCAAAGCGAGATCTCGCCAAAAAATCTTTTGTCTAGTACACTTGCTGCTTTTATTAAACACAAAGTCCCTTGTGGAGAAGATCAAGCAGAGTAGGTAGCAACAAATCCTGGCATCACTTTCTGACATATTAGTGGCCTCTTGTATTGCCTTGTGCACTGGATTTTTTGTCTCACTTGCCAGAGCACCACTGAAGCTGAGTTATTAAATGACTGAGTCCCAAACACATATGTCATAAGCTACTGGGCCCCCCTTCTGTCTTGGTATTTGTAACATGATGTTGCTGCAGGCCCCCAGCTGGGTAATAATTAGCATTGACTCCATGATTGCAGAAGTCTGATCAATTGCTTTATTATATTATCTTATACTATATTATACTATACTTATTAAGAAACTTAGTAACTCTTCTAGCCAGTCCAGTACAGCTTTGACTTAATTGGTCAATCAATCTAATTACTATCTAGTGTCCAATTAAGAAATCACCCTTTGGTAAACAAATCTCCATGACGCATTCCACATGTGTACAACAGCAGGTGTAACAAGTGGAGATAAGAATTTTTTCTCATTCTTTTCTCTGATCTTCTCACAGCCTTCCCCAGGAAAATGCCTGGGAAAGTCTGTGCCTGCTCTCTGTGGCCAGACAGCTGCTGCCACAATATGACATGATTTTTCTTTCTGCTCTGCATCTTGAAAAGGAATTTCAGTGTTGTGGAGAATTTAAAATTGGCTCACACTGCAGAGGAGATTTCATTACCAACATATCAGCCCTCAAGGTAATTCTCTCAGTAATTCTCTCCTTTATATTACTGGAATTTTTTGTATCTTTTCTAGGAACTAGGTATTGATCCCTGGAAAATGAAAAACACTTAAAATAAAATATAGATAACTGCAATCCCAGTGGTACCATTAAAGGATGAAATGCTTCATTAACACCTCATAAGAACATTTGGAACATGAGCGGACAGCAAGTTTCCTCCTTCATCACTGGGGCATGGTATCCACAAAGGAATGGCTCTTAAACTTCCCAGGATTAGTCTACACACAAATTACTACAGTGTAACCAAGACAGATAGAAGTTGCAGTGCTCTTTTCTACCATATCAAGATAATTTTTCTGCTTAGAAATTGTTTTATCATATTCCAGCCTAAATCAGCTACTTAGCAATTTAATCTTAAATGAATTAGAGGAAAAGTAAACCTTCACAGAAACCATAATTAGTTTGACAAAACTAGGTTAAACTATCAATTAAACCAACACAACTTCATATATCTACGTGCCCTTGAACTTCTTGACTGTGAAGAGCCCATATCAAATTGCTGGACGTGATCTCCCTTGAAGTTTCAGCTTGTAGGTTTTGGCTGGGAAAACATTCTTCAGTCTAGCAGAGGTAGCAAATCTGACTGACATTTGAGAAATATAGAAATGCTGAGTCTCTACACATGACTACATAGTTTTCTTGTATTTATTTGAGCAATGATGTGAAGGCAAAAAAGAGCAATATGAGGTGTCCTGTTGATTTCCATGGCACAAAGGTACCTCTGAAAATTTAGTCCCCAAGCATTATGCAAGTCATAACTTGCACATCAGGTGGTGCCTGCCTGGAGTAGCTGGAAGCACACACTAAATTAGCAGGCTTATGAGAGTATAATTAGTTTCCAGTCAAGGACCCAAGAGAATAGGTCTCCAACATGATTTCAGGCGCTAAATAAAGCGTAATAAAGCCCAAGAGGTAAGTACTCAATATAGAGACTGGATCCACCTGAGCTAGAGTCTCCTATATCTCCCCAAGCCTGTAAGAGGTTGTAGGGGCTAACCTAAATCCTCATCCACCCCCGCAGCATGCAAACGATGCCTGGATCACAGCTCTCCTCCTGAGTGGGTAAAGGCCTCTCTGTCTCAGCCCAGAGAGACATAAAATGGATCCACCTATGGATGGGTCTGGCTCCCTAATACCTAGAACAATCTCATTCTGCATTTTCTGCCAGGTTTCCTATCGATTATTTCATCCAGCTAGAGACTGATTATACCTGAGACATCAATGGTGTTATGTAAATATCTATCCTATATAATCACTGTTATCTACCTAAGGCTTCTGAGGTTTCTAGTTTACGTCTGGCAGGTTCATGAAGAGTAACTCAAGCTAATGATCCATGTCAGTTGGCTTAAATTCCTCAGCTGGAAAATGCTCAGGGGGGCTGCAAATCCAAAAAGGTTGAAAACCGAGGCAGTCAATAGACAGATAGTGTCAGTCAGTCTGATACTCTTAGTGTCTGACAGAAAAAAATATCAATAGCTGGCATGATTGATGAGGAATGAAGGAAATACCACCCACAAACAAAAAATAAATAAGATGTGCAAGGGCTGTGTTGCATTCATTTTGAGACTTCTTACTTTTCCCCTTTTTTTAGCTGATTCGATTTCACTCCTTGGAGTAATCCTTTGATCCAGGCATACTTTATAATAAAGAATTAAACAAATTCATGCATACACAGTGGCCCTCATGGCAGCACCTTTAACATAGGCTCCACTCTCACCTGAGTGGAGCTTCTGTGAACTGCCACGGAGAGGAATGGAGATACATCATTTTATATTTAGTGACATCTGTGTAATTAATAGTGTGTTGCTCAATGTCTTGTAAATATGTAAGTAAAAAAATGAAAGAGAGGAAATTATGGGTAATTCAGTAATTTGTTTTTTTTTTAAAAAGGTCCTTCTTGAATGTGTTCACCTCCTCCTGGTGTTTCAAATTCTAGTGTTAAGCCATTTGGAACCATAGATAGCAGTTTTTGGCTGGAACCTGGGTGTTTGAGTTCTGCCAGGCTATAAATAAACATAGATTGATTTACATATTTGTTAACTTCATTTTTACAAGGTTGCAAGCATTTCAGGTCTTTCATATACTGTGGTCAAAATGCCAACAAGGTCATTCTAGGAAATACAGAAATTCACCAAGACATGTCCCAGTGTCAGAAATGCATCAGCTTAGGAGCAAAGAAAAAGAGATGAGAGAAGGCACCATAGGTTATACCTGTTATAGGTACAGGTGGAGAGGATCTGAAGGAACTTCATGGAAGTGTAATATCATTAATAGGCAAGATACTGATGGATACCTCTCAGTTACTGGCACTGGAAGAATGTGACCTAGATGAGTTTGTGGAATAGCAGATCAAATTACATGGAAGACCATGCCTGTTGCCTCAAGGAAGCATGAAGGAATTTAGGGTGGAAAAGGAAAGAAAGAAAATCACGTGAGTCCAAACATATACTGCTATTGTTTAAAATGAGCCACTTCTAGGCACCTCTGAGAAAATAAAGCCAGGTGAACTGTGATCTCAGCTCTTGGCAGCAGCTCTGTACCAGTCACACAGAGCATTTCAGCAGGAACTCAAAGTGCGATTTCCAAAGAGGCTGGTGTCTCTTCTCCAAGGACTTGTATCTCTTCTCATGTGGAATGAAGTGTTCTGATTTTCCAAGCACTACACCTAGAGTCTACTTGTACCTTTATCTGCCTTCCATCCAACAAGTCTTTTGGGGAATGTAAGACTCATCCTTTGCAGCTGGGGCTTCAGTCGGCATTTAAGCCAGTCCTCAGTACTAACCACGCTGTCTCCTTAATGCCTTGCTCTAGGCTGGAGAAAACTACATGGCTGGCACAAGTCAAAACAATCTGAGGTATCACAAGAGGAGAAAGAGCCTGGCTTCCCCTGGCAGGACAGCTGGGAGCAGATCGTGCCACACGCTGTGACAAACTCAAGTACACGCTGGCATCTTTAACCAGGACAATACAAACACTGCCAACACAAGTTATGTTGGGAATGAGTGATGCAACTTTTTGTTGCTACTTTTCTTTCACACCTTCAAGCCTTTTGTCCAAGCTGCACCACCAAAAAAAAAAAAAAAAAAGTGAGAAATATATTCTCTGGAGCAGTGAGGAAATACTGCTATTCTGAGCAGGAAAGAACAAAGTCAGTCCCTGAGCCAATATGTAGATCACTGAAGAGTTTACATATTGTCATCAAGAATAGATGCCAGAATCTGATGTCTTTGATGGCCCATCAACAGTCTAATCAGCAACATAAAGCAGTCTCAGAATGGAAATTATTTGTCACACTCTGAAAGACTGACATTTGACATCTGGTTTGACAGGTTACAAGGCACCCTTGTAAATGAAGAAATTCAGTTCTTTCATCAGAGTCTATAAATAACACTTTAGTCATCCCAGAGGTTCTGGGATTCTAAAAGGTGAGTTTGGACAGTCACCCTCCAAGGCCACATGGCATGCTGTACCCCTCCCTTCATATCAGGAAAGAGAATATCTAATTGCCTCTCAACTCACACCTCTGAGAAGACCCTGAAGCCAAAGGATCAACACACATAGGAAAAACAAAGGTAGACAGAAAATTGACTGAAAAGTCCCATGATTAACCTATCAAACACAATGGTTGTGTGTTACAATGTTGGGACATAAATCAGACATTAATTAACATCCCACTCACTGCAGGATGCTCTGAAATACTGACGCCTGCAGAAGAAAATGTCCTTTTAACAGCAATCCTGGTGCAACTCCCAATTTCTCAGGGATGTAGAGACTGAGACACAGTTTAGTGTCTGGTACTACTGAGAAACGCAGAATAGTGAAGCACTTCACAACAGTCATAAGAGATAAGGTACCCTGCTTAGAAGCTGTAACAGAGCAATAAGATCATGCCAGCAAGCACCAGAACACCCTAATTGAATTATCTTTTAAAGAATGAAGCACTTGTGGCAGTCTCCTGATTTTGTGTGCAGAGAGTTTCACAGCACTGCAATGTGCAGAAAAGGCTCCATCCTCAAGGTCACTGCTGATTTTATGCCCAGTTACGTTCAGGAGAGTTTTGATGGGCAAAGACTGCAGAGTTTTTTCCTCAAATCAATTGCCCTGATAAGAACTTGCACAAATGGCTGCATAGGATGACAGCAGATGTCTGTCTAATCCTTTGTCCCCTTCCTAATCCTGGTCAAAATCAAAATATATGCTGGACTCCACCTGATAGCCTTCCTGGAACTCAAGTACATTTGCTTTGCTCTTGTGCATCAACAGACTGAAATTCTGGAAAAATAACAGGGGACATGTATTAAAAGCTGGGGGTTTTCCAGTAATAACTCCTATAAACCAATCACACCCATTGAAATCAACCAGGCATGCCATTTATTTGGTGTTTTGATAATTTACAGCCCTGGGGGGCACTGAGGGCCAGATTTTAAAAGCTGTTCAGCTGTTTAACTCTCATTGATTTCAATGTAATTGATTTCAGTGGGAGTTAGGGGTCTGCATTGCTTCACACTTTGGGCCAGGCCCTCCTATGGTAACTGTACCAATTAGGCAGGAGAGACATTTATCAGGAGCCCCATTAAACAGAATCAGAGGTGCCCAATTACATCTAAATTACCAGTTCAGCCCCCGTGATGTTGGAAGGGGAGGGGTGGTTGTTGCTGTAGCACAGGCACCACCACTGACAGGGGAACATGTCTTCCATTGTATCCCACTTACAGCAACGCTCATCCAGGGAAAACATCCTGCTGCCTCCATTAACCCACGGGGTATTTTTACCCTCCCATCAGGTCACTCTGTCACTGCAACAGCCTAATGGTGTAATGGATACCAGGAAGAAAAGCAGCCTGAGTCCAAACCTAAATGAGTGGGGCTTACATAATTAGAGGGTGAGAGAAAGAGAAACTAGAATCAGAGACACGGCCTTTGCAAGGTTTCCAAGGCAGCAAGTGACTGCTTCTCACGCAGCATGCACCACAGTCGTGTTTGCAATTCTACAGCGTCAGTTTCCCCTGTGAGGAAGAGAAAAGAAATCCCCACTCTTTTGAAATGTGAGTGTTTTTGAAATAATAGAGAGAAGGTCTGGGGCATTATGCTCCACATGAGTAGTTGTGGTGATATCTTCATTTATTTGATATAATCTTCTGACATTTCGTCCCATTTGCAGGCGAGTCATTTATAACATTACATATAAAGGATTCTGGTGCCATGATCTTTAGCTTTTGCCCTGCATTTAATACTAAGGATCACTCAACCATGATGAAAGCAGCTGGATGAAATTCCTCTCCTGCAAGACATGAAGGCCAATGACGGTATGAAAGATGTGGGGCTGCTTTGTCATTTATTGCTTCATATCCCATATGTTTGTCTGATTGGTGAAGGGAAAGGTCTGTTTATTAATACAATAGCTCATGTGAATTGCAAGCAGCTGAATGGAAAAAGGAAAGAAAAAAAAAAAAAAGGGGGAAAAAACCAGCCAGGAAGGCAATGCAATGACTGAGCAGGACAGCCTTAAGGGAGTTCCCAGGAGGCTGCTGAAAACCACATCAGAATGGCAAGTCTGGGTGGCTAAGCCTTCTCTAGCACCATGTTTTGAGAAATCATCTTGGGGAAAAGGGTTCCAGCAGGGGGGAAAAATATCCTTTTGGTAAAAACACTGAAAATTTCTGTCAGAACACCAACAGGTAAAGGAGGGGAAGAAGCTGACTCTAGGAAGTATAGAAATATTTCCCTGGACAGATGGATTGCTCTATATAGGTCAAAATTTTGTTTTCTGCCAGCCTTCTTTCTCACTCCTAGGATGACACCAGCTGCACCACATTGTACTGCTGGTTCCTCACTCCTGAAAGCAGTTTTTTCCAGGTGCCAAACCAATCAGAACAATGTGGTGTTGTTCTGATTGCTCAGGTGATGACAGGAAGCCAGAGCCAATGTATTGGGAAGAGTAAAATCCACAGACAGCATTCCTAGAATCGACACCATCAGGAGAGACCTCCTGGCCTGCCTGTACCACCAGGTCTCCCTGGACATCCCTCCCAGCTCAAACAAGTCCCTGGAGTGCCTGGAAAAAGTAAATGCTGACTAAAACTGCTGCCTTTTTAGATTAGCTGTTAATGAAAGCTCCTTGTTATCCACAGCCTTGCTCCAGCATGAATGAGCCAGTTAACACACTGATGGTGTGTCAGTGCCTCACTGTACTCCCAGTTCAAGATTTAATGCTTACTACTGTTAAGGGAAAAAATAGGAATAACTCGTTTAGCTAGGTTTAATTTCCTTACTCTCTGAAAAGTCTACAAATTAATTCCTCAGTGGATTTCTGTTCCAGCACTTAACCTGATCTTTTCAGACACAACAGTGATCATTTCTCACTTCCTGCCTTATTCTGCAAGAAAACAGCACCACAGTACCCTTCCTTCTCTGACCTACCCTTGGTAGAGCTCTCACACGGCTGTGCCAGAGAGAACAAAAAATAACGTTATGTATTTGGGTGGAATTTCCAATACTACAGTGGTTGTTTTTAATCAGAAAAAATCTCTTGTTCTTCACTGGACCAAGATCAAACACCACTATAGGGTTTCCCTTAGTGGGTACCCAATCCAAGCACTCATCTAATTTCAGCTAAAGCTGGGGGAAGGAAATTCATTTTGCTTTCCTGCACCATATTATCCATTATTTCTTCTCTGTTCTTTACCCAGCTAAATTGTTCATTCACTGTTGAGTCCAACTAACCCTTTTTATAATGTGCTGGTTTTCATAGGTGTGGGAAGGAGGGCATGGAGACTAATGAGACTCATAATAACCCCCAGCCTTTTGCTTGTACAATCTGGCACTTGGGAAAAGCTTCAATGGTATCTTTTCTTGCGATGAAAAAAGAAAAAAAAAAAAAAGTGGTGCTGCTTGGCCAAAGGTTTCATGACTGAGGAAATCATCTGTAGCTCAGGGTGAATGCTGGCTTTCTGCTTCCCAATGAGCTCATGTTTTCACACATTAGGCTATAAAATTGTTATGTGGAATATTAGGGCCTTTGGTTTCTCACTGTGAATGACACAGAAGGACACCTCCTTGCCATGGTAACAAGCCAAAGACGAGGTTTTAGCCAGAGAGTGCACAGAATGAAAAGTATGGCAGAAACAGCAAAGGTGGATGGGTTGTTCATCAGGATATGTTTTTAGAAAACCAGGTAGGGGGAATGGGAAAAAAGACAGTGTCAGAGATATTGCCTGTTCACTGCAGAGAATGTGTCAGGACCGGGTACTTCCATTGATGTTGGAGTGGATGCAAAGTGAGTCTGGGACTGCTGAGTGCTGCCACTGGGGTTATCTCAACCAGGAATCTTAAAGTCTTCTTTCTTCAGATGTTTTTTCAATATGTTTTCTTTTACACTTTTAAAACATCCCATCTATTAGTCTTACTTATGGAATTTCTCAATTTCTCAAGTAGTTTTTTCTACCCCATCCTCCTCAAGATTCTCTTGAGCCATAAATGCCCCTTCTTAGCCCTTTCTGAGATCACGTTGCACTTAATGAGTACTTGGCCCAAATCTGGAATGGTGCCAGGACCTCTGGCTCAGGAGATCTCTGAGCAAGACTTCAGCCCAGGTTACCACCTTCATTTTTAAGTAAAACGTATCTCCAGTGCCTCCAACAGAGAAGTGTGTGTACTAGCCAAGAGTTTTAATCCTTCCCAGAGGCCTTTTGCAGTTGGTCCAGGCTGGCTAACAAGCCTAGAGCTTGTGCACAAGCTTTTAAACATCTGCTCTAAGAGCACCGTTTTAGCCCTTTGAGTTTGGCCTTACACATGCTATTTTTGGCCTGTGCTAGTGACTGACATGCTGTCCTGCTGACTGTGTTATAGCCTGGAAACACTGCAGGCTGTGAGCTGCAGGACTCTTGGTTTGGGAAAAACACAGGTTTCTTCTGTAAATCTCTATAGTCTGAGTGTGCCCTAGCAAGACACAAGAAGGGAAAGAAATGAAATGGGTGCTGAAAAGCATTAATACATAATAAACAAAGCAGTGGCATAACAGGCAGAATTTGATCAGCTGGAATCTCAAATATTGGTGTAGAAGTGGACTATTTATAGGAAAAGGCTGCTCCAGCCCTGTTTAAAAATACTGGCAGAAGTTGGAGGGAAAACTCAGATTATTGTGTAGGGTAGAAATGGCCAACCGAGTGTAACATTTGCAAGTCTCTGGAAATCTTGGGGATTTCAAGCAGCTTGGGGCAAAGTATACTGCACACACATGGTGCCTGCCATGTGTTCAGCCCTCTCCACTCAGCAGGCCAACTGCCAGGATTTGTGTAGCGTGTGTGAGGATGTGTTTGGATAAAGCATTACTGGAAAGGGAACTTATGCAAACTTCACTGAGCTCACCTGAAAAATTTCCACGGACACCTCTTAACACAGTAGTTGTTTTATAACTCAAACCCAAATGACGCCACTATAGAATTTTTAACCTTTTGTGACTCTCCCTACATTTCCAGACAGGGAGGGTGTTTTTCTGTACTTCACCAGCTCAAAATTCATGCACCAACAAGTTCAAACATCTATTGCATCTCTTTCAGGTTCCCATTCAGGTGGCTTCAACCTAGAGCACACAAAAACTGCAGTAATGGTGTAGAGATTGTGCCACGTTTCCACTAAATAGTTCCCATTGCCTCAGACACAGGCAGAGCTAAAGTGCTCAGAATATTGGAAGGACAGCTGAGTTTGACACAGGTTTCATTAATTCAGTGGATAGCAATCCTTCTTCTGGCAATGCAAATAGTCTTGGCAGTGCCCAAAGTGTCTCTGTGAGCGCCGAGGCGGTGCCAGCTGCTGACATGGTAGAAGATTGAATTCAGCCTGGGGAAGGGGGGGATCATTTCTGGTTGTAGCTGCAAAACAATAAGGGGTGAAAGGAGAAGGGCAAGAACATCACTCCACTTAAGTGGCTTTTCCCTAAGTTGACCCCTGCGGATACATTTATTCTGATTTCTTTGAATTTAGCACTTGTTTGCTGGCTTTAATTTATTTATTTTATTATGATTTTCTCTTTGCTTCTTGCAGAGCTTCTGAAGGTTCTTGAGATCATTCTGTCTGCATATCCTTTTACCTACTCATCTGCCCCTAACCTTACCCCAAACTATCTCCAGGCTTGATGGGGCTCTGAGCAACCTGGCCTGGTGGAAGGTCCCTGCCCATGGCATGGGGGTTACAACCAGCTCTCTCAGGTGCTTTCTAATGACCAGTCTATGATTCTGTCAAACCTTTGGGTCAGATTCTGCCAGATGTCAGCTAAATCCAAGTTTCAGCTGAAGAAAAGGCACAACCCTGGTTTTAATATTTATTAGAGCACTACAGAGTGTGCTCAGAAAAGAGACAGCAGTAGACTGGAGCAGAGTTCAAGCCTCTCAAAATACAACCAAATCCAACTGCTCAGCACACTGTTGTAGAAAGCCAAGCTCCACTTTACAGTGTTTGACTTTATTTAAAAATGCAAATGGCTGCAGCCCCCCATCCATCTGATCTGCCAGAGAAGAGGAGTTTGAGGAGGTACAGCAGAGCACACAAGACTGCTTTCAGTACATCTTGTTATGCTGCAGCAGAAATCTCTAAAATGAAGCCTGAAGACCTCATGTATCAATGAACACTGATTTTGCCTTTCACTGAAGGTACAGAAGAAGCTATAAACACTTCTATAAACACTGCAGAGGGTCCCTGCACAGTTGTTTGCAGACACTGTCTCCCCAGATGATTAACAAACAGCAGTAATGGGTCTGTGTTTGAGCACAATGCTGCTGGAGTTAATATCCAAATCCTTCCCTGAATGGGAAGGGTATTTTCTAGGTGCTTGAAAATGGGCTGGTTAATCATCAAAACTAGAGTCATTCAGGCAAGAGGTACTTCAGAGATGAGACAGCAGGGGGAAAAAAGGCTGCTCTGTTTGCTAAAGGTGACAGATTTGACAACATTTTGTTTCTTCTGGAAGACAGGTGCTTCATCTGTGTTGACATCAGGGAGTATGGTCATGTAAGATTGTGTAGGCTATTTTATTGATACTGAATACAGGCAAAAAATTGTGGGGTTTTTTTGTAGTTTTTAAACAGTCACATGTTGCAAGACATTGTCTATGGATAAAAAGAAACACTGCGTAAGCAACTCTTAACAATTAACCAGAATTCTTGCACCAACAGTGCAGTAGGGCACAAAATCTTCTCCTCTCATTAAACCCAGTTTGGATTTCCCACACTTGATTTGGCTCCCTGCCAGAACAAGCACTGGGCCAACACCATTCTCTTTCAACCTTTCCTACTAAAATTGCAAGACACAAATTTCTGTCAAAGAGCATTTGCTGGCCTGCAGAGGGGATGTATGTTGGTGTTTGTGAAATGCCGTGAAGACGCAGAATGCTTCGGGAGTGCTGCTTGTTCTGAAGGAGGACCAGAACAGGTGGGGATGCACACCCAGGGGCTCGGGGAGGAGGAAAGGTCTGGGTGCTTGCACAGGAGGCAGTGCTGAGGTGTGGTGAACTGAAGGAAGAGCTCAAGGGCAGCGTTCTGAGGCATTTGGGAGAGCAGAGCTGCTGTCAGCCCCCACTGAGATTTGAATGCATTTGTTACTGTGACGAGGCTAACACTTTCTCTTTTGTGCTAACTTTGGTTCCTTGCAGTGCACATCCTCCCCCTCTCCTTCTCGAGCATCTGCTGAGGTCGCATCTTCTCCTCTGCTCCCCTGCCTCCGCGTTTTGGGGAGGAACACTCATTGTTGCTTACCCCATGAGCTCCCAGCACGTGCCCAGCCTCTCCCCCAGGACTGGGACACATGGCATTGCTGTGACAGAGTGGCACTTACACTGGGGACAAGGACACTGTCAATCCCAGCACAAAAAGAGAGCTAAAGAAGCATCCACACTCTGCATGCTGAGAGGCTTAAGCTGTGCCCAGGCAGCAAGGCCAGCTCAGGACACTGTAGTCCTTCCCTGGGACTGGCTGTTTGCTCGGGGTCTGCAGCATATCCACGTGGCTTTGCTGCCACCGGATGCTCCTCAGCACCTCCCTAGGGCAAGGAAGACATTGGATCAAGAACTGCACACCATTGCTGGGCTGCATCCTATTTTGTCTTCCAAATTCAGGATGAAGGGACAGAAATTAAGTGTGAGCCAGAAGATACTTCACATCCAATGGAACATATTTTTTCTCTGCTACAAGTTCTGGTCTGCTGGACATTGGGCCACCATCATTTCCCTGCTGCTTCATTTCAGGTGCTTTATGTAAGCCATTTAAATTCCTTCCAGTGCCTGCCTTGGCACTCATGCAGCAGGTTTTCTCTGTTGGTGTAGGCACCTCAGCACAGTTCAGTGACAAGGGTGGGATTTCTGTCCTGCACATCATTGCCTGGCTTGTACTTGTCATGGTCTATATGTAGCACCTACAGACAGGGATGGGGAGTTGGCATGCTGGTGAATCCTGCCCTGAGAGCAAAGAGAGCAGGAAGAATCTCTCCAACAGAAAATTCTCACTAGACTAAATCTAAATTAAATCCTTCTCTGTCCTTCCTAAGACCTAAATAGCCCTTGCTGAAGCTTTTATTTTCCAGCTTAACTCTTCAGGTATCTTATATATTCTCTACCCAGGGAATATCTACTAATAAGGTCTGAGCATACTCTTGCAATTTCTTTCAAAGCTAACTAACACTAACCTATCCCTTCAGGATTCCACCTTAATTACTATAACTTCACTCCTACTCCTGACTTATTGCTGGCCTGTGTTCCAGATTGATGCATTCTTTCCAGATGGGGCAGGTTCTGGGATCTGGGGGAGTGGAGATCATCTGTGAGACAGGGGGAGAGGAGGAGGAGCAAGAAATGGTCCAACAAGTTGCAAACAAGTTTGAAAATTTCTTCTGTCTACCTGCCTCAAAATGTCCAAAACAAGGGAATAAAAATGAAAACAAAACAAAATTGGAACCTCAGGATTTAGAGGCTCCAGAGAAGGATCCAGCTGATTTATTTTCTGCAAGAAAATTTCCCTAAAATATAGCAATTCAGATGGAGCGAGACAATGCATGTGAGCTGACTTAGGCTAACTGGAAAAAGTGAGTGCAGCAGTTTTTATGTATTAACTTTCATGTACACAGTGTTAAAACAATATATTTTAGTGCAGGCATGACAGTTGCAGGGGTATGTTTTCAAGCTGAAAAGACTGGTCCCTTCATGCTGAGACAGGAATTTTTACTGAAAAATTGACCTAGAAGTGATTTTTTAACAGAGAGAAAAGTTTATAATGGTGAATAATCCAAACCTGAAGAAAACTATTTTTTTTAAAATATCCATTTTTACTTCCTCTAAACTGATTTTCTCCAACACTCTTATTTTCTGTTTCTGCCATTAAATCCCAAAGTCAGGGTTTTACTGTGCTTCAGCCCTTCAGGCTGTGCTGTTCTGACTCCTCAGCACTCCCAGAGCCTTGCAGGAATTAAATGCCCCTCACAATAGGACACATTTCCAGGGTGAAGGTTTAATTTGGTTTTGGACTGTGTGACTAAACGGATGAAAAAGCAAACAAGAACTTCCTCATGCCTCTCCATCAGTTCTGCTAATGGGAGCTCTAAGTGTAAATGGGTTGATTTGCTCTGTTATGGGTGGGAAATGAGCTGAAGCAATCCTCCATCCACCACATGTCCAGCCAAAAGCAATTTAGTCAGCTAGGAAATAAGGAAAACTGGGATGTGCTGCTGGTCCAGGGCAGCCATGTGCTGTCATCCTCCCCAGGTACGAAGGCAATGCCATGGAAGTTCAGGTCAGTGGGACTCCATGGCACCACACTTGTGCTAGAAGAGCTTTTCAGTGAACATGAGAGTGTTTCTGGGTTTAGACACATGTGTTGGTCATGGCTTTCTGGGGCAGCATATTCAATTTATCATTTGTTGAACACAGAGCAACAGTGAGCTACTTCAGCAGCTCCCACAGACTTTCCCTTTCCCTTCTGGGGAATCCTTCAGGGATCCTTCTGTATGGACCAGTCCAGTAGTAGCCCCCACAAATTCTCCCCCTGGATCACAGCAAAAGATGCCCAGAGTCTGTATTTTGCTGTCAGCTCTGCAGCCATGCACAGGTAAGGGAACACCAGGAGGCATTCTTTCCTAAAAACAGGGAGGGATTGTATTGCCGTCCTGCTCAGCTGCCTCACAACACCCACCTGAAGCAGGTAAACAGATTTTTAACAGAGATGTGTTAGCTGGGTTGCTGTGGCCATCCCAGAGGCACACCCAGGCTGGACTGTTCTGCTGTACAGAACGCAGGGCAGAGCAGGGATGCAGGATGTGACTCCCGAATTTGTGCATTTTGGTTTGTGCTATGCCCGGCCCACCCTGGGAACCAGCTTGGACAGGGCTTCCTTGGGGATCGCAACGAAGGCAGCCCTGTCTGAGGCACACATTCCCTTAGACTGTGAGCAGCACGGACAGGAGCACTGCCTGAATTTCCTGCTTTTAGTCTTCTTTGTCAGCAAAACTGTGCTTCTGTCCTGGGAATACCCCAGCGGTGCATAGCTTCTGCTGATGAGCTAGGATTAGAAGGACTTTACATAAGGCTGTTTGATTAAGTGGCTATTATCAACTAAAAACTTGGTGCTTCCCATTAAGTGTTCTCAAATGTGTGTCCTCATTTTATTTATTTTGTGCTTGCATTATGCTTCAGAAGAGGCAGCCTGGCCTTTTTGCCTCGTCCAGGCCTCTTTGCCAACACCAATAAATTGTCCAGTGCTAGTTTAAGGAATGCAATGCCCTGATGGAGCGCTTCCTTAAAGGTGTTTCTCTAAAATCAGCACATCACCCTGTAGTTTGCCATGCAAATTGCCCAGCCCCTGTGAACTTTCTGCTCCCGACCAGATCCTTCAGCACCTCTCCCTCGAGGCAGCTCTCTTCTTCCAGCAGATCAAAGCCTGCACCACTGACAAAGGACTAAAACAAATAAGGCTTTCACCTTTTGTCTTTGTTTCTATTGGTATGCCAGTGCACTTTGATTTGCTCTTTTGCAGCATCTGTGCTCAGGCTGCAGTGATTTCCCATTATAGTCCAATATACTTTTCATGATCCATGTTCAATTTATACCCACACCCCACTTTAATCCTTCTGTCCAGATCAGTTATTTCATACTTTTCTACATCAAATTGCTTTCACCATCTGTTGGCCCAGTTGCCCTACATAAGCCAAACCCTCTGAAGGTATAATTGCAATATTGTTCATTATTTGCTCATTCCCCTTCCTCCCAATATACATAATGGCAGCAAAATGAGGAAATAATTTAAATCTCATTTAAATTCCCTTCAGGTTTTTTACACTGTGCTGATCAAAATAGTAGCTAGGGTCTTCAAAAGAAGAAGCCATCCATCTCAGAAGAGCCTTGATGCCCTTGGATAGCTATCTGTGAAAATGAGTGAATTTTTGTAGGACTGGAGCACCATGTACCAGCATTTAACAAAGCTGATGGCAAATGCTATCAGCACATCAGCATGCTGTTAAATCATTGCACAGAAGAATTCCAATCTGGTTAAACAGGATCTGATTTTATGCTGCCACTTCCATGAAATAAATGTACTAAAACCATTTTTTCTTCTTGTCTTATCTATTTTCATCTCTATTTCGGCCAAAGCTCGTTGTGCTGGGGCTGTGCATTGTGCTTGGGCAGTTTTTCAGGCATCTACAGAGAAAACTTGTAAGCACCAATCCTCTTCCCCAGGGATAACTATTCCTTGAGCTTTGATTTAATTTTTCCTACAGTCAGGAGGCCACCCACAGAGCTCCAGTTCTGCCTGACCTGCTTCATTTCTGCCTCAGCATTAACAGCAAGGGCACAGAGGGGCATCAGTCTCTGGCAAGATTCACAGGTTAATTCAGTCCTGGGTTTGCATTTACCTTTAGGACTTCCAGTGGGGAGGAAACTGCTGCAGAGCTGGGGGAAGTACCCCTGCCCAGCATCAGAGGGGCACGTTCCAGTGCAATACAGTCCACCAGTACCCAGCTCCTGCAGGAGTAATGTCAGTGGAGAGAAATAAGACATGTAATTTCTTGTCAGGCTGTTGCATTTCCCACTGCTCGTTTTAACAATTACACTCTGTGACTTTTTTTATTAAACAACCGAAAAGAATAGATTTGTGTAACCCAGGAAGAAAAATTGCCTGGAGAAATGAAACATACCCTGACTTAATCTTCTCTCCTGTGCTTTTTGAGGTGTTTGAAATGAATGTGTTTTCAGTACAGCAGTCAGTAATGAGACCTGTGGTTTTGGCACTTCTTTGCCACGCTCACCTCTTCACCAGCCAATTTCATTACACACAAACCCAGGAGGAATAAAAGGGCCCGTCCAAGCCATGGCACAACTTTCTCCTCCTGAAAACCAATGGAAACACTGCCACAGTTTACAACAGGGATTGCCAAAATCCCACCATTATTTCATATGCAGCTTTCTCCAAGCCTTATTTTTAAAGCAATTAATAGAAGGAGTGATTGACCTTTAGAGAGCCATATCCCAGCGGGATTTGTAATCAATGCTTCTTCCGAGTGCTTCTTTGCACTGACATCTGTATCAATTAGTGGCTTCTTCTACAGAAAGGTTACACAAACACAGTTTTATTTCTTATTATTAATTATTATTCAGACAGGGCCAAGTTTTAAGCAGCTGCCTGGACTTAACAGCTTCAATATTGGATTTGCTCTTGTAAAAAAAGGCTGCTTTTAAGACTGACCTGGAAAATAGATATTCAAGGAGCAGACATGCTAGAAGAGGTGAAGCACTTCTTTTTGCTTTCAAGACCAGAAGGTTGCACATAAAACACAGCCCAATACTCATTACTACAACTTCAATGCTTTTTAAACAGTGATGATTCTGAACTCAAGACCAGCCTGTTGTAAACAGATAATAAGATCAATCTGAAACCCTCTTTGTATGCTCAACTGGTGCACCTTTGAAACAAAAATAAAATGTAGAACAATAAAATTGAACTTTCTTTGAAGACCAAAAGAGAAGATACTGAGACATCAACCTTTCCTCTAGAAACATCTCTGTTTAATTCCAATTCAACAAAATGCAACATGGTATCATGGTCTAGCCCCATCAGGATTGGGAGGAAGATGGAAAAAAGGTAAAGCTTGTGGGCTGAGAAAAAGAACAGTTTAATAAGTGAAAGGAAATAAAATATACTAATAATACTATCCACAATAATAACAATAATAATTGTAATGAACGTGTTAAAAATGGGGAAGATTGTGAAAGGAGAAAGGTTGGGGAATAAAGGCTTTTGTTCCACAGGATGTGCAAGTCATTAAAATGCATCTTGCTGTACCTGGAATATTTCTCTCGTGAGGGACAGAATACAATCCCCTTGAAACAGCTACAATAGTCCTGTTGGGTGTATTTTTTTCCTGGCAGAACAAGCTGAATCTTCCATAGTACAGTTTGTTCTGTTGGAATTGGTACCTGGCAGGAGAGGTCCTCCCTCATGGCTGGGGCAGGATGGGTCAAGACCTCCACAGAGGAGACTGCTGCTTCAAAAATCAAGGACATTGATAAAGTTGTAGAAAGGCTTGAAGGAATAAGTGCTCAGTGTTGTCACTACTACTGAGTTTCAGGGCAATTTTTAGTGCAACATCTAGGTTATAAACATGAAAATATGGCATTCCAGACTCACAGCCATCTGAACGTGGCTGACAGTGAATGCTCATTTCTATCATTTCTCACCAGGGTGAGTATTGATTTCATTTCTCACACCACACTAGTCACTTGACCAAACTGCAATCCAATATTTAATGTGTTAGTCACACTGGCTTGTGGGGGCCTGTGGTCTGTAGTCTATCATATGGTGACCTTTATGGTGACTGGCATAGCCTTAATCATGACAGAAAGTGCTGATATAGAAGTATTCACATCATTATTTCTAGCACTGGAAATAGGATTGTTGAAGAAGTAAGGTATGAGTAGAGTAGCATTTACTGTTCCCTGTGGACAAGTGTAGTGATTTGTTGTATAGTTTAATGCTGTGGGGTTTTTTGAGTTTTTTTTTAAGGACAAGGACAAAAAGTTGGCTGCATAGGCAGCTGAGAGGAGGTAAATGCTCTGTTTTAGGTGAAGGAGTGCTCAGAACAGAGGTATCAAGGCTGAAATTCCTTACATTATCTGCTTGCACAGCTTCTCCCAGCAACCTCATTCCCCTCCAAAAGCACTGAGCAGAGTTTGAACCTCAAAATGAGGGATGAGCCAGTGACATTGTAAAGTCCTGTAAAAGCTTTGTTATGCTCAAGATGGAAGATGCTCAAATACTCTGGGAGCAGACAGATATTAAAAATGGCCAGGAGAGTGGCCCACAGGGAGTTTGCAGAATAAACAGCTGATCTATGGCTGGAAGGTCTCTGCTCCCATGAGAGGCCCTGATAGCAGAAACTATTTTTCATTGAGACCAGTCTCACCCCTCAATGTGCTCTCCCTGTAAGAAATAAATGAAATGGATCAATATTTTTCCATGCTAATTTTGCCATTTGCTAGCCTTCCTTGTAATCTTTGAACTCTTTCCACCTTTCAAAGTATCCTTCCCTTCTATAAACATTATCACTTGTCCAAAGCATTTTGCAGTTATTATATGAGCAGTATCAACATCCTCCAAGAAGAGTAAGAAGCTTTGATTGATGGTGAGATCCTCCTCACTGTGAAGGGTTAACCTGAATCTCAGGTTCTACTCAAGCTCCCAGGCTGACCCTCAGTGAAAATTAATAGCTTGTATCTGTTTAATATTCCTTTCCAGTACATTGTCAAATCGTTTCATCTGTGCTTAAATGGATCAGTGGTTTTCATCTCCAGTGTTTCCTCATTCCTCTTTTGGGTTTTACTAATTCTTTGTTGTTTGTAGGTATTTTTAAAATCAGAGAAGAAAGTTCATTGCTTTTATTTTTATTTCATAAGGTTTTCATAAAGTTGGAGATAAAGGACAGATATCACATTAACAGATCTATGTTGTCTTGATCCAACTAAAAAAGTGGACCACATCCATACCTTTTATAAGCTGCATTACAGACATGGCAGTGTCATCATTTGCAGCTAATCAAAACATGCCAGTTGGGCACAGATTTTATAATAAACACATGTATCAGTCTTATTTGTCATGCAAGTCATAAATTTAAACTGATGCATCTGTTACAACCATTGGTGCAGGAGATGGAAAAGATCCATAGGGAGGCTTTCAGCTTTCCATTTAGTGCTAAAGTGGAACAGAACTCTATCAGATGTACTATTATTGTCATTATTATTTAATATCCCCCTCTGCCTCCCCCGTGCATTAGCCACTTAACAGAAAGCATGAGTGCAGCCCTTGTCTCAGACTGCTTGCCATCCAAGTGACAGACTGGTGTCCAAGGGACAATAAAACATATTTCAAAGAGGGTGGCCAGGATCCTCCTGGAATGGCTGCATGGTTGCTCAGGAGAGGGGGGCCAGCTGGCTGGTGGACACAGGGATTTGGGCGTTGGTGCTGCTGCTGAAGTGTAAATATGATGGTGCAGCCACGAGTTTCCAAGAATGGCACGATGGTGAATGAATTAATGGAGTGATTGTGAGCACTGATACTTCATTGGCATAGACACCAAAGAGTGACAGAAAGAAAGAAGTATAAAGAAATATATTGCAGATGCTGAATAACAGAGAGATGATAAACTGACCCAAGTGCTGCTGTAAATCCAGTCCTTAGGCCTGGGTTCAGATGCACTGCAAGCACTGGGCAGTGTCTAAGCCTTGCATGCCCTCAGGCTTGCATTAGCCATGCTTCCAAGCTCAAGAACATTTTTTCTTTCAACAATGCTCCTGACAACTGCAGCTTGGAGTCTGTTCTTGTGCTGTTTCTGTAGGACTCACATGCTTGACTTGGAAAGAAAATCCTTTCTTCATTACACTTTGCAGGTCACAGAGTTAACAAGTTTCCAAGAAAACCTTATGTACATCAACCTTGGGCAAAGGCAGGGGACATTCTTTGTGCTTCCAGGAGACCCCTGGAGCCCAGTGATGGCCACATTCATCACCCAGATGAGCTTTCCTCTGGAAAGCACACTTTGAATTTGCTCAGGCCTTAATGAGTTATCTACGAACCATCAAATATTTCACATTCCATATGGATCATCCAGGTTTCCTAAATGACACCATCAGCTCAGGTGGCTGCAAGGATGATCGTAAATAACTCCCTCAGTTTAATGAGTTACAGTCTGAGGAAAGGCTGCCCTACCAGGTAATGAGTCACAGCTTCATTTTGTTGTAGATCAGCTGAGACACTTGATTTACTGTGAGGGTTACCTGTATTAAAACTAATCAGAGGCTATCGAGGAAACCAAACAGACCCAACCTACCACAATTTAATCTCCCCACAAATAAAACCTACTCATAAATCACAGACAGCATGTAAATGTGTCCCTCTAATGCTTCTATTAGGAAACCTAAACCCACAAAAAGCTCAGAAGGATGTGAAAACTGTGGTAATGTCCTTGGTACCAGGCTAATTCATTGCACAGAAGGAGATGTAAGATACATTCTGATGTCTAAATAATCAAGATAGAGAAAGCAATTTGAAAGATATGTTGAAGTCTCTGATTTCATTTTGAAATGTAAAATGGACATATTTTTACGCTTTTATTGACCTTCCCAGAAAAAAACAGAGAGAAAACTATAGATAAAGGTATTAAAATTGTCATTGTAATTTTTACTTACTAAAAGGAGAAAATAGAAAATCCAGTAATCAAAACATACTGCTTTTAATAAAAAATTACACAAAAACTGAGTTTCACAGAAATACATGTATTTATTATGGTTGAAGCATCTCTCTTGATGAGCTCTGGTAATGAGCTTTTCTCAAGCAAACAACAGCAATAGTTCATGGAGGGTCTGTTCAGCTTGATTGAGAAAAAGCATGTTGATACAATGGAATGACTGGAGAGACAATCACTCTCTTGAATAATCATTATCATATTGGCTTGTGCATGTGGTAAAACAATCTCCACGTAGAGGAGAGCTGAGACCGAGCCTTTGTTCAGGAGAAAGCAGCACCTCCAGAACTTCAGTCCTCAACAGACCAGGTGAGCACTGATGCAATTTATGTCAGTCAACAAAGCTGAATATTTAAAAAGCCATATCTTTTCGTAAAGATCTTGATTCTCATCCTCTCAGTAGAGGTACTACTTCAGTTCTCTGTTCCAGAAAGGCATTTTTAATTTTGTACAAAAGGAAAGAATCAAGATCCTTCTTTTCAAAAGATTAATGATACACATCCACATGGAGGAAGTTATGCAAGGGAGTTTTGTTGAGTACAGTGGTTGTCTTAAGGTGCCATGCTCCATTCTGCTTCAATGTGATGTGCACAGACTATTAATAATAGTAAAATATTACATTTGGGACAAAAACTCAAGGAAATAATTTATAACAAAATCTGCATTCAAGTCATCTCTCAGCTTTCACATACTGGTCATAAATCACTGGAGAGACATTTATGATGGATTCACAGGAGAGTTTTATATTACCATAGAAAAATAAAAATAATAGTTACCTTCAGAACAACTGTCCTTCATTCTAATTATGCAGCCAAACATATCCCTCATAATTGACAGTTAGGATGTTTCTCTCGGAAAAGAGACTTTGAAAGTCAGAAAGGGAGCTAAGGTGTAGGTGCAAAGCTAGATCCTGAATGATTACAAGTTTCAAGTGTCTGTAGTTAGACAGTGGGAATCAGCTCCCATGCTTGTGGTGTCCATACAGGTTGTGGTGTCTTTATGGCACCAGATCCCACTGAGCTCTAGGGAATATCCCTGAAAACAGTGTCTCAAGGTCACTCCTTTCTCTAGATTAGGTCCTGTCTGTAATGTTCCTGGGTAAGTGCATATGGTCTCCTCTGGGAAGATGAACAATTTTAGTTGCAGAGTGAATCCCATCTCTTGATGTCCCACCATAAGTATAAAAGGCCAGAGCTAGTTTCTTGATCTAGAAGGGAAGGACATTTAAATGAGTAGTGAGAGATTATTTCTTTTTTAATCCATTTGAACTAGGCATCCCATACCCTGATGTGAGATAATAATTAGCATCCAAACCTCCACCACTGCACCCTCAGCATTAGCAGAATGCCATTCTTGGCTTATGGACAGCCCTTCACACACCAAAAATGTAGGAGATAGAAACTGAATCTTTTTTTCAATGAAAAATACCTGCTGAGGGCTCACCTGCAAGCCACTCTACCCAAAAAGCAAACATTCATGTGAGAGCTTTCAGGATATTTCCTGCAACCCAATTATTTTCTTTTTAAAATAGCAATGAAAAGTGGAGCAGGAATGTAACACTGTTAAGAGCCTGTCAGGCTTTGCCTCTCCTTGTTGCTCCATTTTCTCCATGCTTATTGAGCACTCTAGAATTAGCATCAAGCCTCAAGATAAAAAGCTCACAAATCTCCTTTAATGACACCTTCCTTTCCCTGACTTTTTTTTTACAGGAGAGTTGTTCTGTCAACCAAAATATGGGCTCTGTTTGCTTCACAGTAAGCAAAGGAACTGGACATTTTTTCCTTCGAGGGCTTTGCTTATTTCAAGGTCAAGTAGAGCAACTCTGCTGCCTTATCGAGGCAGTTTCAAGTAACTTGGTTTTATTCTTTGACCACCCATTGCACTGCCCTGTTTTCATGTTGGAGGTCAGGCCAAGAGCAAGTGAATTCCCTTTCTCTTTCACTGGCTTAGCTAAGTTCCAGTGAGGTCAACAACTCCTCTCTCCCCTGCATTCCTGGCTCCTGCGTTTCTATCACTGTATTTCTATCATTGCTTCAGAGATATTACACTCCTTCATACCAAACACTCTAAGGATCCTTCACATGGGGAAGTTCAGCCTCTACGACCACAGGGATGAAAAGATGCAGCAAGACTCTGGTGCTCTTTGGATAAAGTTTGCCTGCAGACTTCAGGAATGCTCCACAAGGTCTTCTGCAGAGACTTCAGTAAAGGCTCCCCTCACAGCTGAGTCTTTATATCAGATGACCATTGCCTTAAATATCAATTTGTGACATTACATACTACAAGAGGCTGTTATAGACATTTCATTTTCACATAGACATGAAATAATTTAGGGATTCTCTTAATTCTAAAAGCTTGAACCAATAAAGCAGAATAAACCACTAAACCCCCAATAAAATAAGTTTTTAAAAAACTTCAATTCCATTCTTGAAGTTCCTACTTGCTTCCATTAGTCTGTGTGCAAACCTTTGAGGACCAAATGTTGTCAAGAATGCTGAAACCAAATTATAGCCAGCTATTAGAGTCCAAGACAAAAGAAAAACATTTAATTTTGGCCAAAATGCTCACTATATACTCATATTGCTGCCATTTTTCAAAGGTGCATTGTTACTTATCAACATGAACTTAAAAGATTACAGCTCAGCTCAGGGTTATGTGTCCAGCCAAAGCAGATTGTGACTGACCTTATGGTACCCAGAGGCACTGGGATAGCTAAGGTGACAAAAGGGTGTTCTTTTACATCAAGCTCACCCAACTGAAATTACATAAGTATATAAAGTAACACCCAACAACATTGTTAGCTGCTCCTAAGATGAACCTATTGAATTGAACTGGGGTCATGCAACAGTTGAGGTGATGCATGAGTTGAGGTGAGAGAACTCAGTTCTGGCCAAAAAAAAAAAAAAAAGAGGCAATAAAAGGCTGGTTTATGGGAGCTGGTTTTGTTTTGAGGAGCTGTTCCACAACATCACAATGCTATCAGTGAAGTTCCTCCCTTTTCTGCCTGTACTGTCCTACTTTGTGTTTGCTGATTGCCTTGATTCTTTCATGGACAGCATAGGCCACTATTTTAATTATCATCTACAATTATTCAGCTTCCCACTCTGCCATGAACACCTTTACCTCAGCCTGAGAGATGGAATACCCTTCACAGTGGCTCACTTCATCTGGGACTACAGTGTGTGTTAGAGAGACCCTGGTACTACAGATTCACCACAAAATCACACAGGAAACTCTCTTCCATTGGCAAGAAACAGCTAATCCAGAAAAGCCCTAAGCCAGGTTTTTACCAGCTCAGAGATGTTAATAAAATCTATTCTGCAAAGAGATACAACAGTCATTTCAATAAACCCAGGAACTAGTACCGTGAGAGAAATACAATGCTCTACATTATGTCTAGAGAAAAAAAATATGACTGGGCTGAAAGCAAGCAGTGTTTGATTGAAAGTGTTCACGCCAAGCTGCAAGATCCACTGAGAATGTGGTCATGGACAGTAAATAAAAGGCTCCAGGGGAAGTCAGCCCATGCGCCCATGGCTGGATTTCAAGATGCCACTGAGCATCACTGTAAACAACTTGTTTACTAAGGGGACAGTCTGATTTACAAGTACTGGGTCCCTAAAGTCATTATCTAGCAAGAAGTGTCAGGGCACAACTGTTCAGTGTCTGGGTGGAACTCCACTTGCTTACACAGTGTTTATAGCTCCCTTGGTCCAAAGCGCTTCACAAGCTTTCATATTAAAGCTCGGCTTCATTTTGCTGTTAAAGGAAGTTACTCACAATGTGGACACGTAGAAGGAGCAAATTATGTCCAACCAATACCAAAAAAAACCCAAAGTAAGGGGTCAAAATGAAATCACAGCAATGAACTTTGGGCTGACTCACTAACATTAATGCCCAGAGCTGGGCAGAAGTGTCCATGTGTCGCCAGCAACTGCAACTGTGTCAGAGCTTGGTGTGACTTCCTACACAAAAGATGTCACCATCACTCCTCCTGTTACCCCACCACCTGGAAGATGAATTCTTGCAGACTCCAGGGAACATTGCCTTCTGCTGCATCATCAGCCATGGACAGGTCTGGCCAAGAATATTTTTCAGAGTGTGACAGTGACAGGAAAGCAGAACATTTGTAATAATGCGTTACTACTGTGAGTATCTTAGTTTTTTCACAAATGCACATCAATGTATAAAATATAGATGATGTTCCTTTTTTTGACTAAATAGAATTATTTTTTAGAATTAAGAGGTTCAAGGTCTCATCCTTACAATAAAGAAATTAAATATTTTTAATGTGTATTGACTTAAAGTTTGGACATGCATTGCTTTATGAGATGCTGATTAATAGTCAGGAAAGCAGCAGTCTATTGTCCAGTAATTTACTTTTCATTTTCTGATTCTGCAAATTAACTTTCCTACTAAATGAGGCGTTAGGCTGATGTCAATATTTGCAGGTACTCCACAATTATACTGTGTTTGCTAAATGACATTGCTTTAATTCAAAAGTCATTCGGATTTCCATTTAGACCATGATCCTGCTGGGTGCCTAGTTCTGCTGTAAAAGTGTCGCATGCCCTCAGGTCTCATGGAGTCAGTGGCACTGGAGATTACTCAGCTGCCTTCAGATCCAAGTCTCTTTTATTTGGGAAACCGTAATTAGAGCTTAGGAGCCAGGTTTATGCAATGTGGATTGTAGACAAGACACCCAATTCTTGCATTTAGGAATCTACTCTCTTTTTTAACTCTTTTTCATAGGTGGAGATTTCAAGGTGAGCCTTGACCTCTTGTTAAACTAATGTGTCCTAATTTTCTGCATTTTTAGCTTCAGTGAGGTGTTCTCCATCCTTTCATCATGTGGGGGAAGGAACAGCTATCTAATCTGCTTGTCTGAAGGAAATACCTTTTTAATGAGTCCAAGTCTCCAGCAGGACTCGAAATAGCAAGGCAGTAAAGTCAGAAGTGTTTATGGAAAGAAATTGCTTTAAAACTGTTAGTGTCATGGTATCTTGGAAATGACAGCTGCTGATATGTCCACAAGCTGCTCCAGTCTCAGTTCTCCTTACTGCCATACACCCTTGGCTGATGGGCACACTTATACCCCCATTCTACAGCGGTAGGTGAATAAAAGCCCTTCCTGTCTCCTCCCTCCTGTGCCAGCTGCTCCACAGGGTTTTGCACCGGGGAATCACGAAACATAATTTCAAAGCCATCCCAAGGAAAAGTCTCTTGGCCAAAGCCCTGGGATCTCATATTTATTTTCATGTTCTTCCTTGTACTTTGAACATATCTAAAGTTATTCCTTATTGTCTTAATATGTAAGCCTTCCCTCAGACAAATGCACCAGGCAGGACCAGCCAGGGGTGCAGATCTGGTGCCAAGGGGATATGATTTACGTTACATGCAAATCTGTTTTGGCAGCAGATGAGCTCTCCTTTCATCCAAATGGCTTAAAGCAAATGAAACCTGGCCCGAACATGGATACACTGTCCTGGAAAGAAACCTAAATGGGTGTAGTCTGAGACTGGTATCTGAGACAGCTGTGCCTGATTTTTAACCTCACTGGTGGGATTTTGACCAGAGCAGAATGCAAGCTCTCAGGGACATTATTTTCCTGCGCCTAATGCAGCGCTGTGACATCCTCACAGCCAGGTGAGAGCATCTTCTCTGCCAGAGCAAGGGGCAGAACAAGTGTCAACCCGGCAGACTGAGGCAAGCATGCCTCGGGGGCGGCTCTCACGATGATGTTCCTCAGTCGCCCTTGCAATTATCTCAGATTAGCAGCGATTTACAGCCGGGCTGGCACCCAGGGCCACGGGGCAGGAGAGCAGCCCCAACACTGCACAAACACCCGTCTAAAAGCATAGCCATGGGGAGGGGTGAGGATGCAGACACTTGGGTGAGTGTCAGACTGCAATAGCTGACCTGCAGCAGTGGAAAGGAGAGCAGTGAAGTGCAGTCACCCTGTAGAGAACATCCACAGAAGTTTTGGTGGCAGAAGTCAACAGTTATGGTTGCAGGACTGCTTTGGCTGGATGTTTTTTAATATATATCACAGGTCTTCTGTAAGAACATCATTTTCTCTTAGCACCTGTTCTTGCTTTTCCCTGCTACATCCTCAGCAGGAATAGGTACAGTGCTCCAGAGGGGCTGTACTGGGTGAGGCACACATTAGCTCCCTGGACTGTAAAATATGTCTGGAAGGTTTGGAAATATGATTCCAATGGCAATTGTAGAGATGCCTAATGATACAGCTCAGCTGCTTGCTTTGGCACATTTCACAGGAGTGGTTTCCACCAGCTCTGCTGAAGGGAAATCATCCTCTCCTGCTCCTTCTCCTATTACCCACACTGCTGATGGTCAAGCTTAGATTTTCAGTTTGCACTTTTGCCCCTTGAGGTGTAAGATACCAGTCAAGTACTTCACTAAGGTCCTCACCCTGCACAGCTCTCTCTCAGTTCTTCAGTACCACACACCCCATATACCACAGACGACTCCACACATGGGCCAAAAAAGTTATGCCTGCCTAGTATCAAGCCACAAGATGACACAGCTAATTTGGAGTAATATTAACCATAAATGGGAGGGGGGAAAAGTGAACTAAAGCAGAAATTGTTTCAGCGTGGTGACGGACTAAGAAAACTCTGCCTGCTAAGGTTACCCAGAGGTGAATGTTGACACAAGCCCAGAAGCAAGGAGATGTCCAGAGACAAGGTGTAATGAGATGGTCTCAGGAGAGCTGGCTTGTTTAAGATTGCAGTGCCCACCCTTATCTAGGGCAGCACACTCCCTGCCGGCAATGAATGTCGGAGTGTTTATGAAAACCTGACAAGGTACCTGCAAGATGCTTTAGTAGAAATTACTGTGGGGGAAATGCTTGCTTTGGATGTGGAAACAGCTGAGAACTGTGTTGGCCAAACTGCTGAGCCCTGAGGAGACGGGACTATTCTAGCTGTAGAGTCATTTTTCATTCTAGGCTAATGATAATCCAAGAACATTAGTATTCCACACATTAGTAGTTAAAGCTGAGTCAATTTAGGCCAGAAAAGCTGTTTGGGTATAGCAATAATTAACTATTAAATCCAACCAGGTCACTTGTCCATCCCTGAAGCATTCTACTGAGATCTCTCAGGAATGTGGTCTGTTTCGAGGTGGCAGAAAGCAAACTCAGGTCTGCCAATCTACTTCAAGTGAAGATGCAAGACCCTTACTCTGTCTTTCAGCAAAGCAATGCAGGAGGAATTTTTCTAGAGGAAATAAGTGTGAGTATACAACATAAATAAGAGAAAAAAAATGCAGGCATTCTGTCTCTTCTGGAGAGAAACAGAACTGAAAATTGTATTCTGCTGCAATAAACCAAGCAACCAGATGTTTCAGATAATTAGTATTAAAGTAAAATTTTTCTAGCAGCTGTTTTCCTTGTGAAAGACAAGCAGTGTATCAGCCCGGACAAACTCTTCCAACAGGATGTCTAAGATGTGATCAAGACACATGATGTCATTTGCATATATTTCATATATATATATATATATATATATATTCTCAAGAGCTTTAAAGCATTAACTTGAATATTGGTAACTGCAGTAGCACGTGCAGAAGTTTACTTCTGCCTCCAGCTATATACTCAGTGAGCTAGATGAGTTTTCAGAGCTTTGCTGTCTTTAGCATCTAACATAGAGCAGCCAAAAGATGACTGGAAAGACCAGCATGCCCCAAAAATGTGTATTGGTTCTGTCGGGTGGGTTTTTTTTTCAGGAAATTTTAAGACTTCCTCTAGCACAGCTCTGTATGTTCAAGTATTTTAAGAGACACCACTCTGGTTTCACCTATTTAAAAGTCTGTGAGCTTGTCCGTCCTGTTTATCACGCACTACAGCATCCACCTGGAGCAAAGCATCTGTCTAGCCACGCTAATTGAATTAGTCTGTGAATTTACCCATCTACAGATAGAGACCTTGCTGGCTTCCCAACTTCAGGATTTTTACAGAACAGGTGCCTAAATAAACATCTTAGGAAGGAGATGAGCACTTTTGTTGTCTAAAGAGATTTCCAGAACACTTGCCTTTTTGGGGTTTCTTTGGTGGAAGAACCAGTTTTTTCAGGATGGAAAACAAACACCTTATGAACTGGCAGAAACCTGTATGGAAGAGCCAGTTTCTCATGGCCTCATGCAAAAACCGTGGCAGCTGAGCCCTCAGGTAGCTTCTAATGTGCATCTTGTGAGCCTTGCAGTGTCTGGAGGACTGATCTGTATCTCACTAAAATTAAGACCACTCATCTACAAGCACCAGACTGTTCTCCTCACTAATTATTTGATAATGATGCCTCAGGCCATTAATATTGGAGACTGTGTCCCTGAGGTGGACCGGACTATTGACTCCTGTTGATGTGGCACAGACCTGCTGGAAAAGCTGAACAAGACAAAGTTCAGCATGGGAGGGACCTGTTGGCAGCTGATGAGCGAAGGGCAGCAACTGAGTGTGCCAGGCCTCTCCATTTTCTTTCCAGCAGTGGTTTGCTGTTCTGCAATGGGCACCAGCTGGACTCAGTAAAGATTCATCAGTCTGTCTGATGAGATTTTCAGCATTGCATTTAATAAGGTTACTCATGTAACAATAGGCCAAAATAAAAAGCCCCCAAGAGGTGATAATATTTTGGGAGAAGAAACTCAAAAAGAGTACGGGAAGAAAAAAGGAGTTAATTCAAAATATCAGTTCTCTTGACTTTCTGCTGCTGACTGGTTTATGCTTTATAAATTAGAATGGTCCTAAGTTCCATTTTCAAAGATATCTTCTGAGGTGTTCAGGAGCTTCAAGGCCT
This sequence comes from Vidua macroura, assembly GCF_024509145.1. Taxonomy (NCBI): domain Eukaryota; kingdom Metazoa; phylum Chordata; class Aves; order Passeriformes; family Viduidae; genus Vidua; species Vidua macroura. Next base: position 16,071,736 of record NC_071582.1, read on the forward strand.
CAACTACCTTTGAAAATGAAATTTAGGATGCAAATCATGGGGTATTTCTGAAAAATGTAACCTGTGTTTCCACAAAAAATTCTTCCTCTCAAAGGCCGTGGGCATCCCAGTCCTAAATGAATCATGGATTTAAAGTTCCATATAACTTGGAGTTTAATAACACAAGGAAGTAGAACAGCAGCCCCCTGTGTGGATCCAGAAATGAACAAGAAAAGTGCATCTGAAGAGTGAAACAGATCAGGTTTTGCAATTACGCTGACAAGGAATGTGATCCGTAATAGTAGAAGTGAAGATTAGTGGTTTTTAAGAGAAGATATCTCTTGAAATTAGAACTCGAGGTGGGGCTGGCCACAAAGGGCATCACTGAAGGCAGGTGCCAGGGACACGAAGCATGGCCAAGGCCGGCGCACATGGCAGCGGCGGTGCGACGCAAGTCACGTCCAGCCGCTCATTTCTTCTGACGTTTAATTTTTGTGGGGCCTCCGTTTCCCTTTGTAAAGGGGCCCCTACAACCGAATGGAACAGGGGACACACACCGGCAGGGCGCCGGCCGGGCGGATGAGGGGGCATCCAGCCCTCCACCTGCGGGGAGAGTCCCCGCTGCCGGCGCCGCGCGGGAGCATCGCCGCTCGCTCCGATGGCGGGTGCGCGGCCGCCGCCGCGGGGCAGCGGGCTCGGGGCGGGCACTGCGGCCGCTGCCCCCGCCGTGCCCACAGCCCGGGACGGGGCCGCCCCGCCCGCCGCGGAGCCTCCGCCAGCCCCGGCCCCAGCCCCAGCCCCTCGCGTTCCCCGCCCCTCGCCGGCGGGGACGCGGATTCGGCCTGCGCGGAGCCGGCGGAGAGAGGGAGCGCGGCCGGGAGAGGGGAGGGGAGAAGCGAGGAGGCGGCGGCGGAGGCGGCGGCGAGCTGGCCATGGCAGCAGCCCGCGGGCGGAGAGGCAGCCGCGGGTTGCCGCTGTGATTGGCACCCCGAGGAGGAGGAGGAGGCGGAGGAGGAAGGCTCGGAGCAGCCGCGGGGCCCGCCATCCCGCGGCGGCGGAGCGGCGGTGCCCGGGAGGATGCCGGGGAAGCGGGGCTCGGCGGGCGGCGGCGGCGGCAGCGAGCTCCCGGGGGCCGGCGCGCCGCGGCAGCGCAGGCGGCGGAGGAAGGTCTCCTGCTTCTCCAGCATCCAGCTCTTCCTGGTGTCCGAGTGCGCCCTGATGCTGGCCCAGGGCACGGTGGGAGCCTACCTGGTGAGTGCGGCCGTTCCGCAGCCCCCCGCGCCGGCGGGGCTGAGCCGCGGGCGGGGTGCGCGGCGGAGCGCAGGGGAAGTTTCCCCGGCGCCGGGGCGGCTCTGCGGGCAGCCCCCCAGCCCGGGGGGGGGTCAGGACAGCCCGGCGTTCGGCGGCTGAAATGACTCAGCAGTGCCGAGGGGTCACCCACCCGCTGCCGCCCAACTTGTGCGGCCGCTCCGCGGGACTCCCGAGCGCCCGGAGCGCGGCCGTGCCCGGGGCGGGCTGGCACCAACGCGGGTCTCCGGCTGGCCGGGCACTCGGCTCCAGCACCAGCCTTTCCGCTTCACACTGAATAAATACCGGCAAAAGCTAGTGGGGCATTTATTTCGTGCCTCCCGCGTTACCGCTTTTCCTCATCCTCTTAAGTGATGCAGCGGTGCAAAGCGCAGCAGCCCCGAAAGTCCCGGTGCTGGGTACAGAACAATCCAAATAAGACTTTAGCACTAAATCTGCATAGTGAGATGTGGTGTCAGAAGCAGAAGTGTAGTACAAGAGTTGGGAAGATGTCCATACGGCTGTACTTGTGCCTTGAAGTGTACAGCCTGTGGAAATGTTCTGCTTCCAGCAGATGTAAGTGTATAGTTGATTTAAATTTCTTAAAATAGCTTGCTGGATTTGAGAATTATAGTTTCCATGGAAAAGAAATGTATTCGTAATCTCTGAGGCTTTTTGAGGCCATACACATAATATATTCTACAGTAAATGTAAGAACTCTGCATTTGGTACTTGCATTCAGTATTTAGCATTGCTTCTTTCACATGCTCAAACTACTTATGCAAATTTGTACTGAACGTGATCTATAATTTTTCAAGGTATGTGACTAAACTAACCATGTTAATATTCCCTCTTAATATGAAATGGAAATTAGAATTCATCTCCATATAATAAAACATAAGTTTAGTTTGAAACATAGTTGTAATTCCAAAGAAAACTGCATCACATCTGATGAGTTAAATTCAGCAGTTCTATACCCTAGGTGAGTATATGTGGATATAACTAAATTTGTAGGAGCCTGACAGGAACATGCCTGTTTTATGTGAGTAACACCTTAGTAAGTAAATATATTGTTTCCTATGAGCTACTTGCAAAATGAGCTGTCAGTGTGAATGAGTGTAGGATAATCCTTCCTCAAAGTAATAGCCAAGGAAGAGCCCACGGGTGATGTCACCCAGTGGGCACCGGTGTGCCGGGAATGTATGGATCTGCTAGAGGACTGTATATCAGCACGCTTCGCTGGGGTGTTTGAACGTAGGATCGGCAGCATTAGTCCCTAGCGTGGCATTTCCCTCAAATTCCTTTGCATTGCTCACTCCTCGCCAGTTTTGCATTTCTTTTCCTGTTTTCCCCAACTCCTGGGGCGTGCTTTGTGCAGAGTGTTTTCACACACCCCAGCCCCACCGTCTGGAAATGAGCGCTGCCATTCCCAGAGCCCTCCCTCCTCCAAGGGGTGAACTCAGCGGAGGTGCTGCTGTCTCTCTGCTCTCTGCCTTTCTCCAGGTCTATGTCCTGAGCAGCAGGGCAGCGTGCCTCATGGCCAGCGGGATCCACAGGCAGTAACAGACAACTGGGCAGTGGGGGAAAAGGAAAAAAAAGCAAACTAAACTCAAAACAATCCCTAGCATGCATAAGCAGTGGCCCAGCTGCAGTGGGCAAGTGTTCCCTTGTTCCCTTGTATAATTTATCTGCCATCATTGCAAATACCATGAAGCTCTTCATACAATGAACAGATGGAAATGTGGAATTGTCATTGCAGGGTGAATCTGTGCTCAAAGCAAATCTGCCCAGCGCTCTGCTTACAGGTGCTGCAGGGGAGTGAGAGCAGGAGCAGCAAAGATGCTTGCTGGAAAGCACCGAGGACTTAATCGTTTTTACAGACCAAGTGTCCCGTGGGGCCAGGTGCTGTTCTCGGGTGCTGCCATGGGGTGGAATCAGTGGAGGCACTGCAGAATTGCCCAGGTGTAAATGCAAGTGGATATTCATTTGCTCAGGCTCCTGGGATGAGTGGGGCTCGGCGGTGGCTGCTGGGCTGCTCCCCGAGGGACAAATTAGCAGGTGAGACAAAGTGGAGAGCGCAGAAAGACAAATAGGGAGATGCTGCATAGGACAGGCGCAGTGTGTAGTTCTGGGCAGTTGAATAAACTACTAATTTTAGCCTGTCAGCAGTGAGGGAGTTCTGTATTGTAGTTCTGCTTTCCTTGGCCACATGTGTGATTTTCCCTAGTTATTTGTAACTCAGGAAGAGAAACCTTTTTTTTGCCTTATACGGTGACAAGTTGGTTTCCTCAGATTTTGTCTTGTTCTGCACAGGGAGACCACAAGGGCAGAAACTCAGCTTGTTAAGAAAACAAGCCAGGGGCTTGGCTTTTCAGGAGTGATTGAAGAGCTCAGTCTAGATTGGGCTTCGCTTTCATGTCAGTACATTTAGAAGTTGCTATTGTTACTTCTTTTTAGAGATGTAAAAAACCTCCCCTTTTCCATGTTCACTGTGCAATAGACTAGCAGCAACCACTTGCATACATGTACAAAGTATACATTCATTCATTATGTGGTTTTTAAGCAAGGATCATTCACTTTTATTTGTTCATAAAACATTCTGCTTGCCAGCAGGGCTTTATAAATAATAAATGCTGATAAAAATCTATATAAAGTCCAATTCTTTTCCCACAGAACTCAGCAGTGAAAATACCCCAGGATGCCAGCAGTAGATGTCTGTGTTTAAATAGTGCAGCGTCTCTGAGGTTCTTCATGTGAAGTTTTAGGGAGTATTTGATCAATGTCACATTCCAAAATATTTGTCTATTATTATGCTTGCTGTTTGCAAAATGCACATGTTCCAAAATTACTTGGTGCCATATCCTGCATAGTTTATGCAAATATAAGCCTGCGCAGTTGCTTTAATTTCTGGGGCTGCTGAATACACCCTATTATTTGCATATTCGTGTAAGGTTTTGTGTACACATTTATTTGGCTTCATCTAATTACTCCTGCGTGCTTTTGGAAACTTGAATTTCCCAGCAACTGCAGCGGCAGTGGGGAAAATGCTGCTTGTAGTCTGCAGGCATTCCTGCTGCAGAAGTTACTCAGGATTTTTGCAGCAACTTTTAAAAGCCCAGCTGATTTCCACCTGCAGTTGCTCTCCTGCAGCGCTGGGCAGTGGATTAAAGAGCTGAGGGTGACTGGTGCAGATGGCACCAAGAGGGAAGGGCTGGAGCTCTGTTCTCCAGCTGGAGCCTTGTGCCTTTCGGGTGGATGCAGCAGTGTGATCAGTCATGCCAGCCGTGCAGCGATGAGGATTTTGATAAGGCTGATTCACATACCTTGGCAACACTTTCCTGCCTGTCTACCTCCCTCCCCATGAATTCCTACATGCACTATATTTTGGAATATTTTTGCTGGTAATAACGTTCCAAGTGCTCCTGACGGGTCGTCGCTGAGGCATTTCATCACCCTGCCAGTCAAATCTTGTGCCTAGCCAGTGGTGGAATCACTGCTTGAGCAGAAGGCAAAGCGCTCTCTCTTTGACAGCCACAGTCTGTGGAGCAGGAGCACAGTTTAATTTCTCTCCATGGCCTTTAGCCTTGACTTGCTCTGGTTCAAACTGACCTAGTTGCAAGCATCCAACATCTGCCAAAGTCATGGGCTTCTTTAGATAAAGGGCATGCATATGGGAAGCGCGTTGGGAGCCAGTTCTGTGGTGTGCTCTGGGGAGCTGTTTTTACAGAGCTTTACTGAGCTGTATCTGTTTGCTACAGCTTTGAATGCAGCTATTCATGTGTTTTATCAAGTGATAGAGGATGACTGGCCTGAGCATGGGATGGAAAGGAAAATAATTGGTCCCTCCCAAGGAGGGTGCATTGGTGTTTGCGTGGGAATGAATGCCAAATTGTTTCTTGTTTTGCTGAATGAAAACTTTTTGAGCCATGCTTAACTTCCTAGGGAGAGCTTTGCCCATGCAGCAGTGTTTGACTGCAGCCTGCAAAAACTCTCTTAACTAAGTGTCTGCAGTAAAATTAGTGCTGTGTGACTCCAGGTGAGAGCGTGTGTGTATGTGGTCTCTGAGACAGCTTCCTTCTGTGTCGTTTTATTGCTGCTGGGGTTTGAGATATCAATGAAAATCTTGAAATTCCATCTTCAGGAAAAAGATAAGTGTAAAAGATAAATACAGAAGTTAATGGCCAAAGGGTTCCTGCTGGAGCAAACAGAAATAGGGGCCCTGTGTGATGCATAGCTGGGAACTGCGGGGTTAACAGCAGAATTTGGCTCTTGTATTTTTTAAGTTGTTTTGCTATGCAACCCCTTCCTCTCAAATACAACAAAACAATACTGTGTTCTGTGGCACAGACCTGATCAAACCCACCTTGAAATCTGGCAAGATCTGCATGGAGGATGTCATTAAAGTCAGTTCTGGGAATACTGCAGTGCTTCAGAGCTTTCTGTTGTCCTTGGTGCTGCACAATAGAATTTGCCTCTGTGTATTTGCAGTCTGAATGGATGGAGTGGGAGAAGTGTCACAGGTGGGGAAACTGAGGCAGAGATTAAGAGCTTGATTCTTTTTCTGAAGCTATTGATAAAGCACTTGATTGGTTGGCAGCAGCAGAGCCTGAATGGCTTAGGCATGGGCAGACTTAACTACAAAAGTAGTTTTTCCTTTTTAATTTATTATTGTTTTTAATAAAGTATTTGTTTTTCTTGAATAAGATTCAGCTTGAAAATACTGCTGCCTTTTTTTTCTCTCCATCCTCAGCCATGCTGAGTAATAAATTAGCTGTAATGTTCATAATTTATTTGTCACTGGGGTAGTTAAAGGGGAAGAAACTCATGGAGTGAAAATAAACGTTTTAGTGGGGACGAGTATTGCCAAGTATTGGCTGGTTGTTGCTTACCATTTATTTTTCCTTACTATATCTTTGCTGGCAATGTTATTTCTGGAAAGTTGTTTCTAGTGTGCCTTTCCCATTAGAGAATATTGTCTGTTCTGCAGCTGAGTTGCACAGAAAGTTATTCTAAACTAGCTCTTTTGACTACATTCATATTTCTTCTTGAAGAAGCCTTCTGATATATTTTTGGATCTCTGACTGCAGGGTGGAGCAGAAACCAGATCCAGCTCTGGGTTCTGATGCTTTCAGGTTCCTGTGGGGTGTGAATCGGGAGTGTGGCATGGACACATTAACCTAAAAACTTTATTTAAGTTATAAATTCCAATCCAATTGTGGATTTTTGAGTATCAAGAAAACTTGTAACTGGCATATATGTGTTGATTAGGAGAAAGGGTTTTTTTTTATCTGCTACTAATAGATGAAACAGTGTGGAGATAACATGCTTATCTCTTAGATTATGTGTTATATGCAACTTACAACCTGATGTCTTCCTGGTTAAATGCATTTAAAGGCAAAATGCACTTGATGTCTAAATGTGGACTAATTGATTTTAGTGTTTTTGTTATTTTTTAGCAGAAAGTTTGGCAGTTCTTAATTTTCTCTGTAAGGGCCAAGTGATATTTGTAGGCTCTGAAAGAAGGACAGTTAGAAATGCTATGGTCCACTATAAAACCGATGTCTGATTTCTTCCAGAATCCCTCTAGCTCTTGCAGGGTGGCTGTGTGACAGGCTCTGAGTGGTTTAATGGCCTGCAGTATTCCTACAGCTGAGGTTTACAGGGATCCTGAATTAGAGCAGAGGATGCACTGGTCTGAAGGGCTGTGCCATTCGCACTTAGGAATTTCAGTAGTGTGACTTTTAGTGGTCCTGTAGCCCCTGTCCCGGAGAGAGCTCAGTGGAGCTGTGATCCCTCCCCTTCTCTGCAAGGCAGAGCAGATACTCCCTGCTGCCCAGAAAGGGGTGTCTGTCAGGTTTGCATGGGCTTTTTTGTCCCTTACCTTCAGGATATTGCAAAGGACCAAAAGCCAACTTCTGTCCTGCTACAGCGGTGTAAATTTATTGCTTCAGAAAGGTTATTCTGCAATTCATCAAGAAGAATTTGTCCTCTGTGTATTATAATCCTTACTTGTAGGCTGCTTGGTCTCCTGCTTTTCCTTCACAGGAAGATCAAACAATGGCAAGCTGTTTAGTGGGTGAGGTTGCACCTTGGATGAATTAGTGTAGCTTCGTCTCCTGATCAACACAGATGAAACTACAAGTGTTGTATTTTAAGCATCATCCAAAGAAATTTAAATAAACGTGATAGTACCTTGTTTAGTAACTCCTTTAAGCGCTCCAGTGAAGTTTGGAAGACTTAATTTTTCCTATTGCACAGAAAAATGGGCCACTGAGTTTGATTTACAAGGCTTCATTATAACTCTGCAGCAAAACCAGGACTAGAACCCCAAGAGTCCCATCTCCAGGTCACCTTGGAACAACCACTAGACACTCTGTGTCTTTGTAGATAGGCAGTGCAAAGCAAAGAGTTGTGCCTGCTCCACAGAGTAGGGATTTCACACTGCCCTGCTCCATGAGCTGTCAATAGGATCAGTAGTGATTGCAGGATGTTGAGGAAGCTCCTGGAGTGTCTGTCACTCCTTCCATCCATGCTGGGAGGGCTCTGCCCTGTTATGGGAAGCATTCTGTAGTGTTCAGAGAGGTGGTCCCTGCATCCAAGCTGTTTCTGTTTGAGAGGAGGGGGAGAAGGAGTGTTCCTTTTTCCCAGATGTTAAGCAGATATGCAGTCGTAATCATACCGAGGTACAGACTTAGAGCACAGGTCTGGATCTGCCTCCCCTCACTCAGCAAACTAGGAGACACCTCAGAACTAAAATCAGATTTTCTAAGCTCTCCACTTAGCAAGTTTTTTTCCCAGCCTTATTCTTCATTTGATGTGCTTCAGCATTTTACCACCTGAGTATTCCTTGCTGAAGTGAGACAGGCAGCCCCCTCCTGCTATTGCACGGTGCCCACTGTATTGAAGATCTTTTACTGAGAGCTTCTGTTGCAGCAGTGCCTGAACACAGGCAGTTATTTTAGATGACTGGAGTGTAAAAGCAAAATATTTATTTCTGGTTTGCTGGAATGTTTATCATCCTTGTTATTTTCAAGAAGAAAAGGAATTTGCTTTGGTTTCTGTTTTTCCCCTCTGTTGCCTCTCCCTTCATAGTAGCCTTTTGAAACCTCACCAAGCAGCCAGCTGATTTCTCTGTATTTTTTTAACACCATTTTGGTGTCTGCAGCTATCACTTGGATGGTTTCTGCATGTTTGCAGGCACAGTGGCTCTTAGATAAGTGGCTGTGAGAGCTGGTGTGGGAGCACAGGAGTTATTTCATGCTACATCTGTTTCCTCGGCAAGGATTGCTGGAATTGGCTTATTTTTAATATTTAAGTGTCCTTTTGAAATACTTACCATGCTGTCTGCTGGTATAATTCATAATTCCTTAGTTTACTGAAAGTGGAAAAAAACTTAAAATTTCATTTTATGGTGATCCATCAAATGACAGTGAAGTTTTTGACAGAACCTGGATAATCAGTTGTATTGAGGTCTTCATGACTCACCCAGTTTCTGAAGCAGCTATAGCAGGTTTGTTTTTTGGTGCTTTGATGTTTGCATCTGAATCCAACATTTTCTTTAGTGTGTGTTTTTTTTGGTTTTTTTTTTTTGGTTTTTTTTTGGTTTTTTTTTGTTTGGTTTGGTTTTTTTTGTTTGTTTGTTTTTTTAAGGCAAATACAAACTCTGCCATAAGGAAACTGAAAGAAAGTTCGGCTGTTGAGAAGAGGTGTGTGGTGTAGGTAGAATACAGAAACCTTTCAGAAATGTTTCACTTTTTATTTTCAGAAATGAATAGTGGTATATTTGTGGCATACTTTTTTTTTTTTTTGTCTCCCACTGAAAGACTTCTGGCTGAATTGCAATCAGCATTGAGTTTGGGTCAGTATAGAAGAAACAGCCTTGAAATGTGTGTTGCATGTGTGTATTTTAGGATGATTAATTTTAATACCTGGAGAACTGCATGAAACAATGTGGAATTGCTTTCCTAAAACAGAGGAATTACTCTATGAGTTTATGTTTAAGGTAAAAAGGAAGTATTTTTCCTGGAGTCTTCTTGGAATGTGTGTTAGATGGAGCTAACCTATGGAGCACCTATGTTCAAACACAGCAGGGCCAGAGGATAGTGGTGGGCCTGTTTGCAGAGTCCTGAGCTTTCTGGAGTTTCAGATTTATTTCATCCCTTTAATTCTCCAAAGGAATAACAGGCAGGGAGAAAACATCATAACTTAATAGTTTTGCAACCTGTCCTGTTAAACAATGAATGGTATTTGTTTTCTCTGTTGGAACTTTACCAGGAAGGGCTGCAGAAAGATTGTCTGGAGTTCTTGTTTTTTATTTCTGAAAAGGAGGATATGAAATAGTTGCTACCTCTTTCTACTTCTCAGCTTCATGCAAACATAGTTTGGCACATCATTAGCAGGAGACCAGAGATTTGCTTGGGAGTGTTTTGGTGCTGGAATGGATTAAACCTCACGCTTTGGCTTGAAAGGAATCTCTGAAGGAAGATGCAGGAGGACCGGCACGTGCATTGCTTGGGACAGTAGCAGGGCAAGTCCCTGCACCTCTGAAAAATACCACATGTGCCTGTCTACACTGAGAAATGCCAAGAGAGAAGAGGGCAAGCATTTAAAACGTTCCAAGAGAGAAGCTAAAATACTGACTGAAAGAAAATTATTTTGAAAAACATGAAAGGGGAATGCCCCCAGTGGTGTCCTGCTGTTTCTTGTGCCCTGCTAATGAGTTTCATCTGCTGGAAACATGCTCACTTCTCATCCTGACATGGTCTGAGTGTTGTATGATAATGCATTGAGTTGCCATATTAAGGATGGATTCTTTGTTACCCAGTAATTTGGAAACAACAGAAAAACAACAGTAAATAACTAAGGTTTGATTTTTAAAGAGGAGACGCTTAAGACTTTCAGTTTCTCAGTCCTACAGCTTGCTTCTCATCTTCTCACTGAGCTGCAGGAAGAGCTGTAATTGTTGTGACTTAGGAAAGCTATTTTCTCCAAGTTATTCTTCAAGCTTTAACTCTTGTTCAAGGATGTTCACCTTGCTTGGTGAGATGTTAGGGTGTGTTAACCATGGTCTGCAGCCAGGTCACTACCCAGCTTCTCTCTCACTCCCTCATCAACACAGAGAATGAGATGAAAAAGCTTGTGGGTTGAGATATAGCAATTACTGTCAGGGATAAAACAGACTTGACCTGGGAAAATTAATTGTCATCGCCCATTAAAATAGATTTTGATGTTTAAAACAAAGCCAAAAATCAAAACACCATATTCCCCCCCATCCCACCCCCTTTTTTTCCCCCCCGGACTCTCTGGGAGTATGTCTCTGTCAGATCCTCACTGTGCTCTGCCGAGAGAGCATCCACCCTTGCCATGAGCTAAAGTAAATCATTAATCATGTTTGAGCACTGACATGCTCTTTGCAGAAATGTTGGCTGCCACTGGGTAAATGGTTTCCCTTTTGCTTGGGTCCTGTCTGCACTTGGTGATCAGTCACTGGTTTTTGTGGTGTCCCACTGGGCAGCAAGGTTCAGCCCAAGGAGAAGCATGTCTGTGTGACTAAAACACGGTGGTGTTCTTTCTGTCCTGCAGGCATTGTCTGTAAAATGTGATTTTTGTGGGAATTACCCTTCCCATAGCCTATGCCAAATGCTCTAGCTTGTGATAGAGAAAGTGCTGGGCATACAGGCCCTTTTTTGATAAATAGTGGGCAGTGTTTTTAGGGTGTACCAGCAAAGGAAAACTGTGGGTTTTGTTTTTGTCTTGTCTAGGATACAGGGCTGAGAGTGGTTAATTACAATGGGCCTTTCAGCCTCTGCATGAGATGCACACTTTGTTTCCTGCTGCCTATAGCTAGTTATAATGCAGGTCCTTATGTCTGAAGTCAGTGCAGCTGCTGGCTGAGGGACAGGAGCTTCAGCTGAAGGGATGCCTTGTCTAGGGGTGCTTGTTTGTGAAGGGCAGTGATGGCTGTTTGGGTGATCCTTGAGATGGTCTCATCCAAGGTTCTCAGTGCAAGAAATGCCCACTGAGCTCAGCTGTGTTCCTGCAGGAACCTGCCTTGTCTTGTGTTCTCCAGCTTTGGTCCAAAGGGGGGTGCTTGGATCACAAGTTTCTATTTTTGATATCAAAATGTGATACCAAAACCACATGGCTACTTGAGCCCTTGGGTCACAAGATGCTAGTCTAGGTTGGGTTTTGGGTTTTGTTAGTTCTTTTTCTATAGTCTGTGGTATTTAATACTATTAAAAATTGTAACTCAAGGGAGCTGCTTAGGGTTACTGAAAAGCTGTCTCATAGTCTTTGGGATTCAAACCTACCAGCTTCAGAGAGCTTGAGAGCAACAGCTGAAAGTATTCAATATTCCATGGAGCTAGATAAACCATTCACTTCCATGAGTTAATTCACTTAATTGAGGCCTCTTCTGCATTGACAAATCACTGTGTGAATGAATGGATTCCAAAATCAGCCTGGGAGTTATTTGATGGCTATTGAAGTTAAGCCACACTAGCAAGCCATGTGCTAGAGGCACAGTTTTGTGGGTTTGCTGTGTCATTTGGCACAACTGCACAAGCTTTCTCAGATGCTGGCCCTGTACAGAAGTTGAGTGTTTTCCATGGATTAGGATGCATCAAGGCTGCTGTGTTGCACTTAATCTCAGTTCTTGCTCTTTCTTAGCAAGAAGGCTGAAGTTTCAAATATCATCTTGCTGTTTCTTGTGGAAGCATTTGAGCCTTATGGTGTAGCCTCCTGTATTTTAGATGGCATTCATTGATTTGAATTATTCAGCTTAATTCAATGCTGGACAAGCTTTTTGCCAGAATTTTTGTTTTGCCTTTTTATTTAAATAGATCCCTAATGATTTATTGTAGTTCTATATAATGACTCTTGGGAAATACTGGATGCAGCCACTAGAATCAGTTCTGTGTGTTTTCAGATTGCAAACTTTTGAAATCTGTCCCTTGTTGTTATCTAAGTTTTCCAGATACTCCCACATTAATAGACTGCACCTCTGGTACCTGTGGGCAGGTATCCAGTGAGCAATTGGTTAGCAGGCTAACAGCTGGGAGGTGAATCTGGATGCAGAGTTCTCTCTGGGATTTGGTATAATAAAGATGTATGTTCTCATGCATGGAAGTTTTTTTTCCCAGGCTCTCCTACAATCTTTCCAGCTCAATACTTCTGTATTTCCATGTTCAAATGGACTTGCTCTGAGTTGGCATTACAATTTGAGGGAGTTCTTGGCCAAAATGGACAAAAATGTTCTGCAAATAGCTGGTGGCAAAGTGTGGTCTTCTGGTTTAGCTAACCTGGCCTTTTGACATGGATGGAGTGTGTCTGGTTACTTCAATACTTGTACTCAAGTTATTGTTGATCAAGTCTTTATAGATTCCTGTTAGGCATCACACTGAGGCTTCGAGGAATGGGATCTTTAAGGGGCGCACAGAACTTTGCTACAGTGGAAGTGCAAATGAAACTAAAATGACATTTGATTTTTTCTTTGTTTGCCCCCTCTACTTCATAATGCATAGATTCAGACACTTTCAATTTGATTCTTGGCATGCTGATTGTGTTCAGAACTCTTGGTATCCAGACGGTGTCACAAAATATTAGGTTCATGGAATGTTCCAGGAGTCCTGTCACTGTGTATTTCCCTGACCTCCTCCTTGCCCCCACTGTGAGGCAGGTGAGAGATTAAATGATGGAGGAACAGCAACTTGATTCCTCTGAACCAATACTGGTGAGGTTGAATCTGGTGATGGTGGCATCTTGGCAGGAACAGAGGAGCACTCCTGCCACATGTGGATAATGTTTTCAAGCCAAGCTCTTACTTTGTAGCTGGCTGTCCAGACCTGTCATGTCCAAACTGACTCTTTTCATCAGTCAAGACTAATATTCGTGCCCAGAGAAATCTGGATTTATTTGCATTTGGACAATGTGACATGTGGCAGACTTGGGAGATGACAGCTTAGCCCATGGGGTAACTCTTGTTGGCTGAGGAACAACTACTATTTTGTATTTTGTGGTGAAGGTGCAGACCAGGCATGCTTGGGCTCATCTCCTGGCATTGTCATGGACACCTCCAGGTCTTTGGGCTTTCTCTCTCAATCAGCAAATGTGCTAGCTGTGTTATTGTCAGGTTCCGTGGTCATCTTGTGGTGTAGGATGATGGGCACTGAGCTGCTCCAGTGATGGTAACTAGGATGAAAGAGGCCCCCAGGCTTGAGTCCTGAACCAGGTCTCTAGCAGTTATAATAACAGGCTGAATTAAATTAATTAATGGGATGGTAATTTTGTGCTATCCTACCTGTGATGATGCAGCCTTGTTGCTGAATGGTATCCCTGTTTCCTTCACACCTGTCTGAAATGTCAGGGCTGAAACATTTAGCCTTTTGCTGTTTGAGACTTCACTGGAAAAGACTGCTTGGGGCTGCTTTACTCACTCTTTGGTAAGTGATGGATTTTAAAAGAGCCTGAGGGTATTATTTTCAAGGATGTTTTCTGAGCCATACTGTCATTGACAGAAGTGACTTACTCCAAGTGTCTCTTTGAAAATGGGACTCTTGTTCCAAAGCCACTGAAGTGCTTTTGAAAAATATCCTTCCCTGTTACTGACTGCAGTGGACTGTCTCAGTGGTGTCTAGCTTCTTTTAAAGCAGGCCAAAATTAGAGTCTAAATGTTATGTGCCTGGCTAATAAACTGTATTGTAATTAGTACCTTGGGGAGGCAGGAACCAGGGAGAAGCTGAGTATAAAAAGAATTAACTTCATGTAGAAGCTGTCTGCAAAGGATGAGTGAAGAACTGGAAGGAGATGAAAACATGGGATTCGCAATGGCTGTGGAGGTTGAGAGAACCCAGATTGGGAAAGTTCAAGGAGAAAAGAAAGAGTGCTCATGTTGGCTGCAGTAACCATTAGTGAGTCTCTGGCTTTGTGTTGAATGCTGAATAGAAAACCATTCCCACTCTCTAGTGCCTGAATGATGAATTCCTCCCAGAATTTGCTATGTCCCTAGGAGCAGTGATCCTCTATAGGAACCCCTCTCCTGTTGTGCTTTGGCTCATGTCAGACTCTGATAGGTAAATAGAAGAGGTGGGAACTTCTGTTTTCCTTCTGTGTGCTCATTAAAGTTTTTCAGGGTCTGGTGATTCTGCTGTACATAGATTTAAGATCACCTTCAAGCCATGACTCGCCTGCTTGCACCATGGCCCTCCTTGCTCACCTCCCAGCCTGCCTCTCCCTTTAGTGGGAAGATTGGCAGCAGCCAGCACATGGCTCCTGTTTGTACCCTTGTCACTGTGCAGAGACAATGTGAAAGGAGAAATGAGTTGCTTGTGGGCAGCTTTGTAGGAGGGTGTTACTTAGCAAATAAGCAGGATGACACGGACAGTGCTTGTGTGGGCTGCAGGGTGTGAGGTGGGGATAAGCAAGCAGCACATGTGGCTCTGGGGCAAGCTTGGGGTGTTGCTAGTTAGGTGCTAGAGTAAGACCTCAATTCCACATGCAGAAGTGTAATTCAATATTTCTTCTATGAGTTGTTAAAAAGTGCTGTGGAATGGCAGTACAATGTGGCCATTTTGCTGTTTCCCTTTTAAATGGCTTCTTATGTCCCAAGGCTCACTAAATTGAAGCACTTGATGCACTGGTTGATGGGAAAAGCCTCAAACTTCTCCCTAAACCAAGTTCCCATTTGCTGCAGCCAGGCATCCTTTCTGCTGGATAGGGAGTAGAGCAGGAGAGATATAAGCAGAGCCAGAGCAGAAGAGGAGAAAAGTAGTAGGACTTGTCAGAAAAGCTCCTCTCCCAGTATATAGCCTTTATGTAATCACCAGTGTCCTCCAACCGTGAAAACTGAATTCAGCTTCCTTCAAAGCTCTTAGTAATGCTGCCTCAGAGTGTCCTGCCTGTGTCACTTCTGCCCTGATTCATGCCTGGCAGCTGGGAATACTTCAGCAACCAGCTCCACAGGCCTTGCTTCTTCATCTGCGCTGTGGCATAACTCAGGTGCAACCCTCAGCCCCGAGTTCATCTCTTGATCATAAATTAACCTAACATGAAGCCCTTCACGTGACAGGTTTCCTCGTCAGGCTTGCCTTACGGTTTCTGTGTGGTAAGTGCCCTGTTTATAGTAGAAAGCCTTCTCTGCAGGCATGAAAGTGTTGTGTTAGGAAGTGTTTTATTGGATGAACAGGCAAACCTGCATTCAGTTGTGGAGGTGGAGAAGGGAGGGCGTTGCAGTGTGACAGCTTGGGATTGTGCTTCTCCAGTGGTAGTACATAGTCCATGTGACAGTATATAGGAAAGGGTTTTTTCCTGTTAGGAGTCTTCCAGTGACATGAATTTCATTTTCTCCTCTCAGCTGGAATCCAGCATGATGGTGCCCAGTTTTCGGAGTTCCAGACCCATGTATGAATCTTGCTACAGTTCTGTATGTGGCCAGGAGTGCTGCAGGAACCTACATTTAAATTATACACTTTGAATTCCTCTTCATCAGGTTTTGTACTGTACTTGCTGGCCATGGAGAAAAAAAAAAAAAAGATCCATCTCTGAATGTGTCAAAAATGTTCCAGCAGCTTTCCCTTGGCTGTTTACTTTGATAGAGAGATTGGCTGCCCCTGCTCACCAGCCCCTGCTGCTGAGCACTTATTCCACATGGAATTCTTCATCCTCCAGGTCTGAAATGTGCCAGCAGCGCTGTTCTGTGCTACAGTTTTTAAAGCATGCAGAAATGTAGCTGCAGGGTTGAGGTGTTGTGCTTCTTTGCATGTTTATGATGTGTTGTTTGACTGCCAGTGAAAATGACATAACATTTAAAAATAAGTAAGGATTCAAACATCTACTGGCTTTGTTGTAAGTGTGCTACTCAAGGAAAGTTTGTGCTAAAAAGGGATTCTGGTGCTGGATGTTTTTATGTAGATACCTTGTCAGGGACTAAAATACCACCTGCTTTCACTCAGTGAGATCAGTATTGAGCAGCAGACTTAGAGACATAAAGCTTGTGTGGACACTAAGTCTGTGGTTGTGATTATACTAACACTGTAGGTTGGGGCTTTAAAAGGTTAAAAAACGAGATTTTGGCTGCGGTGTGCATCTGTTTCAGAGCAACAGAAAAAGCCTTTCAAGTTCTGCTTAGGCAGTTCCATGTGGCCTGGGTCTGCTTTGACCTGTTGGTGACTCAGGCTGACTTTCCATGATGAATGTGAGGGGGTAGCTGCAAATAACAGCCCAGTGATCTTTTTGTTCACACCGCTGTAAATGGGGCACTGCACCTTCCCTTCCTTGGGGGAGCTGGGAAAGGGGGTCAGCCCATTGTGTCCCATGCAGGATCTGTAGGAAGCAAGAGAGGGAGGTATTGACAGCCCTGCCTGCCTTTCTGCTTGCTGCAGTGAGTGCCTGGGTTAGAGGTGAGGTTTTTATGCAGCGTATTTGGATCCCAGTTCCACTCGAGTAGCGGAAAATGCACGTTTACCTTTGAGAGGCACGTGGCTTTTTTCTGGTTTAAGCTATTTTGGAACAAACTGTGGCTTTGCACTGATGTATCAGCTTCTGACCAAACAGGATATCTTCCATGGGTGCTGAGTACTCTTTGCTCTGTTTGCAGCGTGCAACAGCCTGGAGCATGGCTGTGCTTGTGACACAGCTGTGAAACCCTGCAAAAGGTGCCCAGGTACGCTTGTTTTGTGCCTTGGGTGTTGGCCAAGGGCCAGTGGCACAGGATGCTGTGGCTACTGAAATGTGGCGAGGAGATGCACAGTGGGCTAGAGGAGATGATGGGAAAGTTTTCTGCTTGATGCCAGAGAGAAGAAGGTTGCCAACGTGTGCCTTGCCTCAGCTGGGAGTGTGGTGTGCTGTTTCTCTTGCTGCATGGTCCAATACTTTCTCTCTTTTCAGGCCCTGAAAATCCTGACCTTGAACGTGTGCTTAATTTGCACTGTGTCACTAACCTCAGAGTTGGTCACTAGAATATAAAATGAATTTTTCACACCAGTGAGGCACAGATCCAATCTGCAAACTCCTTGTGGCACCAGTACAGTAACTTGCATATTTTTCGAGTGCTGGCCTAGAAACAGCACAGGCACATGCAGCAAGAGCCAAGCTAATAACACCCTACTTTCAGCAGGGGTTCAGTTGTGGCATCTATTATCCCTTGTCATGTGAATGCAGATTTCTATGCAGAGATGATTTCCAGACCTTGAGCAGAGCCAGCTTGGGTGTGTTCACATCACCACCTTTTTTTGGTTTCCCTTGTGTTCATGTGCCCAGAGCCAGCACAGGTGTTGGCATCTGCAGTGAAAACGTATTTAAATTTTGACTGATTTTGCTGGACCAGGAAAGGTGTTCAAACCAGTGATCAGCAGTGAGACAGTCCTGATGCCCTCACTTCAGTGGGGTGAGGAGCAGCGAGAAGAGCTGTTGCCTGGTTTTGGGCAAAGGGTATTAAGGTTCTTGCCTTCTTCCCAACCATCCCATGGGGAAGGAGTGTACAAAATGCCAAGGAAGTGGTTGCCTTTTTAAAAGTTTGGCTCAACCACAAGTGATCCATCTCAACCCTGGAACTGTGGAGCAGGAAGATGTCAGAGCAGAGGATCAGCATCATTCCCTTGGGCTTGAAGCCTGAGCCTGGTGACTGTGGGAGGAAGGGTGACCAAGCCCCTGGGGCCCAGCTCTGCAGGACAAGGGCTGTTAAGAGTCTCCTAGTGATGGGATCACATTTGCCCCATCCTGCACAGCTGCTGGAAGAGAAGTGACACCTGAAGAAGTGGGTGGATGCACCTGGAGGGAGTGGCACTTCTGGCATGGTCCCTTTGGCTCTGCAAGGAACCTTGTGTTTCCCAGCTCTGTAATGGAGACTGCATTTGTTTTCCTTTGGGAATGTAGTTGCCAGGCAATTATTTTACACCCTGTAGCACTGCAGACATGTCTCTTCAAGTCCAATCTTTTACCACAAAACTGAGAAAATATATTTTACATTAAAAAGAAACCTTTTGAAAAGGCCCTTCAGGCATAAAGTCAATGTGTTTTCTATATATAACCCAGTATTATTAATACAATGAACTTAACTGGAGACTCTGTGGGTGAATATGACTTGATCATTAGAGATCTGAACAATATGATATTCATTTTCAATGTACTGTGGCTCTGACTCCATAATGGTGCTCCCAGCCTTCATTTCATTCCTTAGTGATAAAGTGGGGCAATAGGGTGAAGCAGGTCTGTGGATTGTATTTTTGCTGAGCACTAATATAAAATAAACAGCCTGTAGAGAAAACAAATTTAGCTTGGTTCAGACAGGCCGAGGTCTGTAGATTTGGGACAGACAGGAATGATGAATGTGAGCATGTATTACTGAAATAAGTCCAGAATAGCATGGCATAAGCTTCTGTGGATTTAGTTACAAAAGTTGCAGCACAAATTGCTTTGGCTGGAAAATTTTAAGGTGGTGATTGATTTCTTTTTTTGTTGTTGTTGTTGTTGTGGGTCATTTATCACTGTGTGCGTTACGTGAGACATTTTCCTTTTTCAATCATTGAAGAATGTTTTAGAATGGTGTTAGGAGGCCCCTTTAGCCCAGGCCTGTTTGATGTCAGTCATCTGATCCAAATGCGTGTGTGCAGCCTGCCGTGGCTCAGTAAGAGGAGGAGACAGTGCAAGCTTGCTACGAATTTTAATCACTTCTAGTTCTTGTGTGTGGCAGTGTGTTCACAGAAAGCCAGAAGGCTGGGTTACATGGTCTCCTCTAGATGCCCAGCCTGCTTTCTGCATAGCAAGGCGTGCAGGTGCCAAACTGGTGTAGTTTTCAGTGGTCCAGTTGACTGTTGTGGTACAGACCCAGTCTGGAGGAGTGGGAACCTGTGGAGGAACAGCAGCCACACAGTTCGTCTGTCCCAGAGCTACATCTTGGTGGAGCTGCTGGCAAAAACTGAGTAGGAGATACCTGGGGTAGGTGAAAGGGAGTCATGCAAGAGGCAGCAAAGCTGGCACAACAGAAGGCTGAGTCCAGTGCTGCAGTTAAAGGACTGGCTGGTCAGAGCCCCAGTGCCCTGCTAAGGGACAGATGTGAGCACATACGGGTGGCAGGCAAGCACATTGCCATGGGAAGCTGTAGTTTCAGTGCTGGTCCCATTTTCCTGGATGTTGGCATGTGCCATGGATAGAACGCTGGCCCTGCCTCTGTCCTTGTGCCTGCTCTGGACCTGACTGGTCCTGTGGGTGGTTTCACACCAGTGACTTCTTGGGGTCAGACTGCATGATCTGCTCTGTCTTGTCTGCAGGAGTTTTGCTGGGCGCTGTCTTTGCTTCCTGGTAACTGTTGTGATCTTGGGTTAGAAGGTTTTTTTATCTAAATACCCTCTTAGTCAATTCTTTCCATCCCTGACTAAACAGCTGTGTAAGTTGACAGGAGTCAGGAAGTAGCAGCCTCACAGCTGTGGGCTCCTGGTGTTTCCCTGCTGTGTTTTAGCAGGAGGTTGTCCATCTGAAGCTGCTGTGCTGCTGCACCATCCCATGGCCCATGTCCCTGCTCTTAAACAGCATCCACGTGGGCTGTGCTCTGGAGTGATGGACCTGGCATCAGCACACAGGGACTTTTTATAATCCTCACAGCCTTTCCACATGACATCAGTATTTTACAGGGACCTGTGGTGTCTTTTACAACATTTTATGTAACTCTGGATAAACAGAGTTAGTGTCTGCGAGTGGTGATGGCTGGTCTGCTGGGGAACAGGATTGTGAAAGGAAATATGGGCAATGCAGTGTTTTTATCCCACAGTTACAAGGGCACTGGGAACATCCCACATAGAAACAACAAGTTTAGTCAGGTTAAACCTTATATGCAGAAAGTCCCATAAAAGTGGAGCATAGAGGGTGGGGGAATGATTTTAGCCATGGGCAGGGGTTTATTTTGCATAAATGCAGGTAACATCTGTGCTATGCTATTGCTGATTTTGTAGTTGGTCTTTGTAAGGTCACAGCCAATGTCACAGAAAGAGTTTGGGCTGTGCTGTCCAGGCTGCAGCCACCCTGGATAAAATGCAGTTGGGTTCCTGTTGTTCTCTGGCTAAGAATTTGCATGTTGACAGTTATGTTGATAGTTTATTTCCCAGCCCTATTTTTATTTTGGGATTTTTTTTTCCCCCTGTCACTGTGACTGTCAGTTTTGGAGGCTGCTCTGCTGATGCTGGTCTCAGCATTTTGTACTTGGATGCTATTTTCTTCTGGATGCTCAAGGCTGGTATGATGGATTTGTTCTTTCACCAGACCCCCTGCTCCTCATAACCCACTTAGCAAAGGCAGAGCTGGTAGCACTGGGTAGCAGTGCTACAGCCAGAAGGAACAAACTGGGAAATGCAGTGTGATCTGGCCAGAGGAATAAGGAGAACTGCCAGCTTTTTTCAAGAGCATTGGAATTTGCCCTGTGTTGTTGTCCTCCTCCTGCTTTTGTTTCAGTCTTTTCCACAGAGTAAAACAGGAAAGTATTAGGGGATAGTGAGACTCTTTCCCTACTGTGAGTGGGTTAGTGTTTGTAAAAAGCAAAAGAATGGCTGAAGTCCCACAGAAATAAAAGTGGAATGAGAATTGGGACTCTGGTTTTAGTTCCCTGGTTTGTCATGAATTTACTGTCTCTGTCACTGTGAATTGCACCTGGAAATGGTGCAGTTTTCTGTATCTGAAATCCAGCTGTCCAAAATCTGACTCTTTTGAATCTGGCACCTACATGTGTCTAAACACCATCCTGTTTTCTAGCCACTTGTATATATGCATGATAAAAGCCTAAAATGTGATAGCCAGGTTGAAATGTGGGAGACTTCCAAAACTAGTTAATACCAGTTGGCCTTGGGAAATCACTTCTGTTGGCTTTCAATCTTCCAGCCTAAATTATTCCATCAGAAATTAATTTTGTTGACTGTACTTGTCTCATTAATAGTTGGCTCTCTACCTCAGTTTATACAGCTGTAATGAGTAATCATGAGTTTCCCATCTAGGTACAGCTCAGAAATCAGCACCACAAACATAATTTTGCATGCTCAGAGCTATATATTGATCTTGGAGAGATTCCCCAGTCTGTCAAAATTGGTGTTCACAGGACCCCAGCACCACCACCATTAAACCACACCTTGCAATAAAACCATGGATGATAAATTCTTATCCATGGTGAAAGGTTTGGAACTGTAGATGATCCAAATCATCAAATCCAAACCATTCCATGGTTCTCTCTCCTGTGGGTGCCTGGTGGATCTGCCTGTGGCTATGGGATGCTGTGCCTTGGCGTGCCTTGTTCTCTGAACACCAGCATGATGTTCTACAGCAGCGTCTGTGCTCACCTGCTCAGCTCCCACAGAGAGAGGGCTGGGAGCAGCAGTGTCCCTGTAGAATGTGAGCTCCAGCACAGCTGGCCAAGGCCACTGGAGCAGGGACAGGCTGTGCTGTGCCCTCTCACAGGGGACACCGTTGTCCCTCGTGAGTCACGGGGCTGTTTCATCCCAACAGGGACCTGCACCTGGCGTTGCAGGCAAAGTGGTGATCGCCTCTCCCTCTGACACACACACCTGGCTTTGGCATGGGAAGAATTACCGCTCTTGCACTGCCTTTATTCATAGGATTTCATTTTTAGGTTTCTTTCTCCGTGCCTTCCTCAGCTCTTCCTCTTTAGTTGGGGAGGATTACGCTGGTGGTAGCATAAAAATATAACTGCCTGTATGAGAAGAGAGCTGGATTTTCAGAAAACATTAGCACAGTCCAGTTTTGGAGATCTGACTTGGACACTTATCACAGTCAGGTTTGGGAGCTTTTGCTTATGCAAAGAAGCAGAAGTGGGTTGTTTCCATTTTCCATTTTGTTGCCAATGGGGCTGTCTTTGTCCAACTGTGCCCTGGTGTACCCTAGCAGAGGCAAACTGCCCCCGGAGAAGAACTGCTGTCAGAATACTTTAAAGTCGGTCAGGCTGGCTCCTGCTTCGTGAGGTTTATCAGCAAAGATTTTCAGTGCCTCCAGTGGGAGGCTATTTTTATTCTATCCAGGGGCTACCTTCTGCTCTGAGGTCTTTATCACATTTTTTTTTTGGAATGGAGAAACCTGCCTCTTTTAGGACAACCTTAAATACCTTCATCTTTTGCAGTTTGAAAAACTAGATAGCTTTTTATTCAAGGTAAAAGTTTTTGGCATTTCTGTGACACGTTCAAGATTTCTTTTGTTGCTTTTTTGCTGTAGAAGAGGGACACTGCCATAGATCTGAGGATACTCTGTTTTCTCCATTGAGCAGAGCTGACAGCAACTGAGGTACTTAATGGTTCATCCTTCATGCTCTGATCAGTGCTCGACTGTTGCAGAAAATCCACATTGTGTTTCACTGCACCATGTAATCAAGATTGGAAGAGCTCTCAAGAGATGATCTTGTTCATTTTCCTGCCCCTATGCCAAGATCAGTCATATCTGTGTCTTTCCTGACAGATGCTGGTCTGTGCTCTCTTAAAGACCTCTGCAGCCTTTCCAGGTAGCATATTTCAGTGCCTCACAATCCCTATCAGTAAAATCTGGTTTCTCCCCACCTTGTATCTAACCTGAATCATCTCTGCTGCAGTTAAAACTTGTCACTTCTTGTCCTGTCCATTTTGAATTCAAAGAACAGATCATTCCTTTTTGCAGCACTATTAAATATTTGAAGACTATTCATGTGCTTCTCTCTTCCTAGTGTTAAATACCCACAATTTGTTAAATCATCCCTTCTTCATGGTGGATTTAAATCTTCTATGTAAACCTTAATTGGCCTGTCGTCTCAAAAATACTCTGTGACAATCCCAGTCATTAACTAATCCACAGTTTAAACCCTTTGATCAGCATTTTATTTATATACTCGAGTAAAAGCATTCAATGCCAACTAAACTGCCTGTTTGTACATCGCTGTCTCTGAGTGGCTCGATAGCCTTGTGCTGGTGTGCAGGCAAAGAATCTGCAGGGTTTTCTGCTGCTCCCTGACTGCAGTTCATTCCAGGGGAAAGGCTGGGTGCCTGGCAGGATGTGAAGCTCAGTATGGTTTGTGCCTTGGTTCTGTGGGACAGTGCACCATGAAGGTTGTGCCGTCAAATAGAAAGGGAGCCCAAAGACAGAATCATGGAATCGTGGGTGTCTGCAGGCATCCAAAATACACACTGATGGGCACAGGAATTCGGAAGTGACATGTGCTCAGACAGGTGGCAGGCTGTGAAATGTCACTTGGTATTAGGACCTTCTGGCATGGCTGTATTTGAGCCGTCAGGTCATGCTTGGAGCTCAGCTACTGTACTGTGATTTGGATGTCCTTGATGGATATGGTTTCAGCTCCAAGGAGAAGTCAAGGAAATTTACGCTTTAGCAGTACATATGGGGAGAATGGAAGGCATGGAATGTAATTTTCTCTGGATTTCTCTGTTGTAGGTGAGTGTTTTAACCACCTTGGAGCGGCGATTCAACCTCCAGAGCGCTGACGTGGGCGTCATTGCCAGCAGCTTCGAGATTGGCAACCTGGCCCTCATCCTCTTCGTGAGCTACTTCGGAGCCCGAGGACACCGGCCACGCTTGATAGGATGCGGAGGGATAGTCATGGCCTTGGGTGCCCTCCTTTCTGCGTTGCCTGAATTTCTGACCCACCAGTACGAATACGAATCGGGAGAAATACGCTGGGGAGCAGAAGGGAGGGATGTGTGTGCTGTCAACGGGTCTAGCAGTGATGAGGGACCAGACCCGGACCTTATCTGCAGGAATAGGACTGCTACCAACATGATGTACTTGCTGCTCATCGGGGCACAAGTCCTCCTGGGCATTGGTGCTACCCCTGTCCAGCCCCTGGGAGTTTCCTACATTGATGACCACGTGAGGCGGAAAGATTCCTCCCTGTACATAGGTAAGGCTCTCTGAACTTCTCCTGGAAGGCTTTCCTTGTGGGTTGGCATCTGGCTCTTGTTGCCTGTTTGATGCCAGTGGAAGGGATGCCTCAAGGCCTCTTCTCCATGTGCTGCTGTGCCTGTGGAAGTAACTTGGCATGGGTCTCTACATCAAGCAGCAGGGAAGCACAGCAGTGCTTGCTTATATTGTAGCAGTGGTAAAGGTTGACAGCCGTGATGATTGGGCAGATGCTCATTCCTTCTCTTGTGTTTGCCCAGATTGCTTTAAGTTCTTATATTGGTGGCTTATGGCTCAGTTTTAGCTGAAGAATTTTCAAGTGGTGTGTGTGATGATGATTGACTCTTTTGGCTTTTTTCCCCTCACATGATACCCTAGTACTCTTCCTGTTCCAAAGCATGTGTCTGAGTGATCACTGCAGTCTAAGGAGACCGAGAGGACGCACGTGTTGTCGCTACCACTGTCACATTTTAACAAGGAAGTGCCAGTTACAGAGTAGGTGCTGTGACCCAGGATGCTGTGGCAGGACCCTCGATAATGTGATCCCTGTAACGGAATGGGATGTGGGAACTGGTGAGGTCTATTTTGAGATACAGTGAGCCTGAAGTAACTCATGGTTCTGGTGATCATGTTGCAAAATTCTCTCATATGGTTACACTGTGAAATTTGCCTTTGAATCCCCAGTGAAACAGCTCAGTTATTGGGGTAAAGTGCTTGTGGGTTTCAGCAGTAGTTCCCTCTTCCAGCAGGTTTAAAGAGGATGTTGTTGGCAAAGTTTTCTTTGAAAAAAATGTACCAGCTTGTCACATTCCTCTTTCTGCAGGATTTGTCACTAGGTAAGCTGCTCCAATGGAATAAATCAGTGGAGTGTGTGCTGCCATTGTTAGTATAATCCTGGTAATCAGAAGTGTGCACTTGTCCCATCATCCCCACCTTGGTATGACTTTCAGCTGAATGGGTGATCCTGTTCCCCTTTGGGTTTTTTTTCCCAAAGACATTTTTATCAAGTTTCCAAGCTGAATGTGGCCACTGACAGCAAAGCTGAGCAGTCCTGCTGACTTTCAGAGTGCTGTTTAATGTCTTAGGTAGTGCAGAAGCCTGGTGGAAAGTTACTACGTAGTGTGGCATTCATGGATGTGTTGCTGCTTCACTTAGAGCTTTGTCTGTGTATTCAAAACATGACCCTGCTTTTCTGTAGCTGGCCATAAAATCATAGTATTTCAGCATTTAGCTTTGTCCTTGGGTCATTATTCATCTTCACTTGGTTCTGTAAGTGTTTGTGAGGGATCCACTGGACAAAGAAGGATGATGTATAAAATGCAAGATAATGTACAACCCAAAGGTGAATAATGAGACTGAATTCACTGGAGCAACTGTGCCAACACCATAAATGATGAGCTGGAATTAAGAGTGATTCTAAGATTATCTATTATAAATAACTATATAGAGGAGCAGCAACTTCTTTCAGTCTGTTCCGTGGGCATTTTTTAAGCAATGCTTCATGTCTTGAGAACAGGCTGGAGGAGGGTGCATAAGAGGAGGATTAGGAAGAGTGATTCTTCTTCTTCCTGAGCTACATTCATCTTGTATGCTAAAATAACGTGTTTAAAGTTGGCAGTTCAACTGTAGCTGGGAAAATACTTCCAGAAAATTATTTCTGCTTACTATATGCTGCTTTTTTATTTTTTCTGCAGAGATAAGGATGTTGTCTAACCATATTTGTTACTACATGTGGAGTTTAAAAACGAACAAAGAAAAAAAGCCACACCAAAAAAAACCTCACCACAAAACCCCAAGCATTTTGGGGTTGTTTGCTTTCTGGCTTTAGCTAAGGAAATCATAACCTGAATTTCTACACCTGAATTGTGGATTACAGAGGGGTGCCTGTGTATGCACACTGAACCAGCAATGAAGTTTAATTTCTGCCCTCTCCTAGCCTATCCATCACAAGTAGGGTTTGAGATATTGGATGATTAATTCATCTATCAACTTGCAATCAATTTGGCTAGTGAAAATAAAAGTTACCAGGAAAAAAATCTATTCCATGAATGAATGTAAATGGAGAAGAAACAAGTGGAAGTGTCATCTTACATTGGTGGATACTTGAGAATTATTTGCTCAGATTTGTCTTTAACTGATTATTTTTGTTGATGTCATCAATGCAGTTTTTAGTGGCCTTAGAAGAAAGCTGGCTGAGCAGCTTACCCACTTCATTCTGCTCTGTTTCGCAGAGGAAATAACTGCAGAGTGGATACTGTCACTGTGCTATATTTATATCAGTTTGCTTTCTCATAATAGCTCACTCACTCAGTGGGGGCTGTGTGTGACCAGATGAAATGTTTTTGGGTAAGTTCCCTTAGTTGAAATTAGGGGCAAATCTGGCATAGATCGTTCTCTCAGGATAGGAACTAATTAATAACAGTGATAATAGTCTGGCTGAACTTTCTAGAATGACTGGCTGCTGCGGAGAAATGATCAGATTGACCAGTTTGTGCTGTCCTTAGTGTATTGCTTATGTTGAGTCCGTGTGTGCTGCATTGGGCTGGACTGTAGCTGAGGGTTAGAAGCAGTCTCTCAACCTGACAGCTATGCACTAGTCATTGTTTACCTCTGCAATAAAAATCCTCATGTCCCAAGGCAGTGAATTAGAAATAACTGTGGGTTTTTTACTCCTTCTGAGTTGTATGAAATATAAGTGGAGTAATAATATAATATCTAATACAGTCACTTTGCAGTGAAATAACAATACAGTACACCTTCTCTGATTATTTTTAAAAAAAGTCCAAACCCCCAGAACACCCTCCCAAACCTTTTTTTTTTGTGTGTTAATACTCATGTGTATGCAGAAGAATGCAGATGTGATACCATATGGAGTTTAAAGTGATGCTTTGGCTTTAATCATTAGTGGAACTAATAGCATCTGTGAAGTGTAATATTCTTGTGGCTATGAAGCCCATCAGATTTCTCCTGTGGTTTCTCTGCAGTGACAGGCACACAGGAGGTTGTGGGCAGTGCACCTCTGTTGTGCATCCTTTGAAGTCAGGGGTTGCTCAGGCTTGTGCTCTGCCAAGGAGGTGGGGATTCTTAGAGCTTCTTAATTAGAGAGGCAGGGGTGAGATACTACAGGAATATTTCTCTTCATGGGCTGCTGACTTGCAGCTTCATGTTTCTTGAACTAATGAACAGATTTTTTTTGCTGCCTGCAATGTGTTTCTACCAAACTCAAAAAGATTCTGTTGCTGTAGTAACCAGGCCTAGGAAAAGGGCTGTTTTGGTAACCCAGGGCAAAGTGAACCAAAGAGATGAGTGTGTGAAAGTACACACCAAAGTATGTTCCAAAGGAAACACATTTGTGCTGTAGCAGGGTTAGAAAGATCATGGCACCCTGCCTGCTCTGGTTAATCATAGAATCATAGAACAGTTTGGGTTGGAAGGGTCCTCAGAGATCATCCAGCTCCTACCCCTGCTGTGGACAGAGACACCTTTCACTTGAACAGGTTGCTGATCAGGTGAAACCTAATGATGGGGAAGAAACTCTCCTCCCATTTTCAGCATCTGAGCACCTGCTTGACTCAAAGGTCATAATGCTGGCAGTAGCAGCCAAACAGTGGGAAAAAATAAAGGAATTTTCTTAGCAGTTTGAAATTGGGAAAAATGTTCTGATCTGGTGCTGGTTTGGTTGCTTCTCTCTGAATCTGACCTGGTATTTAGTATTGGAACTCCCATCTAGAGGTTTCCAAACAAGCAGATTAATTTTACCTGTGTGCTTATTGGCATCTGGCATAAATAACCCCTTTGAGTGGAAGAATTCATCATTCCTACAGACCATGTGGGGCTTGTTACTGCTCCATCTTCACTAGTGTCAAAGGATTCCTTCAATTTGTGGCACTGTTTATCTTAAAGGAGTAAAGACTACTTACTATACAGTTCCTTTCTCCACCCACTAATGACTCACTTGGCATTTCCTTTTTTAGTTCTTTTTCTGCTCAGTCTTGCTGAGTTCTCTTGAAATCAGTGAGAACTTTGTCATTAGGAGGGGGATCAGAGGCATCGTGGAGCTGATACAAAGAGGGAAAAAAGCCCTGACCTGACAGTGGTTGTATAGATTTGCTGCCTCTCAGATAAGCAGGAGCTTACAAGTGTTTTCTGCTCACTGGAGTGCCTGTGCTGCTCCCAGCAGTGAGTTCTATTAGAGGCCAGTGCAGTGATGTAGTTGGTTAATGTTTTTAGCAGCCTGAGACACACCTTCTGGCCTTCCTGCTGCATTTAACATTTGCTGATAAAAGTTCTTGCCTCTTGTCTGGGACACAGTTACCTATAGAGCAGAATGAATAGCCTCTGGGAGCCAGTATTTGATCTGGGACAATTAAGGGTTGTATTAAACAGAGGAAGTTGCTATTATTCTGTCTCCAGTTGATGGAGGAAATTGATATTGATGTTGGAAGGAGCCCTGCCAGACTGTGAGACTCATTCAGAAGAATGCTGTGCTGATCTTTAATGCATTTCAGAGTTTCCCTTTGCATTTGTTGAAGCTGTCTCTGTGTTTGGCATCGTGGGCACACACCCCACATGTTCAGGACCCGTGACTTAGGGCTCCTCACTGAATTGCAGTAATGTGAAGAATGGCTTAAAGGAAACCCCAGAAGGGACAAATCTTGAGTCAAGAAGTACGTGCTGTGGAGTGATGAGTGCTCCTGAATTATTGTTGTGCAAGGGTGTATCTGAGCACAGCATCCTCTGGGGCACAGAGCTGTCCTTGGCCTGTTTTATGACAGGGCAGAGGAATGCAAAAATGGATAACTCAGCTCTGCTGGATGTGTCTGTTCAGCTGCTTTCTTCTGTCTTACCTATTTGGCCTTTTCTGTTGTATTTTGGTTTTATCATGGTTGTTCCAGTTCTTACCCTTGGTGTGAGAGGAGAACTCAACAGAATGGTGTATTCTTAACACATCTGCCCTAACTAACCCTGTAAGAGGGACGGGACCCTGCATTGCAGCTGCTGGCTTTGACCTTTGTGTTAGTGTGGGGTTATTTTGCATGAAATGTGTAGAAGCACTTTTTGTTTTGTGATGACAGAGAGAAAGCTCACTCTCACTTCTGATGCCTTCTGTCTTGCTTTAAGCACCAGCCCAAGATTTGCTGCAGAGAAAGACAAACATGCCCTAATTGGAATCTTGCTGTCTTCAGAGATAAATTTGTCCATTTGAAAAATCATTTATGGTAGCTTACGTCAGTCAAAATGATAGCAGCCATTGTGCTTTGGAAAAGCAGAAACATTTTCTCAACTGACAAGAATTTAAGCTGAGAGTTAGTATCTATGCTGGTGA
Organism: Vidua macroura; assembly: GCF_024509145.1. NCBI lineage: Eukaryota > Metazoa > Chordata > Aves > Passeriformes > Viduidae > Vidua > Vidua macroura. The sequence continues at coordinate 16,101,194 of NC_071582.1, forward strand.
GTTAATGGCAAGTTATCAGCATAAGCTGCTGAAATCAGAGTTTGGGTAAACATTTTGTGTGTTCGAGGTTTGCTGGTTTTGTCTCTACCTGATGAAAAGTCTCTTACAAGGAGGATGAATGTATTTTGGTCAGTCTTATCCTTTCCAAAGCTCTCAAATTTCTTGACATGTATGTCTGAACCTACATTTCTAAACCACAGGAAGTGGAATAATTGTGTGTTTATAGCATACAGGTCATATCATCAGCCCTTTGAGGCCATCTGTTGATGTGTATCAATTGGAAGGCCTTTAGGACCCACCTGAGAGGTCTCTACAGCTCTGCCCATCCTGGCTGCTTATCCTTTCACTCCTCACAGCATTTCCCACATGGCTACTCTCCTTCCTGTTGTGCTCATTTGTGGTCTGCAAGCAACATGGATACTTTATTCACATTAGCTCTTCCTGCTGGAACATGCTTCTCTGAGCTCACCACCTAAGGCTCTGCCAGCCTTGTGCATTCCTTACGCTTTTTCCTTTTAAAGCCTGTTTTATGAGGTCTTTTGTAGTGGATTGTAGCTGACTCCTATCTGTTGTATTTGCTCTGTGCCCACTCCATACCCATCAGCTGCCTGGTGAGTTTGTCCACCCCCACGTGGGCACAGAAGCGAGAATTGCTTTTCTCCTTGCTGGTATAGGCAGTTTTATAGGTGTGTAATATTTTTAGCCTGAAGACGGAATTCTGTAATGCTTTTGTTCAGTAAATGCATCCTCCTACGGGTGATTTGGAGAGCCTTTCCTTCCTGTCACAGCCTCCCATGGGCTGAGAAAGGCACAGTATTAGCTCTGAGCTCCGAGGAGAGCTGCTGCCAGCGCGAGGGCCGTGATGCCTGTTCATTACTGGAAGGTGTCTGTGCTGGAAGATTCTCTGGGCTGTCTCCCCCGTGGACTGACTGTGATCAGATTAAATTACACGGCTTCATGCGGCTATCCCGGTATTAACCCCCTGATCCATCGATAACCTGCAGCCTTTTATAATTGCAGCCCTTTGGGGAGAGATGGGTGTTCTCATCTGCCGTGTGTCAGCGGGGCTGGCTCCGTTACACGTGTCCCCTTTTACAGGGCTGGTGGTAATACCCTAGAAAATTAAATGGAAACACAAGTGTGTCGGGTGTATTAGAGCAGTAACAATAATCAATTCATGGGAATAACCTTTCCCACTACAGGCAGGAAGGCTGTTGCAAAAAGCAGTAGGTGAATGGATGTATTTATTCAATTAAATAAATACATGCACAAAGTCGTAACTGTTGTGCGCTCTATTATTTTACAGCAATTGTTTCAGGTACCTTAACCTTCTGCTAATAGTTTTTTTTTTTTTTTTCTGTTGTTATGAGCTGAGTAAATAAAGCTTAGGGCCAACAAAATGACTTTGTGTGAAAGCATATTGAGGGTGGGAGCTGTTTCCATGTTACTCTGTGCTCTCTATGTACTCTGCAGCTGATTTTTGCCTTAATTGGGATTTGCTGACACTGATGTCTTGTAAAAATCACTCCATTTGTTGAGTTTGTTGGGTTTTTTCTGTGATGTACTTTAAATAGTCATCAGCTGGGAGAGCCTAGTGAGGTACATCATTCCTGGGGCAGCCTGTCTGTGCAGTGCCCTTGTCATTTAAACGGCACATATGCAGAGTCCTAAGGTTCGTGAAATTAATTAAACAGATTGGAAGGTGGTGAGTTGCCCATGTCAAAAGCTGAAGGCTGCATTGTGCCTCCTTGATGGCACAATCAGGAGTGGTGTGTGCCAGTCTTGGCCCTTCCTCTGGGAACTTGACTGAGACTCCCCAACTTACTGCACATAAGGAGTGTCCAGATGTTTTGGTCACAGTTTACAGGCTGGCACTGAGGACAGCTGGGGCTTTGTTTCCTATGGTAGGACAAGGCACAGAATTTTCCCCTTCACCAGCACTATTCAGGGCACTGGCTGGGTGTTACTCACTTATCTGCAGGACAAGGTGTTTGTATGAGTGTATAGGAGAATGCAGAGAAGTTCCTGCTTTCCCTCTTTCACAACTGCCTCTCCTGTGCCTGGGTGAGGTGCTCAACCAAGTTTTCTTGCACTTGGAGAAGTTGCTGCAGGTCTGAGCTGGGCCCTGGGCAAGCTGGCACTTACACCCTTCGGGTGCCAAAAAAGTGCTATTTGGGTAACAACCTACACGTGTTTGCTTTTGCAAAGTCCCAAGCAGTGCCATGGCACAAACGTGGAGCTCTGTTGACCCACAGGGCCTGGCAGCCCTCAGCTGCCAAAGCTGTTAAAGTGTGGTTTTATGCTGGCTTTGCTGGGCATCGGGGACTGTGCAGGGCACTCCGCCACCTCCCTGTAAATGTCACGTGTGTCACTGTTTCATGGCCCTCCTCGTAATACATTTCTTCTGTAGATCTAGTTGGAATTGACCCTGTAGTAGTTTAAAATCTTTATCCCTTGTCCTATCACAACAGGCCCTGAGATGGCCCATCAGGGTGGGACTTGGGGCAGAGCTGCTGTGGGGACATCAGTGCAGCCTCACTAACTACAAGTATCTGATTGCCCCTCATGCACCAGCCTGGAGGAAAAAGTGTGGCCACAAGTGATGGCTACCTTGTAAAACAAAACTAAAATTCCTCTGCATCCTTTGTGGTCATCTTAGCGGCCAGTGGAGTGGAAGCTCTTCCTTGGTTTGATGAATGTTGAAAGTTTATAACTTTATGGATTTATTTGTTTTACATAAATGATAAGTTGCAAAGATAAGGTGATAAATCTGGGGTTATTGAGCACTTTGGCTTTGGAGAAATTCTGGCTTTACTTTATTTGGTGGTTTGGGTCAAAGTTGGCATCTGCTCCCAAAATTGCTTCTTCTAATTTTGCTCTTTTGAAAGGACTCAGTCTTTTATCAGATTTCTTTTTGCCAGGGTATGGCCATTCCATTAACTATGCTGGTAATGAGGTATTTGGCTTTTTCTAAGAGGGAGGCCTGCTCCCACTAAGCCCCCTTTTGATTTCAGTAATAGGGATTTCGTATGCAAATTTGGCTCTTTATTAACCAGTTAAAATGTGAGATTTAGTTTCTTGGATAGAAGTTAACAACATGTGACTTTGCTCTTTGACTTAATACTTCAGAGCTCTTTAGTGCAGCCAAACAAAGCTGTGTCTGTGACAAGGAGCAGGATCTGGCTAAAGGCAGCAGATCAAAGCAATAATGAACATTTAAGTGTTCAAACTGGTAGAAGAGCAAGATAATCTGTGCACCAGTTCTTTCCTCTCTGTGTCTCTCTGCTTGCCTCACTTTTCCCCTGTGGTATTCTGTACATTCCTGCCCTCAGTGTTAGACAAACCAGTCCCACTGTGACTGTTTGTACAAGACATTGATACTGCTTATTAGAGATTGAAAGAAATAATATTAGGGGGGAGAAAAAGACAACTGGGACAACTTTGCTGTGTTAGTAATTGCTGCAGAGACCAATTAGCCATGTGATGAAAAACCACCTCTATCTTGTTAGCCATCAGCTACAACATATGGATGTCCTAATCCAATCAGGCTGATCATCAGAAGAATAAGACTTGTTTGAGCTTTTTCTCGGCAGACAGTTATAAACTGTGTGCTGGGGTTAGAGACTGAATGGGTGGTAGCATGCAAGAAGTGAACTACAAATTCCCCTGGGTGTGCTTCTGAGGTGTCTTGAGCACTGATTCATGCTTTACTGGCCTGAGCTGTCAGTTCTGTCTGAGCTTTCTGTTCATTCTGGGCACTTGTTGGTTTGTGGTGTAGAGAAGTGTGTGTGTGTTTTCAGTATTCTCCCTCCTCATTTTATATAAAAACTCACACTCCTGGAATGCAAGCATACAGATGTTTTACTGCCCTTGTGTTTTGTCATGTCCTCTGTAAATGTGCTGCTGTGGTACTGGTGGGAGACAGGCACACTGTGTTGTAAACCGCAGGAAGCAGCATTGCAGGAAAGGAAATTATTTGCAGTGGTTTAAGTAAGAGTTCTGTGAAGAGTTTCCCATAAGTGCCCGAGGGTAAGAGGTTTGTAGGGAGAGATAACACCTATTTAATACACACATGTTCATGCTTGGTGGATCTTGTTCTGATCAGTGTGACTAATCATGCTCAAGAATGTTTACATTTTGTTTCTCAGTTGTCACCTGATCTGGTAAAATAACATCTTATCCCTTCAAACCTTGCTTTACTTCACGCGTTGGTGAGACCTCCCTATCAAATGGAAACTCTCTTCTGTAATTGTATACCCCACCTCATTAGGAGCTTAGGGTCCTGGAGGTACTCGATTCAGAAGTAGGAGCAAAACTTAAATTAAGCTTAGGTTAAGCAAATACTCCTACTCAGCAACGTCTCAAGGGCTATAAAACAAGTTAATAAGAGGGTGAGAATAGACCCCAGGAATTTTGACTCCAGTGCTCTGCAATTGCTCTGAGAACTAAAGCATTTCACTACATTCCTGCAAAGCAATGTATCTTCCATGGGTGCAGACATTCCTTTCTTTTCAGTGTCAGAGGGGTTACAGATCCTGGCTTTTTGTCTGTTAGCACTAGCCTGCTCCACCTCTGCAAACTATGTTTAACTTGCCTCCAAGAGCTGGATGATTAAATTGAGACCAACACTGTCTTTGCATAGTGGAGAGAGACTATTTATAAGAGCATGTAGTGACAGGACAAGGCTTCAAACTGAGAGTAGGTTTAGATTAGACACTAGGAAAAAACTTGATTGTGAGGGTGGTGAGTCACTGGAACAGGTTGCACAGAGAACTGGTGGATGCCCAGTCCCTGGAAGTCTTCAGGGCCAGCCTGGATGGGGCTGTGAGCAGCCTGGTCTAGCAGAAGGTGTCCCTGCCCATGGCAGGGGTGTTGGAATTTAAGTTTCCTTCCAGCACAGACCATCCTGTGATTGAGGTTGGTGAGCTGCAAGAAGTATTCTGAGAACAGTCTGACACCTCACTCTTCAGTAGCTCGTTCCCAGGAGCCAGCAGCTCAGGGATGCACATCCCAGACTTGTCCAATCACCTCTGAAGCTCACTTGCAGCCTGCACAACAAAAATGGTAGCAAATTCCACAGTTCCCTGCGGCTTTTGTCATCTCCTAATTAGGCTGTGCATTTTTATTCCCAAGACTGCTGCTTTCCTGATTGGATGTTTAGGATTTTGGCTTTAAGGCTGTGGAGGTGGCGAAGTGGGCACAAAACCTCTCTTGGAGTAAAGATATCTTCGAAGTGGCATCTGCCTATCAAAAACCTGCTGAATTAGCAGTCCCGCCATCGCCCTGGTCTTGCAACATCCCACCACAGATAGGAGTGCACATGGAATTCCTTGGGCTGATGAGAAAGTGCACTGAGGCTGGGGAGATAAGGCACAGGCTGGCACAGCTGGCAAAAATCAGGACAGGCAATCCCATTAGGTGAAAAATACGGTCTTAATGGGTTTTGCCGATGCATAAAAGACCTGTTGAAGTGAAAATTTCAGATAAACAAGAGAAGTGAAAATGCAGCTGTGCTGCTCTCCAGATTGCTGTGTAAAATGCTCCCATGTGTAGCTCCCTGAGTTCATCTCACATTCTGCACCCCCCAAAACTGTGGTAATGTGGAGATGAGAGCAGCTGAGTGAAGCTTTCTGAATAAATTAGTCTTGCTGTCCTGTGGTATTCCAAGTCTGAGTAAACAGAAGAGACACTCTGTGCCTTAAAATCAGCAAGTTTGGGTTTTATTAGCCCTGGAGGGGCAGTAAATTCTAGAGCTGAGCCAGAGGAGCAAAGGAATGAGAGTCAAGTAAGGAGGTGTAGGGCTGGTTGAGGATATGCTCGAGAAAGTCCTTGCTGCTTACTGCAGCCCAGGAAGGCAATTGGAAATTAAATCTACAGTGCACTGGGGAGCTGTTGGGGGTGGCTTAGGATGGGGTAAGGATTTGGGAAATCTGCTTGAGCAAAGGCTGCATTCAGCAGAGGCAGGAATAATGATGGTGGTGAAAGGGAGGTGGAGTGAGCAGCAGCATATTCAGTCTGAGGGTGGAGGGGTCAGGTATTGAAGCAAGCAGAGTTAAGACAGGAGCTCAGCCAATACAGCAGAAACATGGTATGGGCCATCTCCATTAAGTCTACAGAAGCCTGGATCCTTACATCCAAAGGCTCAATTTTTTATTAAAATTCAGGCTCTTAAAATAATCGACACCCACCTGGGAATCAGGTGTGTGAGTGGAATCTGTGCTAAACGTTGCCTTTCTGGGTCACAGCTGTTGCAGGGCTCAGGAGGGTATTGGTGTGTGCCTCCTCCTAGACCACAGGGTGCTCACATCTCCGTTTTCTCGCAAGGCAAGCTTGTTTTGTGAATAAACAGTGTGTTTTGATGGTGAGTGTGGGTGGTGTCAGGAAGCGAGTGTGCCAGAAGCCTTGTTCCCAGGGAGAGATCCAGTGTTTACTGAAGATGCTAATTGCTGCCTCCAACCCATCATTATTTGTCTTCTGCCCGCAGCACACCGATCAAAGGTGCTGATAGCACTTTCGCTAAAAAGCACTATCAGCAAAAGGTTGTAAGAAGGAAAAGAGATGCTCTTGAATTTCAGGACTACCACTGCCACTGGCTGCTGCTTTACTTTTCTATCTTTTTTCTTTTTTTTGGGGGGGGGAGGGATTTTGAGACTGAAGGTTGCAAAGGAAGGAAATGCTTTTGGTTTTTTGGTTTTGTTTTTCAATGCCCCATATGGCCGTTTTATTAACTGGAAAACCTCCAGCTGAGAATTGGATGATGTTACAGAGCTACAGAGCAAAACTCATTCCCAGCCGTGTGGCAGAGAGTACTTGTGCCTTTGAATGTGAGCCATGCCTCTCCCAGCTAGGGTTAGGGTGAAAAATAAAAGCTGTGTTTGCCCTGTTTTGCTGACCCAAGGAAAACATTGTTGTTTTTCATGCTGGGGATGTTGAGCTTTTCAAACTAAATGCAAACCTTGAACAAGGGAGTTGTCAGCAGATCATCAAAGAGCACTTTGATTTGAGGTTGTGGGAGTGACAGGTACAGCAAACCCCTAAGTTTGGGAGTTTTATGGTTGCAGTGAGTTTATCCACCACAAAGTTAGAAGTAGAATAGGTGCATTTATACATTATTCCCTGCTTGTATGAGTGGGTTTTTCTACTATAATATGAAAGAAGCATTGCAAACCAGACTTGTGTAACAGTGATCTGCACTTCCCAAGGATTGACTCTTTGATTCCTGCCTGAGCAGCATTTCTTCGCATTGTCTACTGATTTCTGTCCTGTCTCCCCTGCTGAGACAGAGAAATTACTTGCTGTCTGTAGCATCTCAGTTGGCAAATGAGACTGAGAATTTAGAAATAGCTCGTAGACTTGTTTAGCATCTTTTGTGAGTGTGTATGTTGAAGTTACTACTTCAGTTTTCTGTCCAGGAGACTTGGAAACAGAGCATTTCTCCAGACCTGCATTTTCACATGTCATTTTCTATTGTGCAAAGTGGGGAAAAGGAGGGTTGGGACCTCAGCCTTTGTTCTGAGACTATCTTGATTTTTCCACAATATCCTGCAGACTTTCTGTCTCAGAGGGATGCAGGAGAGAGGAATGGAATTTGTTTAAGTGGATCTCTTTGGATTTAAGGATTTGCTTCCCTGTCAGTTGCGAGTGTAGAAGTGGATTTTGGTGTTTGGAAGCAGACCTTTCCCACTTCACATCCCAGAAGTCGTGCCTGTGGTTCTGCTCCTCACAGCTTTCAGAGCTGTATCCAGCACAGCAGAGTCCACGCTCACGCTGTCACGAGTTAAGGTTCAGCAGATGATTCATTGTTTTTGCTGCCAGCTTCCCTCTGGAGCTGTGCTGGGTAGCACAGAACTGCTGCCTGCTTGCCAGAGGTGATGTTCAGGAATGGATGGGCTGGAGAAGGCTCCTCAGTGGGTAGGCAGAGCTCCCCATGCCTGCGAGCAGTGACTCGGGGCTTTGGCTTCTCTTCCGTGGAGATGCCTGCCAGAGACAGAGGGAATAAATAAGCTGTGCTCTGGTTACAGCAGGTGGAGAGTATATCAGCAGGGTCCCCACAGCAGTGTCCAGGGTCTGCTGCCAGCTGGGCCAGAAGCTGAGATAACCTTTTGCTGCAGGAGCAGGGTCAGGGCTGTGTCACACCAGGTGCCACCGTCAGTGCCTCTGATGGTGACGCTCACACAGTGAGTGTGCTGGGTGGCATCACTGGGGCGAGGCTGGTGTGCTGCTGCCGTGGGGAGCTGGCACAGAGCAGGCACAGGCTCAGTTCTGCAGGGTCTGCACCTTCTGCTCCTTGTGCAACCTACAGCATTCTGCAGGAAGGCACTGGAAGAGAAGCAGGAGGTCCAGTACTGACTGCTGAGGCTTACTGCCTCCAGCCCAGGTTATGGGTGCGTTAGTTACAACCTGTCTGTTCAGCACAAAGTGGCTTCAGTTGCCTGAAAGGACCTCTCCTTTTCTCTTGGTCACAAACATGTGGCTGGTAGAGGCTGTGTATTGTAGCTCTGTGTTGCCCCAGGCTGTGTTGCTGCACGGGAATCAGTATCCCTTTTCCAGCCAGTTGTGTTCATAACAGCTGTGTTACAGCTAAAAGAAAGGGCAGGTTTGGAGGTGACGCTTAAATTGTTGTTTAACAGACTCCTCTGTGCTGCAGAAGGATGGGGCACCTCCTGTACAGAGATTGCTCTCTCTGGGAGAGTTCAAATCTAACTCCCAGTGACTGCGTGGAGGGTCCATGTAGCTGAGTCTTGGTCCCCCATCAGGTGCACAGGAGACAGCTGCACGTTAGGGTTTGGCACCAGGCTTGTTTCTGGTGTCTCCTTCTGCTCTTCCTTAATGAGGCTTTTGGGGTTTAATTACAGCTACTGCCTAACTTCAAGTCCCCAGTGCCCTTAGGTTCACAGTAGTCAGGGGAGAGACTGGCTGCTCTGGAGCTGAGCTTGGGGGCTTGGGGCTCATCTCTGGAGATGCTGCTCTCCAGGAACTGCTCCTGCATCTTGGGATGCCATTGTCTATCCAAGTCACTGGCTTTGATTTTGAGTGTAGGTGGTTAGAGTATACTCCTTACACACACTTCAAACCCAGATTGTGCAGGATTACTGCTGGATAACAGCCAAATCCCAGGCAGTAGAGACTGATTAATCACACTCCTCTGTCTCTGCTGGATTAACTTAATTAATGTAAGCCCTTTTGGATGGGCGACCTGTTATTTGTCTGGTGCAGTTCTTAATTTGTGCAATGCTGTGCATATACCCAGGATGCTGTAGAAATGGTGATGAAGGTCTAATTCCACTTGCATACAACTGTTAACCAAGTAAATCTCCACTGACAGACAAGAAGTTTACTATCCCTTTGGAGGAAGTTGTAGACTACTTAAAAAAAATCAGAATGCCAAACTTATATTGGAATTATAATTTTCCAAGCTTCTTCAAGGGAAATTAAAATGGTCTTTTTTGGTTTTAGTGTTATTTCTCTAGGGAGCAGAAAAAATAATTTATAAATCAAAGGTTCATCAGTGCCTTCTGATCCTCACTAATTTCAAGGGTGACACAGAGCTTGATGTGCAGTGGACATAATAGTGACTGTGTCCTTGCACATCCAGCCTGAGCACATGGGGCAGGAGCTGTGCCTTTATCTTCTGCCTTCTGTGGTATCTGGAATCATGGCAAGAAGGCAAAAAGTGTTTCTCAAACATATGACACTCATCCTATGGGCCCAAAATCCTGTTGGCTGAGTTACTCCCTCCTATTTATCTATGCTTCTTATGCAGCTGGACACAGTCTAAACCTTAACAGGACATGCTGGCTGCCTTTTATTTCACCATTTCAGGGTTTTCTAGCAGCAAATTGGAGGGAGTTTATTTAAGAAAGGAAGAAAACCCAATAAAACAAGCCTTGCAAAAACTGAACCTAACTAGTCAAATATTTAACTTGAATAATAATTTCTGAATTTTAGTAGGCTTTTTGTGTGCGAGAAGTAATTGCAACATTCTGGGTTAGTTTTTTTTTTTTAATGAAAGTTAACTTCTGCTTTCATTATCCCAAGTTTTAACTGTAACCTTTTATATTGAGAAAAATCACAGATATAATAATTTCATAAGGAGGAAAATCAAGTCTCATCAGTTCTGGTGGATTGTTTTCTAGATCTTGGCTGTACCCATCTGTGCAGAAGGCGAAAGCTTTCTGGAGCATTCTCTGAAAAAGAAACACTTGTGTCCAAGCTTGAAAATTAGTATGAAAGTGACATTTAGTATTTGGCCGTGAGCTACAAAGCCTGTTATTTTCAGTGAGGTTCAAAGGAACCTCAGTTGGGCAGCTCTGGCCCGCAGGGTCCCGGCGTGCCCAGGTCCCTACAGCGGAGCCGCCGCGGGTCTCGCCAGCCGTGGGAACTGGCAGCGTTCCTGCTGGGAGCTCTGCAGTGGGCAGCGTGTCCTGGGCTGCCCTTCTCCCGTCCTGCTTCTTCCACGTGCCCTTCCAGAAGCAAGAAGCCCTTTCCAGGGAGTGCAAACAGGAGCTGATCACTTAACAGGCGATCCCTGGTTGTATGTTGCCTCTGATTTGTATTCAGCGCTAGTAGAATGCTCTCATCACCCAGTCTGTGCTCACAAGCCTTATTATAACTAATGTCGAGGCATTTTCCTATAATTTTTCTCCCTGAAGCCACATGGTGTAAGGAATTTGAGATCCTGTGCAAGTCCCAAATGCTCTGTGAGGGAGCACAGACTGGGTGAGCAGACGGCAGGAGCATCATTACACCTGGGCCAAAACCTGTGTGTGTGTGGAGGATGGGGTGTCGTAGTTTTCAGCTACAAGAAGCCCAGTCTTTCAAGGTTCATGTGGAGCATCATTTGCAACAGAGTAAATATCTTTGCATGTCACATTTTACACAGCAGAAATGCTTCTGACTTTCCAGCCCTTGGTATCTGTAACTCGCTTGAAAGAATTGCTGACGTCTGCCCAAATGCCAATATCTTCTCAGCCATATGAACCTTAATATCACGGCTTAAGCTTTAGTCTTCGAGCTGTGCAGCGCAGCTAAATCAAACTGTGTTCCCAGCACTGAAGGAAATCCTGACTTTCAACCCACTGGCTTTTTATTTATCTTCCTTCTGTGCTTGCTGTTGAATTGCAAAGTCAATTTAATTCCAGGGTTTCTAAATGGCATATGATTTCTACACCATGATGGTAAATTTCCTTTGGGCTGTTTATACCATCTGATGCTGGTGGCCTAAGCAGGAGCAGGTCAGCACAGCACGAAGCAGGGCACTGGTGTTGTATTTCCTTGTACCCTTTCTTTATTCATAATAAAACAGGCAGGTCACAGCAGTGCTTAATCTCCAGCTTCCTGTTAATCTTTACATTGCTTTGGTTCAGTCTCCTTTCCTTTGCAGCTCCCTGCTGCCAGAGTCTCTCCTTTTTCACCCCGAGTGTGTTTTGTGTTCAGCCTCATAGGCTTGGTGGCTTTGTCTTTGCTTTCCTGGAGAGGTGCTCCCGAGCAAAGGTCTGGCTCTGTGTTTTTCTGTCTGGGGGTGACTAATGGGGGATGTCCCATCCCACCAGGACTCCCATTTGACTGGTGGTGTCACCATTCAGTCAAAACCGCTCAGATTCAGAAGGTTAAAGTTGTTGAAAGGATTAAAGCTGGTATGGATTGGTTTGGCAGAGGGCTCTCAGAGGCTCTGAATGCTGTAACCATTGCAATGAGACCTCTGCTGGGGGGATGTGATGGTCAGCCCTTTTTTCTTGTTTTCTTGCTTATGGTCATCAGAGATGCAGCTTTTAGGACCCAGCCCTCAACACTGGGCATATAATGGGAAATGTCAACTTTACGTAGTGAGAGCAGAGGGACCTGATACCAGTCACTGCAGTTCATTCTCATTTTCTGCTCTCTTAAATGGACAGTTTGTTTCTTGTGTTTTATTCCTAATGACTAAAGTACTTTTTTGCCTAGTAATAAACATCATTAAGTTCCTAAGCATTTTTAAGACTTCCTCAAGTCTTCTGCTAACACGCTCACATGTTGTGAATGTCACCCACAGAAGGCTCCTGGCTGTGACTTACAAGTATTCAGGAGTTTGGGATTTGGGGCTGGCCAGTGTGGACCAGTTTGCCTTAGAGTCCTTTGCATGTCCTGGAGGAGAGGGCAGAAGTGGTCTGTAGGGTTTGGTCCTTGTGCCTGAGGTGTAATTCCCCTTGAGTCATGCAAGGAGTTGTTGCTGCTGTTCCTCCCCATCCCACATGCTTTGTTCAGTGTCAAAAGTAAGATCTCGGAAAATGAAATTAATTTCATCTTGGTGCAGCTATTAATGTTACACACTGCAGGAAAGCTCTTTAAGGAGGCCGTCGACCTTCATCCATGTGGAATAAGTGCTGAATAATGGAGAGCTTTCATATTTCCACAAAAAGAAAAGAGCTTTTTAAGTCAACTAGAGATGGTATAGACATGGAGGAGGGGGGGAAAAAAAAAGCCAAACTGCATTAGGAAACAGTGGGCAGAGTGTGCATGAGGACAGGGCAGCAGTTCCCTCCGTCTGGCAGGTGCTGCTGTTTGCAGAAGCCTCTTGTGAGCATGTGAAACTGCACTGACCTGTCTCACCTGCTGCTCCCACGGCACCTGCAGAGTTTTGTAAGTCAGTGTGTTCAGCTTTTCCTCCTCTCCAGCCCAGACACCTGCTTGGTGTCTGCACTGCCAAGCCCTGGCCAAGGTTTTTTCTCTCTTTCCTTGAACTGCTTCCCATTCATTCTTCTCTGATGTCCTCTGGTAACCTGTGGTGTGCTTCAGCCATTTATTTAATGAAAGAAATGCACCAGGAACAATTTTTAGATGGCCTGTTTTGTCTCCCCACCTGTTCATGCTTTGAAGAAACATCATGTTCTGGGAGCAAAGTTCTTGTTCCCTGATGGTCTCAGTGAGGCTGTTTAGAATGGCCACTCAGAAGGATCCTTCTCCCTCTCACCCTGTCTGTTTTGTGGGGTTTGCCTAAACCTCACCACACTGTTGATAATTGGGGTGCTCAAAGCCTGAGCTGCTCACAGTTTTCCAAATTCAATCCCTGCCTAATGCATCATCAGCTAAATAATTGGAAATATCCATTTGTGCCTCTGTGTCACCCCGTGAGGTAGGAGCCTGTAAGAGCTTAAGCATATTTCATTTTCTAGTTTTTCATCTTAGATGTAAGTGGTAGTTTTGAAGTGACTACACAGAAGAACCAGAATCCACTAAGAAAGGATAGAAATTAAGACTCCCACCCATCCCTTTGAAACCATGTTACTGAATATGAGACAGGTTTGATTTTGGGATTATTGTATTTAAACTTTGTGACATCATTTGGCCCTTAGGCCCTATATATTGTAGTTGCCTTTCCTTTTCTAGCTGTATGTTGGATGGTGGGACTTGCCTTTAATCCAGGAAAAAATATGAAAGCCAGCAAACAAACGGCAGTTGTGTTTTTTTTTCTGTGTGGCTTTTTGTAGTATTTGCATGCTTCTGGCAGTGTGACAAGAGAACAAACAGTTTCCTTAGCACACAGTTGTGCTGAAAAAGGTCTGAGAGAACGTAGCAGGCTTCCTTGAAAATGTTGAGTGAAGGTACAAGGAGAGGTTCTCATCACATGAGAAGAGGAGCCGATGTTTGGACCTCGGACAAAAGAAGCTATTAAAATTTTGGCTTCCTGACAAAGCAGCAACAGCTACTGTGTCTTTGCAGTACTTCAGGACTAAGCAGCCATGTCCCAGTGCTTCAGAAGGCCACTTGTCAGTGTGGCTGTTCCCGAGCGCGTGGCACTGGGGGGGACTGGTACATGTGGAGTGGATCAGGGATGTTGGAGATTAGGAGGTCCTGGATGGACAGACAAATTTGCACCACTAGCAATGTAAGCAGGAGCCGTTCCTGTGGCTCTGCTTGTTTGCAGCAGCAGCAAAGCTGGGTTTGGCTCGCTTCCCACAAGTCACTGAACTTCATTTTGCATCTGTTTCCACAACGTGCAGAAAGGAAAGGCAATAAATATTTATTACTCTGTAGCCTGGATCCAGGTTTTATTCCTCTTACTGTTCTTCCCTTCCTCCTGTGACATTTTATCTTGTGGCTTTGGAGTGCCTCAGCTTGGGGAAAATTGAAGAAGGGTTTACAGGAGGTGTTGAAAGAGGCCACTGCCACCCCAAGAAGCATTGCTCAATAAACCTTTCTAATGTTTGTCTCCTGCAAGAGAGGCAGTTATTTGCCTCTGCCTTTCCGCTTTGCTGGTAATTACAAGCTCTCCTCTAGCATGTCAGATGCTAATTTGCCATTTGTCATTGCACAGCTCTGCAAAGCACCTGGAAGGGGTTTCTGAGAGGGGAGTGCTGCATGTCCAGCTGTGGCCCCTGCGCCCTCCGCAATGAGTCACCCTGGTCACGCTCCTGAAAAACCCTCTCTTGCAGAAGTTTAAGGAGGGGGAAGAAAAACTTAATCTTTCATTACTTAGATAATGAGTCATTCTTATGAAATTCATGGTGCTTTAGGAGCATCAGTGTTCTCAGGAGAGAAAACCAAGAGAAATGAGACTTTTAATGCAGTATTGACCTTCTGGCTTTTTTTTTTTTCCATGGAATTAAAGCACAGTTTCTTTACATCACCTGAAAAATTAGAAAATGAAATTGATTGCAATGAAAAGAAAAATAGAGAGTGCCATATAGCTACGTACCCTTCATCTATGTATACCAGTGGGATTTATTAGTTTGGGTCCAGATCTCTGCTCTTGGTCTGAAGGCTTACACTTTCCCTTCTAAGTTTAAAGAGAAAGGGCAATATCTTTTGCTGAGTCCACAGAAGCTGCTGCACACCAGTGTTTTGTGGAAAAGCAGTCATAGATTCTTGGCTCATCTTGTTTTTTTTTTCCTTCTGGACAGCATCAATAGCAAGGAAATAATTAAATAGTGTTTTTACTCTTTTAAATTGAGGGGAGTTTGTGTCCATCTTTCTCTGGTGCTTCTGGACTGCCCTTCCTCTCACACACATTTGTGCCATTGGTACTGGCAATAGTTCAGGATTTCTGTGCTACATTAAACGTGGGGACAGCTGTGGCCAGAGTCCCTCTTAGCCTGTGCCCTGCCTCACATAGTAACCAGCAACAAATGTTCAAGTGTGGAAAAAAGCAATCCAGGATCCTCTCCTGGGTATTTGAAGCCAGTTCTGGCTGTTCAGTGGTTTGGTTTTGGAGGCTCCATCTGGACCATTGCCATATTAAGTGAGTCTATACTTTCCAAATTCATCTAACCTGACTATAGGCTGATTTGTATTTCAGGCCCTGCAATATCTTGCAGCAGCAAGTTCCACAAACTAAATTTTCTTTTTAGATCTCTTTGACAGCTTCTGCCTGGGTACTCACAAGTCCTGACAGAATAGTAATATTTTGTTCATCTCTTCCACACAATTTGGTCATCTTAAGTTCCCAAAGCAGTGGTTCTCTCCTTCTGTGTTTCCATTCCATATTTCTAGTTTCCTTGTTTTGTACTGTCTGTCTTTCCTAGTTCTTTTCTATTGTTTCTGAAGCTGGATGGCCAGATGTTCACATTTGATATGATACAGGTTTGCTCTGGAGTTGGATGGTGACAGATTTTTTCCCTTCTTAATTGCCTCCCTTGTCCCTCAAGTTTTGCAGAGCACATTCTAAGAGATTGATTTTTTTTTTTTTTTTTTTTTTTTTTTTTTTTTTTTTTTTTTGGTATCAGGATGGATTTGTTTGTTTGTTTTCCCTATGAGAGTGTAATTAACAGCCTGAGCATTGTCTAGCACTGAGACATTCTGGCACGCCTTCACAGCCCCTCAGTTGTGTCATTGGGTGGAGTTGGTTGACAGGATTCCAGGGATGTTGATGACCCAAGGCCTTCTACAACATGACTCATTTTTTACTGAGGCTGTGATAAGTACTTAAGAGTTGCTAAACTGGCATTTTTGAACAAAGGAAGAGAAATGGAGAGGGAGAAGAATGCTGTAGGCAGAGGCATGGTCTGTGTGGAGGTGTGTCTCTGAATGAAGGTATTAAAGCATTGTACTGTGTGAAATTGATTATTATTTTGAAATCAATGCACTGAAAAGACAGAGCCTCTAAACTTAGTCTTACACCTGTATTCCTTCTGCAGTAAATATTTTTTGTAAAAATCAATGGAGGGAGCGTACTCAGCAGTGTAAATTCTGTGTAATTATTGAGCAGAGAATTATGGTTGTTGCATATCGATTCCCCCCCTGCTTTGTAAGAGCTTCCTCTATTTTACAGGGCTGAATTGCAGTCAGTGTTGGCATTAAGGAACTGGAGGAAGGACAGAACATGCTGCTGCTAATCAATATATGGGCAAGGGGCTGCATGTGAAAATGCATGTGTGTACACAGATTGCTTCAAGAGCATCTGACTCACATAAGCAAAACTGCTTAAGGACTGAAATTTCCTTCTCTGACCCCAGAAAGCTCAGCTGCTCCAGCAGTTCGTGTGAGGTAATCTTGAGCCATTGCTTCAGGGACAGCCCTAGAGATGGACACTTGTGCAGTTCTCCTTCTCTGCTACCCCCCCATCAGAAACGTTAGAGCTGTGTTTTGTCCTCAGAGTCACGCTAGGATTCTTTTGTGGGATTTTAGTCTGCTGCTTCACTTCTTCTTGGAGGTGTTTGCAGTGCAGAAGTGAGTAAAACATTTCCTGGACTGGGACCTGAAGGAGAACGTCCCCTTTGTGCTTCAGTTTGCTTTTGTTTTAGAGCCAAAGGATTACATGTGTCATCTTGGGATGGGTTGTTAACATCACAGAATCACAGTTCCCAGTGATCCATCCTGAGGAGCTACACAGGATTATTCTGCTTTTAAACAAGCAACTGCAGCTGCTCAGGGGAGCATTCTTCCTTCAGCTGCATTGTGTGCCAGAGCAATTTAAGTCCACTAAAATGAAATACTGGCTAGGGATTTGTGACAGAATAGCAAAGTCATCCTTATTTTCAAATCCTCAGGAAAGGCAGGTGTAGCTTGCTCAGAGAGCACCCTGCCCTGAGATTCAGGTCACACCTTGGTCTTACACTGTTCCTTTGGAACATCCCAGAAACACTGGTGGAGTTTCAAACTGATTGGTAGCACAGTGGTTGGGTATAAGGAAGGACTCTAGCTGGGGATGTGTGCAAGATCAAGCACTCTTACGGAGCAGAAAGTCAGTATTTCAAGGGTTAAAAAAAAGAAGGGGAGGAAAAAAGCTTTAAAAGGAAGTATGTCAAAGTTTTGTTTGCTTCTAACATTCCAAGGCAGCAGCAAGAGTTTTCCTGGGGTTTGTTTCAAAATTAAATATACTAAGAAAATTTCTGTTCACTTTACACCTGTGCAGTGGAAGGGCTGCTGTGCTGCTGCTGTGACTCTCACCTGCACCATCCTTCACTTGGCAGAAGTGTCACCATCTCCCAGCCCTGTGGTGCTGGAGCTGGAGAGCTTTGCCTCCAAAGCTGCCCTAGTGCCCCCTCTTACCCTGACTGGACGAGTTTGCTGTGCCTGGTGAGATGGGGACCTCAAAGTCTTCCTGGTCCCTGGGGTTCCAAACAGGTGCTGAGGTGTCTGCTGCAGAACACAGCAGCATTGCTCCAGCCTTACCCTGCTGGGATGCAGAGCCAGCATGGGATTGGGATGGGGAAAGGAAAAGAAGCGCTGCCTGAGGCTTTCTTGTACGCCACAGCTTTAAAAAAAACCCAAAGTTATCAGTTGACCTTGCAAGTTTAACTTACTCTGAAGAAGTTTTGAAGTAGCTGCTGTCTCTGAGGCACTTGAAGCAAAACTGGTTTGTAGTTGGGAAGATACACAGCTATTTTAGGCAAGCTTTGCTCGTACAGGCTGCCAGCACAGGGTGGGCTGCAGGCTCTGCTGCGAGGATAAATGCAGCAATCGCTCCGGACGGAGGTTTAGCTGAAAGCCAGCTCCTGCCCACAGTGTCTCATCCTGGAGTGTAGGATGAAGTGGTTATTGATGCAGCTTCTGTCTCTGAAAAGGGGCTGGGAAAGGGAAAGCCTCCTGTTGTGAATGAAAGGATGGCAGCAAACTTCCTAGGGCTCGTTTCTGATTCATGGGCATGTTTCTGAAGTGGCTGAGAAGAGAATCCTTGTTCATAGCACTTTCTGCAGCTCTTTGTTTTCAAATGTAAATCTTGGATGTGTGGAGGATGTGAATTTAAAAAGAAAAAAGAGAAATTTGTTTAGTTTCCTCTTTATTCCTGAGGAAGTGGAAGAAAACTTGTACAAGACTTGGTATTGCTGCACTGAGAACTGCTAGGTGTTTTTGGGAAAGGAGGAAGGACAGGCTTTTTTGTAACTGCAGGAAACTAATGTGTACCTTGTGTACAGTAAAGCATGGATAACTTCCTTCCTTCCTCTGATTGTGCCAGAGCAAAAATGTATCACTTGTCTGTGGGTTTCTCTTTAGCCAGTGTGTTTGGGTGTAAGCTGTCTGCAAGAGAAAAAGCCAGGTCAAGGATAAAAATCCCATACTAATCCACTGTCTATTTAATTTCAGCTAAACCCTCCTGCTTTTCTGCCTTTTTACCTCTGTGGGGTCAGCAGGGTGGCTGCTGCTTTACTGTCGTGCACTGCCTTCTGCTTGTTTTAACCTGATAAAATACACTGCATTTCTGTGACAATCTGGCCACAGCATCTCCCCAGAACCCTCATTGCTGCTGGGCTCCTTCCGTAGGGTCACTCCAGGTAACTGCAGTGTTGCTGCACAGGCAAATCAAAGCAACATTTGTTGGGTATTTTTGCTTTGGCTCCACATTTAAATCCCTTTCTCCTTCTGTCTCCTGGCCTCAGCCTCAGGCTGCTTTGCAAGCCTATTGCAGTCTCACCTGTGGCAGGAGAGACACTTAGTCATTTTTTGATTGTGATTCCTTTTTCTTCTGCAAATGTTATTTAGAGATCTTGTTCCAGGTTTTGAAATTACAGCCCTTATATAAGGTCACACGGTTTCCAATCTTGTCTGTGTTTTGTACAGACCAGTGGGACTTGCCACCTGAAAATCATTTATGCCCTGTTAGCCCTTTCAGTTCTTAATGCACCTTTTACTGACTAGTAGAGAATACAGATTTTCATGGTGTCCACCTCTGGAAACCTCCATTGCTATTTGATCAGAGGAAAGAAATAAAGATGGGAGGGTTTTGTTGTTACAGTAAGCAGAGCAAAGCAGGCCACTATATACACTGAGCATTAAGGGTTATTGCAAGAAATAACCCTTTTTTCAGGTACAATACTTGAATGGGAAGAAAATCAGCTTTATGCTCTGAGAGCAGAACAGGCTGAAACAGAGCTTTCCTGACAGGTTTCCATCCCAAAGGACTCTGAGGCTCTGTCCAAACTGCTCAGCAAGAAGAGTGAAAACATGCTGATGTACGTGTGCCACCTTGCTACGAAATGTAAAGAAAAATCTGAGAATAACACACTTGGTGCTCATTTACTGAGCTCTGCTTCCCACGCAGACAGTCATAATGAGCTGAAACAAAAGGATCAGGTGAGTGGGAGCAGGCTGGCAGGGAAGGAGCTGCTTCTCCACGGGCAGTGAGGATTGGAGTGAGGAAAATTAAATATCCAAGCTAATGTGTTTGGAGGACAGAAAGGCTGCACTCCAGTAAAGCTGGAGGCAGGGAATTGGGAATGCCAGCTCTCCTCCTGGTAGCTGTTTTCTAGGGCCTCTGTAGCCTCAGGGCTCAGGAAGAACTTCTGCTTGCCTGTCAGTAGTTGTAGCTGGCAGGGCTGGTCTGTGGTGCTTTTACAACTGCAGGAAACTGTACAGCCACAGGGCAGAGCCTCCCTGCAGCCCTGCCACATCATCCCTCCATCTGGGATGGGGAACAGACCTGATCCAGGTCTTTCTTGCTCACACACTGAACAGCAAAGCTTTTTCCCTGGGATCTATCAGCTTTTACAGTGGCCCCAGGGAGGCTTTCCTCACACTGGGACTGTGAAGCACTGGCTGCTTTCTCTCACCCTGAGGTTCCCATCTCTGCTTGCAGCAAGTAAACTGAGTCAGAGATGCTCCAGGCTGGGTTTGTGGAAATGCTCTCTGCATGGTAGCTGTTTAAAAGTGGCTGTTGCCTGAGCAACAGATGAGATTTATGAAAATCTAGGTCTTGCTCTGTGTGCTTCTGACAGCAAATCAGTGTTTGTTACTTTGTGTCTTGACTCTCAAGATAAATGTCCTTGTCATCAATTTAATATATCTAATCTGTTTCTATTTCGGCAGAAAAAGTGTGTCAGCTGCTAGGTTCTTGCTTAGTAAAAATCAACCACAATTAGTTTATTCTTCTCCTCCCTGTCACCACAGTATAAAACTCTGGCCTAACCCAAAGCTTTGTGTACTTGAAGTGCAGGGATTTTTCTCTGTTGAAGATGTTTAACCTTTAGCTCTTCACCTGTGATTTTCTGCAGCATCCTCTTGTAGCTCACACCCGTGTCCTTGTGCTGTAATGCAAAGTCATGCTGGATAATCACACACCAGCCCAGGAAACACAACTTGGCCCATGATCAAACCTGTTTCACAGTTCTGTATACTCTGTACAAAAGGTTTTTGGCTCATATAAATTAGCCTGTGCTGCCTCTGGGGTACTGTTCATTTTGGAGTTTTATCCTTTCAGGCATTAAGGACTTTTGGACATGTTTTGAGGTCTTAAAAAAAAAAAAAAGTAAATTATTGTTTTCTCATATTTGTATTTTTTAATAACTAAACCATTTTTTTCTAGTGGGTATGGTGTTTATTTGGATTTATAAGAGCAAGATAATAAAAATGCCCAGCTCAATTACTTCAGTGCTCTTACAAATACATTCAAAACAAACCAGATAAGAAAACAAGACTGGTGAGCACCTCCTCTGTGTAAAGCATCAGGCAACTGAGCTCCCCTGCCCTGGGGAAGAAGGAACCACTGGAGTCTGTCCTGAAGAGCACTGCTGGGTGAGATTCAAACATCTCACCCCAGCCATAACTGCTGTATCAACAGATAGCAGCTTTGGGTTTTAAGGGGTGAACCATTCTCAGGGAGATTTGAGGTGGTGCTTGTTGGAATAATTTTCAATATTTCCTGGAAGCAAGATGCACCTCTTGCTGAACTCACCAAGCAGCTTCTTGCTTAATGCCATCAAATCCAAGCAGAATTTACCTCCCACGTGAAGATGAGTGTCAGGTATCACCCTCTGCATGAAGGTGTGCATGCTCTCCTCCTTCAAGAACATTAATATCTAACCACACTAGCAAGTGATATGATTGTTTAGAGGAAGAGATCTCTTTTGAACTTTCAGGATGCTCTGTTCACTCATTAATTCATTCATTCTGTTCACCTGCTTGTTTGGAAATAGTGGCTTTAACTTCCTTTATATGTTTTAGCTTTGTTATCCATGAAATGGAAATGATAATACTTATTTGCTTACCTCACAAGTTTGTTAAGAGGATTAACTGATGTTTGGACAGAGTTTTGAAGCCTTACACAAATATTAAGGTTACTCTTAATAGGCGACATGGAATAACAGAACTGTCAAAAAAAAAAAAAAAAAAGAAGCTGAAAGTTGAGCTGTCCTCATGCTTTGCAGCAGTCTGGGTTTCCAGGCTCACACTGTGTGTGCTGCTCTGGAGGTGGGATTTGTAGGGCTCCCGTGTTCCTGTTCAAAGGTGTGCACCATGGGAGGCTCCTCTGCTTTAAAATACCCTTCAAACCCAGTTCTCATGTCTGTTGCCCAGCTTGTCAGCCTGCAAACAGCTGAGCTTTAGGCATTTTCAGGAGCTTCAGAAGTGTTTTGAAAATCCTCAGTTACAAGATTGTTTTCAGTTTTCCTAAATGAAATCTCAGACTGTACTTTTTAGGGATTTTCTTTCTAAGTATAGGTTCGAGGGGGTGAGTTTCCATTTCAGAATTTAAGTTAGCTTGAAATGTGGTGGCTTTTTGGAGAAGCCTTTCTATTTTTTCTCTCTAGCTCTGGTAATCTAGATATGCCAGCCTTGAACCACTGGCAGTGTATATAATTGTCTGTAAGATATTTCTCAAACTCAAGATTTGTTTTCAGCTTCCATGTTTTTATCTTGGTGTTGTCCTTTCAGTGTGGAAGTTCTTCATCCTAAAGGAAGGAGCAGGTCAACATTTCTTCTGAAAATTACTTTATTGTCTCGTTGCAATGCTTTAAGAACTAATTTGAAGATGCATTTCAGGTCCCTGAAATGAGGCAGAGAACACATATGCCATATCTCTTCCCCTTCCAAACATGCATGGGGGAAATTTTTTTCTGGTTTTCTGTCTTTCTCGCTACTCTTGGCCTATTAAAATAGAAGTTGCTTCCACCCACCATGTTCTGGAAAAAGCTGTTGCTGTTCTAACCATAAGGCTCTCATTAGAGTCAATGGGAGGTATATGACTAACCCTTCATGTGAGCCACTTAAGGGAAAAATTGTAATTAATAACATGGCTTTTGTGTGGAAAACATTTTTGGTGTTAAAAAAGGACTTGGTTTTGTCCTTGATCTAAAGCATATTTATGGGGAAGTTTGCATGTTTCAGTGTGCGCTGTGTATCCTGTAAGGAATATACACAGATCTCCTCTTGAAATAGTGATGGAGCTTGGCCAAAGTGTGACAGCTCTGGAGCCTCCTATTCAGTGTGTTCCAAACAGAGCTCCCCCTGGGCACTACCTGGCTCCTGAGGTGATTGGGGTTTGGCTGTTTGCACGTCCTGCTTGGGCTCCCTCTGCTCTTGGTTTGGTGCCCCCAGGGAGAAACCCTCCCCTCACCTGCAAGGTGTGAATGCTGGTTGTGGGTTTATGTGATTGTGCAAAATTCTGTCTCTTTATTACCCAGGCAGGCTGATGATATGTGAACAGACTCTGCAGATGTTGGGATTTTAGCACTGCTGGTTTTTTGCTGTTTTCTCATGGAAGTTGGTGGCTGACTGGCTTTTTAAATATCTCAGTACATCAGTATCTGGCACTGTGGAGGGAAGAAATAAGGCTTTCTGTGAATGTGAAGTGTGCTGAACTAAAGCCAACAATCTTCAGAGTCTTTAATTACCAAGCCATTCAAAACCTGCCACTTTTGAGAGAGATATTTTGACACAACTTGAAGGTTTTAACATCTGCTCTTTGTATGGAGCTGAAGGCATTTGGTAAAATCTGTTTAATTTTTCACTAGATATTTTCCTTTGCATTCCTACCACAATAATATAGTATGCAGAATGGGAGCTCTGTCAGCAAAGACAGCTAGGTTTTTGTGGTGCAAAAATTAATTGTTATTGAATCCTCAGCAACCAAGTATGAGCTCACGTTTGGGGAGAAAGGTTAGAGAAGAATTGCTTGGATTGTAGTCCAGTTGATGCACTGCTCCTCCAAAGCTCTGGCTGAGTTATTTCAAATAGGCTTTCCCTGTTTATGAAATTTTACAGGTTGTTACAGGTTTTGAGTAATATTTTCAAAGAGGTAAAAGCAGGAGTTGCTACTAGGATGGAAATGTCTGTCAAACCACAGCTTCTAAATGTTTGTCGTGGGCTGTGGCTGGACCTTTCCTGTGTTCAGTGAAAGTTTTATTTGTGGTGGTGAAATGCTCTCATTTAGGATACTGTCAGATGCTTTAATGGGCATAGCAATGACTGGCATTCAATTTATCCATGTGGTTTCTACTTGCAGTCAAGGCAAAAAACCCTGAAGTACTTCAAGATGTGGCACTTCCTCGAAACCAGAGATGTACCACTTGATGTGATTTGGAAGACTTGTAAAAGTGGGAGAAAATCCAAAAAGTTCTTATTGAGGTCCATGTTTTAAACCTGATTCTTCAGCTCGTTTGGTGGAGGAAGCAGAAGAAAGATGCTCTGCTTTCTGCTGGGCTGTCCATGGTCCTACAGCTGTAACCCTGCCCTGAGGAGGAGGGAGCAGTCAGTGCCTTTCCTGCTGTCATCTGCCCAAGAGTCACATTCCCTGGTGCCAGATGAGCTAGTGGCACAGTGCACCTTCATGCCAAAGAGGCAGAGCCATCACATTTACTGCTTTTAATTCTGTCTTCGTAGCACTGGCACAGAGGATGAGATTGGAGCAGAATTCCTGCATCCTGCCTGGGCTTAATCAGTCACTCGGTGAAACTGTACTATGCTGTAGCTCTCCCCAAACAGGGTGTTTTATAAATGGTTTTTTTTTTCCTCTCCTTGGCTTCCTACAACTCTACCCAGAGCTGCCAGCCAGTTTGGTTTCACACGTAGGAGGGTTGGCTGGGCTGTGGGGTGGGATTTGGGGGGGGATTCTGCCATCCAGGCTGGAGCCTTCCTGTCGTGCTGCCTCCCTGTAGTGTCTCAGCGATCCTCTGAAAGCTGCTCTTTAAGTCTGCTGTGGAAAGGTGTGGGAAAGGATGCTGATCAAGTGGGAGATGATACTCTCCAAAGTTTTGCAGAGCCAAGCTGTGTCTAATTCCCCAGGCTGCTTTCTAGGAGGAAAATACGGCCATTGCTTCTTCAGCTGTCTTATTTTTGTATGCAGGCTGCTTGCTTGCATGTGTTGTCCTCCAGCTCTGTCAGTTTGAGAGTGGCTTACTGTTTCATTTTGTTCTAATCTTTTCAGTTAAATGAAGGCTGGCCTTGAAAAGAAGCTTGTAGCATTTTTCCCAGCTGTTGCACAGAAAAAAACAGCCCCTCCTTGCTTCATTTCTAGCACCTCTGCTGTACTCAAGCTTTTGGAGAGACTGCCAGCTTAACTCTGACCAGTTTTCCTTGGTGTTGTCACAGGACTTAAGTGTTACTGTGTGTCTCCTTTCCTGCTGTAAAAGCAAGCTTGCTTTTCCCAGGGATCTAGTGATAAATTAAGGAAGTAGGATAGTTGTCCACACTTGTGCAATTAACAGCTGAGAATCAGTATTTTATAGCCAAAACTAACACAACCCTCCCTGAAATACAGGGTCAGTCAGGATATAAAAGTGCATTCTCTAATTACCAAAACTGAACTTGAGGAACATCTAAACTGAATTTTGTATATATGGCCAAAAATACTTCAGCTATGCAAGGAGCCACACTCCAGAACAGAAAAGCTGATGTTTATTTTCCTTTTTTCAACTGCATTCTTCTCTGGACAACTCTGTCCAGCTCTGGAGGCCATGAGAGTAAGGCTGAGTGCCTTCTGTGTAGATGAAGGTGGTGACTTCTCATTCCATGACAGGAATTCCCAAATGTTGTTCCCACTGACAGGGACAGAATGTGCAGCTGCTCAGGGTCTTCCTTGGTATCAGATATTCACTGGGCTTCCCTGAATGCTCCAGTGGCACCAGCATGGGTTTGCAATCCATGCCTTTGGGAACACTGTGCATGACAGAGGAGCCTTTGTCTCAAAATCATGGCTGGGCTGCTCCTTTGGTGTGGTGGCTAATCTGTTACTTTTCCCTGTGCTTTGTCTCTTCTTCCTGTCTTTGTCTCCTGCATTGGCTCTATCATCCATCCAAACCTGTTTGGATAAAACTGCTACCTGTTGTCTTACTCCTAGTGTAGTATAGAGGGTTTTATACTAGCTGGACAAAATGTAGGACAGAGGCTTAGAGCTCTGGAAAGGCTATTTTACCCTGTTATGGAGCCTCTGTTTTCACTACACTTATTTCCAGAGATAATTTTTATCAAGCCTGGCCCTGATCTCAGTTTTATAGAATGTTCCCTGTTTCCTGCAACTCATGGACAATAATCACATTTAGGCATGAGCTGGTTATTAGATTTAATTTGGAGTTGGTCAAGGAAACTGCAGTTAGGATGGGCATGTGGTGAATTTCTGTGGAAGGCAAGGATGTGCAAAGTTAAGAGGGTATGAAGCTTCCAGAAGAATAAGGGAGGCTTGTGGCAGCTGCTGTCTACACTGAATTGTGCTCAAATATCACCTCCCTTGGGGTGTGAAGTGATGTCCATGAAAGCCAGGCTACATCTGTTTACATCTTTAGAGGTCAATAGAAGAATGTCAAAACGTGTCAGTGGATGCAGTAACTTCTCAAACACCATTCAAAAACATCCACTCGCAGGACACAAATGTGACTGCTGGAGAAGTGCTGCACAGCTCTGCAGTTCCCCTCCTCCTGATCCCAGGCAGCATCTTGTGAAGTCCTTACATGGGCTGGAGATGGGTGTGTGGGGAGAGGAGACGTCCACCAATACTGTCAGCAATTCAAGCTGGTGCTCCTGAGCTGTAGAGACTGAAGAGGGGAAGCAGATCCCTTGCTGTCACAGCAGCTGTGGGAGAGAACTGCTAGGGACATTTATCTGGAGGGAGGGATAACTCTCCAGTGCTGGGCAGAACATGGGGAGGTAAAAGAGCTCTTTGCACATATTTCTGCCATGACATGCAGGCACTGACTTTGAGTTACGACAGTAAAAGAAAATCTCATTCCTCTGGGTCTGCAGGTAGTCCTGCAGTTTAACTAACCTTTCCTTTGAAGTCTTGGCAGACTGCAGTCATTCTGAGAGGCTTTCAGTTTTGATTATGCACAGAGCTGAACTGTCAGCACGGTTCCCAAGTGTATTTGGGCAGAGACGTGACCACAGGGGTAGAGCTGGTGCAGGAGTTGGAACAGTGTGGGGTTGCATAGCAGCCCCTATAAGGGCCCTATTGCAACAGCATATGCTGTGTTTGCATTGCTGAGTAGATCTACAGTCTCAGTCCATGCTTCTCTTGCAGATTTGACTCTTTGTTGTTTAAATGCCAAACCTGATGCAGAGAAGTCCCATCGTCACCTTCAGCAGTCCTCTCCTTCCCCAGGATGGGCAGATGGAAGTGCAGGAGTGAGCTGTGCAGCCATTACTGCTTCTTGTTGGTCTTTGTCAGAGCAGCAGAAGAGGCCACTTTGCTTAATCTTATATTGTCTTAGATTCAACCAAAAGGAGAATTGATAAGGCTAGGCTGAAATTCTACAATTGAGTATGTCCCAAGCTTATGAAGAATTGTCAGATCCAAGCCAGTGGGTCAGATGGATCCATGTCCTAACTGTGTGTTTGATCTGCAAGTAATGAAACTGCTGGAAATGTCCATTCTGCACCAAAATCAGTGGTGATGAGGAGGCTTCAGATTGTCAGTGGTCAGGCACAAGGGGAGGATATTTCTGGCTGGGTTCTGGGCTGCTGTGCTCCTCCCTGCCCATCACACTTCAGTGACCTGTAAACAATGTCTGTGCAGTTATCGTAGTCAGAAATAGGTCATGTGAAGCCAAGTATTTGGGTCAACTTAAAATGCTGCTTATTCTCCTTTTGAGCTTAAAAACCAAACTGAAACAATTGTTTCTGCCTCTGGTGGGACAGCCTGCAATGCACAATAGACTTTATCTTCTGGGTCGAGATCAGCTGTAACATAGGAGTGCTTAAATATAACCTCAGTGTTAGAAACAGGCTTAGAAATATGCTCAACTGACATTACCTTTCTGAGCCATAAACCAGCTTTCATCTGCCTTTAGAGGCCATCATATTTTCCAGCTGAGTCAGTGTAGACGAAGTTATTAATAAATCAGAAAGAGCAGAGTCACTGCGAGTGCCCCTTGGCAAACCACCTCACCTCCACAGTGTCTCAGGTTTCCAAGCCCCCAAACTGGGAAATGATACAATTTCCCCTGAAGATGCACTACTGAGAGCCATCTGTTGTTAATAACAGCCCATCAGCTTCTCCCTTTGGCTCTTCAGGCTCATCTCAGTGGAAGTGTTTTCCTCAAAGCGCTGCTGAGCCTTGGCTGTGAGGATGCAGTGGTGAGGGGTCCTTGTGCCTTCACCAGCTGAGGTTCCTCTGCCATCTGGGACGTGTGAAACCGTGGTGTACTGGAGCTCTGTGGGGAGATGGGTCCTATGAGTGCCAGCCCTATTCTAAGGGAAGAGAACAGAGGTGAAGCAATCACTAATTCAGATGTAATAGTTACAGTAATAGAAGGGTTTGTGCAGGTCATTCTGGTGATCAGATCAGGTGATTCTTTAATGTGGCTGTCTCTTCTGTGCAGGGCTACGAAACTTTTGTATTTTTCAAAGTGATATCCAGCTTCAAGTATAAAAACTGGTCAAAATTTGCCAAAAAAACAATATTCTGTGAGAAATGCTAGATAAATAATTCATAAAAATATGCCATGTCTCTGGTTCTTAAGAAATTCCAAGAAATAAAGTAACTTCGGTTACTTTGCAGGCAAGCTTGTAGTGCTACTGCTCTTCAAGATTGCTTATTTCAAAAACATCTTGTAACTGAAACCAACTTCTGGGATGAATTTCAAGATTTAGGTGGCATCTCCAGATATATGCAGAGAGTTTCTGTGTTTCTGAGGAGATTCATAAACCAAGAATGCCATTTTTGTTCATTCACCCTGCAGAAGGGGAGAGAACAAAAGAAAATTCGTGTCCTGGAGGTGAAACAAAAAGGTAAATAATTTTTTTTGGTTGAGGATAAAAATTTGCTTCTGTGTCCTGACAGGGACAGAGCTACCCAGCATTTGATTTTAATTGGTTGGGTGCATTGTACACATTTAAAACCCTGTTTTACGGCTCTCCTGATGTACTGCATTTGAAAGCCTTGCTCACATGCATTTGCCTAGGGTCAATTTTGGCTTATATGTCTCTTCCAAATCCCTATTTTCTCTTTCTCTCCAAAGTGGTAATAAGATTTCTTATTATCTTCTTGCTTAAGACTCCTTCACGGCTGCTGACAAAGGGGCCTCAGCTGCTCTCTTGATATTATCTGGGCAGATATCAGTTGAATTTGAAAGGGTGGATTAAATAAGTGCTTCCCTAATGTTGCCAGGCCTAACTTCATTACTGTGATCCTGCAGAGGAGGAGAGGAGAGGGGAGAGAAATGAGCTGTCTGTAGAAATCCGAGTGCCAGGATAGCAGAGTGCTGTGCGTGCAGATATATTTCTATACATAAATATGTGTATGAAGGCATATGGTACCTAAATTTGTAAGACCTTGCCTTCTTTCTTTCAGACATATAAATTATTTATAGATGCAAGTAATATGCACGACATTCTCCTTTGGGAGGAAACACTGAAATGGAAAAGAGAAGTGGCTGTTATTCACATATATGCTTTTCCACACATTTCTTCCTGGCATTTATGGTGGAGCTGTCTCTGTGCAGGTATTTGAGCCTTGGCTTATCCAGGAGATACCTGGGCACTTTCTTTAGGGGCCAGGGAAATAAATATCTGTTCTTTGACTTCCTATGCTTCCTGGAAACCTGAGTTCCTTTGGCCTCTCCTGTATGTTTTATGGGGATATTCTGCCTCTGCTGTGGGGAGCTTGGCTGTGATGTTCAGTCTGATCCAGTGAGTAAGGCTGAGGCTCCAGGCAACAGAATTGGCTTCCTAATCATCTCAGTGGATAATTGTATACAGGTTCCTTTGCCTTCATTTCCTCTGATGCACCTGCTCTGTCCAGCCTGGTCAGACCATAGTCTTCAATACAGGGATGATGCTGCTTTGTCTGTATCAATTTCCTAATGAGGCCTCCACTCTCCTGGGTCCTCTAAACATTAACAAAACAAATGCTCAATGTTGAGTACTTTGAAAATCTCAGATGAAAGGCAAAGTATTACTAGGAAGAATTAACATCTCCTTTCCCTCTGCATTTATTGATGGGGGAAGTGGTCCCTGTGGAGGCTGGAGAATGGAGACAGCCTTGTGCATGTACTGATTTGTTCTGCATGATGATTTCTCTTGGAGTAATCTCACTGTCAGAGTGTTTATCAGCTAATGAAAACATACTTCAATAATACAAAAAAAAAACCCAGCAGGCTAAGTGAGCCTTGGCTTGGTTTTCTGATGGTTTTCTCCCTCTCCTGAGTGTCCGTTACTCATGTGCCACTTCTGTTCCCCACTCCAGCAAGCTGCAGAGGATAAGGAAACCTCATCCACCAGCCTGGTGAAACCCCATGTAGAAATGGGTATCTAGATAAGAAGAATTGCACTTACCCAAAAGCAGATGGGGTGGAAGGAGAAGCCACAAAAGGAAGTTCAGACTTGAACAGAGCTCTAGTTGTGAAAACTTAGAATTAGCGCATTGTCTGAGCTGTGCCAGGTTCTGCTGTGGGGGCCTGGGCTCTCCTCTGTCCCAGCCCACGTTTGTGCACGTGGCAATTCTACCTGGCCAGCAGTGTGTGAGTCCAGCTCTGTGGCACAGGCAAGACTTGGGTGCTCAGGAAGCTTGGATGCTTTTTGCAGTTGTTGAGCTTGCCCCGAGACTGAGCCATGATCCGAGTCCTCACATCCACATCGGCTGTTCCCTGATCTGTGTTACGCTGCAGACTAATGATAGTGCTGCAGATCCAAACAGCTAATTATGTTAATTAATGAACAGGGTGTTCTGGATCCCACACACAAACACACACAGCAGTTCAACAACAAAGAAGAAAGCTAAGCAGGATGATACTCTGTAGGTTATGTGTTGCCTGCTGGCTGGGTTTTCATGGGGAAGGGCAAGAGTGGTTTGCATGGATCCAAGAAGCCGCAGCAGGCCAAAGAAATAGTGTGGATGTGTTTGGAGAGGGAAGGGCACTGTAAGACTAATAAACTAAACAGCTCCAGAACAGAAACCATGTTGGCTAATAAAATACTTTTTAGATGTGCATTTGGGCTAGGCAGTGCCATCCAGTGTTTCTGTCTGCTCCTTGAGCGTTGGCACCCTTGTGCTGCAGTGGGAACAGCGGGGGAAGGAGGCTGGATGGAGCCTGGACTCAAACACACACCAACCCCACAAAACCTCAAGCTGCAGAAGATATTTCAACCAAATGGATAAAACAGGGAGTCAGCAAGAGGATGGTGTTTCTGGCTTGCTTTGCTTTCATCCTCTGAAATGAATCTGTGAGTTGGTGGGAGATAAAATGAAAAAAGCACAAGTTCTTAATAATAAACCAAAGGTTATCTTTTTTAATGTTTACGTTTAAATTTTTCTTTTAGTTTGAAATTTCTAAGCAAAACATTGTTTCAAACTGGTTGCTTGTTTTGAAGGCATTTTGGAGAAGATATAGGAGCAATTAAAAAATATTTCCAAACTCTGTTTGGAAAGAGAAGGGACTTGAAACCATCCCTTTCAGTTTGCATTATGAGAAACCAAGTTTTCTCATGTGAAAATGGCTCAAATAAATCATTAGCTGGTAATGTGACATCCTGACCAAGGTTCAAAGCTGCATGAAGAGTTGGTGTTACCAGGAATCCTGTTTTGTGCCTGTGGGTCACACCATAAATGTTAAGAAATTGATGTAAAAGGAGCAAGTTTTGATTTAAAATTACAGAGTCTTGAGCTAGAAGAAAACTTACTGTGCTATGAGAAAAAGTTTTATTCACTTTAGGAAGAGTTTATTTCCATGTAGAGCTAATTTGGAGGTGATACAGCACAGGGTGGAAAAGATAGTGGGATGTCAGCCCATTACACTGTGAAACATCACTGCTGGGGCACTAGTAAATCCTTGCAAATTGGAAAGGAGGTATTTTATCTTCTCTCCTGGTTCTCTGCTCACCTCCTGTCTCTCAAGTGTTCAGATGTTGTCCTGCTAGAACACACAGACCAATCAAAAACCATGTTGTCAGAGATGGGATTTTATTTTTGTACCCGTCGTTTTCCCAGTGCTGGGCTGAAGGGAACACTGTCTTGTTTGGAACAGTTTATTTTGCCTAAAAAAGCAAATAAGCCTACAAATGCAATTACTATTACATGCACAACTGCACCCATATTGAGGCCTGGCTGAGCAGGATGCCACTCTAGCCACCACAGGCAAGTGAAAGCAGTGAACT
The DNA here is from genome assembly GCF_024509145.1 of Vidua macroura. Taxonomy (NCBI): domain Eukaryota; kingdom Metazoa; phylum Chordata; class Aves; order Passeriformes; family Viduidae; genus Vidua; species Vidua macroura. The sequence continues at coordinate 16,132,904 of NC_071582.1, forward strand.
TCTAGCACAGGCAAACCCTTAAATTGGATTGTCTGATCCATGAAATGCTAGTGCTCTGTCTAAAATTTCCCTTGAAAGCCTTGAAGCCCTGTACAGGTTTCATCGGGGTGTTAACAAAGCGGTGGTGGCGGATTAGTTCTTAAACCATAGTTGAGGTTTCCTGACTTTTCTAGGAATCTGAGGGGTTTTTTTCCACATTCAAGCTGTCCTGTCAGTAATTGAACCTTTAGAGCATGGATATTTCTTTTCCCATGAAAATGTGATGGAAATAGGATGCTTAAACCGAAGTTCACACTTCTAAATTTCTTTTCCTTAGCTGGGCAGCTTATGGCTAACTGTACTCTTTCTTCCTCCCTTGAGCTTCCTCCTCCTCTTTCCATGCTGATGACTTGTATTGCATGTCCTGTTATATATGTAGGACTAAAGAGAGAGACAAAGTGTCTAATTAAGATCTTTAAATAAATTTTCTCAGTCTGAGGACTGTTTGATCACTGCCTGGTGTCAGGCAGGACTGATTATGCCATGTGGTGCTGCATCTATTTCTACATGTTTTGAGCAGTCAGTATTCTGCCAGCACCTCTGGAATGGAGCTCAAGATCCTGTTTTAGCTCATTAAGATGTTTCTACATGTTCCTAGTGGAGAAGATGTTGTGGAAAAGCAGCTTTTTTTTTTATACCTTTTTCAGCAGTTGGGGATTTTTGTGGCTTTGACTTTTGGCATGAAGGAGCACTATTGTTAGAGCAGCAGGGAAAGGGAGGATTTGAGTGTTTGGGTCTCTTATCTCAAGATAATACTGAATCCAAAGGGTGTCCTACTCATACTGCTTAGTCTTCCAGTGATGTGTCATCTTCCAGTGCTGAAATATATGGTAAGAAAAGAGGCTGAGGTGGCAAATGCTACAAGGTTGGGAACAAATTGAAACTACAAAACTTGCAGTACATAGTGTCACAGAGATCTCATTTTAGCACACAAAATCAGGCAAATACTTAGGATTAGGTCCTGACTCAGCCTCATCTCCCTTGTAATCCTCCAAATCTTCCAAGTTTTTAGGCCTTTCATTTAGCTGTAAGCAGCCAGCCTCTGTGGCTAGGCTGCTTGATGTAGGTCACTGCACAGCACTGCACTTCAGAGTGTGTCCTGGGGACCGGACACGTCCCTTCTGCCATGTCTGAGCTCAGGCAGCAGCTTCATCTCTGGATAGTGTGGACAGGAAATACCACCCTGCCAATCCTGGGAAGCTGCTCAGGAAGTGGAAACTCTTACAGCAGATGTGGAGCTTGAGATATGAATGGATCAAAGCTGTCTGGCATGGCTGTGGGCTTCTTTGCTGCTGTTGGCCACCATCTGCTCATGCAACACCTGACAGACAATAAATCCCTGAGCCTTCATCTTTGTCGTCATCTGTGCATCACCACCTATTTATATCATCACTGGTGCTGTAATCCTAGAGCTGTCATTTTATACATCCCACGTGATGGTGGTGTCACTAGTGCATGAATGTGGACACAGAAGCTGGAAGTTCTTCCTGAGATTTTTGTGAGCAGCAGCCCATTTTAATGTGCTGTTCTCTCCTTTCCCAGCGAATGGGGCGAAGCTTTGGGAATTCTTGTGCTGGAGAATTGCAAGGTGGGAATTACACTTCCTCTGTGCATGAGAAGCAGTGATGTATTCCTCACTGACTTGCTGCAAATATTTTTCTTCACATGCTGAACTTGCTTTTTGAGTCAGTAGTACTTTTTAATGATACACAAGTTGTGCAATGCATTGATTCTGGGATTTTCACTTACATGGCAGCCCAAATTTGTGTGCATCAAAGCAAGAGCCCTTGTTCTGTTGTCGTCAGTACCAGAGGCTGAGAGTTTGGCCTTGGGTGTGATAGGGCAGGACAAAGTAATGGTATTTTTGTATCACAGATCCTGTTGTGTGGGGGGAGTTGTCGTTGTGACCCTGTCGTATGTACAGCTGTGTAAGTTTGATCTGACTGGACCATTTCTCCAGTTATTCCTCAGAATCACAGTGACTTAAGACTCAAACAGAGGTTTTCGTATGACCTCCAAAAAATTCAGTATGAAGGTCATCAGAAACATCTGCTTCTGACTTCCAGTGCTTAAGGCAGTTATTTTAGGCTGCCTGGATCATACTATGCCTGTATGCACAGATATATGGAGGGAAACCTTTCCCATCCATAGGAACCAGGCATCTGGCTTCTCACTGAGGCATTTGCCGGAATCTATAGAATAACAGAATCACCAGGGAAAGTTTCCAAATAGCTTAGTTAGATCTAAACTGCAAGACAAACACTTTATTTGTGGGTGGCTGAGAGCCTCCTGTCCCCGTGGCCACCGCAGCAGCTGGGCTTGTGCATTGTTACATGGCAACAGTGTGGGAGGACCAGGGTGCAAATATTCATCAACAAGACCCTGAACAAGAGTGGATTTTGCTTTGACACTGGAGCTGCTCAGAGGGCAATGCTGTTATCCACAGCAGAAGGCAAAACTTTGCTGTGCAACCATCTGGCACTCCCATCAGTCCTCACTAACACTCTCCACAGGCTTGACCACAGCCTTTCTGTCTGTCTGTCTGTCTGTCTGCACTTCAGTGCTTGTGGTTGCTGCTCTTCGACCTGCTCCTGATGCTGGCTGTTGAGCGGCACACTCCCAATCCCATGGACAGGCACCCAGCTGCTTTGAGAGCTTAACTCAGGTGCTGCCTCCAAAGCCCAGTTTTAATTCTGTGTCTTTCCATCTGAGAGTGGAAGTCACCCCAGTGCCCTCAGGCTGTTTCTGAAGGTGGCATCTGCACTGGGCAGTGATGGTGGGACTCAGTCTCACATGAAGAAGGGAGCTGCCTCTTCTGTGAAGAATTCCCTGCTTGGGAGATGTGGGCATCTTGTTAGTGCAAAGCAGAGATGGGATATTGGTGATGTCAAGCTGAGAGATGAGGGGTTGGCATCTGAGAGAGAGGTTTCTGCAGATGGTGCTGTGGGGAAGGCTGAGCTTGGGTTTTCCTGTCAGTGCTCTGCAAACAGTCACTGGTGATTTTTCCATCATGACAGTTCTTGGTGTGCACAGTTTCCAGGAGATGAAAGCCTTCTAGTTTATGATCTCTGTAGATAAGCTTCTGTTTTCCGTTTTGCCAAAGAACAGAGGATTAGCAGAAGTGGCCAGGTGTTACCAGAACATTAAAAGGCAGGGACTGGACCTTTGCACCTAGGCTGGTTTTATTATTTTTACCTCTAAAAGGGATGCCATGGAGGTTATAGCTGTAGGTTGACCCCTCCCATCTGCATTTGCTAATACAGTTAATGTCTCTTGGCAAGCTTGAGAAGGGAGCCAGAGCAGCAGCTGCCAGTGAGGTGCTGCTCCAATGTACCCTAGGCCAAGACTGTCAGAAGGAACCTAAAAAACAGGAGACTAAGGACCCACTTTACAACAAAGCCCTGCAAGGAGGTTGTAAATTGCTTTTTAGCAAGAATCTCGGGGGACAGGAGGAGGAAGGAGGACACGTGGCAGTTAGAAACCTTGGTGATCTCTACCCAAGCGTAAATTTGCAGATATTTCCTTCCTCGTGTTTTACTGAGTTACAAAACCATCAATACATTTCCCCTTTCTATTTGTAAGTGATGCTTATTTCCCCTCCCCTGCCATATCTCCTCAGACAATGCAGTGCATGTTAGGGGTTGTTCTGCTTGGCTTGGTGATCACTGCTTGGCTGGTCTTGCTAAGCCATTCTCTTAATGGGGTGTCTCTGAATATATTTGCCTGAGTAAATTATTCTACTTGTGAAATCCTATTTTATTCAGTTCCTATTTTTCTTCCTTTTTCTTGTGCTGTTAGGATAATATGGGGAAAATACCAATTTATCAGCTTTTGATACAAATATTAATTTACCGTCGAACTGATTCTTGTAATAAGATACCGATTAATTTCCTCCAAAAGGACCAAGCTGGTTCCTGCACTGTCTGTTCTGATGTTGTGCTACTACAAAATCACCCCAGAGCAGCCACTCTGAGGAGCCTGGAGCTTACAGGTGGGAGCAAAATGCCTCTGTGATGCATAGTTTGCAGCATCAGTTATTATAAAAGACTCAGTATTACTGTACCTGCTGATTGGGTCCAATGTGTACCCAGCAAAACCAGAACAAGTATATTTTTATTAATGTTCTTTGGAAATCTATAGGGCTTTACTTGTAAACATGAACTGGACTCGCTGAGTGTGTGTTCAGCACCTGCAGTTTCGCAGGTCTGTGGTCATAATTTAACATTTGGTGTTGCCTTGAACCAGTCCATTTGTGAAGAGGCTGTAATAAGTTTGCTGGTACAGTTGTCATAGCTTTAAATTAAAATAAACACAAATGCCATATTCAAATTGATTTTTTTCCAACTTTTAAACAGTAATGATTTATTTTCATTATTCTTTGTTTCTTTGGCTTTCAGTACATGTTTGTACTCCAGCTGGGGCTGCAGCAGCCAAAATACCACAGTACTTCTTATACAGTGAAGTCTACTGCAGCAATGCCTACAAACTTGAGCAGAGATGAGAGCTCCACTGTACTGCCTTGCCTCCTTTGTGTGTGGTTTGCTCCCACCTTTGACTTCACAAAAAAAAAATATAAATGCTCTTTTAGGTTTATGGAAAAGTAAAATTCTGACAAATTTTTGAAGCTGTAGCTGTTGAGTCTGTTACAGCAGTTGGGTCTCCAGAGCTATTTTTGCTTATAGTGAGAGTTCCTGAAGTGCTCTTTGTCTGCTTCTAGTTTGAAAAGACTTTGTGACCTGCCAGGGGACTCTTTTTGAGCATGATCCATGTTCCTGCTGATGTGAAGGTTTGGCAGATGAATTCAGCCAGTTCCCTTGCCTGCAGAAAGCATTTCTTGTGTGAACAAAACATGGGAACCCAAGACTGCATATAATAAGGATGAGAAGCAGAGAAATGTGTTGTCTGTAAATGGCAGAAGGAGAAAAGTCCTTTTTGGCAAGATGTTGAAGTGTGAGGTAAGGCATGGGGCAAAGAGAAAGAGGGTAATGAAAAGACTTGCAAGCAGGTTGCAGTCAGGGTTGCTGACATCAAGGGCTGAGTGAAGTTTCCTGCCTGAGCAGAGGTCTCCTGTGACAGCCTCCCGAGGTTTCCTCAAATCCTGGCTGTGGGCTTGACCAGCTGGCCAGCATTAGGGATGCACATTTCCCCTGTGTCTTCATAGTGTTGCCAGGCTGGTGTCACCTGCTCTGTGAACTGTGAGATGCTGATACAAGCTAGATAACACTAATGCTTTGCATTAATTTGGCCTCTTGGAGAAATCAATCCATCATACTAATTGAGTGCAGTGTTTTGGTGCCAGGTGGCTGTCTTGAGTCCAGAAAGTTGGATCACATATGGTCTGCACTGACTTCTAATAAAGAAAAGAATTAGTGCTGAACTCCCTTTATTATTTTTTTCCACATGCAGAAGTTTAAGATAATATGCTGAGCTACAGCTTCTCTGATGTGCATCCTTTGCAGTGGTTTGAATTTGGGATGGAGATTCAGGAGACTCAGTCTTACAGAGTCCACATCTCAAAAGAAAGGTTACATTTGTGCCAGCTGCCAGCATTAATTACTTGCCCTGATTTCTTTGTCCACTGAACAGCTGGAACAAAGATATCTATCCAGATCTTTGTACATCAGCATCATCCTCTGTGGTGGAAGGAGCACTTGGGACAGAAAGAGGAACCTTGAGCTTGGGCATTCTTAATAGTGGTTATTAAGAATGCCAGTCTGTGGGACTGAGGCCTCCCAATGAATTGCATTGTGCCCCCACAATGGCAGTAGGAAGGGGATAATCTGAGGTTTTTTTCTGCCACTTAAACAGCTTTTTGACAGTCCCCCTTCCCCTCTCAAATTTCCTGATAATTACTTTTTGTCTCTGAAGAACTTTTTATTAGAAAAAAAAAGTATTGAAATTATTTTTTTTACTCTTTTATAGGAAAACTTCTTTTAAATTAAATAAGATATGGGAAAGTTTTGGCCAACTTGTAGCCTGGTTTTCACCCACTTTGTTGTCAGTTGTGGTGTCTGACTCCAGTGTGGCTGTGGCTTTGAACAAGAAGAGGCTGCTCCAGCATCTTGTGCAGGTGGTGACAGGAGAGGTTTTTGGATCTAGCTGTCCCTGAAACCTGTTCACAGTTTTATAGATGCTGCCTGTTGATGTATGACTTCCATACCTTCCCTTGTGCAATCAAAGTCAAGAGCCTAAATATAACAGTGTGGGACAACTGGGAACATATGGAAAAGTCCCTTGGAGGAATCCTGTTTGTTGTGAATAACAGACCCTTAAGCCAGCCATTCCTTGGTGTGTGGAAAGCAGTCAGGCAACTGCAAGCAGCTTGATGTATTTGAAAGATGAATCACCCCTTGTGTTATTTGACCATCAGCATTTTAAAACTGACAGAAGAGTGTTGATTTCTTGGTCACAGCAGCTCCTGAGTAAATAAAAGCTAGGAATGTAATTTGTCTCTGCAAAGTAAAACATTTGATTAGAGGGGAATGACAAAGAAAAGAGCTTCTAAGCACGGTGGCTGCAGCCAGAATCCACTTCAAGGGCTTTCATGCTGATATGTCTAAATTACTGGATTGAGCGTCCTTGGACTGGGATCCAGGTTGTTGTTGTTGTGCTACTGCTTTGTTTGTGACCACATAGGTCACCCTGTATATGTTTGTGCACAGTTACTAGTGCTTCTTTATTCCCAAAAGCTGTTTGGGGGTTTGCTGGGCTTCTCTAGTGCCTGTCAGAATCAATGTCAGCAAACTCAATGCCATCAATACAAACTTGGTCACCAGGAGGAGCACACCTTGTGTGTGCTGTCACAGTTCTGTGGCTGCACAAGATCTTCTCCACGATGGAAAACCCATGGGCCAAATGTTGAGCAAATACAAAGCAACAGAGTACACTTGGGTTGTATAAACTGAGTGTCTGTCTCTTCAAATTCCTGTACTGACCAGGGCTGGAATTTTGAATGCTGGTGGTTTGATGTGATGTTAACTCCTCCTTGAATTGCCTTTTGCCCCGTCTCATAGTGGGGGAAGTGAAACCTTGCTCTCTCCTATCTACTGTGTTACTTGGCAGGAAGAGAGATTTCTTATTTTGTCCAATTGCTTTCTTAATCCATCTTAACTTTTGGCACTCATTACTTGACAGTGAGTTCCCCAACTTCAAAATTAATTGGGGCAAAAAGGTAGTTTCCTCCATTTGTTTAAGCTCTTTGGAAATACAGTAGTTTTATATATACAATAAATATTAGGATTGGCCGAACTGTTCCCTGTGAGCTGCATGCAAGCAGCAGCTGACTCATCCCTGCTTGATTACTTGGTTTTTGGTCTTCCTCTTAGTTAAGTGGCCTGTAATGCATTTCTGTAATGCACAGAAACCTGGTGTTTCTGTTCTTGGGAAGGCATCACTTGGGTTGGAGGGGTGACAGGCTGTGTGATCACAGGTGGGGTGGAGGTCATCTCCAAAGCATTACTTCAGCAGATGAAAACATTTGACAATTGTCTTTGTTGGTCTCTCCTTGTGAATAACTTCTCTGATGAGGGAATAAGCATGAGAAAAGCACAGACTTGTACATCCAAGATTAAATCCAACGGATTCACTCAAAGGCTGCTTCTGCTAATTGAGGGCACTGCATTTCCAGGGCTTATGTAAAGGCGGTTCTCCAAGGAGAAAAAGACACACTTGAAAACAATCAATTCCATTATTTTGTAGCCTCTGTTGCATTGTATTTATGTTCCAGGATCCTTGACTTGGATTGCATTGCCTGCAAGTGGCTATTTTACCTCCACTTGTTCTCTTACCTTTTATCTTCTTAATAGAAGTACATGAAATGGAACCACAGAAATGAGAGTTTGGAAATATTCATTACAGCTGTCCTCTCAGGGTTGAATGCAAGATAGTTTTCAACAGTGTGTATGCTCAGGGCCCATCCAGTCCAGTAAATGACTTGTGTGCTGAGGTTCTCTGGGGAAGCTGGGGCTGCAGGATGATATATTGTGATTGACAAAGGGTATTTGTCCTGGCTTTCTCCTGGGACCTGAAGAAGGGGATTTCTCATTTTAGTAGTCAATGAAGAAGAAAATGGATGCTAACTTACAGCTGTCATTTTAAACTATTTGAAATTAGTTTAATGCTCATGGGTGCCAGATTGTCTGACCCGAAGAGTGTCCTTCTCCATCGTGCAGCTGCTGATGTTCCTCTCTGTGCTCGTTCAGTGGGCATCCCAGGGCAAACTCAACTTTGCATTTCTTCAGATTTATTCTGGCATTGACACCAAGCTTTCAGCAAAGACTCCAGTTAAGCCAGGGTGGGATTGGCACACAGGGCTGTGGCAGGAGCCCTTCATAGGCATTTTTACATAAATCCATTAATAGCTGTAGGATGATCCCTGGTGTTTATTCATGATTAGGTTCTGAAATCTGAAACTCTCCATCTTCTGTGATTTTCTGAGGCTCTAAGAGTCTTCAAGTATATATGTACTACAGTTTGAAGTACATATATACTTGAAGTACAAATAAAAGTACAGCTTGAAGTACAAATAAAAGTACATATTATATGTACTTTTAATTGTTTGTCAAGGGACACATTCTTGCTCCAGTTGCAGATTATTTGATCTTTTACAGTGAGGTTGCATCAGATACTTCACACAATGAATGGCTAAAGTTAATTGTTGAATCACAGCACTGTCTAATTGGAGAAACTTCAGCCAGCTTACTTCACAGTGCTCATGCATCATTTCAGATGTTTCCATCTCTTGTCATTGATTTAGATACATGAGTGAGTGCCAATTTATCCTCAAGAGTTTAACAAGTATCTTTGCTACCTTTTTAGAAGAATATTTCTAGCAAAGACACTGTAGGTTCTATATTGCATTTTGTTTCAAGAAAATAAAACAGACTGTGGCAAGTCTTGAATGTCATCAAATTCACAGCAGTTCTGTCTTTCCTAACTAAGAAAACTTATCCACATAGAAGATCTGTGATTTGATGTTTGCATCTTTTTCTAAAGTCTTACTTTTATCTCTGAGGAGATAAAATAAACACAAAATAAATACATCTCCTTTTCTCAGCAGTGCAAAACCATCAGCTTAGCTTTATTGAAGAATTTTTTTGTGCTTCCAATAAAATTTCATGGTCCAAGTCAGCTCTTGAAACACGAGATCAGGACTGAAGAAGCTCAGTGTGCACACTCCAGAGCAAGTTATCAGTTGCTGCCATTCCAGCTGAAAGGACTTCGTGGATCTCTGGTGTGTAAAATAATTTTGGTATTGTATCACAGACAGAGTCATCTTCAGGGAGGAATGAGAGTATATTGTTTCTGACATCTTTTTTTTTCTGACAGTTTTACTCTTTGACATTTGGCTATCCCAGCTTGTTTTCCTACTCACTGACCCAAAATATCGTAATGGTCTGGTTCAAAGGCTCCAACTAGCCTCAAATTTTGTGCTCTATTGAGCCTTCATTTCAGTTTAGTTTACTGAATTGTCAAGTATCTACCTATGAACGTTGGAGAGAGATAGAAAGGCACCTTTAGAATTCTGATGATTGTGAAACTATGATGGGGGCAGAAGGCACGATGTTATACTGCTGCCATTGCATTATTCATGAAAAAATTAAACATAACGTTTTGACCTTGAAATCTTTTTTTTAAAACTCTTTTTTTTTTCTTCTACCTTTTTTTTTTTTTTCTCCTGCAACTAGAGCTAGATATATAGACTGTAGTCAAGGAGCCATTAATGGGATTTGAAGAACTGGATAAAGCTGTCTTTCCCAGGCAAAAACTTGCAATAATTTTGGAGTTGTCAGTTTTGCTGAGTTCTAGGGTCCCCCCTGGACTTGGAGAGGTGGGCACAGCTCTGTCCAGCCCCTTGAAAGAGGAGTTTGAAGATCAGAGTAGTCAGTCCTGCAGGGCATAACTGGCTCTGCAGACAGTAGGACTGAAATATCTTTCTGTCATGGTCTTCTGGTTGTTTTAATAGACTTCCTATAAAAGTGAGTTCTAGGTTCAAGCAGAGGCCTTCAGTGGTAGAGGTACTGAAAAATGATGCCTGTCCATTGCATTTTTTCCCCTGGAATACATCAGCATGCAATGCTGTTGCATTTAAAATCCCTTCAGAAAACAATAAATGTGTTTTGAACCACATCCTATCAGGCCAGAGTCACAAGTACAAGGGTTGAGGTGTAGAGTGGGACCACCCTATTACCCTCAGGGCTGCAACTTGGCCCCTTGGAAAGAGCAAAAGTGAAACTTCTGGCTTAGAGAGATGTTGGGATTTGTGATGGAAGCGCATTACGCTGTATAAAGGATGTTAGATCAATGGAACACTTTATCATAGACCTGTACCTCGCTGCCCTTACGCACTAAATGTCTTCACTACTAAATGTATTGGTTTTTTTCCAACCAAATGCAGGGACTGTGGCCCAAAAATGTGATGCTCTGTCATGGTCAGACAGTCGAGCTCAGAGTAGCAGTCTCAGCCAGAGTTTGCTCTAGGCCAGCCGCTCTCCTGCCTAACCAGGCTAAGGAAAGCACAGGAGCACACAGCGATGGGGCACGTGTCAATCAACAAATAAGCATCTGTATTTCTGTCCTTCTGACGAAGCTCAATTTATCTCCCAAGTGTTGTGGCTCAGCACAGGGAATGGAGCTCTCTGCAGAGCCCTCGCAGGTGGGTGGTGGGTGAGCTCTGAGAGGGAGCTCCCCCTGCCCACCCATGGGCAGGGTCAGCCCGGCGATGGGAGACACGTAGGCAGCCAGCAAGGAATCCTTGCAGGGGTGGGAGGGAGCTTTCTCGCCTCTCCGCTCTGCTCTGCTGCTGGCAGGGAAATGTGCTTTCAAAGCACAGCTTACAAAAGAGGCACAAGAAAACAAGATGCAAATTAGAGGAGAAATAAACTTCAGAAGAGTTTCCTTTGTGATTATGACTCAGTTGTTCAGAGGCAGACAGGGTAGCTTTGGAAGCATCAAAGGCATGTCACCGTATCCTGTAATGAATTCCTTTCTTTCAGTTCCTTTGGACATATGGGGAGGCCACAGATTTGCACGGCGCCAGAGCTGCTTGCTCAGACACTTGCCTGTTGCTGTAACTAAGGCAAATAAAATCCAGAAACCTTGTTGCTGCTTTTTACACTCTCCCGGGTATCTGTGCCTTGTGGTCACTTCTGTCTTGGTGGTGGATCTGATGAGAGGCAGTAGGTGTTTGTGCTCACAGGTACAGTACAACCTGTACACTACACCTGCTCTGTTTTTCAGTCTCAAAATACAGACATGGGCTCTCAGTTACACCCCTGTCCCAGGAACAAGGAATTACTTGTTTTGGCCAACCAGAATTCCTTCTGATTCCTTCAGCTATCCATACAGGATAAAGGAATTGCTAAGTGTCTCCTCCCACATGGAGTTGATAGCTCTGGGGTTTTTTCCAACATAATGCAATAAGCAAGCTCAGTTGCAGGTGTCTCCCTCAGACCTCCATTGTTTGTTGTTCCTGAACAATGTTTCAGCTCTTGGAGAAAGCTGCAAGATGAAGTGCTAGAAAGTGCTTTGCCAGACTGGTCACCAGGGAGCCAGGACATTGCATAGAAGGAAAGCTGCTCATCATACATCAGCTTTGCCACTGCTTTTCCTTTCAGTGTTCTGTCATTAACATGTAGATAGACTTGTGTCTGAAGTTGCTCCCAGGCCATTCCACCCTTTAAAACGCTAAAGCTGAAAAGAAAACCCCTGAGGCAAGTTCTATCGGGCGAACTTTTCCTGAGCTACCTCCTAGAGCTCATGTAGGAGGAACAAATAGTGCAGATGCACCTCTTGTCTACCATGAGTGCAAACCTCGAGTCCTGGTTACACAGCAGCTGTATCACTGTGTGTAGTTTATCTTCATTTGTCGCTTGAAGGTGGCTGTTGAGAAAATTGGGGCTTTTTCAGGTTATTCCTACAAAGACATTTGAACCAACCTGTCAAGAACCTGTGTGGCAGTATAAATATAACCAGCCCAGGAGGTAAGAGAGAAAGAAATGCTTATTTTTGTCTTTCCTTCCTATTCTGCCAAAGGCTAAGTCAAAGCACCTATAAAAAGAGTCTTTAGAGCTATGTTTTGAAAGACGCTAATTCTGGTGGCCTTTATACCCTGTGTTTTCTGGAGTCCCACCTGTCCTCTGGTCAGGGCTGTGGAGCCCACTGAGAGAAAGCCAGATATCCTTTGAGCAGTCCAGACTGAGGCAGCTTTTCCTTTTGGAAATCTGTGGTGCCCAGCACTTTTGTCAGATGTTGCTGGTTACTGGTTTAAAAATAGATCAATCCGTTCATTGCTCTTACTTCATTATGCCCAAACCAAGGAAAAACCAAACCCATACTTTTTAGTGATTGCTGTCAGAGTCCTGTGGCAGCCTGCCAGTATCATGGCTCGTTGGTTACCGTGGACAAATGAGAAACTGGAGGAATTCCACTGACTCACGCATTTTGCTTGGGTGGTCCCTGCATTTTTATTGGCCCTGAGGCTTTGCTGCCCTCATTTTAGAAACCAGTCTAGCTCTTGATCATGCATGGATCTGAAAGATCTTAACAGCGAAGCCTGGCTTTGGAGATTGGGGAATTAGAGCACAAAAAGGCAGGTTTCCTTGTGCAGGGATGGGCAAGTGGCAGGGCTGGGAGCAGCAGCTCCATTGCCAGTTCCATGCTGTATCTGCTGGGTCACATTCCCTTCCCTTTCTCCCTGCCCAGCAGTGCAGATTTGGCTTCCCTTGCTCCTGTGGAATAACAGCTCTGATGCTATGCATTAATATCAGCTGTAGCAGGGATGCTGGCAGAGCAATAGAAGAAGGCAGGAATTGAGAGAATAATTTCTTTTAATCCTGCTCATCCCAGTCTGATTTAGCTGTGGTACTTCCACAGCAGAATCAGCCCCATGTAAAGAGTGTCATCCTATCTGTGCTTTGCATAAATACCCAGTTCTGTGTTAGTGACTCTGCTGTCAGATGAGCCAGCTTTGTACATGCTTTTAAGCACTATATGTGTGTATTTTAAATGTTAGCTGTGTATTTTGGTGGCATAACAGCTGGAGACCATTATGATGTGACAACACTGCTCTCCTGCACCTCGTAGGAAATTCAGTTTGGTCGACCTACATTCACCCCAGCCTCCACACGAACCTGCTCTGTAATCTCTCGCTTCTGTTGTTGCAAATCTGAAGCACTGAATCAGGAAACAGAGGCTCGCCAAAATTGTTAAATAAGCAGAGGCCGTGTTGTTTGGAGACTGCCACTGTGTTTCCTTGCTCACATGGTCCTGGAATGTGTCTCCTGCTAGGGGAAAGGGAGCATTTGTGAATGTAGTTCTCAGAATGAGTCATTATGGTAGATATTTTATTTTTCTTTAAATTTGTGAGTTAAGATTTCATGTTTCTGAAATGATAATTTAGGACCAGGAAAAAAATCCTGATATAACAGCTGGTACTTGCTGAGAGGTCTGATACACATGTGATGTGTGAGCGAGGTAAAGAGCATCCTTTTAGGGAAGACTATTTTTAGAAGTTACAAATCCTACCTCTTCCATGCACTGTCCTATTTTTAACCAGGAGTGCTTCTGAGCTCTCAGCCCTGCTCCCAGCTGTGATCTATCTGCAGGAGCCTTCTGTACAACACCACTTTGTTAAGAGCTTGTTGCCTGTTATGGAACACGAGCGTTGTGGTAATTGCTCTGTGTTAACACTGACAAAATGGCTACACATTAATTTCATCTTTCTTTTAATATGCCTTAGTACTGATCTTGGAGGAGGTGGTCAACCTGTGAGCAGTGAGCAAATTTGGATTAGCAGGTAGCTAGCACAGAGCAGCTTGGCAGGAGCTGTGAGATGTTTGCAGAGGAATGGAAAGGAGCAGATGCTACACAGCCCTCCTCTGCTTTTTCCCTACCTTCAAGAGCTTTCAGCCTCAGAAGCAGCTTCTGCTTCTGCTTTTTAGGCCCAGGAAGGAGCATCCCACAGACTATAAAGGCAAGTTTTTGGTAAGCAATGAAGTGTGGGGCAGGACAGCCCATGGGCATGAAGAGTTGCGGTGACAAGTGATGCAAATTCCTTCACTGTTGGCAAAGGAGGGAAGGCAGAGACTGGCAAAACCCATCCAAGCTGCAGAAAGATTTCTGACCAAAATGGGAGCTTTTTGTATGTAATGACTCCTTTTTTACACATACAATATTCATAGCACAATGATGCGCATTTTTGCAGGCAGACAGATGTTGGCTGTTGAGAATTGGGTCAGAAAAGGTTGCATCTGTAATGAACGTGTGATCAGTAATTACCCTGAATTGGGCCTGTGTGAAGAACTTGCTGATTTCCCACAGCTCCCTGTCTACTGGGTGCTATTGAATCCCACTTGTAAGCTCTTGGAAGTCTGGCTAACACTGCACGTGTGAGGTAATGAGCATCTTTGTAGTGTTGGAATCTGAAGAAATGGGATGAACACAGAGCAGGGTGTGATACAGGGGCAGGTGAACAAGGTGTGTAAGGGTTGTGTGTCAGAAGGAGGTGGAGTAGAAGGAGTTTCACTAAAAGCAAGAGAGGGAGTGATGTAAGATAATGATCCTCTAAAGGCAGCTTTTAAGTTTGCACTCCTTCAGGTGTTCAAGAACTGCCCCTCAGTCCATGATGCCCCATCAGTGTCGATGCTGTTCTGCTCTTCCTAATGTGTTTGATGCCTCTCCTTCAGCTGGACTGGATCTCTCCCTCTTGTCCTCCCTCCCCTTTCTCTTGGGTTTGCAGGGATAAATTGCATCCACACTTTTCTGGAGAAGAGATGGGGTATCCACCCCCACATGGATGAATTTCTCAAATCTGATTTCACTTTTAGGTCTTCTCCGTGAAATTGTCCTCAAGAGAAGTTCTTGGAGGATAAAACGGGTGTAAAAACTTTCAAATGGCATACTAGGAAAAGAAAAAAGAGTGTTTCTGAGGGTGATAATGCCAAAGTGTTATGCTTTTTTCTGCTCCATTCACTTCTGCTTTTCCGTTGTGGCACGGCCTGGGAATACAATATGCTGCTCTGTGATGGCAGAGGCTGTTCTTGCAGTGTTTCCATCACATTCAGAAATAGGAAGAACAAGATGTACCATGAAAAGATTATTTTTGTGAGACTTCAATCCAGCTTTGCAATTCCAAGTGCTTCAAATCTACGTCTGATCTCTGGCATGTTTGCATATATCAAACAAGCTTTGAGGCTCTGCCCATTGCTGGCTGTGCAATCTTGCACCCAGTTTCCCACCTTCTTGTTCTAAACGTATTTTGTTCCTGACTTCCACCAGGAAGTTTGGCTTGGCAGTGTCCACTTATGTTGGTATATAGGGTGGCCTCGAGACATCCTCCTCTGGAGGGCCAATGGCACTTTTTTCAGAGCTAGAATGCTGAGTGTGGAGCCTGTGGGAAGACTCAGGCATTGCCAGAGGGTGGTTTGTGTTTCAGGTGGACTCATTTGCCTCTGAGCATGTTTCTTGGTTCTTGGGAGTGTCTAGGGTTATATTGTTCTAAACAGGGGGGATGCTGGAAAGAGGTAACAGATATTTGACCAGTTCTTGGGTTAGTTGTGAATTCAAAGCAGATAAGTCCTATTCAGCAGCAGTAATTACTGAGGTGCTGTGGAGTTCTTTGTTTCCAGTCTCCAGTAATGAGGTTCCTGTATAGTGGTGTCATTCCTCAGGAGCTGTGGCTGTTGTCCTTTGCATGCAGCTCCTACATTAGTGATACATTTCAGTGACACCTCAGCAGAGATGCAGACTTGACTTGTTGGGGAAGGTGGCCTCTTCTATTTGATTGTGAATTATCTGCCTTTAATATAGTTCAGGCACACGAAGCTTTATTTTTAGATGCTGATTCTTTTTTGTAATTTGATATAATAGCTGAAATAGCTCTTCTTCAATGACCCAGTTCTCATCAGGAGTGACACTGACACCAAAAGAAATGTTCTGATCCTCCTTTGTGTTTCTGTATTCCTTTTTCTAAAAGTCTGGCCTGAACAGACACGTGAACATTGTCCAAAAGCTGCAGTGCTTCAAGGAGCTGGAGCTACTTCTCTTGGGCTGCTACTGCTGTTCCAGGCCAAGGCAAGAGCAGAGCCTTGACCCACCCTTGGCAGCCCAAGTGCATGGTCATTGTCATCATCATCCTCATCAGAGATGGCCCTTCAGCACTCCCCTCCAAGCAAAGCATTGCTCCTGTTGCCCAGTTGTATTGTGCTAATATTCTCCTTAATTAAAATGTTGTGAAACTCATGACTCAAAGATGAAGTCTAAGAAGGAGTTTGTCAGCCCTAATGTTTCCTGACTCTGTCTGGTGACCTAATCAGTAAGTAGGAACCTGGCCTCTTTGGTTATAAAACATTGCAAATAATGATGCCAGGAGCTAAGCTTTATCAGCCGCCTCTTCTTAAAAAAAGATTTGTTGTATAATGGTGTGTCAGGTGTTCTTTTGCTGTGATTTAAAGGTCTGTGTCTGCTTGTTGATTTAAATATTTTCCAAGAGCATTATAAACCTGGATATTGGGTCAAATTTCTGGCTTGGAAACCTTAATGGTTCAGTAACTCACAGGCTCTTTTTAATAAAAGCCCTCAGGAGAAGAGACGTGCCAGGGTGCAGTGAAATATATGCTCTGTTCACAAAGACGGCAGCAGCTGCATCAGATGATTAATATTTTGTACATCCTGACACTGAAATGCAGGCTTTGGCTGAAGGATCCAGGTATTGTTGTGTCACAACCATATTTTATTACATTTTAAGATACAGCCACTGAAATGGCACCGTTGCTTCCCCATGATAAATAATGGAAATAAAAGCTGATTAAATAACAGCCCTCCAAGAGGGGAGAAGCTGCTAGGAGCTGGTTTGCTTTGTCTTGGCCTTCTTTTTTTCTTGAGGTAGTTTATAGTGTATGGTGAAATGTTCCTTGGGAACTGAATTATGTAACTTTTAGCAGTGTTAATGTGTGATGAAATGAACACTCAGCCATTCAATTAACACTGTGCTATTGCTTACTCTGATAGACACAGACATAGTAAAGGCATCTGCATTGATAGGGGGTGACCATAAAAATACTGCCATTGTCAGCAGTAGGAATTGCTGGGTGGATGTGCAGAAGGGTTGACATAAGACAGAATAAAATCCTGGTGGTTCTGGTGCATTCCCTTCCTGCTAGGAGACCTGCTGCACGTTCACAGTTCTGCCAGCAGAATAAACCTTGGATGGGAACTTTCTGTGCTGCTGAGTAGCTACTTCAGCAACTACTGAGTTCTTCTGTTTGGTTTTTCCTTTTTTTTAAAAAAAGGAGAGTTAAAACCCATCATCAGTCCAGTGGTCCATCTCTAAAGGCTCCACTGCTCAGATTTCAGAGAAAACACAGGGACAGCTCAACATTTGTATTAGAGAAAGCAGGAGCTGAACAGGTATAGAGAAATCTTTGATTCAGCAGGAAGAGAACCTCAAATTGCCTGTTCTTCTCCAAATTTCTATGTATGTCAGGAAAGAATGAGATCTTTGGTAAATACACATGGGATAACTTGACCCTGATACTTGGCTCCCTAGAACACACAAGGATTTAAGGACAGTTTGAGTTAAGTAACCTTTACAGATTTTTCATTTAGCATTAAATTGTAATACAAATTTTGTCATGTCTTCAAGTTCCATTTTCCTGAGAACAAGGAACAAACTGTCCTTCTGCAGTTAAGTACAAAATCCCAGCACCACAGACATCTGAAACTCCATCACAAAGGTCTTGTATGGCACAAAGTAATGTGCTCCCAGTGGCTGGGTGGTTATGCTGGCTGAAATCACAAGTGCTTGGCAGATGGAGCAGCTCTGAAACAGCTTTAAAAAAACATACCAGCAGCACTAGGAGATGAGGTAGGCTCCCTCCAAACTCCCCATTGCATGTGTTGTGTTTGCACAGCTCTCGCCAGCAGTTTATATTAGCAGATTTATGGAGCTGGCTTAGTTTTATGGCAGGGAAACAGAGCATGGAAGCCCTGGAGGACAGCGTCAGTTCCTGCCCCTGAGTAAAGTCCTGCCCTTATCAGCAAGCCCTGAGCCAGGTGCTGGGCTGCAGAGAGCTGCTGCTTGTGACCCCTTCCAACAGGAGCTTGGTGTGCTCCTGCCCAAGCCTGCTGAGTTACCTGAGTTACTTGGGCTGCATCCCAGCAGGAGGATCCGTTCCTGCCAGGGGCTGCAGTGCTTCTCTTACAGCCTCACCTGCCTGTGGTCCTTGAAGCATTATAGGAAAATCCGTGGTTTTGTTCAGTCTTTTATTTTTCTCCTTTTACTTTCTTTTGAAAGTGTTGTAAAACAAGAAGAAGGGAGAGGTTTGCAAGACAGAGGTGAGTTAGCTTAAAGTCCACGGTGCTGCCTTTCATCCCCTCTGATCTCTTGTGAGGGGTGGTTATCTGTTGGTTATCTGGTTATCTGTTGATTGTTGGGCTGGCCCCAAATCAGCAGTTTACACCTATTAGTGGTTTATGTTGCTATCCATCACCTCAGTTCCACAGGTTAGGTATTTTAACCCATGCAGTGTGTGGATGTTCAGCACAGTGCTTTTCTCACCAGTGCACCACCAAGTTCCCACCACATAAACCAAAGAATCCATGCTGGGAAACCAGTCCCCAGCAGTTCAGACACCTTCCCCATGTGCACTGATCATCTCTCTGTTTGAAGACTGGGCTTAAAAAACACCACTCAGGTACCTCAGGCTTTGCAGGAGGTTGGCTGTCTACCTGATGTCCTGTTAAATGTTGGCCCTGCAGTGTTGGAGGTGGATCAAGCAGCCTCACAGCTGATTGTGTCCCTTTGCACTGCATTAGTTTTAGTGCCTACAGCTTTCCAGCTTTCAGAGCTTATCCCGAGGTTTTCCATGAAGAGTGTTTACCTCAGGGTGAGATTTTAGGAAGAAATTCAATTTTCAGTGCAAACAGCTGTGGCTCAGTGTTTTTGGTTGAACACATGTTATTTTACCATGTTCAAATAGAAATATAATTCTTATAGTCATCATGTGCTCCCAGGCCTTGCAGTCTGGGGAGAGAGAGTTTTGTCACCATTATTGAATCATTTAAGTATGCTGAACTTTACTGTCTGAAAGACTTTATTTTGTGATGAAATTCTGAAAGATTTTATATTTTATATGCTTGGTGGGGATATGGGTAATGCATCTTGTCCAGAAGCTTCATCTGTGATGGGCATGCATGTGCCATGGCTGGGGGAGCTAATGCAGAAGTTTCTTGTTCTTAGTCCTTCCATTCATTTCTCAATGGCTTAGGGACCAGGAGCTGAGTCAAAACCCCATTCATCTCCTTCTACAATTCCTTTACTTTCTGGTTTGCATTTTGACCTAAAAAGAACTTTTCTTTCAGGTCTTCTTCATGGTAGGATCAACTCTTTTGAGTGCTGATTTTTGAGCCCAAACTTGTCTTGCTTAACACCAGGTTTTCCTGACATAACCCAGTTCTGACTAAGCTACACAAGGCTTTTTTGTTGCTAAAAACAGAGAAAGGTGAATTTATTTGGGTTTTTCCTGGTAAAATAATGAACTGTAAGCTGACGTGTTTGTCTGGACATTGTCTCTGCCATACTGTATTTTTTTTTCCAGTACCACCCTGGCATCATGCCCATGTAATTAAGTTGAAATGAGTAAGCAACACGTGCTTTGACTGTGCCATGTGGCTCCCTATTGTATGTTTTACAATGGAGCTCCTCAGAACATGTGGGTTAATTAACATCTTTTAGGGAGCTGAATAATAGATAATGGTGCACAGGGCTTTTAACGTGTTGGGCTCTAATCAGTTTATTAGAAGACAGATGAAGACAACACAGCAGGGCTGTATTATTCCTGTCTCTAGCCTTGGAAATTAAATTGCATGGCATTTATTTGAAATTAACCAAATGTGATCTGTTTAAAAATTTACTAGGACCCGTTTTGTTCAGGTCTATACTTTACTTGTTTGTTTGTTTTCCCTGTTTCTGGAGGGGAAAGACAACCATGTTCAGCCCTTCCAGCACAGTGTAGCACTCACCAGTATTGCTTTTGAAAAGTCCCCCTTAGCTTAATTAACAACATGGTCTGTACCCAGGCAGCATTAATTAATCACTTGCAAATGGCAATTTTGAAGATGGCAGTGGCGACTACTGTTAGCAGCCTGCAATCAGCTTTTGCTGCCCACACAACAGGGATGGCCCAGAGGAGCTGGGAGTAAGCAGCAGGCTTTTTGCTCTTTTTCTTTTTGTAATGTCAGAGGTGAAACTCCTGCTTTGTTCTGTACTCACAGATCTCTGTGAAGTCTCCACAGGGCAGAATCCAGTGGTGGAAAGGACAGGCTCTGACGGTTTGACACTCTTGCATGCTGATGAGTGAATCTCGGTTTCTTTTTTCTCTGCTACCTTGCAGCATCCTCTGCACAAACCAGAGAGCTGTCACACTGCCTGCTCTTCCACATCTGTAGAACATTTCACAACCAGATGGAGATACCTGAGCACTGATCCACGTCACCTGTCATTTCAGGACAGAGGCTGCTCTGCCATGTGACAGGTAGCTGAACTGCCTTTAAACTTTCCTGATGCAAGCCAGGACTCAGAAGCTGAGAATCAGGTTTTACTTTCATCACTTAGGTTGCTTTGGAGATCAGTTCTCTGACCCTTGGCAGGCTGCAAGTGCAGGGATACAAGTGCTGGCAGGCTGGAAGCCAGCTGGAGTGACTGTGCTCTAGTCAAAACTTTGTCACAGCCCGGTCTGTGGTGGCAATCCTGAACTTGTGCCTTTGTCACCCCATCACTGAGATGACTTGCAGAACCTGTGAAGTACGTGGTGGTACCCAGTGTGTCCTCATTTACAGTGGCAGCACTGAAACATGAATCATCTTTATACTCCTGAGGACAAGAAGGAAAAGTGCTTTCCCTGCAGTTCTTTGAAGAGCTTTGCTAGCTGACAGTCCTTTTAGGCCTTTTATTATTGGTACAGAGCCTCTTTGGATGCCCCTCTCTCCCTCACCCTGCTGATGCCTTAGATGGTGAACTCAAAGCTTCTGCTCAAAGCCCTGGTGCTTGCTGGTTTTATCAGCAGCAGCCTCCATTCTTGAAGGGCTTTAATGAGTTGAGTGGAAGTGAGATGCTTTGGTCCTGGTAGTGGGATGAAACAGGAGCTTTCATCCAGGAGAGAGGGAGAGAGAAAAGCATGGCTGAAGGGTAAGGGTGTGTGATGAGGGCAGATGGACCCTCAGCTTGGCTGCTGCTCTCAGGTCCTTGTAGAATTAGAGGGAAGATAAAGCACAGCACCTTTCCCACAGGAAGATAAACATGATGTAGGATGGTATCCACCGCAAACTGTGTGAGATGTTTGGTGATGGAGTGCTGGGAAGACCCCAAAAATCTTGGCTTGTACTGTCTCCTCTGCTGTTGGACAGCAGTGGAAAGCGATGTAGGTATTTTGCTCTCTGTTTGTTCTTTCTTCAGAGGGGAGAAAGGCAATATTTTGACCTTTTTTTTCCCCAGAATAATCTGAGATAAAGGGCTGTGGAATGTCCAGTCCCTGAAATTAGTGTTGTTACTTAACCAAAGCCATAGAGATGTGACCTTTCTAGCCTCTACTGTGTCAGCTGCAGTTTATTTCTCTAGCTGGTATTTAAGAGATGCTGACCCTTGATCCCAGCAGGCAGAGTTGCTCCTCTGATCCATCCCTAAACCAAAATGAGCCAGGTGACTGAGCATGTGAACAGGTCTTTGCTAATCTGGCTCCTCTTGACTGGAAGGAGGTAGGATGCCTTTGCACTGATGGCTTGGCCAGCTGCCCCGACTGCTAGCAAAAGACATAATGAGAAGTAAAAAAGAGGTCATGGCTGTACTTGAGAGGGAATATCTGTCAGTGGCTTAAGTCTTAGAACAACATTTGTTGCTGCTGTTGGGCAGACCTGGTGGTGTAGGAATGGAGAACCTCCCACCAAACTGTTCTTAAATAGTCCGGGGAGTTTGGATGCGACTCATTCTCCGTAAATACGGCTCCAGGTAGCTGCAAGCAGAATGTGATGGAACTGTCTGCTCTCTTCTTTATTCATGCCAGCTCTAATTTTTCTTACAATGACAGGTAAAGGGAGAGGAATTTGCATTGCCTCTGCCCACAAAGATTACACAGAGCCAAAAGGCAGCGCAGAGTCACTTTTCAGAAATGACAGTGCCCTGTTCACATATATTAACTTCTTTTGCCTTCTGCCTCTGGATTATTCACGAGCCAGACAGTATGCTGCCTAAATACCAATAGTGAGTAATGAGGATTAAGTGTTACCTCTAATTCCATCATTATGAATATTTCAGAACTTCCTGTTCAGGCTTAACTGCTATTTTGGTGCAAAAAAGGCAAGTCTTGGGAACTGAGCTGCTGCTGGCCGTGACATCACAGTGCTGTGATTTGGGTCTGGCGTGACACATATTCCAGAGAGCTAAGCTCCATCAAGCCTCTTATGTAGATGTGTCTGAGAACCTCTGTGGAGAGAGAAGCACTTGTTAGTGAAAGGGTGGATTTCTAGTGTGTAACAAATGTGATTTTTCTGACTACTCCTGTTGCTTCTTTTTTTCCCCCCTGGTTTGCTTTCTGAGCAATAAAATTCAGACCCTAAGCCAGCATATGAGTTAGGGAGAAGTTTGGAAACCTTTAGCTTGGTTCCAGTTCAGGAATAGTCACTTGTAAAATCTGGGACCAGACAGAGAGTGGTGCAGGTACTTCCCTGGCAAGGGAAACAATTGAGATGTGGTCTCCTGGAGGCAGGTGGGGGACGAATAGCTGGGCTAATAATGGTAAAGTGGCCTCTTCATTCTTTGGCAGGTTATAAGAATGTAGTCTTCATTGGCAGTTTTTTCTGGAAGTGCTGAGTGAGCAGCACCTGGGAGATTTGGAAGTGAGTTGCTCAGTCTGGAGAGTTTTTCAGGTCTCATAATCACCCATGACAAAAGCTGTGAGAACAGTGAAACAAAAGCAAGCTCCTCCATGCAAAGGAATGGACTTTCTGTGCCCATCTCAGGGGCAGGTGAGGAAATCTGTAGGTGTTGTATCTGAGATGTGCAGCATGGCTCTCATCAAGCTCCTTTCCCCCTTTCAAACACATTAAAACCTCTCTTCAACTCCAGCACTTCTGTACAAGCCCAGAGTTACTTCAAATGCCAGTATTAAAGGGCTATAAAGGTTTGTGGAACGGCTTGTCTCCTCTGTGTACCAAGAGGTGACCTGGTTTTCTCCACATTATCTTTTCTTGCTGTGACAGGACTACAATTGCTTTCCTCTGTGAGCTTTGGAGGAGTAGCAGTGGCACAAAGTGGTGGTTTGGGGGACAGGGCTCTTTTCACTGCCTGCCATGGTCAGATGGGGAGGTTGCAGCACGTTTCTTATCCAGCAGTGTGCAGAAAGCAGGATCAGTGCTAGAGAGCATTCAAAAGGCAGGATTAAACGCACTGTTTGCAGCAGTGCCTGTGTAGTGTTGTCACTTCAGGATGGATGAAGGGTCCTTTATAAACAGCATCATAGATCTCTGTGTCCCCGAAGGGTTTTCGAGTTTCAGACTGTGTCAGTCAGCACCTCTTTGTGTATTACAGCTGCTACTGAAAGGAATGTTGGTTTTCACTTGCAGCATTTTTTCCTTACCTTCTTTTTCTCCCCTTGTTCACCAGTTCAGTATTAACAATGAGCATAAATGTAAAATTGTACATCTGGATACCTGAAAATAATCCCCTTGCAAAAGCCAGGAAGAGCAGTCCTACACTGACTGTGGCGATAAAGTAAATGTGACCCAACAGCTTTGCCATAGTAATGCAGAGCAGTGATACACTTACTGAAGTCATGAACTAGATGGATTCTAACCTATTTAGACTGTGAAAATTGCATATTTCCTAAGTGCCCTTGTGGCACACACCACACTTCAGTTACCATTCTTAATGGTTACTGTCCCCTATTAGTATTGCGTGCTTAATGGTCATTTAGTGTCAAAGAAAACTTTTATCTTTCCTAAGTGGAGAGGTGTAATAATTTGCCTGCAGGCTTCAGTTAGTCACTGGAGATGAAAACACTCCATGACTTCAGTGCCCAGGTAATTTCCTTTAAAGAAATGCCCTGCTACAGTCTTGTGCATAGTTTTGCCAAGATGCAGTGATTAGAACTTTCTGCTACAACCTCCATATTTAAGGATGTTCATAAAGGTCACATCCAGATCAGAAACCCCCTTGTGATCCTTGCACCTTACTGCTGGGAAAACAAGGCACATCAGGTTTGCAGAGGGAACCTTGCAGGTGATTGCTGGGTTGTGTCTGCTGGACACTTCTCACTGTCGCAGGCTTTTTGTAAGGTAAATTCGTTCAAATTGAAGTGTTTTGCATCAGATTTATCCAAATATTCAAAATTATGTATTTGGGTGGAGACAAAAGATCTCTTTATATAATGTAGTACTGAGATGAAAGAAGCTCTAGGTAGTTACTTTTCCCCTCTATCAACACATAATGTTTCAATAATTTCAGTGAAGTGTCTTGGGAATGTTTCTTTTGGCAAAATAAATCACATGGGCTGATGATTTGTCTCGACATTGGACTAAAGGAATTATTTTCACAGGGATGGAAAAATATTTTATTTTTACTGTGCTACTTTGCCAAACCTTCCACAGAACAATCTAAGCCTCTAAATCTGTGAGGGGTGGTCTGCTTTCCTTCTCTTGGCAACTCCTCAGGCACTGAGGAACCTCCAAGGTGTCTGTAGATGTTTGTCTCCGTATTAAATCATGGATTTGATCAGGTAAAGGAAAAAAGGTGAAGAGAAGAATTAACTTTAAACGCATTTAGAGTTGAGAAAAGGAGCAAAACCTGAATAATGTGAAAAATTAAGTCCCCTTCTCTTTCCCACGTTTCAGGTTACACTGGCAGGAGCAGAGCAGGGAACTTTCTGGCAGACATATGGCTGCTTTGCAAAGCAGAAATCTTCACAATAAATGCAGAGTGCCTTCTGTGTGTCTGCTCTGGATCCTTATAGTGCTGGCTTTATTACTAAAAACCTCTGGGAGATGATAAAAGAATAGAGTGAAAGTGAAGGTGGAATGTTCCTCTGAGATGGTCATTCCATTGGTGAGGCTTTATTACAAAATCAAGTTAATAGTTTTCCTGTATCCCCTGCAGGATGCAGATTTGGTGGCATACAGCAGAGTTTCACATAAATTTTTATCAAGATCCTGTGGGTAGCTTTATTGAGATCTACTCAGAGGGAAGCTCCAAACCAGCCCTGGCAGGCTGCAGCTGCAGCCTGAGAGGCTGGGAGGGATGTCATGGAAAAGCCTGGCTGGAGAAATCCTGATGGCTTTGAAGGAGTGAGAGAGTTGTCAAAGACACCCTGGACAATACATACTCATGACCAAGTCTACAAAGAATTGTAGCATTTCAGTGGGCCTAAATCAGGATTAATGGGGATTTTTCTTGAATTTAAATGCTATGCAGGACGTCAGCAATGTTGTCGGTCACGTTTCCTTTAAAATTTGGTACCTGTGAAGAGTAGAAATGCCTGTTGAATGTAATTGTGATTACTCACTTTGGGACTGCTGCTTTGAGAAGGTTCCAGGCACCTGTGTCCTTTGTGCCTGTGATGTGTGCCAAGCCCTTGACTTACTTCTGTGCTCAATGAGTGAAAATAAAGATGTGATTATTAAAAGGAGAAGGACATAAACTTCAATGGGTGACAGCACAAACTGTGAGAAGGGATCCATCACAGCAGATTTTAAAGTATCTAATGTGGAATCTGGGCATTTCTGGATACCAGCATAGGAGAAAAGAGGTGGAATATTAGAATCCTCATTCCCTGAAGCCCTGGGAATATCCTTGGTCATATGCCTTAGCCTCTTGGTGCCTCAATCCTCTGTTCTCTGTGGTTTAATGAAAAAAATACCTGAAGTGTGTGATATGCAGTGACAAGAGCCTCTTACTTCCCCTCAGTGAGAGACATTGTGACTTGTCCTCATGCAAGGCTTGATCCCCATGTGCCACTGAACCATAATTTATTTATTTGGAAGCAAGGCAATGGTAAAAATCAGATGGTAGAAATTAAAAGGTGGAGGAAATTAGAGGTTTTCTTCGGACTGAAAGACCAGTTTTCCTGCCAGGGTGAACTCGCTACATCCTACCAACTCACAGATGAACTTCTGTGCTTTGAGATCTCTCTGTGATACCCTGAAATAAGCATCTATAAATACAACATTGTCTATAAATACAATAATGTCTATAAATACAACATTTGTGGCCAGGCTGTTGCTACTTAGGAGCTAGCACAGACCTATTCCAGGACAACATATGCCTGCCAGTCATAAGAATTTTGTGTGTTTAAGACCCCTGCTCTCAGTCAAATATGAATAAGCCCATGAAGCTGATGTTTGTTGGGTGGAGGCAGTCAGAAGGTGCCCAACACCTGCAGAAACCCAATGCTTCAAGCCTCCCATTCCCAGAGTCAGCTAAAATACAAGAAGAAAATGGTACTGATACTTGTTGGGTGAAAAAGACCCTAGATTCTTACAAGGAGTTTTGTTTCTATTTTAGCTATCATCAGCATTGGGTTGCTCATATCATATCACAGCTGCTCAGTCCCAGCTGATGTGGGAACAGTGGGGACAAAGCAAGTCCCCACTTAAAAACCAGTCCCCACTCATGTACCATTCTACAAAATCTCTATGGTTTCTCTACAGCCTTCCAAATTTCTGTCTTTGTTGCTTGTGGTATTTCCCTGTTCTCCTTTCAAGCCTCCCTCTCCCCGAAGCCAGCCTGGTAACATAACCAGAAAGGGTGATTCTTGCAGTGGGTTTCCACAGCACATTAATAACTAATCAAGGCTGGAATCGTAGCAGGTGGTTAAAAAGGGCCTGTTGGTCATCGTTTCGAGCTCTGGCAGGAAGCCTGCCCTGGAAAATGTAATTACTGTCCAAAAGAATGCGACAAACTGCCAAAAATAATGAAAGTAGATCATCGTCCAAAGCCACACCAGCTGAAACATGTGGCAGTTTGTGGGGGCCGGCCAAGCGCGTCCCGCGGGGCTTGGCAGCGGCGGCTCCGCGCAGAACGGCTCTGCCTCCCTCTGCAGGGAAACGGGGCGGGCTTTGAAACTTCCCACACAGAGCATTTTGGGAACAAAGTGCCTGAGAGATCGGTGGGTTTTGTTAACTCTTTTGTTTTTTTTTTTTTTTTTTTTTTTTTATTTGGCTCAGTATCACGCACTCTGAGCATTCATCACGGAGAAGTGACTGGTTTTTCGACCCCAAATTAAATAATATGTTCTGTTTTGAATGTCTGGGGAGAATTTTCAATATCCTGTCCTTTTTTTTTTTTTTTTTTTTTTTTCCCTCCCAAAAATTAAAGTAAGGATAAGCAGCCACAGCCTCATAAAGCCTCCTGGCTTCATCCCCTGCATTTTTCCAGTGGCACACTGGTCCATCAAAGCCTTTTTGACCAATTCCATGTACCAGGACTTTGCAGTAGAGATAAACCCTGTGAAATGATGATAAAAGGGGCAGCTCTATTTGCTGGTTTGGAAATTGCTGTTTCCAGCTTTCTGTCACAGACTCTCAAGGATTCCTCGCTGCAGCAGTTTTTTTAGCTGGATTATTTTAAAAGTATGAGTATCTTAACTTGGATTGCTTCACAGGATTGGGCTTGGAAATGGCAGCACTGGCAGTTCAGCTGGCAGGATGTGCAGCATGTGGGTGCTAACAAGTTCTATAAACCTCTGAGTCCAGCTCAGATCCAGCCAGAATAGCATGGTTGTCTGAAACTAGTTTCATTTTCTGAGTAGTTCATTTGCCTATGCAGTCCTAAGGAGTTAACGTCTTCCAGGAGGTGATTGCTGGGAGAGGGGTAATAAACAGTCAGAGAAATGACTCAACATGAATTCATTAATAGAACCTCACTGGAGATGAGCAGGAGTGACAGCACCAAAATGACTCTTAGAAATACTATTCAGAGATACCTGCAGTTGCTTGGTTGGTTAAAACTCCATTTTTGTCTAATCAGGATGAAAGGATGCTTGCAAAGAGAAGCCACTTGAAGTCAGAAATTTGGGAATTAAGAGGCTTGTATTAATTTAGTTGTTTTTTTAACCGGGCCAACAAATAAAAGAAAGAAGGCAGAACAAATCCACACCTTCACCCTTTGGAAAACATAAAGCCCATCAAAAAGTAGCAAACTCAGAGGCGGACATCTCTGAACACAGTGGAAATCATGTATCTGTCATTAAAGCCATTACTCCCAGAAGAGTGACCTTGCAGAGTCAGACTAGCTCCTGAAAGGTCATTGAGGAGGAATAATACGAAGAATTTTGAATAACCTGTTTCAGTGATAAGAGGCCATCATGGACCTTCCTATGTTCATCCTACTCGGCCAACTAGGGTTGCTTCCCTAAGGCAAGGGCAGCCTCCCACTAAACACCCTTAACCAGGCCGTTCTGACGTGATTGATTTTAGATGGGATATTCAGCAGCTTTTAATTCACTTCTCAACTTAAAACACAATTCCAGGTCTACTGTGGGAGAATTGCTGTCTTCTCCCAGAGCCTCCATCCAACCCCTTTCCCGGAGGGCTGGAAGAGGACTTCGTTTCATCTTTCAGCTGTGGCTGTGGATGTTTAATTGAGGGAGACAAGCCCATAATGATAGCAGCACCTGTTCTCTCCTCTGGGCAGAAAGAAACTCTTCAGGGACAGGGTCCTCCTTGGCACAAAAGAAAATATTCATGTGAAAACAGCACTTAAGAGGCTGGCAGCTCCCCACAGCTTCTGACTTGGTAAGAAACTTCAGGAAAACAGCCATGTGGCCTGCAGTTTTGGCAGGAGGAGGGAAGGCTGTGCACCAGGGATGAAATGCTGAATAACACCCTCTCAGGAGCATATTCCTCTGCATCCAGTCTGCAGGGTTTGTGCTGATAGTGCAAGCAACTGCTAAACAATTACATTGGAAGTAATCTTAGATTGGGGGATTATCCTGCGTCCAGCCAATCTCCCCATCCCCCAGAACAGACTGGCATCTGGCATCCCTCAGACTACCCCACATGGGGTAATTAGGGGCGATATTTGGAGGGGGTTGTCAGACTGGATCACCCCATTGCCTGCCTGGAAGGTTTTGTGGGAGCATAGTGCTGTCTCACCCATAAATAATATATATTTAGACTTCCAAAATTTTTCTTGCTGAGAAGTTTACATAGAGCTTGTTGAGAAGTAGCTTTGCCATGAAACAAAGCACAGCTAGAGCCCCAGCCCCACATTTCCCACAGTGATCCCCACAGATGCTTTGGAGACAGCTTGGCACACTCCTGCCACTGTCCAAAGGAAGCAGGTGGAGCTGCAACCTGTGCATGGCCAAGGGCTGAGCAGCTCTGCAGTGGAGTACTTCAGAGGGAGGAGATGGGTGGCAAGGAGATGTGAGATACCTGTGTCAAGCCAAGTCTGCCAAGTCCCAGGCCAGCACCCTAAATGTCTTTAAGAATAAATATTTATCTGCTCTAAGAAGCAAAGGGTGGATTTGATCCAAAGCCTGTTAAGATCAGTGTAAGAGTTCCCCTAAACCTGAGTGAGATTTGGGTCAGGGCACAGAATGACTATTGTCAAGAGCAAATGCTTTTTTCTGATGGCGTTTGCAATATGAGGAAGCAGAACAACACACGTTTTGTTTTCAATTTCCTTTCCTTCCTGACAGCTCAGCCATTACCAGAGTAGATTTAATCTTGTGCAGAGGAAAGCACGGCGCTTTCTTAAATGGTGGATACAGATAACTGTTATCAGCACTGGCTTCCCAGCAGCCTGCCTGACGTCATTGGTGATTCCCAGGCCTCTCCTTGCCTCGGAAACTCAGGATGGGCTTGCCCAGTGCCAGCTGCCTATGAGTCATCCTCCACCGTGCAGGGTCGTCTGTACCTGCACAGCAGCCAAGCAGAGGAGATTCGAACAGACATCTCAAAATGTGTGAAAACTGCTCTTGCTAAAAGTGGAAGTTGTGCTGATGGCTTTTGGGAGGGCAGGAGCTGCCCTGGCAATTCTTAGGGAACTGTTGCTTTTTGGACGCTCTTTTCTTCCTGCTTTCCTTCACAGATGAACAAACCATATCGTGCGTCTTTAACTGTTCTGAGTTTTTCCTCCAAGACCTTTTGAGAAAACATGAAACAAAAGGAGAAAAATAAATTAGAATTGCTTGTGTTCCCAGGGAGCTGTCAGCTGAGCTGGAAGCAGTGGAGCAGGGGTGATGCGGGGCAGTGGGAGGGTTTCCTTGGCACAGAAATGCCTGAACAGCAGGAATATGAACTTTTCACCCATTGTTCAGAGCGTCACATTCTGTAGCAGGTGCTGTGTTTGGGATGGAGGATTACTCATGTATCTGTGTGTAACAGCTTGATCAGCTGGGAGGGGAGCAGGATTTGGGGAGCTGTGGGCTGCTGGGATATCCAGGACCATACCTGACATGACTGGATGAGTCTGTATCATCCAACCCTGGAAAATCCTTTCTCTGGATGATGCTAAGAGGAAAGGTCTTGAAATCCTAGGTGCTGTCAGCTCAAGAAAGAAATGGCAAATGCTTTTAGAGGCATGAAAAAGACTGGAAATGCAGCAGTGGCCCTCTGCTGTAGTCAGGTGAGAAGTGGGAAGGAGCAGAGGGGAATTCTGCAGGGAAGAGTTTTTCAAATGGTGAGACAGACATGTCAGAGGTCCAGTAGGGAGAAAAGAGCTGAACTTTTCTTCCTGACTAATCATTGCTTAGAAAAGCAGCAAGCTGCCTGTATTGACATAAAACCTCAGTTAGAAATTGAACGTGTTCTCATTTAAGGTATGTGGGATGGGAAGGGATACCCCCAAGACTGAGGTTAGAGAGAGAGAAAGGCAGTCCTGGCAGCTCTGTCCTCAAAAGAACATGTTGTGTCTGTTCTGAACGCAGTATACAGATGAAAAGAAAAAAATAAAAAGGGAAGGTGGTGTTGCAGCAACTTCCAAATGCCAAAATTCACATTTTACAGGCTGTGAGAATAGCTCATTGTACTGTCAGTTGCATGAGCTGTTGGGGGCTTTTTTCCCAGTGTATTTTAGAGTATAAGGAAGTGCTCGACTTGTGCAGAATTCAAGTAATGGAGGTTAACATGTACAAGAGCCTCAAAAGAATCTCATGTCTGTTGAGCAAACACAGGCTGTGCTCGTAGGTGGAGTGGACAGCTCGTCCGAGCAGGGAAGAGAGGACTGGGAAGAATTTTGTGCAGATCTTTAATGTATCCCTACACTCTTCTGTAGGATCAAAACCACCCAGTATTGAAGGGGACATCAGCCAGCAAACTCAGAGCAGAGTTGCAGTCCTGTAGAGAGGAAAGCACCCTAAAAGTATATTTCCATACAAACCTACAGTTGGCACAATTCCTGGGAAATAACACAAGGAAATCTGCCCATCTGTAGCTGCAGAGGCATCGTGGGTTTGGTGGAACAGGTGTTTGTGTTTAAGGGTTGGGGGGAGATGAACACAGCTCGAAGGCGTGCGGCTTCAGCCCTTCAAAAAAACCATACTTGGCATTGGACAATGTGGCTTTTTTTCTTCCAAAGTCTCTTTGGTGGCTGCCTCCCAAAGTAATTAGCACAAGGGAAAAATTGCTTACAAGGTGGAAATTGCTGGTTCAAGCCCACGGCTATGGCTGGTGTGTTTGCACCTTATGTTGGAGGTGTGGAATCCGTGGCTCGTGGGCTCGTGCGTCAGGGTGGAAATAGCCTGCCCTGGATTTGCATGCTATAGTTAGGAACGTGCTTGTACCCACTTCTTAAATGGAGCTGCCTCCTTCTGATGTGATAACAAGCAAGTTTCAGGGACAGGAATGTGAGCCAGCAGGGTAGGTGGAACAAGTGGCTTGTCCTTATTTTTCAGAGATCACTCAGCATTGGCTTTTTGTGACGCACCTGAGTGGACAGGGCATGGGTTCATACTTTCTTTGTTTCTTTGTTTCCTTTTTGCAGAAAGTGGCAGAAAAATTGACTATTGAGCTTTTTTCAGACTTCTCCTAACTCAGCCTGGATCTCTAATCTCTTGCAATCCATGTCCAACTACCTGTAAAACCATTGCAGAAGGAGACAAATCTTCTGTGAGAATTAAGCAATATGACTATCTTAAGAGATGCTGGTTTATAGAAATAACCAGCATGAAGGTCAGCATTTTGGAAGAGGTTGGAGACAGCAATAGGTGCAGAGAGATAGATTAAATCAATGTGTGTGTGTTTTCATAGGCTCTCATCTTGCTTGCATGCACTGATGTGATTTTGCATGCTGTTTGTGCGTAGAGTGTGTGTAAATATTAAGAGACAGGGCATCAGAGTGATTGCAGCTGAAGTAGGAAAACACTGCTACAACAATGCCACTGCGTTCGTAATCCTCTGTGAGTGTTCACTGCTTTGGTTAAATATGCAGAGACTGATGGAGATTGCCAGTGGATTAGCTCTCGTGTGGCTGGTGCCAGGGATTGATTAGCATAAGCAAATTTCTTCTCCAGCTTCCCATCAGTAAGGAGAGAAATGCAGCAAGAGGTGCCTCCGCTGCCTGGGAGGGGACTGAGATGGTAGGGAGGAAAACTGGAGTGGGAACAGTTTGTTCCCAGTGTTAACTGGTGTGACCAAATAAATCCCAAGACTTCTGTAGTCAGCACATCCCCATAGTTTACCTTGCAGAGCTCACAAATGGGCTGCTTTAATTTTTGTTTTGCTTGCAAACACAGTTTAGAGGGTTGTGGAGCTTTTCTCATGATGTGATTTGTTTTTCTGCCATCTTTTTGGTGATCCTGTTTCAGCAGCTGGATAAAGGAGGAACCTAAAAGCCTATATGCATGGATCTTTCTGTTGGGTTTTTGGTTGATATGAGGTTATATTTTACGGTTTTTTTTCGGGGGGGGGGGGTGGTGTTTGTTTTGTTTGGCTTGGGTTTTCCTTATTTCTGTGCTCATCAGAATGAGGGCACAAACCAGCACATGAATGTGTTTTGAGCTGCTGCAAGTGTACCTAGTCATTATGGAAAATCTGGGGCTGGATGCTGAGCTTGTGCTCCTAATGCAAAAGCCCAATCCCCTTCTGTGCCACTCCACAAACATTCTGTGTGTGCATCAGGATCCCCTGGGACTGTCAGTTGTTGATATAACATTGATCCTTCCACATGTAGCCTTGATAGTGCTGAGGACAGGGATTTGCTGATAAAACAAACCTAAGGCTTGGTAATAATTGAAAATGCAGGGTGGTTCACCAGGCAAAATGCCTGCTTATAGAAAACAGATTTCATCTCTAAGTCAGCAGACATTTCTTTAGAGAAATCCTGAATTCTGATGGAAATCAATATTTGAAGGGACCCTGATAGTCTGGGGAGAAGCCTCCATGTAAGATACTTTCAAGTCCAAGCAGCCCCTTTAGGGATAAATATCTGAATGTTAAATATCGGCTAGAACAAAAACTGTACTGGAGTAGTGAAATAGTCTTTTCCAGCAGGCAGTGAAAAGGCCACTGCCATGGGCTCTCTCCAGCCTTGGAAGAATCATATTAGAAGTTTGTTATATCTGTAGCATGGGTGCATGTTTTTATTGCTTCTTGTAAGTAAGTACATGAAATTCCCCAACCAGCTTTAGCTACAGGTACTAAGTCTTATTAAACACGGGGGTAAATAAGTCATTCTGCAGCATTTGCATACAGTGGTGAGTAGCTTGCTTTAAAAACCCAAATATTCATGAAGCAAGAGTGGCTTTTACAGGCTACTGAAACTGATTTGGTATATTGATAGAAAGGCTTGATCAGAGAAGAGGGGAGGATGGGAGATGTCCAAGGCTGCCAGATTTCAAACTGTAATAATTTCTTTCACTGGCTGAAGGAATTAAACCCCTGTATGGCTTTCCCATCACAAGTGGTTACATGGAAATGGGAGAAGTCAGATTCAATCCAATGTTTTTGCTTTGCAGGCTTTCTGGAGCTGCTCTGTTGGCCCAAAAGCAGCTGAAAGTCTGTCAGTGAGAAACAGGATGTCTTGGGACAGTGCTGTTGGATCTTTCTCCAAGTGTTGTGTTGCACACACAGATGCAGGCAGTGAGTTGTAACAGTGGAATCAATGGGAAGAGCTCAGAACTAAAACTCACTTTGTTCTAACACATTTGGTGTTCCTGATAACTAAAGCACTGCATAGTATTTGTGCATCCTGCAATACGTCACAAGGAGGGACTAGCTTTTGTTAAAAGGTAGAAAGGTAACGAGATGCAGTGACTGGTCCATGGGAAGGGAATGGCTGAGCAGGGATTTCAGCCTCTCACTGCCTTGGGACTGCCAGGACATCTGTGCCTGTCGCTGGCATCTCTTGAGCAACCCTAAATAGGTGTGTGAGGGGTCTGCTGGTGTTGAGCTCCTGAAGGCAAGACTAATAAATAATGTGTGTGCTACTGTACAGATGGGATGAACCCCCAACCTCTTCACTCCTCCCCCCTCATGCCAATACAGGGCTGGAGCTGCTTTGATCCCCATCAGAACAAAGACTAAACATTAAAGTGAATTGTCCCAAAGTTGTTCCTCATTAATCGACAGCTGCAGGCACTTGGAAACATCTGTCCAGCCTGTTTCAACATTCCCTTCACTTCAGTGGGTGTCCTGAGGAGGCAGAACAAATCAAAACACACCGCCAGGCCAGCACCAGCTCTTCACCTTTCCTACAGCCAGTGTGAGTGAGCAGCAGCCATAAGGGAGCAGGAGGTGGTGGTGGGCAGCTGGTTGTGTAGACAGGGAGCTGAGTGGCAGGGAAAATGATGTCTTTCCATGGTAAATGAGCAAAGCTGGGAATGAGAGACCAAGGGCTGAGCAGGAATGCAGGCATCCCTCCACTCCTGTGGACACGAGCAGCTCATGGGCATGCTGTCTGCCAGAGAGCATGGGCAGTGCTGAGTGACTCCAGCAGGTTTTGCTGTACAGAGAAGCTATCTGGGTAGGAAACAGCCTCCCTCTACCCTTACTATGTGTTTTTGAGGTTACATCAACTGATAGAAGTCAGAGAAAACCCACTGAAGCGGGGAGCTTTGCCCACCGGGTGTGAGAGTGGAACCTTTATCCCTTCATCCCCTTGAGAGCCACTCCCCGGTGTGCAGGAGGACGCAGCATCCCCAGTCTGTACCAGGATGCCTTTGGTTCCCACAGGCTGTTCTAGGCTGGTGTCTCTTTAAAGGCAGGTCACAGAGCCCCTGAATTAGGATATTCCAGTAATCCCTTTACACTGGCCTGCCCAGCCCTCCACACAGTGGGAAATGTGGGACAAGCAGGGTTTTGAGATTATCTCGTGCTTTGCAAAGCCAGTTCCCTTTGTGCTTTTAGAAAGAGCTTGCTCCTGCACAGGCAGGGGGCTGAGGGTGACGTTCCTGGCCAGATGCTGTCCCATGACCACGGCAGCACTCCCAGGACCATGGCAGGTGGTCTGTGCTGTGCCCTCCCCCACACACCCCAAAACCTGTGGTTTGTGATGGTCACTGCACCACCCAGTTGCTGACAGAGATCACATTTAGCTCCTTGATCCCTTCCTCCTCAGGGATGTAGTTACTTGATGCAAGGACAATGTTTTGCAGCAATTTCCCACGCCTTCCAAACGGGTCAGCTTTTTGCCCGCCAAAGCTGTCCCTTGGGATGGTGCAAGGGGGAGGAGCTATTTCTCTGACCATGTGCTTTGCTGAAGATGTGCTGCTTCTTAGGAGCACGGTGAATAATCTTCCACACTTTAATTTCATGGAAATGCCAAGGCAGGAGCAGCCTGGCTCCAGGGGACCCAGCAGATACCAGTGACAACCCCATAGCTAAATAAAGCAGTATCCTCTGCTACACCAGGGGTTTGCCCATGGCTGGGAAGTGCTGTGTGAGTCACTGCTGATGGTTCCTGCTCTGATAGCCAGCCCTGTTGTGGGAGATGCTGCTTTTCCTCCTCCTGTCTCACCTACCCAGCTCACCTTCGCATGGCGTATGTTGGCAGCTCTCCAAAGTAAATTTCCTCGTGTCTTCAGCCCCTGGTGAGGCTGAGGCTTTGAAGCGAAATTACTTGGTTGGTGTTCTTTAGCTGCCCACGTGTTCTTTTCCTCTGCCCGTGACTGTGCTCTTATTCCTCAGTGAACTGTACCTGAGGTGCTGCTGGCTGCACCTTGGTGAGGCTGGCAAGCCTTGCAGTGTCTCCCTCGATGCCTTATTTCCAGCCAGGAGGGCTTCTCCTGGGAGTTACTGTCCACAGTTAATTCATCACAGGGATTGAGTTGATGCCTCACCTGTTTTACCCTGTGAACAGCACAGGTTTGCTCATGTTTCAGGAACCTGTTGCTACTGGAAAGCAATTTGAAACACCAAGGGACAGCTCTTTATTACTGAAATACCGACAGCTTTTATCCCTCTTTGCAATTCGGTTTCTGTGTACTTTGTTTGACTCAGAGCATCTCTGTGCCACCATCCCTCCACAGATGGGGTACCTGCTGCTGCTTCTTCCCTTTGCTCTAATGGAAACCTGCATTATCAGTCTTGGGCCTTACTAGTGATAAAGTCTCATCACAAAATGTCAGAACTAATACTGGCCTCTGTTTCAATCCTTTCCTCAGCTCTGGGAAAATGTTATTTGACAGGACAAAGTAGGATTTGGCAAATTGTTCCATTTGAAAAGATGAGGAGGAAAACATTTCTGATTTCTCAGTGCAGCCTGCTTTGCTGCCTTTTTTTTTTTTCCCTGCCTTTTTGGGAATAGAACAGGTAAACTGAAAATTATTAGCTGTTTTCAAACTAAGATGTCATTTTGCTATAAAAGGACACAAACTGGAAGGAAATGTTTGAGAGTTAACAAACAAAGTGTTTGAATTGTCCTAAGACAGAGTTGTTTTTTTTTTAAATTCTCTTCTCTGAAGTACTTCTAAGAACTGCTGTAATTTAGTAAGAATTAAGAAAAATAACTCAGATATTAAAAATAAAAATACCATCAAATATCAGTACCTTTACTGATCACTGGTTTTATTGGCATCAGTGGGAGTTTCCCAAGAGCCTGGTGGAGCCAGGATAGGACCTTTGATCTCTTTGCTCCTGGTATCAGTGTCCTCTGGCTCCATCAAATCAGACTGATCTAAAAGTTAGAGGGAAACATGGGAAAAGACCAAGCAAGTGGTATTAAAGCTAACGACAAATTTTGTACATTTTAATTCTTAGCAGCAGCCCCAGCACTGGGAAAAGGCCTTTTGCAAGACCTCCTTTTATACTAAACAGCAGCTTTGTTGTTGCATGACGAGGTGGGTGATGTGAAAAGGGTTCTCCTAGTAGCAGGATTTCTCAAAAGAGGAAGGATGTCTTAAGCTAATTCAAACTTGCCTAATTTCCCCTTCTGTCCTCAATTCCGCATAGATGTTCAACCACAGGCTCTATCCCAATTGCTTAATTAGCCTGGCTTTTGTGCCCAGCAGCATGCTCCATTGATCCTTGAGCGTGGTCCTGCTCTGTACAGACCCTGGACTATCCATTGTGACAGTCCATGCCTTGAGTTTTCCACAATCTGCTTGATTTGTGAATTACAGTGTAAAATACTATTATTGCAACCCTTGGATTTTGTGGGAGTCTCAAAAAAAGATAAAAAGGGCATGGGGTGAACCAGTTGTTTTCTTCTTGATTTTAGAACAAACTACAGAAAAGGTGAAAACAAAATTAACATGGGTTTTTAAAGCTAGCCTAGAGGCGAATAATAATTTAATAGCTTTTGTAAGATGTTAGATAGGTGTTTCAGTGGATGCTCTATCCCACATTGCCCTCTAGTGAGGACATGGCAGAGCAAATCGTGCCTTCCTGCAGCCACCAGGATATGAAATGAGGTACTTTAATAACTGAGGACAGGGCTTGTTTCTGGCATAGTGGTTTCGAGATGCAATAGTGTGAGGAGGGGCAGTGTTCATCTGTCACCTGTGACTGCACTGGCTACAGCTTTCTCATTGTTTGCCTTTTTCTGAAATAATTCTCTCTGCAAGCATCTCGCTGCTGCTGCTGGATCACCAGCCACAGGTCCCTGCTTTTGGAAAAGAGGAACATATTTCCTGTTTGTTTTTGGTGAAGGATGATCTTTTTCCATGTTCCTTGCTTTGGGCTTTGCTCCATGAAACAAACACCAGTTCTGTGGTTTTGCTGTACACACATGGTCAGACAACTCTGTGGTTTGGAGATCATCACAGGACAAACTTCATCCCTCCTCAGACCAACACTGATGCATCCAAAGGTGTTGCCTAGAAGGTAGAACTGGCTGGCCCTTGTCCTTCTGCCTGAGTAGCTCCATTTGTCATTGCTCCAGCTGATATGGGGCCCAGCGTGTCCTTATGTGCTTGACCATATTTACATAGAAATTTGTAATTAATGTTCAGTTTTCAAAGGTATTTGAATGCTGTCTCATTCATCACAGAAGTAGCCGTGGCAATCTCTGCTACATGCTGTCTCCTTCAGCTCTGTGCCTGAAAACAGTTATAGAACAGTTTGTGCTAAAACCTGTGATTTTTGGCATGCAGACAGGGAAGGGGCTCAGCCTGAGTGTGTATATGGCAGATGTGTGGGTGCTGACAGTGCCCTGTGTCAGTGCCACCCTGTGACATTCACATTCTCTGGACAGAGAGACATAACTCTGTCTCTCAGGAGAAGCACAGAGAGAAGAAGAGAAACCAGTCTTTATCTCTGCTCCTCTGTTTTCCCCATGTGGAATGTGGTATGGAGATTGTTTACCTGAAGTCATTGCTGGGTTGGATTCTGGTGAAGGTTGTTTGGGTTCAGTGACCAATGGGATCCAGCTGTGGCTCGGACTCTCAGCAGAGTCACGAGTTTGAGTTAGTTAGAGAGGTAAGAAGTAAGTATGTAGAAAAGGATAGTATCTCTTTAAATAGTATATTAATGTAATATAGTATAGTTTTAATAAAGCTATCCTTCAGCCTCCTGATCTGGAGCCAGACATCATCATTTCTTCCCTGAGTCGGGGTCTGACACATTTTTTACTATACCACCCTCCATGGGGCTGTAGGATCCCGGGAACAGCATCGTGTTCCGGGAGCAAGGATGAGCAGCACTGTCACCCAGCCTGCTCC
Source organism: Vidua macroura (assembly GCF_024509145.1). NCBI lineage: Eukaryota > Metazoa > Chordata > Aves > Passeriformes > Viduidae > Vidua > Vidua macroura. The sequence continues at coordinate 16,172,026 of NC_071582.1, forward strand.
ACATGGCACTTGGGGGCTGAATGTCAAACACTGATGCCATCTAGTGACCACAAAAAATGTGACATGGATATTTTAGAAAATCCTGTTGGAAACTGTGTAACCGCAAGTGGGGCTGGCCTTGGGACTGGAAGGGAGGGGAGATGGGGCTGAGACGTGCTGGGAAAAGAAATCCCTTTTTTTCTGCTCTCCCAGCCTGTCTCTTCCCTCACTTCACATCCCTTGAAATGCTTCTGCAGGTGTCCAGGGATCTCCCCTGTGAGGCTTTATAGATCCCCAAAGGAGCAAGGCACAGGCTTCCTAAGCAGCTCTGTTGCTCAAGGAGCACAAATTCCCCAATGTACTGCTGGATCATGGAGCACAAACCGAGCACCCAGGACAAGGTGACTGCAGGAGGGGAGATGGCTGTCCTCCTGTGACATGGGACAGCACGGGCAGAGACCCTGGGGATTAATGTAAGCTGGCAGCACAGGCTGAGGCACGGTGGCATTGCTGCAGCTTTGAGCTTGGCAGAGACCGGACAGGGGCTGGCAGCTCCTGCTGCTGCCCTGACAGCAGTGACCCCTCACTGCAGCTCATACAACCTGGCACTTCTTTTCCTCCCACCACCTTTCTTTGTCCCTCGTGCTGCTCTAGCTGAGAGCCTTGAAGGCTTTAACACGCTGGGTTTCTGTGTGAGCAGCTGGCTGGGGGCACCTCTGCTTTGTCCCTGGTTATTAATCCAGCCAGATCCCAGTGCCAGCCACCTGGAGGAATTAGTCTGCACCCTGCATTTTAAAAATGAAGGTGAAGTTGCTTCTGACCGTACGAGTTTATTCTGCTTGGCTAAGCTGTTGTTGGCAGGTGTGGTTTGCCTTGCCTGGGGATGGGGGTCTGGGAATTTTTTTTTGCAGCTCTGATACTTTCTCCAGCTCCTGAGAAATGCACAGAGAGGGAGCTTGGGAATGAAAAAGTTTCCAGATAAGGAACTTGAGGGCTGAAATAGCTGTGATGAAGTGCATTATAAATGCACTGAGATGCCAGGCAACACCCCCAGAGAGATTAGGAGAGTGAGAAAAGCACCCAGATGCAAATAAGGTCCTTCATGGGCCATTTCTGAAGTGCAGTGACACCAAGACTGGTGCTGGCACGTGTCTGCTGAGGTACCCCCCTCACCAGGCACATGGGTTCATCAGCAAGGTCCATTCCTTCCTCCAGAGGGAACAAGCAGGCTCTTGCTCTGCTGCACACTGCTCAGTCTGTCCCTGCCCCTTTCAGAAAACCATTTACAAGGGTCCTTGAGGGACCTTTTGTTGTTTTTCCCAAATGTTGTTGTTATCCCAAATGTGAAAGTACCGAATATGTCTTATTGTCTAATTTACAAATGTTTTGTGTTACCTTTGCTGCTTCTTTTTCTGATTATCCTTGTGTCCCCCTGCCTTTCTGCCTTGGATAATTGAGAGCTGGCACTGTGCCTGTAGCATTCCTGTTTCAGGGCCAAAATGGGAGTGAAAATAAATGCTTCTAAATACTGTATTGAAACAAATAAGTAATTTACTCATAATGGCTCTTCTCCTGGCATTACACTGGCAATTTCATGCAGGTTTTGCAGAAAGAACAAGCAGTTGTGAGAGGCTGGAAGATCCACAGAGCATGAATATTTGCCATGTGTGTCTGATGGGGAGAAGGGCTTCACAGATGTGGAAGAGTCCTCCCACTTCTAAAGGGACTTTATCCAGCAGTCAGTGACTACACTCATTTCATCGATGTGTTGTCCCTAATGTTTGAAAATTCTGTCTACCGGGATTTTAGCTGGAGGTGGCGAAGACAGAGTTGCCTGTGAGGAGAAGGCAGGGCTGCTTTGCCTTGTGCTGTTGAGTAAGACATCTTTTAGAGCAGCCAGCCGACCAAAACACAGCATATGTCCACACTGTCTCCTCAGCTCAATAGAAATCCTTCAGCATTATCACACCTCCATCTGTTCATTTTCCTGAAGAGATATGAAAAAAACAAAACACATTTAGGGTGCTCTTTTGCTTGGAGCATTCAACACAGAGACTGTCCCTATCTATTTGGCACCACTGAGGTAATACCATCTTCCAGGAGACAAGCAGAACAACTTGCAATGAATAACCAGAGCCTGGTACTAATCTTCTCTTTTCTCTCTCCTTGTAGGGATCCTGTTTACGATGCTGGTATTTGGGCCAGCCTGTGGATTTATCTTGGGCTCCTTCTGTACCAAAATCTATGTGGATGCTGTCTTCATTGACACAAGTAAGGAGACCTGGGTTTGGTTTCAAATCAAATACACTAAATTTTTATCATCAGGACAAAAATGTTGATGTTCACAAGCAGGAAACTCATTCTGTCTTCAGTGCCTCTTGCATGTATGAGTGTCACATTTAGAAGGGTTTTAAGACTGGGATTCAAAAGGTTTCAGCTCTGTTCTGTTAAGAAACAGATTTTTAATGGTTAAGATTTATTCCCTTCTGTATTTTCTACTATGAGATGAGTTTCATCCCAGCTCTTAAAGGACACCTTGAAATAGCACTGTGGCATTGTCATGCCGGGGGAGCTGTGTCCAGAGCACGGGGTGAAATCTGGAGAGCTGCCACCCCAGGGTGTGGGGGAACCAGCCAGGTTCTGACGGAGGCACACCAGTAAGGTCCATGCCCAGCACCTTCTGCCCATGACCCTGCTTGGATGGGCAGCATCAGTCCCACAGCGTTATTGCTTTTCTCCAAAGCATTAAATAATTATTGCTCACCTTGACTTCACTCGGGTTAAAGCAGATTGTTTGCAAATTGTCCTTTTGTTCGTTTAGACCAAATTCTGCTTTTTTTGGTGCTTGCACTGTGTGTTCTTCGCCATGAGAGGGCAACATGTGACAGGCTGTTCTCTGCTGCTCCCCGGCCCTGCACACAGCAAACCTGATGCTTCATTCCTTTCCCTCGATTGTTCAGATGCTTTTTCCACAGATCTCAGCTCCGTCAGACCCCACAGACCCTTGTGCAGGGGTTTTGTCCCTTAGAGGGTGTATTACAGCCCTATGATGTTGCAAATGCGTTGTCACAGAACACATTTGGATGGAGTTGAACCTTGCAGGACTCAGAACAGAATTGTGCAAAGCTGCAAGTGTGTTACTGCCTTTTTTTTTGATCTCACATGCACATGGCAGCTGAAGAAATGTAAATAACATCAAATGAGAAAGAAGTATCTTTTGGGATGGCTGAGGCATTTGGCTGCAGTTTGGTCAAACACCACATGGCCCCTTTTCATTCCTTGGCTTTACCAAAGCCTCATTTGGCAGAGGAGCTGTTTGAAACCTGTTAGATATTTTACCATTTAGTATAATTTACACTAAAATATGAATGTACAGAAGAAAATATTTTATCTCCCAGTAGGTGAAGCTGTGGAACTCCTCACCATAAGGTGCTAAAAATCTCCAAATGGATTTTAAAGCAATTGGACAAGTGTGTATATATATGAAAAAATGAACATGACACCAATCTAGCTTAGAAAGCCTCCAAGCCACAAGAATAAGATATACTGGCTTTATTCTTGTAGGTTTTCTGGGCAGCTGCAGTTGGTTGCCATCAGAGGCAAGATGCTGACCTAGCTGAGAAGTTAATTTGGTATCTTCTGGCCATTTTTAACATAAGACATTGCTCAGTATTTACAGCTCAAAAAGCCCCAGACAAATACTGAGCCACAGGCAAGAACTGTGGAAGGTTACTGCTGAGAAACCTGGAAGGGCTGTGGCTCAGCCCCTTTCAGGGATGGTGCAGTGCTCCCAGCTCCAGGTCCAGCTGGCTTTGGCCACGGTCAGTCACTGTCATGCAAAAGCTGAGGCACACGTGGACTTGGTTTTCGTATGGGAAAGAGTTTCCACTTTGCAGCTGGCTCTGCCTTGGAGCTCGAGGTGGCATAAGGAGAGCAAGCTCCAGGGGGTTGAGCCTTGTCCTGCTCCCTGTTTTGGGCAGGTGTGGGACGCCAGGGCATGCTGCTGCACTGCCCGCCACCCAGCAGCTATTTTAGGAAGGTAATATGAAGAAAACTCTGATTTGCCTGACTCTTCACACTGTTGTGTTCCCAAGAACCTGAAAAAAATGCACTTCAGGCAGGAGGAAGTAACAGCAGAAGAATCCAATCCCTCCACAGCACTATTTTTCAAACTTTATCTGTGTTTGAGAGCTACGTGTTATTTTCCCTAAGGAGAAAAGAGTTTCCTTCTGTCTCAGCTTGAGAGACAACTTGATTGCCTCACTTGAGACAGATTTTTCAGAGTGGCAGTAACCAGACAGTCACCATGAACAGAGGAGCTTGTTATTCCAGCCATGTGGACGTGGGTCTCCCCCAGGAATCAGCTCCAGCACTGAGCACCCTTGTGGCTGTGGCAGCAAGGCAGCTGTTAGGAAAAGTTTTTCCTCTCCTGCTGTTTATATGTATTTCCTCAAACTGACTCCAGATCTTTCTTAGGCCTTACCTGTGCTGAGTGATGGCCTACAGGATACTCTAGCCTTTTATTTTACTTTTCTTCCTTTTCTGATTATTTCTGTGCTTTCCTGAGCCCATTTGATGCTGTGGGTGGGTTTCTTTTCCAGGATTTAGGACTGTTGCACCCTCCAGTCACAGGTTCCCCTAAAGCCCAAATAGCAATCTCTCTTTTGCTGAAAAGGGCTGTGAAATCAAAGCAGAGGGAGCATTGAGCTCCTGGGAAAACAGGGTAGTAAGCAGGGTTGGAGGTGCAGTGTCCTTGTCTGTGCCAATAGGTGTCAGGTGAGTGTGACACACTTGGACAGGGATGCCCAAAACCTCAGTGCCAGCACAGGGGGCACTGATGTACAGTAGCTTCCTAGAGCTGGCATAGCCAAAAACACTAGGGAGGAGCTCTGACTAGAGGGTGTTGCAGAAGCTGGGTGTACCATTTGGATAGAAGAGGGGATGGGAGCTGGTCCTAAGGATCTCTTGGATACGGAGGACACTGTGCACTGATGGCTCACATGCTACAGCTGTGGGGTTCACTGTGGGCTCCCACTGTGGGAATCCTTAAAATCAGAGGGTTTTGGGCAAGTTGCAAAAGGCAGGCCTCAGAGACAGCAGAACTGGGATTAGAGCTAAACAGTAGCCATAAGGTTTGTCAGCAGAACAATTATAAAATAAGTAGAAGAGTAAGGGCAAATAGAACAATGGTCTGTGTATTAATGTTTGTCTAGAATAACTCCCTAAGCTACAGAAAAGTATATCTAGTGAGATATTAGGAAGTTCTAAGCTTAATAATGGAGCTCCATGCATTGTATCTTAAGGCTTACAAGCAGGTATTGTATTCAAAATAAGCGAGCATTGTTTTAACCAAAGGTACGTCTGTGGATATTCTCAGTTCAGTCGGAGAGAAAAAGAGACATTTCTACCAGGCTGGGCCTGGGAGAGAGTTGGAAAAGAATGTAAATAATTCACTATCTCTCTTGTTGTTCACATTGTTTATAGATATGTTCTGCCACCATGTGTCATTCAGAGCGCACCAATGGTGTGAGATATTTTTACTTTAAGACCAATGAAATTAGTCTGCACGATGTTCTCTATAAATAGAGCGGTGCATTTGAAATAAATCAGTTTTCTTCTCGCCTTCTGAATTGGAGTTCTTCTGTTCCTGTCCTACCTCAACAGCGACAGTACATGTGCTTATAGTGGTTGGATAGAACTACTTGTCAGTATGCTTTTGCTTAGTGCAATTGGTCAAAAAGCTTTTAAAGTAAGTTGTAACATTAAGTTCTTGGTCTGCTGCCGGGGATGTGGGCTGCTGGCATCTTCCCATTGTCATAGCCATGTAATGAGACTGATGCTGGAAAATAAACAGCTCGAGACGTGTTCCTCAGCAGTCCCGTCCCGTTCGTGATTTGCACATAGTCCCCCGGCCGGCGATGTCGCACCTTGTGTCTTGTGCCCCTCCTTTGCCAGCAAAGGCCCCAACAACCGCCTTGCAACCCACGGGATCCTTCACACCGCTGTCTTCCCCTCCCCGTGGCCAAGCCGCTGACTCTGACTCGTGTTTGCTCCCCCCACAGGTAAGCTGGACATAACCCCGGACGACCCTCGGTGGATCGGAGCGTGGTGGGGAGGCTTCCTGCTCTGTGGTGCCTTACTCTTCTTCTCGTCCCTGCCGATGTTCGGCTTCCCGCAGTCGCTGCCGCCGCGGCCGGAGCGCGCCGGGGAGAGCGAGCAGGCCATGCTCCCCGACAGGGACTACGAGCGGCCCAAGCCCAGCAACGGGGTCCTGCGGCACCCGCTGGATGGGGACAGCAGCACCACCTGCTTCCAGCAGCTGCGAGGTGAGGCGTGAGCCGTGCTGTCCGTGAGGCTCAGCAGCAGGGCCCGCCAAAAGCCTCCCCAGAAATCACTAGCCTCGAGTTTCAGTCCTTAGCTGCTATTTAATTATCTCCGGCGTTGCCCGCGTCTGAAAGAGAGATTTCATTCCACTCGAAAGCTTTGGGTTGTTTTTATTTAAGCTGCATGATAGTCCTGTAGAGTTGCTAAAAAATATGAAGGGGAGCACAGCTGGCACAGCAATTTGTGAACTTCTCTCCAGTGTACTGTCCTGCTCCCCTCTGCCTTCCGAAACGGAGAGTGCAAGGGCACTTAAAAGAAATTGGGAGCTCCCAGCACCTGAGCTTCAGCTTAGTGCAATCCCAGATACAAAGCAGCGAGTGCTGGGCATCACCACAGCTCTTAAACTGAAATGGGAAGAGGGAGATACCAGCCCAGAATAGCAGCAAAATGGCAGGGTAGAGCATGATTTGTAGCAAATTAGAGAGAAAGCCTCACATCATGTCCTGCAGTGATGGAAATGGAGGTGACTCTAATTAAAGTCAGCTGAGGATCCAGCATTTCATGGGAGAGTGTGGGCAGATATCCTTTCTTTAGGCTGTACTGGGAAATCCTTCATCTGAGAGGGTGTTTCTGTAGCACTGGTGGCTGCTTCCCACTCCCTGTTGCTGTGGCAGGGCAGGTTTCATTACTGCCTGATGCATTTAGATAAATGAGGACAAAATCACTTACTCCCTGTGCAGTCACCTTAATTGGGAATTGGATGAAGTGCGAGTGGGATGGAAAAACAGACTTCAGGGGAAAACTGTTGTCTAAATATATAAAAATGCCTTGAATACTACATGTGGTTGTTCATTAAGGGAAGGTCAAAGATGTGAAATTTTGACTTGATGAGGAAATGCAGAAGGAAGGTAAAGGGATAAATTGTTTGAAACTCAGTCAGTAAAATTCATTTCTTCATCCTTTCATCCTTGTTGCAAGGATTTTCTCTTGAATAGGCTTTTCCCACTATATGTCCTTATGGATAGTTCTGTGGCTTTTGTTGTGTACACATCAGAGTGTCTGCTTCTGGCCACTGAGCTTTTGGAATGAGCACTGGAAATGGTTGCAGATTTTTATATAGTAAAATGAAGGAATATGATGTATCCCTGCTGCATGGAGGGCAGCAGTTCAGCCTGAGGATGGTGCTGAGCATCTTGCACACAGGGAGGCCATGGGGGGTTCACTGAGCATCTGTTGCTCATTGAAGTAGAGAAATTAAACTGCCACATCCATATGCTTCAAGTATTGATTACATCAGGAGGCACCACAGGCCTCCACGTTAGCCCTCTCACTGGGTAACCCCATTTCGGATCAGTCAGTATTCCAGGAGCCTCTTTGGAGATGGACTTTGAAATAAAATTTACATCACATCAAATAAGACAAGGAATGACCTTTTTAGTTATTCCTTTGAGGCTGTCACAGGCGACACGGTGTTGGTATCTGACATCTCCTTTCAAATCCCTTGCCACTGTTGTCATAGTCAGAATGTGGTCAAGAGTCACGTTGCTGCAGTGAGGCAAACACACCTCATCATTCCTGAAGAGCGGTGTTTCAGGTGATGGTTTAACCTTTCTGTGGGTGTACATTACTTTGGTAGCAGCTGAAATATCTGTATGCATTTCTTTGTGGCAGTTCTTAGTCTCGCTAATTTGTTGATTCTCCTTTGGAGAAAGTTAAGACTGTTTAGGCTTTTTCATAGGGTAAAAAAGGCTCTTAATTATATACAGAGGTTAAAAATATGTATGTGCATGCATAGTCATGTCTTCTGTCCTAATATGACCTTGGATTTTGCATGAATTTGTGACTCTGAACAGAATTCATGGAATCATAGAATGGCATGAGTTGGAAGGAACCTTAAAAATCATCTAGTTCCAACCCCCCTGCATGGGCAGGGACACCTTTCGCTAGGCCAGCTTGTTCAGAGCTCCATCCATTCTGGCTCTGAACACTTCCAGGGATGGGACAAGCACAGCTTCTCTGGGCAGCAGCAGAGGATTTGCCTCTACAGGGGGCTGGGGCCGGAGATGCTCCTTGGGGTTTGTATGGCCATGACTCTGACTCATTTTTAGCAAGCGTTGGTTCTGCAGCTGGTCCTGGACAGGGCTGTCCCTGCTGTAAGTCCATGTCTGCACGGAGGTGTGGATTGTCCATCTCTTGTGCAGGTGTGGGGAGGAAGAGCTGTTTCTCTGGACTGATTATGCAAACACCCTCTGTATCAACAGCACATCCTGAGAGGATGAACTGCATCTCCTTTTTGGCTACTGAAGGAGCTTTATTGTTTTTTCTTACTTTTGTTTCCAAGCCTTGCAGTGACTGCCACAGGAGAAAGGACATGGTAGGAGAGGGAACAGGGCAGTGTCAGCTGGGGACATGCTCTGAGCTGGGTCATGGCTGTTAGCTAGAGACATGGCACGGCTGGCAAGTGGGAGGATGCTCCAGACACCACAAGATCTGCTGAAAGTCAGTGAGATGGAGGGCTGGCAGAGATTCCTTGGCTTTCTCTAGCCTAAGCATGCAGAAAAAAAGCCAGGACTAATATATAAGGGACATGCTCAAAGTATTGATCTTTTACATCTCTGTCAAAGTCTAAGCAGGAGGGAGGGCCCAGCTTTTGGGAAGCCCTGGCATCTCTTCCTGTGGGGTATTTTCATGCCAGGAAGAAGCAGTCTTAAGAAGAGCTCTAAACTTGAAATGAAAGTGGTGCCTTTGAACAGCACGAGGTGAAGAGGCAATCAAAGGCAGTGGAGGCAGCAGGGGGCTCAGCACAGGGGCACAGCAGCTCAGGCAGGAAAGCTTTGGGACAGTCCTGGGAGCTGCTTCCCATGGCTAAACTGGCATGTGAATGCTGCACCACTTTGCCTGATCAGTATTTCATTTTAGCAAAGCAAATCCATTTGGGAGCACAGAGAAGTGAAGGATTAACAGCAGTGGAAGTCTGAATAAATGCTGCCATTGCTCTTTGCTCCTGCCTGGCAGGGTTGTTCCAGCCCTGTGCTCTCCGTGTGGTCTGTGAGAGCACTTCAGGCATGGGTTGGGCAGTCCCTGATCTTCTGGGGGGCACAGCTTTGCTTTCCTACCTCTGCTCTGCCTTGGAGACCTCTCTGCTCCTCAGGGCCAGAGAAGATGCTCGGCTCTGTCAGGGCACCTGTGCCCTCTGCTTGAGTCTGTCCAGCATCTGCCCTCTCACTCGCTGCCTCTGACACACCACCTGCTCTGGGACGTGCTTGGAAATAGTTTGTTAAAACCCTTCTCGTTTTTTCACACAGAAATGTCACATTTATTGAACTGAGCGGCCAGTTCTGATGAAATTTGATTTCGGAATGCTTCCTCGGCATGATCTTTAACACCTCTGAAACATTCTGCCCTAAGTGCATTCTGTTTAGCAATGATTTAAACCAGAAATTCGTTACGTTCTGCCGCTCTGTCTAGCAAGAGAGATTAAAACTCTAAAAGGATTGAAATTGATATGGAATCCTCTAGGTTTGGAAAGGGAAGCTCATTCATGAGAAATTAAAAGAAAACTCGCTGTGGAATTAAATGAATTTCAGAACTGCAAATTCCCTAGATTTGGAAATGTTTTGGTTTCTTTCCAGCTTCATTTTCAGGAGTGTAGGAGAGCTGGGATGTACAGCTGACAGCTGCCTTGTCTTCAGTTCCATCCTGCTCTGTGTACCATTCTGCTGAATACCTAGGGAGGGAGCTGCTCTGAATCTGGGATTTCTCTCCCAAAAAGTGCTTGCTGGAAGCATAGCCAGAAGCTCCCAGCTGTGCAGGGAGGACCTGGACCATAGGGAGCCTGTAATCCTCAGTGGGAGTTCATAGGATTGGGCAGGATTAAAGGCTAACAAGAGTAGTTTTTAACTCCTGACTTCTCATGACTGATAGTGACAAGCTTTTGGAGAGGGCTCCATCTATACCTTCATTCACAGCTGCAGCGGTGAGGCTTTGGCCCAGGTTTAGACTTTAATGCCTCTTTGGATTTGGCTCTTGTCCCCCTGCAAACACTTCAAAGGCTTGCTGAGAAGTCCAAGTCTTAGGTGAGAAGGTGGTGATCATAAAAGGCATCAGGTCCCATCAATCTTTGAGTTTCCTTTGGCTTGTGTTTCATGAGGGTGCAGGTACTGTTGTCGGGTTTTTCATGGCTGTTTCCAAGCCAGCATCTTGTTGTCAGCACCTTTAAAAAATTCAGAAAGGCCTTCAGCTTGCACACGTCAGGACCAAAGCTGAGCAGCAGCTGAAGGCAGGCAGAGCCTGTCTCCAGAAAATGCTTTTCCATGACTTCTGTGTCACAGGTGAGAGAGGTTTCTGTCCTCCTCTCAATTCAAGTAAAGGTGGTTCCTGCAGGGAAGATGATGGACTAGAAGGAACTGCTTTCCATGCTTGAGTATGTAACTGCTGCTTCAAGCTTGCATCTTGTCAGGAAGACTTCTTTGATTTATGTGTCATGCTTTTCCCTCATATCCATTATGATAATTTTGCCAAGGCCACATGGAACTTTATCATACTAACCTCACCTGAGATATCTTCAGCACCTCTTGCCTTACTCCATATTCTCTTCTACAGGAGCTACCTGTTTCCAGAATGTGTTCTATTGTTGCTGCCTGTGCTGATTTCTTCATCCCTTTTTCCTCAAGCCAGGTGAAGATTTTGCCTTTTGTTTTCTCTTCAGAACTGAGGCTTGCTGCTGACGTGGGTAGTAGAAAGTTGTATTTTGGCTCAATACTACATTTTGCCTTTCCCTCACCACTCTGTCCTAGGTGGACTGGGCTGTAAACCTCCCTCTAATTTATTACTTTGCTTTCTGTGTTCTTCATCTTTACTGCAAATTGAAAACATGTCTCTGTAGGGTGCTCCAACCAGAAACAGGGGCCTTGGTGATTGTAATGTTCCAAACAATTCATTTCAAGCACCAACGTGATGATTATAGTTTGTCGTTTCTGGAGAGTAGTTAAACCTCGTGTAATGAGGTTGCCAATTATCCCCGCTACTCCCCGATGTGCAGTGACAAATCAAAGCTACTTGGTGTACATAAGTGTGTGCATTTGTCAAGCCCCTGGCCTGTCATCCACAGAGGCCCCACGGAGGGAGACAGGGAGGGGGTTTGGATGCCTTGGCACCGGTGTTGCTTGAGGGTGAAAAGGTGGGAAGTCAGTGGTTTGGTTGGGGGTTTTGGAGAGCTTTGGGACATCCACCCCATCCCTCCCAGCCTGTGGATGATCCTGTGACCAGCACTGCACATGGATGGTCTGAAGAGTTGGGATTAAAGCACTTTTCACTACTTTTCAGCAGTGAAAAGAGGTGTTGTGTTCTCCTCAGTGCATCTTGCCATGGCAGTGGGAATCACTTTTCTGCCACGATTTCTGGAGCGTATCGGGTGCATCAGGATGAGGATGGCAAATGAGCTCATCGTTCTGGGAGTGGGAGGCCAAGTCTGTCTGTGTGCCATGTCTGCTGCAGCTTGTGGGTTCTCCAGGTAGATTTTTGAGACTGTTTGGACTCCAAAAGACTTTTCCCACTTGGCAAATGGACTTCATTTGAGCTTTGTAGCTGCAAAGGGCTGCTCCAAAGTGTTCAGGTAACCTTTGGGCCTGTAAAGGTATGGGGTAATGTTGACCATGACACTGCTGGGTTGGCTCCAGTGGAAAAGCACCATCCATAGTTGTTGTGTTCCCCAGGGCTTCACTGTCCCCCATCAGGCATTTCCATTCCTACTCCATACCCAGCACCATAAGCCAAGCAGCTGAAAGCATGTCACTCTAGTCCATTGAGAGATTTTTAAACTTTGCTGCTGACTTTTTACCTTTTTCCCAGAGGTATTTCACCCCAAGAACTGAGACAGATGAGGCAGCAGCCGGTGTCAAATGATTGATCTTAGCAAATGGTAGTAGCAAGATGAAAGGATATTAAATTCTATAGGGAACCCCGTGCTATTTCCCTTAGAAGATGAAAGAGAATGAGCTAGCCCTGGCTGAGGAGATGGTGGAGGCTGCAGACACTGCTTGAGTTGTCTGTGCACTCTTTGCACTGGGTTTTGTGTCCCACATGCCTGATGGTACAGAGTCCTGTTGCAGTAGACAGTGGTCAGACATTCAGCAGAGGACAGAATCTGTACCAGACAGCTCACAGGAAGGAGAAGCAATGATCGTGGAATCATGGAATCACAAAAAGATTGGCATCAGAAAGGACCTTAAAGATCATTTTGTTCCAGACACCTCACCATGGACAGGGACACCTTCCACTAGACCAGGTTGCTCAAAGCCCCATCCAGCCTGGCCTTGAACACTTCCAGTGGCATCCACAGCTTCTCTGAGCAACCTGTTCCCATGTCTCACACCCTCACAGTAAAGAACTTCTTCCTTGTATCTAATGTAATCCCTCCTCTTTCCGTTTAAAGCCATTACTCGTTGTCCTGTCACTACACACCCTTGTCAGAAGTCCCTCTCCAGCTCTCCTGTAGCCCCTTTAGGTTATGAAGTGCTGTGACTTGGAGCCGTGTACTGCCAGACAAGGCACTTATGAGGGGTTCCTCTTCCATGTGAGATGCTGCAATAACTCTGCAAATTTTTTGTTGTCCACCCCAAGCACAGAAGATGGATTTTGACCTTGGTAGTGCATGATGGTTGGGTGCCAACTTCAGAAATAAATGTCCGTGATCTTTAGCTTCCTCCTGCAAAAGGCAGGCTGTCATCACTATTGTTTGGTGGATAAAGTTAGAGCTAGACCTTAGTGTCTTTGGATTTAAATTGGCACAAAGCTACATCTCAAGGAATCCATTAATCTTGAACAAACTGAACTCCCGAGGCACAACAGTCATTAATACCTTAAATATGGCTTTTCAAGCTCAGTACTGCCAAGTCCACCCTTTCATTTTCTTTATTTTTCCTGGCAAGAAGGGGAAATTCTGTAGGTGGCCACCAAAGAATTGAAGGAAGCAGCAGGTGGCTTCTGAAATTTATCCATGTCTGAATTCCCCCATCCCCATTCCTCCCACACAGTATTTTTTCCCCCTTTTTTCTTTTCTTTTTTCACCTGTTCTGCTAAAAATTGCTATGCCTCTTGCACCTTAATTATGTTCAGTAAATCTTTAGCAAGCAGAAATTTTGTACAGCTTGGAAAAATGTTTCTGATATAAAGAGACTAGAAACTGTGAAGTGACCTCTTCCAAAAAGGTTAGACCAAACCTAATTATAACCCTTTTTTCCACTGTCCCCAAGAAAGAACCAAGGGCACCCAAGCAGAGCCTTGACAAAGAGCTGTGCATTCTCTGCTGAGGCCAGTGCAAAAAAATCCCTGAGGGAAGACATAAGCCAGCACCAGAGAAACATCATCTGCCAGTCCCTGGTACACCACAGGGAATCTGGGGGATGGATTTTCAAAATGCAAATAGGGGTCCATTGAGGCTCCACTACACTACTTCAAGGTAATTTTCAAACTTAATGATTTTCACATTTAATTCAGGGAGAAATTAGTCATCAGGTATTGAGTCAAAGGAAGGCTCTCTTCTGTACTGGGATGCTCTCCTGTTCAAGCTATGTTAGCTCAACAATAATTAAAATGCTCGCTGGAGTAGAAAACGTGCAATCTGATTCATTAGACAGATTTCCCTTTGTAGGGTAACTCTTGTTTGCTTATGGGAAATTGAGATGGGCTTGGAGGAGAGAAGACTCTAGACACGGATGATTTGGAAGGGGAGAGCCAAGGGATCATGAAACCAGAGCCACATGTGTGTGTCCTACACAGTGAACAGCTCAGCACGTCCTCTTCCACCCTCTTAGGCAGAGGAGGGTCTACATGGAAGGCTGAAGAAGCCTTAGGTTGTGGGAACACACAGACTGACAAGCCTGTCCCAGGAAGGAGGACCCTTGTGCCATGGGTATCCATGGGCCAGGCTAAGCCTGAGAGTTTCAGCTTGCTGAAAACACCCACATGTGCTGCACAAAGGTGACCATCAGTGAGTGAGCCAGTTTGGAATAGGAAAGCGAATCAAATCTGGATGACAGGAGAAGGAAAAGCCAGATGTGAGCTGGGTTAGTTTGTGTCTGAAAGCTTGCAAGAATTTATGATGAATACAGCACTGATGGCACCCATCAGCTGGCTCAGCTTTGTTCATGGGGAGCAGGTACAGAAAGGAGAAGGGGACAGCAGGTTTTGATTGACTTCTCTGTGGGGAAAACAAAAAGCAATATGGGAAATTTTTCTCATTCTTCCAATTTTCAAAATCATCTGTAAGAGTAAATAATATTTCTTTTTGCACCCTCTTGATTCTTGAATCTTTAAGTGGCACTGTTGGGGTGTTTCACTTTGTTCTGGTGTTCCCTCATTTCAAGCAGCTTGTCTGTGCAGAACAGGAAATTTCTCCTGCTGTGAAGTGAGTTTACCCTACAGAAGAGGAGAAAGGCACCTCAAGTAAAGTCTACAGAGAAACACCTCTCCCTTTTTCCTTTCTTCTAGTGATCCCCAAAGTGACTAAGCACCTGCTCTCCAACCCCGTGTTCACCTGCATCATCCTGGCAGCCTGCATGGAGATCGCGGTGGTGGCCGGCTTCGCCGCCTTCCTGGGCAAGTACCTGGAGCAGCAGTTCAACCTCACCACCTCATCTGCCAACCAGCTGCTGGGTGAGTAACCACAGGGGACACCAAACCTCTGCCCTCCAAAGGGATTTAAAAGCGTTCAGCGTGGCTGGTAACTGCTGCCAGTCTCGCTGGTTAGGCTGCCCAAAAAGTGACTTGTCTGACATGTGGGGATGTGTCTGTGAGTGAGAGGTTGGCCTTCAGCTGTGCCATGGCTACAGGGCCCACGGCAGACCTCCAGCATCCTTTCTCCACTGCATCCTGCTGCCATCACTTCCCCTGTGGCCCAGCCTGTTGTGTGGGACTCCCAGGACAGGAGAGTCTTTGAGAGCCTTGGATGCAGCAGAAATGGACGGTCTGGTTGCCCAAGACTGCAGTTGCTCTCCAAGTGATAGTGTGGCCCATTGAACTGCTTGTCTCATGGTCTGGTGCCCCACAGTTCTGCAGCCCATCTCAGTCTGGGTTAGGAAGCCCAGTGTCTCCTGTTAGTCACTGCTTTCCCCTTGGCCTGGAAATGACAAGATTGCAATGAGCAGTTCAATACCTGAGTTAGTGCAGCTTGGTCGTCTTTCAAATGTCCCTTCTCTCTGACCATTCCATGCTGCTGTGATTTCACATTCTACATTTCTCAGTGTTCATTTGTTCCCTGTCAGGACACTGATGGCAGAATAGTCATTTATTTTCTGCTGCTGCTCATCCCAGGCAGGCCCAGCCATTTGTTTATGACAGCCCTTCTCAGCAGCACCCAATTAAGATATCTGCAAGTTGATCTTGGACGATCTGCGACCACAGCTCGCCAGATGGGCAGCTGGCAGTGATCTGTCAAAAACTGGGACATCAGGAAGTGGGTGGATCTTCATAGCATAACAAGGAGTTTGCAAGCTGCTCTCCTGACAGTTGTTTATTTCCCTATTAAACTCATTGATATCTTCTGGTTTTGGCTTGGTTTTCCAAAAGAGACAATCCCCTGCAGTCAGCCTTGCTTCCCCCAGCAACCCAGGAATTTGCTAGTGAATTTTAATACGATTTGACAGAAGGCCAGAGGTCTCAAAGTTGTTAGGCTATTCCATCTTCCCTGAAAATTAAAGGCTTGGCAAAGGAAAGTAACTTTACTGTTGACCCAGTGGGAGAAGGGGAAAAGCTGTTTGGTGGGAGCTGGCTGGGCAGTCAGCATGTGAGTGCAGCTGGGTGGCCAGCAAAGAGGGGATCACCCATGAGCTAGAGCACATCCTGCTTCTGAGCTGACAGTGGGAAAGGAGACTTGGATACCTCTGTGTTTCTCACAGCAACTTGCTTAAACAAAGTTGTAATCAGATTTCTCACATGGTGTTTAAGGGAGTCTAGAAATGCCAGGACTGGGATTCTCTTCTAAGCACAGTTCAGGCAGTGAGATCTGGAGTGTAACTGGCAGCAAAGGGATAAAAGGGATCCCAAACAAGCATAGTGTGGTAATTTCTGTCTGTGCTGGAAAGGGAGTCACTTCTGGCAGTGATTTTGCATTTCACAGTTAAAAGAAAATTCTTTTAGGGAGATTTCATATTTTCAAATGCTGCTCCTGCCTAGTCTCTGAAGATCAGATTTCTGTGAGTCACACTGGCAGGGCTCATCCAAAGCCTCCAGACACTTTGGAAAATTCTTTACTTTATTTGCTGCTGCTTAGGTCAGGCTGGGCCAAGCTCAGCAAGTCTGGCATTCCCTCCAGCACGGATGAGAACTGGCAGAAGATCCTGGTTCCTCCATGCAAGGCAGCATGCCTGTTTGCATCTGTTCCTTTTTTTAGGCAACCCCAGCTTGGTGCTACTCCAGCAGTTGGGCATTGCAAGGTTTCCTCATGCCAGCGCACAGATCTGGCTGCTGGAGAGTTCAGCACTGTCACGCTGTCACAGTGTAGTTCCCTGGGCCTTGCTAACCATTTTTTTCTTTTGCAGGGATGACAGCAATCCCGTGTGCATGTCTGGGCATATTCCTGGGTGGCCTCTTGGTGAAGAAGCTCAGCCTGTCTGCTCTGGGAGCCATCAGGATGGCCATGCTGGTGAACCTGGTGTCCACAGCTTGCTACGTGTCATTCCTGTTCCTAGGGTGTGACACAGGACCTGTGGCAGGGGTTACTGTTCCCTATGGAAACAAGTGAGTCCACAGAGAGTTTCAGGGAGCTTTACCAACATAAATCCATGTTAGTGTCCTCAACAGGCAGTGCTGGCCTTCAGACAACCATAGAGCAAGCACAGAGAAGGCAGTGTTGTATGGGCTCTTAGTCTGGGATGTTTCCATGCCACTCACCACTGAGAGAGCTGAGTACCTGCAGATGACAACAGAGTTTCATTAAATTCGAAATTCAGTCAAACTGAATCAAAAAGTGCCAGACCTAAGTCTGTACCTACAGGCACCTCTGTAGCATTGGGTCTGGTTTGTCCTGGCAGTAGGGTACATGCACTGCTCTGTACATTGATTTAAGTGCCTGAGGGGAATCTGTAGAACCAGGTTTTTGATGCCTGGAAATACAGATACGGTGAAGAGAGAGTGTTTTTGGCTGCAGGCTCATTTTAATGTGAGAAGTGAGGCCCACGTAACACTGTTTTGTCCTGCACTCACAGGACTTGGAGGGAGCTATTTGGTATTTTCTTCCTGAGTGCTCCTGTATGCAGTGGCAGCTCTTTAGATGACAACATCAGCCTGTCAGTTGCTTACAGTGTTGCAGAAAAACACAGAGCAATCTCCACAGCATCTCTTTGTGTTTCCTTGAGGATTCTTGTTGAGGTAACAGGACAGCCCAAGCCTTGCATTAGATTCTCTTTTGCAGGGAGATAGTGGCCATGGCATTTCAGTCTTCAAGGAGAGGCTGTAGCCTGGATTTCTTCGAGCTGGAACCAGCTATCCTGCCCACTGCTTTTTTGTAATGTGTTTGCCTTAACTATCCCCCTCAAAGGCATCTCTGTGAGGCAACAATTGGAAAAGCTGTCTGATACCACACTGTCCATTAATTCCTTCCTCTCTTTGTCTTACAGCTCAACTCCAACCTCATCTCTGGACCCATATTCCCCGTGCAATAACAACTGTGAATGCCAAACTGACTCCTTCACTCCAGTGTGTGGGGCAGACGGGGTCACATACTTATCTGCCTGCTTTGCTGGCTGCAGCAGCACGGTGAGTGGCCTTTCCTGGGGACCTCTCGCCTCTAGGAATGGTTCTGGGAGCTCAAGTGAGTGAGGTTCTGCATGTCTGGTAGGGTAGCTCACCTACAGCCAGCAGTGGCTGCACCCCCAAAAGCTGATCTCACACCTCTGGTGGGCCTGAGCCCTGTTGTTTTTTCACTCTGTTCCATAAATGCCCACTCTCTCCAGCAGCAGCTGCCAGGGTCACCCACGGAGCAGGATGGGATCTCACAACCTCCTGCCCTGGTCTTCTCCTCAGCAGGGAAGCAAGGAATGTGATAGGAGATCTGCACAGGTGTCCAGTGGCAGAACACATCCTCTGCAAGAGATTCCTAACCCAGAACAGACCAGCTGAGGAACCAGCTTCTCTTTTATCCTGCCACTTCTCATCTCCCCTCTTCTCCACCTGCCCATGTTTGCCCTGCCCAACCCTTTTAGTCTTTTTCCATTGCTCTTTCCCTGAATCTGCTTCCTAGATAGTTGTGAACAGTTCCTGGTTTTATCCACCCTTGTTTAAGCTTTCCTTTAACTCCACTTGCTTATTTCTCTTTCCTTGCTTTGCTCTGAGGCAGCAGCAAGAGCAGTTGTCAGGGGAGCAGAGTTTCCATCCAAAGACATTCTGCATTTTTCAGTTCTCTCTAAGAGTTTTTTTCCCTTAGAAAACTCTTAAAGACCAAACTATCTCTCTGTAAAGAAGATGTGGGGAATTTTTAACAGTATCTTGAAAGCCAGCTTTTTCATTTTTTGCTGCTGAAATGTTAATGTCATCTGGGGTACACTGAAAATGAGTGCCTGCTGCTCCTTGGGTGGGGACTGGTGGGATCCCTCCATCCTTGCTTGCTGCCTGGGGCTGTGCCTGTGGTGATCACTGCTGTGTGGAGTCTGTGGGAGGTCAGCCTGGTCACAGGGACTGTTTGTGCCTACACATCAGTGCTCACCACATGCAATTATCCCTCCATGGCTTCATCCTTCCTCTTTGAGGAAATACCAAACCTCCCTTCCTGCCCCGGAGACAAAGCACATGTGAGTGCTGCTGAGCAGACACATCTTGTCTCCTCCTTTCCCTCTCCAGCCTCAGAGATGTAGGCATCCCTTTGAAACACCAGTTTTGACCTTTCAGCAGCCCTACAAGGATCTACATCAATGTGTGACACATGAAGGTGTTACCTCCTGCCCTCTTCTTCCTCCTCCTCCCAATAAGTCAGCACCTGAGATGGCTGCAGGATGATTTTAAGAAGAAACCAGCTTGTTTCAGGCCCACAGAATCGTCTCTCACCAGTTCACCAAGCCTTCAGCAAAAGTACAGCTGATGTTGGTGTGTGGCTGCAGCGTGGGAGCGATCTCCTCGCTGTGCAGTGCAGGGCAAAGCTCTGGCTCCTCTGGAAGGAGCATGGTAATGAAAATTCAGCTCTGCCCCTTCAGTCTGCAGCTGCCTGACCTTGTGCTCTGCAAGGCAAAAAACCTCTCAGCAAAAAACTCACTCTCCCTCATGCTTTCTCTTACTCACTCCTTCTTATTTTGCCTTTTTGTTGTCATCCTTGGGGTTCTTCTCATCTCTTTGTTTTGTGGGGGTTTTTTTGCAGTAACATTTTGAACACAAATTGGTGAAGCAATAGCATCTGCTGGAAAGGGCATTATCAAGAATTATGGACCAGTTTGGTCATGCAATGGCCTTGAGGCAAAGCCAAATTGCCAAACCAAGTTTTAAACCCATAATCCAGGTAATGACCTGTCTGGAGGGTCTTGTGAATGTTATGTGCTTGTGATGAGCCAAGGGTTGCTTTTTACTGGGACATAAAATTCTCTGAATGCTTTATTTAACTTTACTACATTTTACGTTTCTGACTGCTTCTCTTCACTTTTCCTCTGTGAACTATTTCTAAAAGCAATGTATAGCTCAGTTATTTTTTTTCTTTTTCATTCCTTCTCTCTTACTGAGGTGATTCCAGAGGTGCACTTGTCCAAAAAGCCATAGGAATGTCAGTGCTGGTAGGCAGAGCTCTGGCACCCCCAAGAACTTTTCTTTCAAGCCATTTCTGGGAGTGACCCTTGCATACCACGTGTTGGACTGTGCATCTTGTTTGTTTGATGCCATTGATTCTCTCAGCGTTTTGGCTGGACACACATGAATTTCAGCCTGGAGTTACTGTGCTGGCACCTCACAGCTTTGCATTGAAATACCAGCCTGTCCCTTCCCTATCAGAGCCAGGGCTTAAAAAATGAGTAATTAAAAACACGGGTAATTTGCATGGATAATCACACCGAAGTCAAGATGCTGTTAAAGGTGTAAACTCTGCATCTGTGTAGCTTCACAGGCACACATAAATCTGGGTGTGCAGGTTGCTGGGCAGCAGAAGGTTCTGATAACAACTGGTTGAATGCAGTGGGGTTGCAGACAAGGGGATCTATAGGAGTTTGGCACAGGTAGCAAAAAAATTTCCTCTCCACAGGACAAAGTTATAACTCCATCTTTGATGTTTCCTTGTTTGATGTCTGTGAGTTGCATACTGTGTCAGTAATAAAAGATCAAAGATCTCCCAGGTAAGGATGAGGTGCAGTGCCAAGCAAGCTGAGGTAGTTGGTACAAACCACTCACACTGCTTCAGGCCAGCACCTTGAAGCAAAGTGGTCAAAAAAGCAGATTGAGGGACAAATTTTCAGGCAATGAAGGTAAGACCTGCCTTGTGCTTTGTAAAAAAATCACACCAGTGGGAGGACATTCTGCCCCACCACTGCCCGAAACAGGTACTTTCTGTCCCTTGATGAGAGCCCATGGGAAATAAACACCCAATTCTCCATGTTTGCTGTGATGGGAATTTTGTCCCAGGGTTATTCAATGCAAGTATATACTTTTCCAGACTTACATGTGTTTTGATCCACAGGGTTGGTGGCTAGAAATGCACTGCAGTCAGAGCCAGGAGCTACAAATTCCTGTTGTCTGTGCAAATACCACCTCAGTGGTGCTAATTGTCACCATTCTGGAGCCTTCAGGTGTCAGCTTCTAACTCACAGCACAGGAATTTGTTATTTTAATTACTGCTTGCCAGTGGGAAGGCACCTGCATGTCTGCTCCAGCTCTCCTAGAGTTCTGCACCACAGTCTCTCTTGTCCTCTGTGCACTTAATTGGAAAAAAAATTATTTGAGTCCTATGCAGAGGAAAGAGATTGGTGTCAGAAAGGTTGGAGTAGTATCCCTGCTGATCCTTATCTTCAGAGGCAGTGAACCAGAAAGTGTGGTTTTGTGTGGTCCTAAGGGGACCCCTTTGGCAGAAAAGCAAAAGAATTTCTGCTTGCACATGGTAGAGGAGAAGGGGAGGAGACTGAGCTGCTTTTCAATATGTTATATTTTATGACGTTACTCCTCATACAAACATGTGACCTGCAAACCCAGCGGGCTTGTGAAGACAAGCCATGAATCATTAATGACTGTTTCTTTCTGTATTCGTTAAGGGATTTCTTGGTAGTATTGTGTGCCTTAATTGCACTGACATCCCCCACTCAGAAATTCAGGAGGGCGAGTTGGAAAATAAGGGGGAAAAAAAAAAGTAAATCCTTAAATCTGTGACTGGCAAACAAAGCTTCTTTTCACATCCTGCACTTGCTGGAGAGATCAAAGCAAAATGCAGTCATTCCACCCTCCTTCTGATCACATATTGATAAAGTTTATCTTGCTTGACTTGAGCTTTTAGCTCAACACAAATCCCTCTGAACCAGATGTCAGTTATTAGCCCTGGAGTGCACTGAAGTCCAGCAGCATCCGTGCTGCCAGGCTGTGGTAGTTCAGCTCTGGGTGAGCTGCAGCACCCATCGTGGGTGGCTCCTTCCCAGGGTTTGAGGTGCTGGAAGCAGGCCCCGAACTGCAGCCAAGGACAGAGCTGCAGATTTACCTGCATTTAACGTACTTCAGTTTAATTACAATACCAAGAGGATGGAGGTAAATAAGAAAGTAATTAGAACCATAATGGGGGAAATCTTCCTTGTCACAGAGACACAAATTGTTTCTTTATTCTCCTCCAAAGAGGTAGGACTCAGTAATAATTTTGTCTCCGTGACATTTATGGGAGAGACTTGAAAGGAGCAGAAGAAAAGAAACAAGCCAAGGGACAGCTTTCCCTTGCTGGCAACATGCATCAGCTCTGATGCTCCTGAAATTCTTTCCAAACCCCCCTCCAACAAGCACTTCGGAGTTATTTAATTGACCATTAGAGGATTAGGCGTTGCTGCTGACAAGCCCTGTTACAGCGATGGGGATCACAGCTCTCCCTTCTCCTGACTCCTTGTGCTCCTCTGCAGAACCTCAGTGGCTGTTCGTGCCTCACCTCGGTCCCTGCCGAAAACGCCACCGTCGTTCCTGGCAAGTGCCCCAGCCCTGGGTGCGAAGAGGCCTTCCTGACATTCCTGTGTGTGATGTGTGTCTGCAGCATGATCGGGGCCATGGCGCAGACTCCATCGGTCATCATCCTCATCAGGTAGGGCTTCAGTCACCATCCTCATCAGGTGGGGCTTCTGTCACCATCCTCATCAGGTGGGGCTTCTGTCACCATCCTCATCAGGTGGGGCTTCAGTCACCATCCTCATCAGGTGGGGCTTCAGTCACCATCCTCATCAGGTGGGGCTTCTGTCACCATCCTCATCAGGTGGGGCTTCTGTCACCATCCTCACCAAGTTGGGCTATCAGTCACCATCCTCATCAGGTGAGGCCACTCTTGGCATGATATCAGGGCTGGAGGGACCCTAGAGCACAGGGGGAGCTGAGGGTCCCACACAGCTCCTGGCCTCTGCCTTTTACACCAAGCTCACTGTCCCAGACGCATGACTTTGAACTGAACCTCCACTCAAGCTGTTTTCTCCCTAAGCCACTTTTTTTTCACTTGGTAGCACCTGGTTTAGCCAGGCATGGCATTTCAGGGCCTGCAGTATGGAGCTGCTAGAGAGAAAACAAAAACTGCTCAAACTCTCCTTTGGTAAAGTGAGGGAGTGAGGTGAAACTGGGCCCCCAAATAGACAAGATTCTATCAGGGATGTTTCAGAGAGTGGTGGCAGGGGTTGTTCTTCTGAGATTAACATGGAAATACACATGTGCATTTTCCAGTCCAGGTAGTAAGGAAGTTACAGCTGCATCGGGAGGGGGACACAATTGCCACCCCATGTTCTCAGCACATAATGACTTAGAGAGAGGCTTAGGCTCACCTTTTGAGATAGTCTGGAGACCATAGAAACCATGGAAAAATGAAAAGCTGTGGCAAAGATTAGCTTTGGTAAATACCTCCCTGAGTGGAGTTCAACTTCTCTCACCCTGGACCAAGTCCAAGAACATAAGGAGCTTGGAAGTCTGAAGGACATGTCTGAGTTAAACCAATGTGAATAGGTGGGCAAAAGTAGCTTATTCAAATAACTGACCTTGTGTTATTTCCAGACATATGGAACACTTCTCCTTATGACATACATATATATCTAAGCCCACATTTATCCAAAATTACTTAGCTGTCCAAGCTGTCACTTACTGAGACTAATAACCAGAGGCATAAATAGCAGATCCATTCTGCTGCCTGGAAAATTCCAATAAAATTCAATCAATAAGGTCTGTATTAGAAACACACTCTTGAGTGGATTTTGGACAGAACAGCTCTGCGAGGGCATGTCTCCCTGCAGGATACAAAATGAGATATTCCACCTACTAGTTCATTTCTCTCTTTGCATCTCCGGTAGCTAAAGGGAAATCAAATTTCTTCATGATAAATATTGTGACAAAAGCAATTTGAAGTTTGAAGAGTTCTTTGTTCAAGGAAGCTGCCAGCACCTTTAGGATACAGCATGGAGACATCTTAGTGTTGCCTTCAAATGCGATAAGCCCAGCACCAGCCAGGAAGAAGAATACCAGGGAAAATTAAACATACTCAGTTCAGAGCTGTAGGAAATAAACAATTCATGCTTCCAGATTTGTAACTTCACTCAGAATCACTGATAGCTACCAAATGTACAGTCGAGAGCTCTGAGCCAGATACCACCTCGTGCTCTCTTGCAACTGCCATCTTCCATTGCTTAAAGAAAGTTGTGGCATATGAATGTGTCCTTGGTGTCCAGAGCAGTGACAAGTGATGCTGGCAGCTCCCATGGTTATTTAAAAATTGACTCAGTGTCTACAAATCAAATGTCTTGTCTTACAAGTCATTTGGTCACTGCTGTCGTCAGTGAGAAAGGGAGATGTCTCCAAGTAGCAATTTTTACTCCAGCCTAAGGTATGGGGATTGACTTTAGTCTTAAATAAAGAAAAGTGGATGGAAGGACACTACCACCAGTTAAAAGCCCACTGTGAATATTCCATGTGATAATCTACTTTTTCATTAAAAAAAAACTTCTAATGCTCTATTTCCTTCATTTCTCACCCAACTGTAGAATCCTATTTGAGCCAACCCATTAACCATTGTAAGATTTTTCCAAGGTCATATAATTCCTGGCATAAAGGCTTTATATATAAAAAATGTGGAGGTCTGCCTGGAAACTGCTGAAATTCATCCCGAGGTCACAGGCTTCACACAGACGTCATGGTGTGGTATAACATGGGCCATGATTGTGTGAGAGGAGGGCAGGTGATCAGAAGGATCTTCTCCTAACTTAAAACCTATCTTAAAAACTGGTTCTGTTTTATCAGTTTCGGCCAATGCCCCTCCAGTGCATTTATACAGAGAACCACCCCTGCCATGAATAGTTTTTTAAAGCACCTTTGAAGGATAACTCTCAATGCAATAGTGGTTGTTCTGCTCATAGCAGAAGACACTTCAAACACTGTCCTCCCAAGATAAAAAAAGTGGCATGCTGATGTCACGTGAATGAAAACTAGTGTTGAGCACTTCCTCACTGAATCACCAGGCTGACTGAACCTTTTGGTCCACCATTCTCCCTCTCTCTCTTGTTCCCAGTGTCTGGGGAGTTTCAGAACCAAAAGTTTTCTCTCTCTCCAGTTCTCAACATCTGGAGCCTTGAAAACTTGATGGGGAGCTTATAAACATCCAATGTCAACATTAGCTGTTGTTATTAATGACTTGGCTAATTCCTGAACCTATCACCAATGCAATTACTTTTGGGGCTGTAGGCAGTTCAGGAGAAGGCAGAAGAAAAGCCCCATTAATGACTTTTTGAAGAGGCTGGTGGCATCCTGGCTGACAGCACAGAATGGCCACAGGGTGTGTTAATCAAAGCAGAACAACAGGAATTGATTTCTCTCTCTCCCTCTCCCTCTTCCCTGCAGAACCGTGAGCCCTGAACTCAAGTCTTACGCTCTGGGGGTGCTTTTCCTGCTGCTCCGGTTGCTAGGTAGGTACAAAGGTTGTGTGTCCTTCTCTCCCAACCTTTTGTTCCCTCTTGGAACACTCCATTTTTAGCATGCAAAAGTTGATTTCTACTCCCTGTAGTGCTGTCATTGTCGTGAGTGGGGTCTGACACATTGGGGTCCAAGCCCTCTCTGTGAGGGATGCCACATCAAGGCTCCTGAAGGCACTTTTCCTGCCATTTGTGTTGTGCTAATGGAAGAAAATGCAGTGTTGCATGAGAAATTACTGTTTCTCCCATGGTCCCACACAACCAGTTTCTCTTCTGTAGCTGTTAATAACGTGTCAGCAGCTCGCAGAATTACTGCTGTACTGCATATTGCTGAAGTAGAGGGATATGGATTTTCACCCTCCTCTGAAGGGCAGGACCTGTGTTACATGGTGAGTTTGCCCCTTCCTTTGGGTGCCTCAGAAATGAAACCAGGAGAATGAGACAAGCTGAGTCCTTGTTTCCTCCTGTGGGTTAATATCCCATTAAGATGCTTATGGCTCCTCCCCTGGACCAGTATGTTCTCCTCATGTATGAATTAAAGGGAACAGACCAGGCTGCTGCTTGTTTCTAGGTGGTTTTTTTCCCCCCTCTGGAAGAGGTGGCTCCTATTTTAAAGCTCTTCTATTTCAGCTCATTAGTCTCAGTGGTTTAGGGCAAAATCCTCTGATACATCATTGTGTGGGACCATCTCATGCCCAGGGTTTCTGCATGTTGTGGGAGTGGAAGTTACTTTTTTTAGCAGGGCACAGAGAGCACCTTCCCTGCATGGCTCCCTTGGTCCCAAAGGAATGAGCTGGAGACTAATGTGCCATCTCTTAGGCTACAGCAAGACACTGGGAAGTACAGGACTGAAAATCCAGCAGTACCAGACACTGCTTTGAATAAGTGGCCTCATTTTTTTTTCTTATTTTTTTAACACCTCATTCCCTGTAAGCTGAACAGGAAATTGTGCTCCCAGACCAGTTTACAGTAAAGCCAATTAGATGTCCATTGATTCTGATGAAGTAACTGCAGCCATACAAAAAGTTCCATCAAGTTCACTTACCCAGAGCTCAGATAACTCAAAGGGAAGTTTCTGGGATGACCCAGGTCAGCTCTGGTTCAAGCCTTGCAAACACAGCATTTTCTTTAGCTGCTGGTGCTGCTCGTGGGTTTTGGCCTGACTTCAGCTGTGACTGGCAGAATGTGGAGTCTCAGGAGGCAAGTGTGCAAGGAGGATGGCTGTGGGCTGTTGTTTCCAAAGGAAAAATACTTGCAGGGAGGGATTTTTAGCTTTTCTTTTTTCCTTTCAAAAGAGAGAAGCCTCCCAAGATAGCAGCATCCTGAATTCCTCTAAAACCAAGCTTAGTTATGTATGCTTAAGTTGAACAGATTTCTTTTTTTCATTCCAGTAAAGAAGCCATAGTGAGAATTTAAATTCAAATCTTTATATGTTGCTCTGTCACTAAGGGATTCCCATGAAATAAGACAATACATCCTGAAGCATATCAGCAATGTAGCTGGAACGCACAGAAAATGAAGAGAAAGATACTTTTCCATATGAGCAAGGGTATCCAAATTGTGCCTCTATCAACCTGAGGTTTGAGAATAGCTTTAGTGATTTATTTTAAAAGCTTTTCAGTTCACCTTTAAGCTTTGACTTAAGAAGACAGCGATAATAGCTGCTTCTTACACCAAAGGAGAGAATTAAATGCAAGAGGTATGAGACCCGAAGGTGCAGTCGTAGCTAATAGATTTCAGTAAGACAGAAGCACCTTTTTTTATGCAGTCCTACCGTTTCTGCTATGAAATATATATATATATATATATCTCAGAAATTTTTGCAACATTTTGCAGTAAGAGGTAGAACATGATTGACTCTCTTTAATATTCAGTGGAATAACATGAAACATGACTGAATTCTCACAGTATCCTCCTGCATATATTATCTCATTTCATAGGAATTCTGCTGTGAGAGAGCAGCCTAACAGTGTCTTCATATAAAAGCATTACTGCAGTTTCCCAGAGAAGAGAGTAAAGCAGTGCCATTGGAGCCAAAGGTTCAGAATGGAATTGTCTGGAATGGCAAAGAATTTCAGGCCTTTAAGATTCTGGATGCACTTTTTGTGGGTGGTGTTCACCATGCATCCTGGAAGAGCCCCTGCTTATCAGGGCACTTCCTTAGATTTTTTTTCCTCCAAGCTTATGTTGTTTGCCTCTTACTCTAACATGACAAAACTCCACAGTGCTTCACTCTCAGGAGGAGTTTTGGTGTGCAGTGCAACTGCTCAGCTCCCTCATCTCAGGGGTTCTGAGCACCAACTTGCTCCTGTGAGTCTCTTGTTCTCTCCTCTGCTAAAAGCAACCTGAAATACTCACTGGTTGCCGAAGGTTTCTCCACAAGACTGCATTGATATGGGAGTAGCTTTGGAGTTCAAGGGAGACAGGTCCTTCCTCAAGTCTTATGAGGAGCACTTTCCAGGCCAAATTATTGTGGACACCAGGCTGAAGCCAGCAGGTGGGGATGGCAGCTCTCTCTGAAGTTCAGCCTGCACGTCTCCAAAGCTTTGTGTCGACATCTCTCAGCACATTAACAAGTAGGGACTCACACCTCAAAATTATGATCCAAATGTGGTTTTCTGTTATTACAGAAAGAATGTGGCTCCTCAGTCACTGCCAGATCCGGATATTACTCCTGAGGTGCCATCCAGTAGCACTGGGCACACAAACTGCAGTCAGCAGCACAGCCTCTTGCTTCTTTGTGGCCGGAGCGTGTGGTTGTTCACACGTTTCAACTAAAAAAGTGTCTTGTAACTTAGAAGCAGAACCAGCCCTGCCTGGATTTTCCAGTCATTGAAATGATAAACAAAGAGCTGGTGCTGATATTTTTTTTTCCAGAACATAGATAGGTTTTTAGATATGATGACTGGAACTAGTATTTCTAACAAACAGATTGTCTTGCTTTTTTATCATCTGGTTTTATTTACTACATTTGTGCTATTAATGACTGGTTCAAATGAGTACCAAAAGCCCATATAGCCTTCCTTAATTCCTGCATTTATCAACATATAAAGAAGATCAAACAAAATCTGCAGAGCTCCAGTCATCAAGAAAATAAAATGAAGAGATCTCAGTTACCACAGAGAACAGTGAAGACAACCAATTTATTTGTAGTCTTAGGATACATGTCATGAATGTCACTACTTTGCTCGTGACAAGCTGAAGGAAGGTATCTTTTTTAAGCCTGGAAATCCAGGTTAATGATGAAACTGGATCCAAGATTAAACACTTTCCTGTCTAAAAACTGCAGTCCTTGTGTCTGCTGTCACAGGTATTTATAGAGTCTCAGGCATCACAGCACCTACGGATGCAGTGATACTGTCAGGGGGGTGTTGTGCCTGCCTGCTGTTGGATTTCAGTAGATGCACTGCTCTCCTCTGCTCACTGTCTTAACCCACAGCAGTGACTTTATCAATCAGGGCATTTTTCAGGGTTTATCTGCTTCTTGCCTCTGCCTGTAAATACAGCAGAAGGTAGAGAAATGGTTACAATATGTAGAATGTTCACATTTCTTCCCAGTGCTGCACACTCTGGCTGGGGAGCGCAGAGCTGGAACGTGGATATCCTAATCACCATCAGACTAATGGGAAATGGGGGGTTGCTGCAGTGTCCCTGCAGCATGAGGGAAAGTAGACAAGAAAAGCATTTCTTCTATTAGTTAAATGAGATTGGAGTGATTACTTTGCTTGAAGATTGCAGCTCTTCTGCAAACTATGATTGAGAAACACTCATTGGTAGTTAGCTGCAGTGGCTGTGGGAGAATCCTGCTGTGATATTTCATTTAATGGCACTCTGAAATTTTCCCTTCTTTTCAGATGGCATCTTTGACATCTATTAGAGGCTATTGTTTCTTTTCCTTAGATTCAGAGAAAACCTTTTGCTATGTCAGGGTACGGTCCAAAACTGGATCTCAGTGCCAAGGCTGATTTTAGGTGCTGAACTGGAATGCTATGCTTCAGGTGATCACCCTAAAGTGCAGAATTGACAGCTTCTAGAGAATGAGCTGCAAGGCTGTCCTCCTCCTCTTTCATTTACCCTCCACTTAGTCTCGTTAGGCAAACAAGAAGCTTAATAAAAGCCACTCAAACTTGAATAAAATCCTTGCTGCATGTTGATATCAGCAGGAATCTCTTCTGTAGATGTTAAGTCCAAGCTAAAAGCTCATCCACAAACTTCATTCAGGTTGATTTAGAACTTCAAAAATTAGAATCACAGGCTGCAGCTGGGACTATTAGCCTTGATAAAGTACCCTCTTTCCACTCACTGCAGTCACGTCCTCTCTCTTTATCACAGGGATGATAAAAGCATGATTTGTCTCTCTTATTTTGGCAGGTTTTATCCCACCTCCACTGATCTTCGGGGCCGGGATTGACTCCACGTGTCTGTTCTGGAGCACATTCTGTGGCGAGCAAGGAGCCTGTGCACTGTATGACAACGTGGTCTACAGATACCTGTATGTCAGCATTGCTATCGCCCTCAAGTCCTTTGCATTCATCCTGTACACAACCACCTGGCAGTGCTTGAGGAAAAACTATAAAAGATACATCAAGAACCACGAAGGTGGTCTCAGCACTAGTGAGTTTTTTGCCTCTACTCTCACCCTAGACAATCTGGGGCGGGACTCGGTGCCCCAAAATCAACCACATAGGACAAAATTTATCTATAACCTTGAAGATCATGAGTGGTGTGAAAACATGGAGTCTGTTTTATAGTGACTGTGGAGGAGTGAACTATATTAATAATACAAGGGTCCTTTTTAATAGAAACAAGGAGAGAGCACGAACGGAAGAAGAAACAACTGCAAAACAGCAACGGCAACACAGGAAACTTTTGTCTTTTTCTCAAAGTCAGACCCAGCCAGGATTCTTGAGAACAGCATCTTTTAATGGGATCACTTGTGACATCCTGTGGGGTGATGGAGAAAGCAGGGAGCCCTTGTGGCTGGGTACCAGCCCCTTTTGGTGACAGTACGAGCTTCCGAGGAGGGCACCTGCAGAGGTTCAGCAGAGAGTTGGGCACGAGGCGTAGAGAAAGCAAGGTGATAACAGCAAGCTGATAACAGCAAGGTGATAACAGCAATAGGTTCTTTCCCAGTTGAGATAGGGTGTGTGGAGCCCTGCAGGGCTGGCCAGGCTGGGTGCTGCTCCAACCTGCTGCATCCTCGATGGCAAAGAGGGAGCGGTGCTGGAGTCCTTCCACCAGTCACACTCTGTCACCAGCCACGAGTCCACAATAAATTCCTTGAAAGCTGCTGGAAACCTTCCCAGTGGGGAGCAATGCTGTCAGGGGTATCCAAGTCCTTCCAGGCAAGGCTTATTCGCAGATTGCAGCTTCGTGGCTGTCTGTGAATAACCGTGCTCAGATCTCAAACCCAGTAGAGTTCAAGACATTTGCTCACACTTGCCAAACATGCTGTCATTTTTAAAGGGGGATGAGTTCCAAATACTTATCTGTGTAGTCCT
Organism: Vidua macroura; assembly: GCF_024509145.1. Lineage (NCBI taxonomy): Eukaryota > Metazoa > Chordata > Aves > Passeriformes > Viduidae > Vidua > Vidua macroura. Next base: position 16,202,912 of record NC_071582.1, read on the forward strand.
CTAATAAGATGTTTTTTGAAATTATTTTTGAGTATATGTTAACCCTTAAATCGCTGACACTTTTCCATGAGGAGGTTTTATTTATGCCAGTTTGGGGAAGGATCCTGTTTAATTCACCAAAACTTAATGTGACTCAAGGGGTTTGTTTAATCCTCTGCATTTTTTATCCATACGCCTTCATTCTAATATGCTACCAAGCCAATGAAGACACATAATATGTTTTTAAAAAAGAGAATGAATGCACTGTGTCTCTATAAAAACAATTGTCTGTTGGAGAATTATAGATAATATGATGATTTACATAATATAGTTTTTTCATATTCTATGTGACTCAGTGAATACATATATATGTGGAGAGGCTGTTGATGTTCTCTCCAGTTTTTAAAGATATATATATATAATTTGCAATCTAGAAATTGTGTGGTGGATGTTTTCTTTAAAGCGTGTGTGTGTGTGTGTGTGTGTGCATGTACAAGATGAGAGGAATACTGACCTTAATCCTTCAACCCTCACAATTGGTGTTTTATTTTTCACCTGAGAAATTCCACTGACTTTCAGTGGAAGCCATGTGAGGAAGATGGAATAATCTCTCCTGGATGCCACATTTTGTTCCTACATGTGGGAATAGTGTCCCTCTGGAAGGTTGGGTTATGGGAGCAGAGGCTGGCCAGCATTGAGCAACTCAAACTTCCATTCAGCTCCCCACAAAGCATCCATGCAGGAGCAGATTTGGCTTGGCTCCTGCAGTGCAGTCTTACCTAAACCTGCAAAAACCATGGGGAAACTCTCATCACAAGAAACGTGGGGGTCAGGCTCATTTTTTATGCACATTTTTGTTTTCCAAAACATTCCTGCTGGGAAGCAATGCAAATTGGTGGATTTGATAAGTTTTTTTTTCCCAGGAACCAGACTTGTTTCCTATGGACTAAATGTCAGAAGGGCTTTAAGGGTTAGCATCATAATTAAAAGTTCCTTTTTTGTGTGAATTTTGAAGCTGTTGTGAACTTGAGGATGTTTAGAGGAGTAACCTGGCATGTTGACTCAAATGCTGGATGTCACTTCCATGCAGGTGGCAGAGGGGCTGATCTTCCCCAAGCCCTTGTCCATTGCTGCAGTGGGCAGCCCAGAGCTGGCACAATTACAGAGGGTTGATAACTTGTCACTCATGTTCAGCACCTTTTTAGCAGACTTTGCTCTTATCCAGGCTTTGCAACATGGGTGTAGAATATCAAACTGCTTCCACTTGATTGACTTTACATGTGTGCTTGCAACTTATGCTCAGAATTACATGTTCAGCAACAGGGCAGGAAAAAAGGGTGTATCAAATAAACTCAATTGTGCCAAATACTCAACAGATATTGTAATTGCAGATATTTAATTCTTGGGTTTCAGCCATGTTAAGAATCACTCAATTGATGAAGGAGTTTAGGGAAAAAAAGTACTAAGCTATGCAGTGCCATTGTTACGTTGGGTGGTAAATGATGCTTTTTAGACCATTACATTGGTTTAGTATATCCTATCTGCTAAAATAGAGATACTGCATCCATAAAGCAATGAATTCAAAAAAGGCACAGGGTGCATAACTGTCTCATAAAATATATATAATTGTCGAGTATAAGCCTCTGAAATCATTCTGTACAGTTCTCTTCGTTCTGCAGATTTATTACTTAGACTGCTGTCTTTCCAAATGTTAGCTCATAATTTTATACTATACACACACTTTCAGACTCAAACACAAATGTCACAGAATAGAACCTTTCTAAAAGCCTGATTGCTTGAAATTTCATAACCCCTTTCACAATTTCATGATTTTCCCCTCTGAAAGTCCAAGGTGAAGGAGAATAGCATGCTGATTGATATGATGTAAAACAAACTCCCAGTGTTCATGAGCTGTGGTTTGTTGCTACAGTCAAAAGTCTCCCTTGACCAGAGTTATAGAAACAGGATTCCAGGGCACATAACATTTTCATTTTTGTTTTTCTTTACTTTTTCTATTTGATCTCTCCTCTTAGTATGTGTGGGAGATGCAGTTGAATGGGGTTACTTATGTTATTTTTAAGCTGTAACTTGAATTTCCTGCATGATTGTTACTTTATTTCTTTTGATAATGGCACTCTTGAAAATCTTTTCCCCCATCCCACTCTTTTCTTTTTTTTCCCCCCAGGGTTAGGTCTGATGCCTTCATCATGAAGGGCTTTGCTGTCAGTGCTTTGGTACAGATACAAGAATAGAGCTTTAGTTGAAAGAAAATACACAGACCAAACCCTTCATCCACACCAGAAGGCATTTTGGTTTTTTCTGATTTCCGAACCACAAGCCATTTTTGCCTACAACCCAATTTTTGTTACAGAATAACAAAAGAAGAGTGTCAGACATCCTCCTTCTTCCCAAACTGCTTAATGGGCCTTCACCTGTCAGCACTTCACGTCCATCCTGCAACTGCCTTAACCATGCAGGAAACTTAAAAAACAAGGATGGAGTTAGAAAAATGCCTATTCCCAGGAGCAGAAACAGGGGCATGCTCTGAGCTGTGTGGTCCAGATCCAATGGCGGAAATTGTTTCTTCATATTCAAGGGCATTGAAATTCAGGGGTTTGTTGAGGCCTCAGTCTCAGCAGAAATGTTCTTTTTGGCATTTCCAAGCACTGTGTTCCCCATGTGGCTGTCTGCTAAGGAATGAGATGTTTGGAAAAACAAACTGCTTGAGATTCTGCAGTCTCTCTGGGATTGACCAGTTGCCTTGCATGACTTCAGGTTGGGGTTTCCTTTCCCTTGCTCAGATACCACTTTGGAATAGCCCCAGTGGAATCAAAAGGGGACCCCAATCTAAAATTGGTGCAGATGACACTGGAATTGTTTTCTTTGCATCCTTGTTAACAAGGTGATGCATTTCCAGAATCTTCTTTTAATACAGATAGAAATCATCCATTTTTCTGACTTTACCCAGCACATCTTGGATGTAGAGTGGGACTGAAAAGTCCATCACTTGAATTATCACTTGAATATCACAAACCTTCCATTCTTGGCAATTCAGCTAACAGGGACCTCCCTCTGCCATTCCCCTCTGAGATGCACTAAACTCCTCGGTGCTGCTGCTGCTGATCATCGTGGTTGGGTCTCACCTTGCTCAGAAGGTGAGAAGGGAAAGATGCAGAGAGGAATTACCTTCCATTATCTGACTTAGCTACACTTGAAAATGCTTCCAAATTGAACTGATGGTCTGCAGACATTTAGAAAGTGATTGGAGTATTTCCAAATGGCTGGGATGCATTTACTTCTTTTGTCTTGCAAAAAAAAAAAAAAAAAAAAAAAAAAAAAAAAAAAAAAAAAAAATTAAGGGAATTAATGTGATTTGAACCCCCTCCTATCCCCATCAGAGTTTCATGTTCATCACATTGCAGTGGAGGCAATGCGCTTAAGGTTCACTTTTGTGTCTCAGACAGACTCATTTTTTTTCTCTCAGTAAATGAGGTCCTGGGACACAGAAAGGCAACTCCATCTCACAACCAGCAGTTTCACTCCACAGCCAGCCCACAACAACCTGAAGCCTACCAGCACTGTGAAGCTTTAGCCCCCAGGTCAGCCACAGCTGTTGCTGCCATATGAGAGTTTGTCACAGCTGTGTGTGTTTGGCTTGGTATTTTCTTCATATTTAGGCATTCTTGGTGTGATGTTTGCTATATTCTTGGCAGGTGATATGGGGAATTGTCAGTATAAAAGACACGTGCAAATGCTTCACTGGACTGATGTGATAACAGCTTTGTTTCTTTATTCACAAGGGTTTCCAGACTTACTCCTGCTCTGCCTTTAAATGCAGCTGTGCTCATCTATCCCCCTAATTTCATGTGAACTCTGTTTGCAGACAGGAGCAGGTTTGTTGTTGTTCTCTCTCTAGATCTGATTAACGTGTGCAAAGCTCACAAGCTTGCTGTGCATAGGGCAGAGCACCCCTGATTACAAGCAATAATACTGACCTGCTCTCATTTGCAATAGGGCTTCTGGCTTTTCTTTCCTAAATGTGGGTTCACCTCTCCCAGCATCCCACACTGCTGCTGTGCCTCACCTGTTTTGTTGGCAGCCAAGATAGAAGTGGTGGGAATATAGGCAGCAGTTTACTAAGATGGGAACCTTTGGTGTGAGCCAGTTCAGCCATGCTTATCTGATGGTGGACACTGATCCGAGGAGGAAAGGACATTGTAACTGAGCCACTCAGTGTCTGTGAAAGGATTATCCACCCTTCTGTGCTCCTGGATAGCCCTACCTCCACCAGACCCATGGTTTGTGGGTGTTTTCTTCCAATCTGACCATCAGCTTCCTTTCCCTAGCCACAGTTCTTCCTTCCCCCCATGGCAAAGCACAGCTTGGCTCTGCCAAGTCAATACAAGGTATCCAGAGTTACTGGGAGGCATTTAAATTTGCCTGGGATGCCAGCAAGTCTCACTTAGTTTTACATATGTTCAAAATGTTATAGTTTGTTCTTCTTATATCCCCTAAAATCTATAACTTCTGGGCTGCAAATGATGTTTTCTATCATTCCACTGACATTTCTAGCCAATTTGAGTCTTAATACAATTGCTTTGCTGAAAAATGGCCTCTCAGCAGTTCTTAGACATGAGGTACTCCTTTATTAACTAGTGATGCCAAGTAAAATCTGTGTCCATTGTCTGTTCCCTGAATTCAGGGGAGCAGAAGGAGGCTGTGCCTGCCCAGAAGCAATACTGATGTTTCCTGGGGCAGAGTGTGAACATGGACTGCTTTTCTTTCAGCTTCAGTGTTGCCTTGGCTGCTTCGCTCTGAGCAAAGTCCAAAAAGACACAGGAAATTCAGGAGAAGCCACGTGGACAGAGCAGTCCATTTAGATGGCTGCCAGAGTAGGACTTCAGGATGTTTGTAATGTTGATGTCGTTTTGCTTGTCAAAGCTTTGCTTCAATCTCTATTTGTTTGATGAATGGCGTGACCCCAGGGATGGGGTCTTTGGGATGGGATGAGTTTGTGATGTTTCCCCCATTTATTCAGATTAAGTGTGGCAGAGCAGGGTGTCCAACCCTGAGAAGAAAAAGCTTTGTCATACCCTGAACAGTTTGTAGTGCTGGACTTGTTCTGCACGAAGTTGGTATCTGCATATAGCAAGAAGCAATAAGAAACTTGTCAGCTGCAACTCGGCAAATAATTTATAGCAACTTCACACATTAATTCTCCCTTTTATTTCTTCCTTGCAAATTGCTGAGAAAACCAAGAAAATGCCTCCAGTGTATGTGCAAGGTCGTTTCTGCATATCATCTGTGGTCTGGAGAAGTTGGAAAAGCTTTCTTATAATTCACACACAGGGATTTGTTCTGGATGGACATAAAACTCAAAGGGGTTATTTCTGCTCCCTGAGTTCCCTAAGCTGGAATTTTCTCATCAGTAAAAATATTTAGTTCAAAAGTATGTGATTAGGAATTGACTAAGAGGATCCTTGCTCAGTGTCAGTGGGCTGAGCGCCGCTGGACACACCATGCTCCAGGACAGCCAGAGTGCTGGCTTCCAACTCACAGTCCATTTCCCAGGAAAAATTTCTCAAAAATTCTTGAAATTCTCAGCCTCTCCCAGTATTCCTACTGGTTAAAGCACTCATTTGAGTAATTGCTGAGAGCAAGCACGAGAAGGGTATGAACCCAGACAGAAAGGAATTGGTATTGAGGTGAAGCAGGTGCTGTAAATTTTATTTGCGATGTTTGCACAGCTCCTGGATCAGAAGCAGAAACCTCTTGGGCATCAAGAGAGTTGCATATGGCCTAATATATCTTAGTTCTTCCCAAATGAATTGCCCGTGGGTGGGACAGCAAAAGGCATCTTTCTCTGCCACGGATGTCTCAGCCCCCAAAACCCGTTCTCTCTTGCAGTATGGCATCGCACAAACAGCAGTGCATTTACCCTCAGTGCAAACAGTGCTGTGTTTTTGGTGCCTCACAACTCTTAACTGTGAACTTGGAAGGAAGAAATGAGCCCTGTTCTTCACCCGTGACACTTCCTGCCCGATCAGAGGAGGAGGATGATCCCTCTTGGAGACTCACAGCCCTTTTCCTAAAGTCTTACTGCAGCAGGACCAAATGGTGCTCTGTGATCACCATGGGTGGCCTATTCCCTGTGCTAGGGGTCTGTAGCTCAGCTACAGCCCCACGTTGCCTTCACAGTGTTTTGGTGCAAAGCACGGTGAGGAGGCTGCACATGACTGCCCCTGACAAGTGCTAAGGTCTGCCAGTGGTCTGTGACCACCAAAGTTTTGGAGTCTCCATGTTAGCACGTGAAAGCAGCTTCCCTCACCTGCTTTTGGGGAAGAGCCATCCCAGAGCAGGTTCAGAGGGAAACTGGAGCAGCGCTGGGACCGCACAACAGGGAGCTCACATCCGTAGGGAGGAGGGGTGGGATGGAGCAGAGGGAGAGCTGTGACATTTTAAAACCCATAGTGCCTACCACTGCAAATGGAACGCTGTATTGTATTATATTATACGTGACTACCGTGTAAATAAAGTACAATAAATGTGGTGTTCGTTAGGATTTTGATACAAGTCAAATGCAGTCTGCAGAAATGGTTTATTCCCTGCTGTATGTACTTATATCGCATTCCAGGCACGGGGACATTCAGAGTCGTGTGAGCTAACAATGCATAAATGGCATTAGATGGGGCATGTTTGCAGTAAGGCTGTTCTAAAATTCCTTGTGCCCTGTGCAGGTGAGACACGAGCACCATCTGAAATCAGAGGAGAGGCAGTGGGGCAGTTTGCACAGGTAGGAGGAGAGCAGCTCTTGATGTGGTTCATGAGCAGAAGAGACTGCCCAGCCAGTGCTTGGCCATGCCTCATTCCTGGTGGAGAAACAGCCAGGTTTCAGTGGCTGATCTCTCTTTCTTTGTTTTGCTGCTGGAGAGCTTGACCAGTAGCACATGCCCTGCCTGTGTAACCTGGTTATTCCCCATGCCTGACAGCCCTTAGTGGCAGCTACAGATGAGCAAACTCAAGAGCTTAAAATTCATAGCATATAGGGTAAGAAGTTCTTGACCAGCTGGCTCCTCTGTGTCTCTGACAGAGATTGAGGGGCTTGGGGTTTTGGCTAGTATTAGGAACCTACTTTATTCTTTAACTCACTCCCTCATCCATCCTTCTCATTCTCCATGGTGTAAATAAAGAAAATAACACACACACGAAGCAGGCCTGCCATGTGCCCTCCAAATCCTGATGCATCTCTTAACTGGGTTGTTGGTGGGAGTTTCTCTGGGCTTCAGCAGCTCAGGACTTCTCTGACAAGTGTTTGCAGCTGGTGTGTGGATGCAGTCTTCCATCAGTGCATGAAGGGTGCTTCCACACTGATTGTCTTGTTGGAGACCATGAACCCCATGCAGTTTGTCACACCTGTGCTTGAAACTCACCTGCAGAGCTCTGTGCAGGGTCCACAGCTCTGGAGGAGTATTTACCTGCCTCTGCAGCAGACCAGTCCATGGTGTTTGTCCCTCAGGCCATTGCTGTCCTTCACAGTCACCTGGGCAGAGCAGCATTTGTGGGCTGTGGAGAAGGTCCTTCCTGCACAGAACATCTCCACAAATAAGTCTGTAGCACTGCGGGACCTGGATGAGCCCACGTGCCACTGCCCCTTCACAGGCTGGGGGTTACTGTTTTCCTGCAGTGCCCAAGGGAAAGTGGTCCTCAGAAAGGTCTTTGAACTGTGCTGGTAATTTGACTGCTGGTAATTTTTCAGATGTTTAGCAGCACTTCCAAAATAAACCAAAACCTGGTTTGGAAAAGGAAATGTTTCACTGTACAATTGACTTAAAAAAAAAAAAAAAAAGAGAAGCCACATGCTCGATATATTTTGAATACTGTGTTCTGTATTTTTGCAGCTTATATTTTCCAGATGAGCAGTTTAGAAATATGTGATGTGAAATACATACTGTAAGTTTGCTGTAAATGATATTAAAAACACTATTTTCATTGTTGTCCTGTTTCTCTGGATGATCTCTTTGGTTCTCCCAGGTTGGCTGGCTGGGCTGGTGCTCTGACTGTTCCAGCGGGTTCTCAGTCTCAGTAAAAGCAGGGTTGAGAGTTCAGGTTGGAGGTTTGTAGAAATGACAGTGGGGTGAATGTGTTCTGTGCATGTGCAGTGCTTTCAGAGGGGAGGTCCAGTGAAGCAGTGGCTGTGGCAGAGAAGGTAAGGCAGGTTTTGGGGAAAGGCACAATGAAGTTTAATGAATGGAGAAAGGAAAGCTAGAACAAAGGCATCCTAAATTCTTGCATAACAGAGGAACTTGAACACCTGGAAGACACTAAATTGATGAGGAGCTCAGAGGAAACATGATTTGAGCAGGAAAATTCTGTATGTGTCTGTGGTGATGAATATGTCTCACACTCTTTGTGTCAGTTCAGCTGTGGAGGGGAAAAAAAAGAGCTTTTAGCTGAAATAGCAACAGCTGAGTGAAGTGGCTGAGCCCTGCCATGCACCCTGAGCCCCTGCAGCTGCAGAAGCTTCTGCATCTCCATCAATGGGATCAGGCCCAGAGGGTGACACATTACTGAGGATTCAGTGACACACGCTTCCCCTTCTTCCAGCTGCTGTACTGGTCAGAATATAAGTAATCACTTCTTTGACCCTTTATTTTTAAATGCTTCAAATCTGGTGTATCAAAGTTTTCTCCTGAAGCTTCTACAAGATTATGCTAAATGAGGCAATTGCGTTCCAACTGAGTTGAATATTCACTTATTCCTTGTTTGTTCCATTTTTTATCTTTCCCTGTTCCAATTTCCTCTTCCGAAAGGCAGTGAGCAAAACAAAGATTAAAAGTCAGAAAACAAAAAAAAAAAAAACAAAAAAAAAAAAAAAAAAAAAAAAATTTTGTTGCACAGGAGTTGAATCCAACCACTGTTGCTTTGAATTCACTTTCCAACAATAGGGGCTTTGGAGAATAGTTCAGGAGGAATGAGGGAGGAAGTCTGGGAAAAAAAATGTTTTGTTAAATGTTGATAGTGAAGAATCCTTGTATTTATTTCACTTCATTGCTTTTCCTCAGCCCAGCTCCTGGTAGTGCTGAGGCCTGTGCAAGCTCTCTCTGAAGGCATCACTCCTGCTTGCTCCTCTGGCCATTCCTGGCAGGTCCCCTGTCCCCACAGAGGGTGAACTCACCAGCATAATCACACCCAGCATTTCAGAGCCTCCCTTCAACCAGCCTAGACCTTCCATTTTTGCTGCTAACAGAAGCTGGTTAATTGGGTATTTACCGAGCTGAATTCTGTTGTGGGTGCAGACTATTAACCTTTATGTCACCTAGAAGATATTACACCTGGTAGAGTTAATGTTTTGAGACTGGGAGGTTAATGTGTCAGTCAGTGCTCAGTCCTCCCTTAATTAGGAACAGGGCCCATGTGTGGCTGTGCTTGAGCCCTGCTTTAATTGGAAAGGACTCACAGTTAGGTCACATCAACAGCATCAGTTTACCTGCCCCTTTCAGCCTTCTCTGATCCTTCTCCTCCTTGGTGTTGCAGGGCTGTGGGTAAGTCTTGATGTTATGATGCCCACTCTGGGAGATTGTGATGCTGGAACCCTTCCTAAGGCCACCCTGAGCTGGGTCTAGGGCAGTGCCTGGTGATGAATCTGGGGAGCTCCAAGTGGAGAAGGTTGTGGTGTTCCAGGCAGTGTTCCCTGCAGAAGGTCTTAGCTCTGCACCAGCTTTGCTCAGCTCCTGAAGCTTTAGAAGATGATCTGTGTGCTCCTGAGCTGGCTGAGTGGGCTGGAGGTGTTGGGAGAACCTGTTTGGGTTCTGTGTTGTGGTGCTCCCTGTGCTGGCAGCAGCCCTGGGCTGTGTGTGTGAGTGCAGAGAGCAGCCTGGTGGTCTGAAGTGGAGAACGTTGGATAGAATGTTCTAGAAGGATAAAACACAGCATTAGAATTGTCACTCCAGCACAAACCTTCTTAGAAGAGCCTTTCTCAGCCAGCCAGAGAAGAGGGACAGATCCCTGGCTCAGGGCAGGGCAAAGTTAGGTGTTTATCTCATTTCTGTTTTCCTGTCACTCCTGTGACAAATAGGTGTCCTTCCACACAAATGCCTTTGGCTCTGCAGGCAAAATGCAAAACCAACCTGCAACATACAGCCAGTCAGAATATTCCCTGTGAGGGGAAAAAAAATGTAATTTCCTCCAAATTATGACTTTTTGTGGGAATGTCTCTGTTTCAGTGCTATTTCATTCAAACAAAAGCTGATGAGCTCGCAGTATCTTGTTGAAATTGGAGCATTTAGAGCTTTCTTTGGGAAACTGTAGCTTGAAGTTTTTCAGCATATAAAATAAATTGGAGTATTTGGGCCTTTATCAAAGTGAAATGTTTTGATTGCCTTCAAGCAATATTTTCTGCTTAACATTACACTTCTGTGGAAACTCTGAAATTCAGTGTTTTGTTCTATTTTGAGACACAAGTGCATGTAAACCTTCTGGAACTTTTCACAGATGCCTTTTGCCAATCCAGACCCCACCAGAAAAATACTTGGAGTGCCTGACTGGCCTGGTGGTCGCTTGGGACATGGGAGCAGGCACAGCTGCTGTGAGGGAATGAATGCAGGAGCACAGCCACCAGCAGAAGGCCATGCTCTGGCAGGCAGTGTGAGGATGAATCCTACTTCTAAGCAATTAAAGGTTCATCCATTGCTCAGCTTCCTTTTTCCATTGATCCAGCCTTTGAGAGAATAACTATTTAAAAATCAAAGCTAATGGTGCATTTTTTTTTTCCTGTTAGCTTGAGGCCAGCATTGGTTTTAAAATTGGCTTTGTGTCTGCTCTTTTGCAAATTTGCATCTTCCCTCCCTGGCAGGGGAAGATGCTTGAGCAGGTCTCATCCTCAGACTGGGAGCTCCATGTTCAGGGGCTGAGCCTGCTCATGTCCCACAGGCTGCAGAGCCCCAGCCTGTATTTTTTGGAACACAGAGTTCACAGTAGGAGACTCCTTATTTTGGGAGTGAAAATCCATAAAGCTGAAGGGCAGCTCTAGCAATAGGGTGTTCTTACTGGCCTTGTAGGTGTGAAAGAGCTGCTTGAGGAGAACAAAGTGCAGCTCAGGGGAGTTTGCTCCCTGCCTGAGGTCCATGAGGCTGCCTGGCTGTCAGGAGCATTAGCCCAGCACAAGGACCTTGTTCAGTGCTCTTCTGCAGAGCCTTTCCTCCACCTCTCAGGCTGTTTAGTCCATTAGTCATCTCACTGGCCTTAAATAAAGGAATTTGAGGTTTTCATTAAAAGTTTTGAGCCTGGGAAGCTGATGCTCAGCAGAGGGCCCATTTTCACCTTTAGGAGATGGCCAGAAAGAATAAAAATGGTCTCATTATACAGCAGGTTAGGAAAATTTCTGCTGAGAGGTGGGAGAGCAAAGGGGATGGAAAGTTTATCTTATTCTCAGGTGGTCTCAGGATGGCAGTGAGGAGTGAACGTGCCCCAAAGGCTGCAGGGCGAAGTGAACAGGGGTCCTGAGGCTGCTGCCAGAAGATGAGTACACAAACTCAGTGAGCAGAAATCCAGGAGTCTAAGAACTGCTTGGGATGGAGTGGACCCTCCTCCTGATTTTCTGTCTTACAGATGGTTTCTGGAATTAAACTTACCTCTCCAAGCCTCCCTTCATATGCAGGAGGAAAGGGACTACTCAGCCAATGATATGAATGATTGATATGATGATGGTTTTGTGGCAACCCTTAGAGCATGCTGGAGCTACCCTTCCCCTTAGGTTAATTAGGAATGCTTTCACCTGAAATCCTGGAGGCCTTTTCCTGCAAGCCTTGAGTGTATACAAAGGTTCTTCTCCATTCAGGACATGTACAGATTCGCCACTGAAATCCCCACTCATCCAGTGCTAACACTCACACAACTTCCAAATGTGCCTGCAAAGGAGCAGAGCAGCTTGAGAAACGTCTAGATTTCTGTATGAAGCCAGAATATAACCCAGCCTTTGTTGAAATGACACAGAGGTGTTTGACTTATTTTATTTATTTTTTTTCCAATATTGTGGAAACATGATGTTGGACCATAAATGCCTCTGGAGGTGCAGAAGAGGGTGCTGAGCCACAAACCAAAACCTGCTCAGCACAAGAACACTCTTTGTAGCTAAAGATAAGGTTTTAGGGGGCTCTCTTTGCCTTTGTATTACTACTAATCTGTTTCACTGCGGGTCATAAAGCCTGGTGTGCTGAGTTTTTCAAGTGCCATTAGTTTATGGGCTTATTAACAGAAAGGATTTTGTTGGTCTTTCATGGTCTGAATCTCATTGAACTGGAGATCCCTTGGTGTAATTTTGATGGCAGAGGAGAATCAGGTTAATAACCTTTAGGATCATCTTTCAGAAAATATTATTTGAGCTGGTCCCCTTTTCAATTCCTCCTTTCCCTGCTCTCTTACTGCCATTGCTGGTGTTAGCTACCTGGTATCACTGGAGCTGCATTTCTGTGGTCATAGCTTGGGTTGAAGCTTTAGAAGCATGCAGGGCAGCCACCTTTTGGGGGCTGCATGCAGAAGAAGGTGAAGGAGTCTGCAAGAAGCATGTTTGTTTGTTTGTTTGCATTTGCTTGTGTATCTCTATACAAAGCTGCAGATGGAATGCCAGGATGTTTAAAAGCCAGGGGACAAAAACCGAGTTAGACTTTTTAAAGCATTGTTAGAGCACAGCAGGCCCAGTGATAGCAAGGATGTGAGACAATAAAAGGGTGAATCAGTTAATTAGGATGTTTGGTTAATATACTGCTGCAGTCAAAACTCTTCTGCTGGCAGTGCTGCCTTCCAGTGTGAACAGAGGAATTGTGAGACCTGAAGAGGACAAGCAGTTGTGGGGGTTGGAAATAGAACTGTGTGTTTCAGCAAGGGCAGGAAGAAATATCCAGAGGAAAGTCTTCAACAAAGAATGTAGCTTCCAGAAGGGCTGGAGTTTGTAAGTAGCTCTTGATCCACATCATACATTCTGTCTTGAACTTTTCATAATGCTACTGCTGCTGAAGGAGCCTTTTGATGGTTGAAACTCAGAGACAGCCCAGCCTGGCTTCCTGCACCTTTTAGTTCTTCTCCAGTTTTCTAGTTAAGTGCAAACAAGTGCGATGCACCAGGAAGAAAAGTTTTGGGTTATTTCTGGGGAAAGCAGTCTTAGAACCTACTGCCTGCTTTCATTCATCTCCTTTTTCATAGGAGAGAGCAGAGACCTTGCTGATTTCAGTAAGACATTTCTCTTAAAAGGTAACAACCTTTGCAGCAGCCTCTGTTTTGATGGGACATTCTTAAGATCTAATGCAGACACCTGAGACCTTTCCTTTCTTTAGAGAGGTGAAAATGAGGTTTTGCCTTCTGGAAGCTCTGTGTATAACTAAACAACCTATTGACTTGCCTGCTACAAGGTGTCTGCTTTCTCAGGATGTATTAAGCATGACAGACACTCCTCTAGTCCCTGGCAGTGCAGCATTAACCATGTCTGTGCTCTGCCTCTGCTGCAGGATGCTCTTCCCAGTGACCAAACTGACATGAAGGAGCAGAGGGACACTGTAGCTACACACACTAGATAAATAGGTCAAAAATAAATGCTTTAGAGAACAGAGTAAATGACTTTGCTCTCATCTCATCCATTCTGCCTCACACACCACGATCTCATCAATATCTTCCTCTCTATGACAACCCTGAGAAAAACAAGGCAATTGAGGAGCAAAAGAGGTTATTTAAACAAGAATGCCGAGTGCCTTTCTGAAGTAACTCTTGTTCATTATTGATCTGCTGGGATTTTTTTTGGAAGCACTTTATAGAGCAACAGGTTAAAAGAAAAAAAAAAAAACAAACCAATAAATAAAAGACCACGCTGGAATCCTGAGCAGCTGAGCTGTCCTCCAGCTCAAGTTGCACAGAGCTGCTTGTCACCATGGAGGAGCTTACTCAGGTGAGGTGTTGGGAACAGGCTGGGGGAGGTGTGGAAGGGTGTAGCCAGAACCCAGAAAAATGTCTCTTAGACATCTTACAGTGCAGATTTTATGCCACCTTTAACAAGTGCTAATGCTGGGTGTGAAGGTGCTGTGTTTTTAAGAGCTGCTCTCTCATCAGCTTTGGGTCAGACTGGCTTTGGCAGACAGGTCTCCATCCCATTCTGCAGGACCAAAGAAGTTCCTCTTCAGCTTAATCAACTTTATCTTTTCCCTTTTTTATTTAATTGGCTGTGTTTCAAATGCTGCAACAAGTCCAGACAGGTGGCCATTTCATAGTTACAGTAAATAATTTACATGACAAATTCAGACCTGTCCCTTGGTCCTGTATTATTCATGAATGAACAGGGTTGGTTTTTATGACAGTGTTGCTTATTCAAACACAATCTGTGATGTATCTCAGTCCTCGAGTTCATTGCTCTGGCACCTGGCTGTTTGCCAGCCTTTTGTTGCTATTTTCTGGTTTGCAAAATGTATTACCTAGATTGTATTTCTTCAATTCACTCTCTGAGAGACTGAAACTTTTATACACCACAAAGGTTTCTTTGTAGTGAAACTCAAATGCATATTTCTGAGCATTTTCCTTTGTACAGTTGGTCTTGCACACAAAAATATCATTTGTATGAAGATTCGTGGCAAAGGGCAGCAATGTCCCCAAGGAAAACGCTCAAGCACCATTTATATAAATCCTCACAAACACTTCACTGTTGTTTGCTCATTTTGGCTTGTGCAGCTCTCACCCATGGGGTTTATAGAGGGTTAGGCTCCCTGGTGACCTCTGGGCCACCTGTTGTCTCTGAGCATCTCTAATCCTGTTCATTTTGCTGGACGTGGAGAGGACACAGCTGCGGTTCCCCTCACTGAAATTCTCACTGAATTTCTGAGGTGTAGATCTTCTTGGGAAGATGCACACTGTGGCTGGAGCACAGGAGTCACCTCTCAGTCCTTTACACACTTCCACTCAGCCTTGTTTCCTCACACCTTCACTCTTCAGCCATAAAATGGGGTGATAATGATCCCTTTCTGCCAATATCCCTTGTCATATCGGCTCACCCTGCAAATGCTGCGAGACACAGATCCAGGGTCATCTTTACACCCATTTGTACAAATGACCCCTCATCCCAACAATGACAAATAAACATTAAATATCTGTGTGACACCAGGCAATGTGAGAGCACTGAAACACAAATCCAGCCTTTTGTATTCATTTATATACTGCAGAAATACCTTATATAGGGGGATAATTTACCCTGGTTGCTCATACCCAGCTGATTTGCTGCCTCCATGCTTGATTGAGTAATTGATGGTGCTTTCTGTGTGCATTCATCCCCTGAAATAAAGTGTGTATAAAAATAAATCATCCATCCCCTGAAAATAAGCCCATTGTAAATTAGTGAGAAATTAAAGATAACGTTATCTATTTCTTCTTCTGGGAATGTGTGGTCACAGCCTTGAAAAAGTTAAAATTCAAGTGAGAAAACTGGCCAAGCATGTTATTAATGCCCTCTATGTCTTGAGAAAAGCATTGATTAATTTGCTACCAAGATCCCTTTGGATGAAAAGGGTCATGGGTTATTTACAAACAAGTGCTGTTTCTCCAGCTGTCATTATTCAAAATTGTGATGGAGGAAGCTCTTTGTTTTCTTTACATTTCTTTCTGTATTTGAGAAGGCTCCAATTTGTTGGATCTCTGTTTTTGATACAGAATTCCTTTAAAAGCCAGAGGATTCACCAAGCCCCTCTCAGGGGGTGATGAGACTGCTGATCTAATTAGGAAAGGATTGGAGCATTGCAGTCTCCTCAGATGACTTCACTAGAAATTGTGGGAGCAGAGATGCTTTTGAAATTCAGTCTCTGCATCCTTTATGTGTCTCTGGTCCACAGACCTCCAAGGAAGCCCCAGGACACCACAGAAAGTGGCAGCATCAGCACAGGATTAGCAGAATTTATGGTTTCTGAAGATAGTTTCAGCTTTCACATGAGACCAAAGCAAGTGCTTTGATCATTTAACATCATGAGCCATCCTCTGCCATTTCTGACAAATGCCAGGTGCTAATTTTGCCTTAAAATACTCTGCAGTGGAATCTGAATATTTTATCTCTGTGTACATATTCTTCTTTATACTTTTGGGCAGTGAAGCTACTTTGGTTACATTGGTGGCAAATTTATTTTCTTTTCCCCCATGGAGCTACTCCCCAAGAATGACCCCAAAGAAGAAATTTGGGATTATAACATTGGGGTTCTTGGAGGAAACGTTTTCTGAGAATCTCAGCTACAAGAGTCAGGGCATCCTACCCATTTAGATATTTTGCAGATCAGAGGAGCCATGCAGGGGAGATGAGCTCAGCAGCACTCTCCGTTTGGGCTGTGAGGGATGGGAAGGCTAAAATGGATAATTCAAGTCAGGAATGAAGGGTATCAGTAGGGACTTGCAGAATCAGGTCTGGAGCAAAACTAAGGCATATTGATGGAGGTTTTGGGGGGATCTTGGAGTTGAATGAATGCAGCAAATAATTTTGCCTTGAATTAGGGAGTGACCAGAGCTCCTGCAGTGCTCCAGGAGTGGAGGAGAGAGGCACCCCAGACCCGAGGGCAGGGACAGCCAGAGGGTGCCTGTTAGGAGCCAAGTGCCTCTGCAAGCTGTGCCGAGGGGGTGATTTTACACAGAACTTTATATATTCCAGCCTGGGCTATTTCTCCCTTCATACACAGCATCCAAGCAGCAAGATCAGCAGGAAGGTGTGTTTGCCCAGGGCCAAATTCAGCTCTGCTCTCATCACCAGCAGTAAGGACTGCCTGCCGAATTCATACCCAGCTGCTTATCCGCAAAACCAAAGCTCCTGTGGATTCAGCACGGGAAATGACAACCCAGCGCTGTACTCAGGCATCTTGTGCTTTCTGCTGCTGCTCTGCTAACCAGATTAGGTTCCCCTGCTGCCTTATTCATTTTGCACTCATTAAATCTAAATTTAGAAATGAAGGCAACTCTTCTCCCCTCTGGGAAAGGTAGTAGGGAGAGTCCTTGTTGCAACAAGCCATGAGGAGGAAAAAATAGCATCTAGATTTTCTCTCCTGTGAGATGGAAATGTGTTTCTGCTGAGGCAGAGAAAGAAACTTGTGTCCAGTTCCCTTCTGCACAGAGCACTTGTTGGACCCTGGATCTAAAGAAATTTCTGCTAATTGTTGCAAGCATGCAGCAAAAGGTTTATTTGACCCAAATCACAGGCGTGTAGCAGTGGCAGGAGATGTTATTTGCTCTGGCCAGATCTAGAGGAGATGTAGCTTGCTGCTGAGTTTGGAGTTTGGGCTTGTCTCCAGCTCAACGCTGGCAGATGGGCAGTAGCTCCCAGATTTCAGCTAAAGAGGCAAATGCAAAGATATTTCTTCCTCTCACTGACCTTTAATAATCAATGATGTCAGCTTTTTATGGAAAAAAAGTAATTGTGGTGTAAAATCTGCCTTCGGGTTCTTAGAAGCAAGAAGTGGTGGACAGGAGGGCTGAGCTCCCCCAATGCCCATCCCAGCTGGGCATTGCTCACAACACAGCTGGAGTGAGGGGGAAGAGCTCAGGTCTTCTGGGCAGTCAAATGCCATCACCATAGCAGGGAACCTCTGAAGGATTTCAGAAATCTGTGTGAATAGGTAAATCTGAGTGTCAGTGTAACTGACCATAATGAATGTGGGGAGAAACAATCTGGGCCATCTCTGCATGTGCTGAGCTTGGACTGGGCATAGCTGGATTCAGTTCTGACACTTCTCCAATATCATTAGCTCAATGGGCAGTGGCAGCCAAAAAAAGCTTGTGAAATACCAGGTAGTCCATTGAAAATGAGGGAGTTGTTTTGCCTCCATATAAAATCATGGGATACCCCCATTCTGGGGGTGGGATGCCCCTGGCTGGGGGTATGGACTCCAGATATTTAGCTGGCCAGCTGCTGAGTGCTGCTTCCACATGGAAAACTGAGAAAAGGAAGGGTTAACTTTGGCTGTGGGAGAGAGGGCAGCCACAGGGGCTCTGACCAGCAGCCATGGGCTGTCACTAGCTGTTAAACCCAGAAGGTGGAAGAAGCTTGTCAAAAAGACAGGCTCTGTCTCTGCATCTGTATGAGGTCCTGGCTGGGCATTGGGAAGCACTGCTCCCTTCCCCAGAGGTACAGACTGAGCTCCAGAGCCTCTGCCACTGCTGGGGCCTGTGTGATGCAGTTGTGCCTGCAGCATTGCAGGCAATGTCTTTCAGGAGCAAAAAATGATGTGTTTGACCCTCATGTGGGAAAAAACCCAGTGAGAAGGACTGTCAGCACTAGATTAATGAAGTATTCCCCTGTGGAAGGATCTGTGCACAGCTTTCTGCCAGGGACCCTGGCAATGCCAAGAATGAGGCATGGGATCAGCACCTCTTCCAGAGCTGAGAAATACAAATCCAGCACACAAACAGAGCCAGCTTCACTGATAACTGCCAAGGGAAACTGCACTCACCAGCACAGCTTATTAGGCAGCAAAAGTTAGGGCAGAGACTATTGCTGGGGGAAGAGTGTCTCAAGGTTTTAATAATTTCCAGTTTGTTTCACGGCTGTGGTGAGGAGGCTTGTGCAGACCATCTTGTTTAACTTATTGCAGCTCACCTGAAGGTGCAGGTTTTGGCTGAAGTGTAGCAGCAGATTTAAACCAAAGGCAGCAGCTGGGAGCCCTGAGCCTTGTGCTTGTCCTCCCTGGAGGGCTGTGTCTCTCCAGGCAGGGACAGCAGCTCCATGTGTCTCATCTCCCAGCACACTGTGGCTTTTGGCCACGTGCTGGTCGCAATTTCAGTTCACCCTCACAGTAAGGCAGAAAATTTCCATGGCTCAGGAGCTGGGCCACAACAGGATGGGAATCCCTGGCTTTGCTCTTTATGGCTGGACAAGCAGCAGCTTCCACCCATCTGGTTTAGATCTGCTGCTGTATATTGCCTGCAGCCTGAAGTTTCCTCTCTGAAGTTCCATGAACTTCCTCCTCCTAGTTCATTTACACTTGGTTGGCACTGGGCTGCACGATGGGCTGCGAGTGCCAATGCAATTCCTTTAGGGAAAAAAAAAAATCTGCTCTGACTTTCAGGCAGAGATAGTGATTTTATTTCTGGAAAATAGAGCTATAAATTCGGCTGATGCCAAACAAACACTATGCAATGTCTGTATTAAGGTGGGGTGGGAGAGTTCTATCAGAAAAGGATGATATTTGTCACTCACCTGTCTGAGTGCTGAAAATGCTCTTGTCTTTATGTACTGGCTGCTTGATTTTTACCCTGCCTCCATCCTGGCCTCACTTTTTGCTCAGATGAATTCTGATCTTAAGACTGCAAAGCTCAGTAGAAAAATATTTCCTTTTCAGTTCAGCACATAAGTTTGTAGCAAGGAAGAGCTGTGGGCAAAATTGCCAAACAGGCAAATGAAGGAAGGTGCTTGGGGTGGTTTGTGGCCTCAATAGAGTGTGTATGGCCAAAAAGAGAAAGATTAAAAATCGTATTTTTAACTGTCCATCTACTTGACAGACACCTGGATGGGGACATTAGAAACCTGATGGATAATATAGGCAAGGCAGGAGTAGCAGGCTGCTAAATTACATAAAGTGCAGACACAAATTGCAGGCAGAAAAATAAAAAGGAAGGGCAGCTCAAAAATTGTAGCTGAAGTATCC
This sequence comes from Vidua macroura, assembly GCF_024509145.1. NCBI lineage: Eukaryota > Metazoa > Chordata > Aves > Passeriformes > Viduidae > Vidua > Vidua macroura. The sequence continues at coordinate 16,222,534 of NC_071582.1, forward strand.
ATTTCTAGACCAGTTCTTGTGGTGCTAGGAAACAGATATATCATTTGGGTCTGAAGGAGATGAACTATTTATTTAGCTTGAATATTGCCCCCAGCAATTGTGAATCGAAGGTTATCTAATGTCTTTGCCATAGGCTCTAAGTGTCTGGACAGTTAGCATATGCAAGGGAATTACTCACAGATAAGCATCCAGTAATTTATACAGAGCGTTCCAGATAGAAACCTCTCCCATATCAATTCCTGCCTGCTCTGTAAACTGCTCCCATTTATCAAGCCGGATAAATTCACAGGCGGGCTGTGAGGGGGTGCTGAGACCTGTACATGCTTTATCAGTTAATACTCACTGAGGTCCCTTTGACATGATTGGAGTAAATCTTTCTCTCCTTTTCTTTGGTTATGACCAGTCTATAATCTTCCTGGCTAAACACCATTCCCATGAATGAAGAATAATACTGAGAAGTAGGTGAAAAAGTAATATGTAGAGAGAATGCATTTCATCTCACTTTGGACATAATGAGGCAGTTTAGTGTGACATGTCATATAAAACCAGGCTTTTCTTTTTTATAGATTCCATATCCCTGAAGAAGTGACTGACAGATCAGTGCACAACATATTTTTCCCAAGGAAAAACAAATTGAGGTTGACACAAAGGGGGAGTCAGCAGAGTCGTGATGATCTTCAGGAAGACAAAAGGATGAGTCTTTCTCCATCACGTAAATAACACAGACCTGAGGTTATGCAAATTAAGATAAAAGCTTCAAAACCAGAGTTTGTTGGATCAGGATGTGGCTGTGGTATCTCTGTCCTCTAGCTGTCATCTCTAAGAAGTTCCCTGACCAGCTCTGCCATGGAGGCAGCCCCAGAAATGAGCCCTGAGCAGTAAAATCACAAACTCACAGGATGGGTAAGGCTGGAAGGGACTTGGAAGGCACCTGGTCCGACCTCCCTGCTCAAGCAGGACCCCCAAGAGCACTTTACTCAGGATTGTGTCCACACAGCTTTTGAGTATCCCCAAGGAAGGAGATTCCAGCTCCATTTGCCCTTTTCTTGGGTGTTGCTGGCCACCTGCTGTTTGCCAGAAAATTCCTACTCTGTGCCCTGTGTTCCCTGTGCTGTGGCTGCCACAGGAATATCAGCTGAGGGAGCATTTGAGGTTTGCTTTGGCTGGGAAGATCTACTGAGGCTGGAAGTGTACTGAGGACTGGATGGATCCCAGCAGCTGCATTTTGTGTTGGCTGCCAGCAGCTCACTCCAGGCTACCCGAAAGCAATGCACAGCTGTTTACTCCAACCAGACAGATGCTTCTCTCCCTTCGAGTGTGAGTGAGGACTGTGGAGCACATCACACACAAGACACGCCTTTGTTGTACAAGAAAGGAGCTATCACCATGATCCCAGATGTGAGAGATGTTGCCACATACTTGGACAGAGTCCATACACAGCTCTTAAAAAATAAGAAAAAAAAGAGGTGCATAATGAGTCCTGGCACACGTGTACTCGAGGCCATCTGTTAATGTGATCCGGTGCCAATTTGTGGAGCTAGGAACCAGTCTCTGCAGGTGGTGGATGCCAAGAAGAGATGGGCTTAGAAAAGACACTTGCAGGATGTGCTAATGGCCAGTGTTTATCAGAAAAATCTTGCTAGCAATGAATGCCATCAAAGGAGACAGTGGTGCTCTTTGGTGTCTGGGACCACAGCAGCCTACACAGATGGGGCGTTCCTGCCATGTCCTGATGTCTCTGCCCCTGCAGTGAAAACAGGAAAGTTCCAAACCTTTGTAAACACAGCAAGAAGTGAACATTTAACCAACCTACTCTGTAAGTTGTTTCAGTATTTATCCCTCTGCTGCATGACTAGTGCACAGGAGGAAGGCTGGAGAGGAATTGACGTACGTGTGAGCATCCTTAGGAGCAGGAACACAGATTACAGGATGTATAAAGAGCCATTTTCCCTGTGGCAAGCACAAAAACCACTCTGGCCTGTTCATCAGTCATGCCTGGAGTCTCACTTGCAGGACACCCTGAGAGCAGGAGCCTTCCTTCCTCTGCTAATTTCCAAATGGCTGGACCTCACCTCAGGGGACAGCCAAATACAGAGGAATGAGCCAAGGTTACAGCCACCAGACACCTTTTAAAAAACAGTGGATTGTTGATAAAAAGGGCCCTAAGCAAATCAGATTTATTTTCTAATCAGCACCTGGTAATGTCATCATCATACATTTGCATAAGCAGGATGTTTTATGCATTGTTTTCCTTTGAGCAGGTACCTTCTCATTTGTGTGAGCTTGCTGATGTGCTCTCTTAACCTGCCACAGGCTTCCCCAAAGCTACTGTCTGTGAATGCTGCTCAGATAATAATTAGGAATATTCACCCTCTCTACATCCTTTTTCCAACAAAGACTTGAAAAACACAACATGATTTTTGTAATATTTTTTTTTCCGTTTTCTCTCTCTTTGTCCTTGTTCAGATAGTGGCTACATGGAGGGCAGGTGCCTTTCATCAAAAGATGAGGAGTCATCTTCTCCTTAGGAAATGTTTATGTGCCTTCCACAGCACCAAATTGAGAAAACAGATTACCTCTCAGAAAGCCATCTGTTTCAGCACCATGTGAGCTCTCAGGTTGGTTCTTGCGTTTTATGAGACATGCGAATCCTCCTGTGATTTCTCCCTTTCACCTGTCTGCCTGTTACAGAAATTGTTCTGAAGGCGCAGCGCACCCATTCAGATATGTCAGTGCCTGATTTCCAAATGTTCTTGTAGGGTTGCGTTGTCAAAAGCCAAACTCCACCCAAAAGAACCCTTCTGTTGTGCTTTAGCGTGGATGATCACAGACTAATAGGAACTGGATGAAAAAAATGAGAAGAGGTGGGAATTTGGGTGGTTTTTATTATTATTTGAGAGTAAACCAACCTTTCCCTACCCCTAAACCACAAATTATGAGAAGAAATTCATTTCTATAAGCAAAACTGGGGCTTTCCAATGAAAATTTGAAATCTTGGGAGGGTGGCTGACGTATTGTGTGGAAGGAGATGTTTACTGAGAACACAAAGGATTTTCCAGAGAAGGGCTTCAGCCTGACACAGCTGCCATGTGCTGCTTGTGTACCCATCACTAACTGCAGACCTACACCCTTTTTCTTGGTCTACATTGTTGCTGGGAAATGTGAGGATTCTCCAACCTCTAGAGTGGTTCTTCTTACTCCTCTTTGAGTCTTGAAAAGTTCATCTACTCCAATTATGCTTTCTTCCATTTGCTCATCCTCCTCTACTCATGTCAGAGCCACTTAGTCTCTCCTTAAAATCCGAGTGGGCATAAGATGGACTAATGCCAGAAAAGCACTCATTGCATACCAAAAATACCCAATAAAAAGCTCTCCAAGCTTTAGCACAATACCTTTTCTGCATAAAAATAGGGAGTGTGTAAGGACTGTATGCTGGAAGGAGTGTTGTCACAAAGCACAGATAGAAATTACTATTAATTTAAACATGTTTATCTTTGGAGTCATTAGCTGATGCAAGGGATATGGTAATGGGGTACAAAACATTTCCCCTCTGGGTCGTGGGTTATACTGCGATACAGAGAATTAGTGGCTAAAATAATTAACAGCCACTATCTGTTTGGTAGCATAAGTGAAATCAGATGAAGTTTGTCCATCCCACTCCAAACAGGCCAGTGTCTCCATTGCCAGGGTCACAGGCACATTTAGCACTAATGGACATCTCCTCCTGAAGAGATACGGCACGTCTGCAGCAATTTCCTCCGTAGAAAAGTTGTTTAATTGGTAAATATTCATCCTGGGACATAATTGGGTCGCTTTTCACTGCACGAGAGGCTCAGAGTAATGCTCTGTAGTGCTGTGAGGAATAACTGTGGGTGGGGAAGATATTGGAGAGGTTTTGTGCTCTGGGGTGGCCTGTCCTCCCAGGAGAGAGGTTCCTACCTGTGGTGCACAACCCTGGGCAAGCCCCACCATCACTCTGGGGCTGTTTCCCTTTGTGGCCTTGCTCTCCTCACATCACACTGGCACTTTTTGCAAGGGAGCCCTTCACACCCCACACACCCTCCCTCCCAACACGAGAACTTTGCAGTTCACCTCCCTCCTGCCTGATCCAGCAGTGACCACCTAACGGGGCCATTATTTTCATCCCTAATTGAACGGTTTCTTTCTCTCCCTCCCTCATTCCCCCCCCCCCCCCCCCCCAAAGAAACGTCAGTAAAATCAGCTCTTTAAAAAAGAAAAATAGATGAACGCAGCATCCAGAGCAGAAGTGCTATTTTTAGCAGGGTCTCCCAGGGCTCAGAGCCACAGCAGGCAGGAGGTCCTGGGAGGTGACCCAGCAAATCCCAGGGGTGGGCAGAGGCTGCTGCTGGTCTGGCAGGTATAACGACCAGTCAGACAGCAGCGTTTTACCTGGCTGCAGATAAAGGAGCCACGGCACCTCTGCAGCCAGGGGAGATGCCAGCACTTCGATTAAGCCATGCTGGGTGGTGCCCACATGATTAGCTGTTTTACAGGCAGGGAAACTGAGATGCAGGGAGATTAATTGACTTGCTCAGATGAGGTGAGACGAGAGAGAAACCCCAGAAGTGTAATTGTCTGTGCTAATTCTAATTGCCAGCACATATATTTCTGTCTGGGAGAGGCATCCCCAGAACAAAGCACAAAGTCATGACTGAGGGTACCAGTGAGGCAGGAAAAGAGGTTCCTCTTTCTGAATCATGCCATAAGTTTGGGACTGCCTGAGCACTGTTTAAAGTATGGAATTAACAAAAACCAGATTTATTTATTTATTTATTCATTGTAACTAAACCCCATGGAAACCATTCTCCCTCCCCCCACTGTCATCTTTTCTTTGACTGTTTTCATACTGGGTATTGTCCCTGTTACCTTTCCACTGCTTTTACAGTTCCTGCTTTTCAGTCATCATTTTTTAACTTAAAAGAAAACGAGCCATCAGTGGAGCAACCAGCCCTCACCCCATCCTGAGCCCATGCTCTCCAGGCTGGATGCACTGCTGCATCGCTTCTTCCCCTCTGGAGCAGCTTCTGAGCCGTGTCAGAGTTAATCTTTTGACTCGAGTGTTTTGCCTCCTCCCAGGTGAAAGAGAGGAGATATTGTTACAGCGGCAGCATCCCACTGAGCCAAAAGTAGCGTGAAACCCGCTGGCCTTGTGCAGACAGCACAGCAGACTCCGGGTGTCCTTTTGGGAGAGACCCTGAGCCCCCCAGCACTGCCCCTGCCACCCAGCCCTGTGTGCAGGGCAGGTTTTAGAGCTGCTTTGGCAGGATGAGCAGCTTTTGTCACCATTATTAAGCAAGTCACTGCACTGCTGAGCATCTCGCAGGCTTCAAACGCGCCTTGGAACCCACGGGGTACCCACATTTATACCTCACTTAGGGAAAGCTCTGTTCTCCACTGCTCAGTTGAGGCAGAAAGAAAGGAGAGAGGTTTTCTCTTCCCATTCAGCAGTGGATCATGGAAGAGGCAAAATTGAACAGGAGTCCCCTGTTCTGTAGAGATCAGAAGTGATGGAGGGCAGCCCCTCGGTGTCCCAGGGGAGAGCTGGAGTCACTGGGAGTTTCACAGAGGTTTGTCCCCATCTGAAACCCTGAGTTTTGCTGTGCAAAATGGATTTGGCGAGAGCTCTGTTGCTGCAGGGGCTGTGACAATGCAGGAGTGTTGGTTTCCATTGTACAGTGTTATAATGAATGAATGAATAAATCAATACCAATTAAGGCAGATAGTTTATTGATTGACATCCCAAGGCAAACACTACATTTATTGCCAGGAGTAAAACACACTCCACCATATACCCCAATAACCACAGAGCCATAATTTGATACTATTGATGTATGACACAGTAAATCATGGCCCTGTGTCCTGCTCCATCCAGCTCCATCCCAGCTGATAGAAATATACAATACAAAACCTCCCAGATGTTTGTTTATCTGAATACAGCAGCTGAAGCTCTGTATGAAGCTCCCCAGAGACCTTCCAAGAGGTTGAAACATTTCATTATATCTTTGATTATGATTTTTGAGTACAAAACTTTGCAGAGGAACTTCCTTTTCACCCTTGCCAACAATTCTCCCTTCCACCTCTGCCAGCACTTTATTTCTTTCCCTCTTTGTCATATAGGATTTTGTCCCTATTCCCCTCAGCTTCCCTTTCCACTGGTTTCAGTTCCTGATTTTCAGCCATCATTTTGTTTAGACAATTCTCATCTCTGTGTCTCCATTTGCCCAGTTTCCCATTTATTCACTTCAAAAGCAAACACTCAAACGTGTTGTTTTTGTGATGTAGCCCCCTAGTCTATCCATCTGACACCTCACACTCAGTGAATGCTGTCTTCTTGTTTTTATTTTCTGCCCACTCTCTTTCCTCACTGTCCATCCTCCTTAGCCTGATAGATCCACTTGATGAGAAAATGGAATCTTAACTTGCATTTATTAATTGGAATTAGCCATTCATGTAAGCAAGCAGTTTTCAGCTCCAGATTTCTATGCAAGCATCTCTACCACTCTGTCATATCTCTTTTGTTTGTTTGTTTGTTTTAATTAGAGCAAGTCTTGGCATTTTCATTTATTATCATTTACATTCTATTTAGTGAAACACCCTTTTTCTACATGCCAATATCCTTCACTTACCAGAGAATTTTCTCCCAAAGACCATTCCTCCATCTGTTCTTCCACTGTCCTGCATCTTTCTTTCATTCCTTCTCCAGATTTCTGTCTTCCTCCATGGACAACAGTTTTGTTGATGGATGCTCCTTGGGACCGTAACTTCTTTATGCTGTTGAAGCAGCTGGGTTTTTAAAATTATTTTTTAATAGACACACTTTATTTCTAACTTACTTTTAAAGTCTGGTGACTCAGAGGTCTTTTGGTAATTTCTTATGTTGTGGCCCCACAGCCACTTGAGCACTTGAGATGGGTCCTTATTGGATGTACAGGAGGTCATTTATGGTCCCACAGCAACTTGCAAAGGCTTTTTATCTAAATAATGTGCCAGCAAGGAACAGATGTGGCATGGTACACCAGTGAAATTCAGTTCTCCCTGCCCATCTTCTCTGCTCTCTGGGAATCCCCAACTCATCTGCCTCTGGTTATATTTTGGTTTACTCTCTCAGGTCAGGGATCCTACTTACATTTCCGTTTCAGCAATAAAAGTTTAGAATAAATGTCTGCAGCATTTCCCCTGTAATTCCCTGAGCTGGTTCTTGCTCAAAGCCACAGTGAAGGAAAAATAAAGAAGCACATTTCATAAGATTAATGCCAGATTTTATGTGCTCCAACAGCAAACCCCACCTTGAAATTTAATTCCAGCCTTCATCCAGGCTATCCTTTCAAGTCTTGGTTGAACAACTCCAGCTGTGAACTTGACTCTCTCTCTCCAACTCAGACTGACTTTGGGGCACTTGTTACACTACCTTAGATCAAAATACCAAGTTATTCATCCTATCCTTATGTCTAAACATTGCTCAGGTTGTAAAACAGGTATTCTGAGAGTATTCAAGAACTCAGTTGGAATAGAAATAGGGCATCACAGTGGAAAACTCTCAGCACAAAGCTGTAGCTAAAGGGACAAATATGAGCCCATGAATGAATAAGGAAGGAGATTAAAAGTAGTGCAGAGATGTTACATTTAAATGAAATGTCAGTGAGATGAGTTTGGTTCTTTCTTCAGTTTGGGCATCTGAAACTCAAAGAAAGATGCTGGGAAAATTGGAGAGAGTTCCCAGAATGATTTAAGACCTTGAAAACCTTCTTTACTGTGAGTGGCTTAAACCCTAATCTATTCAGTTTATCCACCAGAATGCAAAGAGCTGGCTGCAGCCTTCCTCTTGGGTTAGAGATTGCTCACATTTACAGCTCTTTAATCCCATCACAGTGGGAGCCCATCCTGGGTATGCTCAGACTGGCAATGTGGTGTGTGTTAGAGAGGCAGGTAAATAAACCTTTCAACAGCAGACCTGCAGGTGTGATGAAGTCTCTGTCACTTGAGATGTCTAAGTCAAGACTCAGCATCTCTTTAGATGCACAGGTAGGACTCACAGGTGTGCCTGCAGTGTAGATACTGCTGGAAGAGGTTCTGCGGTCTAGTTAACAAATGCTGTATAAATAAATTAGCAGAGTCATTGCCTCAGGCCCTAAAAATCTATTAATACTTTCAATTCCTGATTTTTTAAACCATCATGCCTCCCTCTTACAAACCACATGCCCGAAACTGCGGTCAGATCATGAGTTAATTATGCTTGAGTACAGCTCTGGATTGCACAACTGAGAAATCCAAGGCAGCAAAACTTAATTGGCTTTTCCAAGGGCATCCAGCAAATCACTGGCCAAGCTAGCCACTGAACCCAGGGGAGCTGGTGCTTTCTCACTGCATCTCACACTTCCAGCTGCTCATGGCAGCGACAGCATCGGGCAAGAAGTGGAGGCCTTTGAAGTCTCCTGAAAGCCATGGTTTGACTCAGCATTTCTGATTCTGTGTCACGGGGAATATCTTACCACTGACAGCCCATCAATGGCAACTGATGAGCCTGGCTCCTGACACAGATGTGCCACCTGTGATGGCCCCACCCCTGACCCCCAGCACTGATGGACAGCCTTTTATCTGGGTGGAGGAGAGAGGGTCACGTTTGGCCCCTCACCCTCCATTTCAGCAGCTCAATGGAGCTGCCATTGCATTCTGCTCCTTTTCGACCATATAATTTGTTATGTTTAAGATTGTTCAATTTATTTCCCAGATCTGCTGTCATCAAAGGTTTAACAGCCCTTGCTTGATCCATTAGAAGTGGCAGCAATTAGTTCCCCCACGCTGACTCTTAGTGAGAGCTGGGAGGGAGTGAAGTAACCTTGTCCCCAAAACTGCTGTGAGAGGATGGCACAAACACCCCAATGCCTTTGTACAGCTCCACAAGGATCGCCCACTTTGGAGGAAGGGAATTTTTTCCCAAAGTGCAAGCAGTGGAGTGAACATTCCTAAAGGCCCTACAAGCATCTGCTTTGGATAAAAGCTGAAGGAAAAAACTGCAAGTCTGGCAAACACTGCTGCAGCCCAGGCGAGTGCCGGGGGGTGCTTTGTGCAGAGTCAGTGCTGGGAGCTCGACTAGAGCAGGTTGTGTCACCTCTGCCTGGTGAACCCAGCAAAGGAGAAATGTCAAAATGACAAAGCTGAAAAAGCTTCCATGAAGCCAGAACAGTGCAGAAGCTCAAGCTGTTGACAAAATGCTTGAAGGAGCCTGCTGGAACCAGAGCCCACGAGCACACCAAAACCTAGGTGAGGAAAACATTGGTCCCACCAACAGTGCTTTGCCTGGTTTGGCCAGGGAAGTCCCTCCCATAGATTTGGGGATTTGTTTGGGCTGTGTTTACAGAGTGATTACTACAGTGAGGGTCACATGTTGGCTCTTCTGACCCCTCTGGAGGCCATTCCTCAGCACACCACAGCTTCCTTGCTGAGAGATTAATTCTGCCAGTGGGCCCACACTTCTCCCTGGCACACTGCCAAGCATCTACCTGAAACTTCCATCTTTGCCCTTTATATTTTGTACTTTTTCAATTAGAGATGCATTGATTTGAAATGAAAGTTGTCCAGGAGGTTTAACCAAAAGCATGAAGCTCTCCAGAGAGTCTCCGTGGCTTGTTGGTGGGATGGGATGCTACGAGAAAGGACAATATCAATAATGCATAGAGAATTGAGGTGAGTGATGAAATGTCCTGATCTGTGTTGGGCTGGGTGATTCAAAGCTCCTGTCTGGCTTTAAGCACTACTCCTCTGCAAATCTGCAAAATGGAGCAAGCAGCCATCCCTTCCCCACAGGGACCTGGGAAGAATAAAGACTGCCAGGCAATGGATGGTAAAACAATCAGGGCTGCTGTAGATATGTGAGATGGTTGGATTGACTGCCCTCGTGAAAGCAGCAGAATCTTTCTGTGCAAGACTGGTGATAAATTGAATGAGAAGGCTCACGCAGCCCATCTATTAACAGCTGGCCTCTGCAAGGGCTCCAGCAAACAAATGCTGTTGCAAGATGATCTCTTTTCACGGGAAAAGAACTCATGTCTTTCCCTTTTTCCCCTCTTTACATCGAGAACCACCAAATAGCAAACACATCACCAGCTTTTTTTAAGTGTTTGTTTTTCAGAAACACTATTGGCTCACCTGTTGGCTCTCCAACTTGCTGGAAATGGGGTGAAATCTAGGAGGTGAAAAAATAGAAAAACAACCTGAGAGTGCTGTGCATATGCACCAGGATGAATGAGGAGAATCAGATGGCAGAACAGACGACATGCGGTAGCTCTCGGCTCTCCCATCCATCCTCTTTCTGAGCCAACCAATTCCCTCCAAATGACAAAAATACATGCTATTTTTGCCTTCCTGATTAGTTTGTTTCAGTAAATCCCACTTCACAGATAGACCCAGCTCACTTTAATTAGCTTTGGCACTTTGACAAGGAGAGGAAAGAAAACACCACAGGACAGTGCTGTCTGGACACACATCGCCAAGCAGTGACAAAAATAAACCATTTTGCTACATAACAGCTAAGTGCTTCCTGACTGCCTGCTTTTATCCTCGTAAGCTGCTACCTAGCTGGTGAAATCAGTCTGACCAATCCAATTCTTTACTGAACAATACCTATTTTTCATCTCTTACTAGTAAAAGGTTCTAAGCCCAGCAAAATCAGTGCCCATTTGGAGTTGGTTTTATTTTGATTCTTCCCCCCCACCCCCTCCTTTCACAATCTCTCCCATAGTTCCTACATCCCATAGTATATTTCATCTCCTGCCTGTTCAGGGCAATCTGGTCATTGCTAGGCAACATGTCATCATAAATATTTCATCGGCAGAGGAGTGTTCAGAGATGCAGCCAAAAAATCTTTGTCTGGAGCTGCCTCCATGGTTTCCTTTGCTCACATTCCCTCAGGGGTGCAGCAGCACACACCAGCTCTGGATCCCACACAGAGAAGGGATGACCAGGATCATGCAGGACAGAGGTGTGGGCTTCTCAGCCAGCATCCTGCCTTGACTCCATGCTCAGCAGTTTTTGCAGGCTGCCCTTTAGTTGGAGCAGCTGAAGAAGGTTGGTGCACCCTGCCCTGTCCAACCTCCAGGGGTTTGGACTTAATACTGTCCCTCAGAAGCAGGTTTTGAAAATTTGTAGAAAATTTTTTGCATGGTGGGGAAAAATGGGGTGGGAAGACAGAGGATAGGTGCTTGTAGATGAGCACCCTGTTCCTGACCTCGCTGAAGGTGCACTTGGCATCTTCCAACAAAGCAAAATACAAATCCTAACCAGATTTCACGGTGCCATGGGCATGCTCATCCTTACTTCCAGGATCTCCAGAGCTGTCTACCCCAATATAGCCATATCTCTCATAACTTCCACTCCCTGTATCCTTTTGCTTGGAGAAGAATCCCACCAGGAAGGTCTGAACTGAGGAACACCAGCAGATGAAGCTTTGGAGGTGACTGAGCAGTTCTTGCTGGGAAGTTGCAGCATTTTGTCAGTAAAGCCTTAACTGTGTGAAGAGTTCTCCCTCGTGCAGTTGTCTGTCATGCTGTCATTTTTCACAGTTCCCTTATCTAAAATGAACCTGGCCTGCCTGTCTTTCCAAGGTTCTGTGGCTGATTATTGCTGCTGTAAGAGCTACAGATTCAGTGTTAGGAGCCTGACATAAAAGTGGAACCACTCTGCCTGGTGGGCTGCCTGTTTCTTAACCATGCATTTGTCATGGGCACCCACCATTCCCTGGTGACCCCCAAAAGTGTTTGTGTTGGCTGGTCAGAGCTCTCTGGAACTGTGGCAATGGATGTTTCTAAAAGAAAGCAGCCACACGGTGAGCACTTCATGGCAGAGGTTACCTACAAGTGCCAAAAAATGCCACGCTAGGAGGGTGGCAAAGATCAGCCTGGGAGTGAGAATTATAGCATCATGGAGAGCACTACAATTAAACTGCAGCTGTTTTCTCCTACTGCTGATTTTTGCAAGCAGTAAAGGCACCCAGCTTGGGTCCCACTGGGCTATGACCCAGTGCCTTACACAGACATATCCTTTATAATGTTTATAAAGCAAAGTCTTGCTGCCCTAAAAAGCAACCTATCCACTCACACCAGCCTGAGCAGCTTTAACTTCACCAGTCCTTCCACTCATGATTTGGAGAAAGTTTTTGTGATCGTGACACCCTGAAAGGTCTCAGCTCTGCTTCAGAAGAAAATTAGTTCCTTCCTCGCCTGCTTCCAGAGGAGTCCTGGCATGGTCTGCCAGGACCTTTCCTCTGGGCTGCTCTGCAGCAAAGCCTCTGCCTCACCTCCCTGCTTCACCTTTGAGGCACCAGCTCATCCAAGATTTGCTCGATGCATGGAAGAGCAATGGGAATGTGACAGATTAACTGAGTACTCTTCTGTCTAGACTCCCTGTCAAGCCAAATACAATCTTAAAACAAATGACCTACTGCAACAGGCTACTGCTCACGCCTGGATGTTAACAAGAGGAAAGACAAGTGCAGGGAGGTATTTTGAGCTTGTCTATTTGCTTTCTTTAGCTCAGTGACATGAACTTGTAGCTGTTTATGTAGATCTGAAGGTGCAGAATTTTGCCTGCTAGAAGAGCAACCTCATCACTTGGTACGTGCTGTGCCTCCTGTGGGCGTGGGAAACCCATTACTCAGACACCAGTGTTGTGCCTCTGATTGGAATGCTTTCATCACGTCTGCCTGCAGATCATCAATCACGTTTTTTATTTCTTTGCAAGCCAAGAAATAGGTGATGTTGGAAGAACCCCTCTGGAGATACTATTAGCTGGAAGAAATGAGCGAGAAAAAATATGAATACGTTACTAAGCATGTGGGAATGTAATGATTTCAGATCAAAACCTCGGTGTTTTGTAGCTCTGTGATGTTTATATTTTAAATGCTTTAAGAGAATTTTATTGCCAGATGAAAGAGCCCAACCCTAGAAAGGTTCTGATGCAAAGCCATGTTTTAAGTAAAAGTTATGGAGACAAGAAATTCAACTCTTCCCAGTTTCTTTCCTAAGAAAAGTGCTAGTGTTTGCTACTGGGTGTCCCAAGCTAAATGGCACCAGGTGATCTCAGTCTTGGTAAGAAGAGGTAGCTCATTAGTGAGAGTCTTAGAGGTGAGAAAGGGGAAGTTAGGCCTCCTCACCATGAGATTAAAATCAAGCAGAGGTGCAAGAGACACCAAAGTAGCCCTGTGGGGTAGAAATATCGGTGGGAAGTGCCGGGGAGCTCTACGTGCCTGCAGCTCAGATGCCAATAGTGCAGATAATGCCTGACTGGAGCTGGCTCACACAGCTCTGCAGAGTGCTGAATTATGCTGCTAGACACAGCCACGGTGACAGCAGAAAAATATCAGGGACCTGGGCAGCTGTGAGGCTGAGACAGGCTCCTCTCAGTCTGCTGGCTCGAGCTGAGGGACAGGAACAGGGAGCCTGAGTGTGAGGAGAAGCAGGCACTGCTACCCTGGCCCCGTCAGGACATGGATGGCATTGCTAACGTGGGGCTCATCTATCCTGGGAGAGCTCTGCTGGTAGGAGATGACCTTTGGGAGTCCTGGTAATCCATTAGGCTCTGGAGGGGCTCTCGGGATTAATTGCTATCAGCTAAGAAGATGCTCCTTGTCCAGCATCAGTCAAAGGCATATTTGATTATCTGATTAGTTTCCAAAATTTGTCAAAAACTATATCTGCAGATCCCGACCTTCCCTGGAAAGGACAAATCCATGAACAGAACTTTTTTTTTTTTTTTTCATAAGGATATAAAAATGGCTGTACTCATCTGAAGCAAACATCAGCTTTGCTCTGGTTTTTGTCTAACAGTGAACAGCAGCAGAAGCTTTTTGTATTGGAAGAGAGGAAACATCTCTCTGTGTCCTTTCACCTTCAGGCTGTAGTATTGTATGCACTTCTTCAGGCAATGTTTAAGTCCTTCTTTTTAATGACTCTTGACAGGTTTTTCTGACCATGAATATTTTCAACCCCCACATTATCCTGTGGCAGTATATTTCAGTTTAACTTTGTGTGCAAAATGCTCATTTGCTTGACTCTGCAATTTCAAAGTTTCACATAATGATCTCTTGTTCTTCTGCTGCAAGAACAGCAAATAATTGTTTCCTACTCACCTTCCCTCTGGCACACTTTGCTACTATTCCAGTTCTCCCCAGATTTTTTGGTGTAGCTGTGCTGTCATGTGAGCAGGCTGATTGAGCTGTGCTTAATCTACCTAGTGCAGGTCCCAGTGAGCTGTGACAGTGGAGGGATGTGGATGGTGCCATGGGTCAATAGACTGTGATTTTGTGTAGCTTACACAGCTGTCTATTCCATGGAACATCCCCTGTTGTTGTATGTGCTGGGTGCATCAAATCTGGCACAGATGTGCCTCCCAAGATTACAGCCTATCTTAGATGGGACAGCATTCCAGTTCAAGGAGTCACCAGCCTTTCAGTGCTGGTGTCTGGGCTGTGAATGTCTATTAGTGTGACTAAAGGCGTGCTGAAGGCCCAGCTGATATTTGAAGACTTGGGCTGGATATTGACTGCAAACAGCATCTCAACACGGGAATTGGATGCTTTGAAAACCCCTAATTTTCAGAAGTCCCTGACAACTCCGAGCTAACCTCCAGCTTACTTTAAAAATTAATCCAGCCTGGAAGGACTCTGCAAGAACACAGCCTAGTGTTGCCACCACTTTTCCTTCCTGTACAATACCAAGAAGAATTAAAGACCCTGGTAGGTTTTTTTTTTGCCCCAATCAATCATATATAATACATAGTGCAGGATTGAAATTCTGCTTGCCTGCTTTGGTATTGTCAGAAACACAGCTGAAGTCAACGCTTACTTTGCCACAGAGCAGAGTCAGCCTCAAAATACAGCAATCTGTGTTATCACCCCTGGAGTTAAATGCCTGCAGACAGTGAGGGCAGTTCAGGGCTGAACCCATCCTGTGTCTCAGCTGGAGAAGCCAGTCATGAATCATCAGGGCTTTAATGATTGCTGCGCTGAGGATTTTGCATGGATGCAAGAGACAGCATCCAAATTCTTCACCAGAAATGAGCTGATTGCTTTCAATTTTTCATTCTTGTTTGTTGCATTTTTTTTCCTTGAAATATGCAAATTGAGGGAGTTTCCCCAGCCTCAGAGTTCAGGGAACAGTTTTTGTGTTGAGACCTTGGCTATGACATTTGATTTGGGAGGGGAGCCTCACCTGACGCTAAGTTTTTGTAAAGGCAAAATACAGGCTTACAATGAGGTCACTATGCACTAAAATTTCTGTTTAACTTGTCACCTTTAATTAAATCATTTCATGTATTTGGAGGAATAGCCAGTTCCAGTACAGTCTCTTTGAAGGGATTTTTTCCAAATACAAGACCATTAGACAAATGGTTTCATATTATGCCAGCTGAGCTTAAACAAACACAAGAGAGCTTTTTGTTTCTCCTAATTATGGGCATGGGAAGGCATTGGGAATGACGTGGTATCACTGGGCAAGGCATGGCATGTGAGGCAGGCACCTCAGAGAGGATGTTGGAGAAGGACATGGTCTCTAATGATGTAGCACCTTTTTCCTTTGAAAAGAGCAGAGAAATTGTGAGTGGGGAAGTTCCCACTGTTTCTGTGGTTCGTCTGATTCTGTCTGGTCTGGAGTCATCCTGGTATAATCTCCAGTGGTTTTGTCCCTTCCAGTTGCAGGGTTATGTCCATTTCCATCAGGTATAAGACTATCCTTTCATTGACTTCTCCCATTTGTCTCAGATTCATTTGATTTCATCTTACCCTGACAGTGATTATTTTTCTTCCTTTCTCTAAAGAAAAATCCAATCAGAACCATTTAGGAGCCCCTATTGGCAGAGAAGATGGGATAAGAAGGGTATTAAAGCACTGGAATAACCAAGGAGAGAGCTCACAGCTAATGTCAGGGGAGCAGAGAGATTATTCCTGTGACCTTCTCTCAGGCCATCTTTGTTTGGAGTACTTCCCAAATTCCTCTCAGCTGTGGTGGACGAGTCAAACATCAGCAGTGTTTACCAAGGACCAGTGTGGCTCAGACGGTTGGCAGAAGGTCTTGGAAGTAAAACAGCTGTTCTCCATCACAGCAGCATCCTGGAGAAGGGGTGGTATCCTCGATGCTGAGGAGAAGTCAAACAACACTGACTTCCACCAGGAGCAGAACACCCTTATTTGTTACAAGAAAGAAAAAAAAAATCCTCTTTAGCCACATCAGCGAAGTGATGGCCAAGTGTTCTCTTTAATCCTCCTTAATCATGGTGTTGCTGATTAACATTTGAATAGAGCTTCTAATTGGAAAGAAGACACACAGACAATCTCACCCTGCTGAGGAGGTGAATTCTCAGCTCCTACCACTCATTCCTGCATATGCTGCCCTGATTAGGGCTTGAATAGGACAATGATTAAAGAGGCCACTGCCACTGTGCAACCTCTCAGTAGCATAGCTACGTTCAAGGATTTATTTTCGGCTGAGACTTGAATAAATGTTTTGCAAATGTGAGCCACTCCTTCGGAATGGGAAGAGCTTTTAAACACTTCTGAAGCACTATTCCATCTTGTTCCTGGTTTTATCACACTGATCTTTGCCTCTGTAGAACATGCCCTATTTGACCATAATGTATTTCAATTAGGATTGTGGTTTAAGCATATGTATTTTACTTGCTCATCTCTTTCATTATTCAAAAAGCAGCTGAAGCCTGGTGAAAACCTGGACAGTGTGCTATTGAAAAATCACTTCTACTTTCTTGAGTGAAGTGTTTTTTTCAAGTTCTTCCATCCATTATATAATTTATTTTGCTTATTAATTTGCATTAGGGCTAACCAAAGTCAGGGCTGCTGTGCTAGGAACTATTTGCATTCAAAGAAGATCATACTCATAGTCTCCCAGGAATTTTTGATGTCTGCTCCTGTCAATTATATCAATCCACTCAGAAAGACAGCTTTTCTGTGCCTAACCACGTTACAGAGCTGGGGAACAAAATTATCACAGTTGACCTAAGTCTTGCTGGACATGGGTGTACAGCCACCTACTCACTAGGACCTCGTGGTTACAGAGCATTGCCAGGTGAATTCCTGCTGCAACAGCTTCAGACATTACAGCCCCTGGCTGTTCAGCTGCCTCTCTGCCAAAGCTCAGCACCTCAGCCTCTTCTGCAGCAGGTCTGTCTCACACATGGCAGTGGTGGCTTTGAAGGGTGCCAGAGCCTGCCTGGCTGCAACTGAGGTCCAGGTCCCTGTGCCCTTCTGAGGAGGGGGCAACACCCTAAACCACCACAGAAACATTCACATAAACCCATGTTCAGGTACCTTTCCCTCCTAGACATGCTGACTTCGGAGGGTGGGAGACCTCCTGCAGCTCAGTGCATTGTGAGCTTATTCTTTCCTCTAGACATTAAGTTAGATAAAGAAGATGGAGAGTGTTTTGTGGCCTGCAGCATGTGGAATGGATCTTTTCTAGGCCCTTCTGCACTAAATTCCCTTTGTTGTCCTCATTTTTCCTAAATAGAGCTGCAAAATCATCCTTCTTTCAGAATTAAAGGCATTCTCATAAATGGGATCTGGACAATATTTTCCATCCAGGTACCCAAAATTAGGCTTTGTGACAGAAGTGGACTCATTATGAGGAAGGCAGTAAGCTTTTGTATCTTGGAATCATTACCAGGCTGTGTGGAACAGAGGCAGGAACAGGTGAAAAGGGAGAGGCAAAGCTTGCAGTGTAAGATCAATGATCTGATTCAACTGTGGGGAAGAAGCAGAGATTTTACATAAAGCTATGGTAAAAAAACAATCTCAGAGAGACGCTTCTCTTCAAAAAAGCCTTTTCTGTAGAGCTGGGCCATAGCCACCTAAATCTGCAAAAAGGCAATTAGGCAGGGTTTATTTATTTATTTATTTTTCATCTCATCACAAAAGCAGAAACTGCTGTGGTGCTCACCAGGACCTGCCAGGTACACACTTAGGGCATCAGAGAGGGAGACGCTGTCCCTTGGCCTGGTTCATCTCTTGGGGATAAACCCAAGGATCTCCAGATGGCCTCAAGTGCCTGCAACTGTCAGGGCAAAATGGAAAATCGTTCAATTGACATCACATTTTATGTCCCACAGCAACAACAAGGGGGAGAGGAGAGAGGAGAGAGGAGAGAGGAGAGAGGAGAGAGGAGAGAGGAGAGAGGAGAGAGGAGAGAGGAGAGAGGAGAGAGGAGAGAGGAGAGAGGAGAGAGGAGAGAGGAGAGAGAAGAGAAGAGAAGAGAAGAGAAGAGAAGAGAAGAGAAGAGAAGAGAAGAGAAGAGAAGAGAAGAGAAGAGAAGAGAAGAGAAGAGAAGAGAAGAGAAGACCCATTCTGAAGGAAGAAGCAAACTGATGTGGCACCCTCCCACACTTAGAGCTTATCTGCAGGAGCTGAGTTCACACCCTCCAGTAATGATCATCGTATAAATGCAAAGCCATCTCTGTCATTTAGCAGCTGTTTCCTGGATTTCAGGATAGTTAGTTCCTATGGGCTAGAGAGTGACAGTTCCTGTACAAGTACAGCAGAAAGAAAAGTAAAAAGGTCTCTCCTCCATCCCTCTCTGTGCCCTGAGAGCTTCCCACTCTGCTCACTGGGTTTGCACCCAGCCTTCCAGCTCTGGGGCTGCTCTTGCTCAGTGGCCAAGATGAAAATAGAGTTTAGAGAGACCACAATACACTGGAAACACTCTGACCCATTCCAGAGCTGCTCTTGGGGAGTAACATGCATCAGCACCTCCCCTGCCCAGAGAGGTCCTAATAACCTCCCTGAGGCAGGTGAATCCCCACTGTGATGTGTGAGGGCAAGAGCTGCTGAGTTCTGTGCTCAATTCCTCAGTACATGTGGCTTTGGGAGCCCTGGTGTCCCTGCTTGAAAGTCAAAATTCTCAGTGACTCCTTTCCCTTCTGCTAGCTTCCTAACATCCCAGCTATTCTGGGATGATGTCCTGTCAGGACCAGGGGCTATTCTTGGACCACTCTGCTGATCACACCCAGCAACGGCAGCCTGCACTGACAGCTCCTGCTGTTCCAGGGCATGGAAAGGCAGGCAGGAATAATTTTCCAAGGCAAGGCAACTTGAGGAGTGCCGTGGCTCTCTCTGTTCAGCTGGTGTAACTCCAGAGAGAAGTAGCTCAGATACAGCAGCAAGGCAGGGAGAGTGAGTCTGGAGTTTAATGCCTCTGAAGGAGAAAGCAGCAGCAGTTGAAAAATTCATGTAGCAGTGAAAAGTTCCTTGCTTCCAACTAGAAATAAGGAGTTTTTCAGGCATGTGATGAGGTGCAAGGTCTCTGTCTTAACTCTTCTGAACCCACTATGCATGCAAAGATATTTTTAATGACAAACTTGCTCACTTTAGAATGAAATATATTTCCAGCCCATGCTAACAGGGAACCAAATTACTGCCCGTGGCAGCAGGAGGAGGTATGAAATAAATTGGTCAAGGGAAACCTTACTTTTAAAAGCCAAAAATAACATGGTATATAATGTAAAGTTCAAAGTTGAGCATCGAGGCAAGGGACTCCTGTGCAGTATAAATTCAATGTCATAAAAGAGCAAGAGTGGAGCAAATTGCTGCAAAATGCAAGACCTGGTAAGTAGCAGCAGGATATTGAAGACAAAGCTCACAAAGTGATTTTAACAGGTTTTGAAACCTGCTGCCATAGCTTGTTTTCAATTGCTGTGATTTTATTTGGGCTCGTTAGAGTGTCAGATGCTCAGGCTCTCTGTGGAGGTAAGGGGTGTATTCAGCTTATGCTCATGCTACAACCAAATCAACAATAACCTAATAAATGATAACTAATAAAGAGCAAGGTTTAATTATGTGAAACTGTGAGCATGTTATGAACAGAGCAATCCTCCCAGGAGCAGAGGCAGCCAGAGGAAAGATGGAAGTAGAGGATGTGCAACTAGTGTTAAAAAGCTGCTTTGCTGTCATTTCACTGAGCTCCTTGGGTATGTGTGTGCCACGATCTACTTGGCAAATCGCTCTGCACAAGACACTAAAAACACAACAAAATTCCTTATAATGTCTGGATCAGGATTACAGGTACCCCAGAGAGAGAGGAAGTGTGTGCACCTCTACACTAGGGAGCACTTCTGGTTCAATCCGTGCAGTGATTTCTCTTGTCTCCAAGCTCCAGGCAGGCTGGATGCATAGAGGAGGAAATGTTCATTTTGCTGGAGACACGCTCAGAGAAGGGCATGAGAGCCCATGCTTCCAAGTCCCAGCCATGGAAAATGTGATTGCCAGGCTCTGGAATTTCAATATACCCAGCTATGAAGGGGAAAGTGATTAGAGAAACCCCAGGAGGTCCTGCCAGTCATTCAAGCTGGATCTAACGGCAGGAAAGGATGGAACTAACGTTGTTGTGTCAGGTTTGTCCCTCTGAACCCACTCGGGCCGTAGGCTGAGCTTTACACAAGCAAGAAGTAGCAGCTCTGGCTCTTGCTTCATGGCAGCCAGGCTGGCCAAGTGGTCCAGGCTCTCCCTAGCCTGGCTGCTTGGCTTCCATGTGGGAAGGTGATGTTTTTATTCCCCACCACTTTACCAGAGATGCTTTCAAACCTAATTAAGCTTAGCATTATCATTGTTTTTATCACATTAAGATCCCACTTGGCTCTCAGCAGCACAGACCACAAAGTCAACACTGCATCTTTAAACAGAAACAACAGATTTTGGTTCAATTAAAAATTCATTAAAATGTAAATTACTTTGTAGGGTTTTTTCCTTCTAATGCCTGTTCAGTGTGACACTCTAATGGCACAAAGCATTAAGGGGAGGTTAACTGGCAGCACAGAGACAAATTGCTCTCCATATACTCACCTGCTTAAGTGATCTTGGAAAAGAATTTAACCCTTTTCTCTCACCCACAGGGGTTTCTACCTTATCCCAATTGTTTGCTATGATCTTTCTTTGTCGTAAAATCATCACAGAATGACAGAATGGTTTTTGGGTTAGAAAGGACCTTAAGGATCATCTCATTCCAGCCCCCCACCACGGTCAGGGACACCTTTCACTAAACCAGGTTGCTCAAATCCCTATCAAACCTGGAACTGTCATGCTTTCTTATATCTAAACTGAATCACCTTATCCTGCAGCTCTGCTTTCCCTTTTCCTCTGCAGTTCTTCAACAGCTCTCAGGGAATTTTTTTCTCCAAGATGACCTATCCTAAAAGCCAGTAATTTCTTCCCAGACCCCTGCTAGATGCGCCAGAATAAATTTCCTGGCTGTTTCCCTTCCAGTGGCTGCACAAGATATGACGATTTAACCACATGCTTATTAAATCATTTGTTGCTTCTAATGCTCTATGAAACCACGTGTGAGCATTATTATTATTATTATTATTTCCCTTATCACAGTAAACTCAGTCACTATTGCAAGTTCATTAGGTGTCATTAATTGCTAACAACATATTCAGAACGTATGGTAAACGCAATTTAATTGAGAACTAATTAACTTGTTATAGTTATCTCATTACATGCCAATTAAACTTTTCAACATTCCTTTTCAGTAGATAAAGGAACAGTTAAAATCCCAGGGACCAACTTCTGAGCTGGGGTAAGGGGGGCAGCTCTGCTGCCTTCATCTGTAATGCAGTTACTTTTCTTCTTGTGTTTTTGTAAGATTAAGGGAAGCCAAGGGAGTTCAGGTTAATTTAGTGTGTCTCTGAAGAGGCTGAGAACTTGGGAAAAAAAAAAAAAAAAAAAAGCCTCTGATGGTGGTTTTGTGTTTTGTGAGAGGAGCTGAAGGACTCGGGTCAGGAATTTCTGCTCTGCGGCTGAATCAATCTGCAGTTTTTGGTAAACCAGCCTCCAGCTTTAACACATCTGCAGACTAGAGAGGGGAACATTGACACGCTACTGACACACTACACCAGACCCAGGGTCCATGCAAATGTATCCCTGGATCACAGGCTTTGGATTGGCATCTTTGCACAGCATCATTTCAAGGGGCTCTCCCCAAACAAGCTCCAGCTGATCGCACACAAGAGAGCTCATGGCAGTGTGACTGACTGCAACCTGCCCCCCACCAGCTCTGTGATCAAACCACATTTGTCCAGCTTAGGTTTCTGCCCTTTCTCTGCACGAGAGTGTCAAGCAAACAAAGGAGAGGGAAGTAATGGAGGAAAAAAGCAGAGCCATGTGAGTAAAAAGTGCTTCCCAAAGCCACAAAATAAGCAGCTGGGGAAAACTGGGAACTATATTGCCTTTAATCTCTAAGATAAACAGGTTCAGTCATTTTAGATATTACAGTAACATCTGTGGCTTTAAAAAAAAATACAAAAAATCAGCCTGTAGCTGGAGCCATTAGGTCCACAGTGTCACTGTAATGCTTGCTTCAAACCAAAATGAAAATCTTTGAAAGTGAGAAGATTTCAAGAGGCTCTTATTAAAGTGTGAGGTGACTATTCTGGCACTATTGAAGTGAAGGAGAAAGTCACTGTGACAGGTTTGATGACTAATTTCTGGTTTATTCACTCACTGCAACAACTTTGTGAGAAACTATGGAAAATATGTGAAGGGACAAGTGGGCAAGTCCACTGCTCAGCCACAGAAGGCTCTGACCTCAGCAGCTTCCCTCACATAAAGGAGTTGCAGCTACATGGGGTGGGAGGAGAATTCCAAGAGTGCTACTGCCCTCAATGCCACACACTGAGAGTCAGCTGAGATGGATCACAACAGTTTGGGTTCAAAGCAGAGTTAGCAGGGACCAATATCTTTTATCAGGGTGCAGAATCATCTCCCTGGTGCAGGACCAGGTTGTTGGTTCCTCCACACTGAGCAAACCGTGCTCTGCTAGAGCAAGGATTTATGGAAAAGTGTCAGGGAAATGAAGAAAGAGCAGGGAGGCACAACGAGCTGTTTGCATCCTTCAAGTGAAGCAGAGAACTGCCTGTGAAGATGAACTTTAATTTAAACCGCAGGGAAGAAGAGTGTTAATGCAACACCCGCCTCATGCAGCTTTTCCAATAAGGGCTATAATACAACAAAAGCAGCTGAGGAGGCTTTTCTCATAGGCTATTCTAACTAACTTTGTAAAGCCAGGAAAGCAAAATTCTTCTGGAGATCTTTCATGTTCTTAATTTGCTGAATCCAAACGTTTACGTGCATCTTCTATAACCAGTGCTGTTTGAATAGAGAGCACTCCTCAAGTGGGAAGGGTGAGTGTGATGTAGTGTTATGGAGGCTATTAGTACATACCAGAAGCCTCAAGAATTCTCCAGCATTTCTATCCAGGATGTGCTAAGATGGCAATACATGCATGGTAAATGTGTTTTTACTGTGTATTTTTATGATGTTTTCATTATATGCTTTTATTATGTGGTTATAAGCTGCTAGAATGGAAAGAGGAGCTATAAAGTTTGATTGATTGTTATATTCCCATATATAAATGGAGATTATTTTTTTCCATTAGAATCTATGAATGACAGACAAGTTTGATTGAGATGCAAGTCCAAGCATTAAGTCCACTCCTGGACTAATCAAATCCAGCTCCTGAAATCAAGTCAATGCTGATGGAATCATAGAATATGCTGAGTTGGGAGGAACCCACAGGGCTCATCAAGGTCCATAGGATAAGCCCAGTGGTGCTTCTGAGCTTTCCTCAGGTGATCAGACCCTCAGCTTTACACAGCTGGAGAGGCAGCTGGGACACTTGGTGGCCTGTGTCCCCACAGATCTCCAGGAGCTCAGGCCAGGGTTCTGAAATCCCCAAGGCTGAAGCAGGAGCTAAATTCAGAAACCAAAGATGGTGTCACAGGCTCTTGTTTAAGATCCTATTTCTGATGAAGTTTAATTTAGACAACAGAGTCAAGAGCTCTAAAGTGACACTGTGTTCTCATTTAGTGCTTAATATTTTGTGATGTGCAAGGTTTGATGAATGCTACCAAACACCCCGTGTTCCCCCTGCTCTCCCCATGCACAGTGCAGCCCCTGCTGTGCTGCTCCAGGTCCCACTGACTGCACCATCCTGGTGGAATCAGGCTTCTCTCCAGTGGGATGTGAAGGAGAACCCCTTTAATAACTTCTGTTTACAGTGGCCACAGTGATGGGCTCTTCCCCAGGGTTGCAGGGTAAACGTTTATGCAGTCCCCTCGTGTGATACTGTACTTTGTAAACCTTCCAGAGCAGGGATTTGTCAGGCTGATGAACATTGCAACTGGTTTCAGCTGACACACATTCTGCTTTTTTTTCTGCTGTACTGGAGGCCTATTCCCTGCAATGCTCCTTTTATTGTTCACCTTCCCTGGAAAGAGCAGCTCACTGTGAAATACCTCTCAGGCACCTCATCCCAGACAGGGTCTTTTCTTTTACAGATCTCAGAGGGCTATCAGCATCCAAAATTCCCTGCTGAGGCCTTTGAAGTTGCTGGTCAGCCCAAGAGTGAGGCATGATGAGATGTTTGCTGGGAGAGGAAACACCCTGGCTTTCAAGGAAGCAAGCCCAAGAATCAACCTGTAATTTATTTATAGGAAGAAACAAGGGAAATCTTTTGTGTTCCTCCAAATAAACCTCTCCTCTTGCTTGACTCGAATCATTCAAAAACCTTGCAAGGACTGGAAGCATTTCCCCATCCTCTGTAGATTTTGTGCTTTGTACTCTTGCTGGCTAAATATATGCCAGCACATATACACCACTTACTGCAGCATGCAGGCTCATGATCTTTGCATGGCTTCTTCCCCTCTAGGACTGCCATAAATAAATCACTGGGTCAGGGAGGTTCTAACATGCCTGTGGTTCTTTTTCTCTCTCCTTCCTCCTCCTGTGTTTGTACAGAGCACTTCAACCTGCAAGGAGTGTTCCCTGCAGCCCCCCTCCCACGGGTGTCCTGTGCTAGGTGTGATCTGGCAGCAGATCATTCATCTTCCTCACCACACAGAACACTAATGATCCCAGATCAGAGCAAAAATCACATTTTGGCACAAGCTGCACTGAAGTTTTCCCTCCCAGGGAACGGGCTCACTGAGCTGACAAATCAGATTCCCACAGAGGTGGGGTTTTGAGCGTGTGGTGCTGCACAGCCAGGAGCAGGTATTCAAAAATTCGATTTTGGAACCCAGAAGGGAAGTATGATCTTGAAAATATCCTGTCCTGGCTGCTCCTAATGTGATTGGGGTGTTTGCAATTCCTTAAGAGTGTTTTGGATCGATATAAGTGCTTCTTTCTTGGTGTTGGCCACCAAGAAGTGAGTTCTAGCCAAGAAGTTCTGTTCTTGCTTCACAGGAGGACCTAACCTGGGGGCCATGCTCTCCCTGCACCTTCTGGCTAGAGCTCTTCAGGGGAAGTCCTTTTGCCCTACTTTGCTCTTTCAAAATTCCCTTTATTTCAAAGCCCAAGCAGTTCCTTCGGCAGCTCTGCCCACCACAAAGGACATGAAGGATGAGAAATATTAGTAGAAAAGAGAAGAAAAAAAGCATTTATTATTGATGGGGGGCAGAACGACAGTCACCGTAGTTACAGAAATCAAGTGCCTTTCTAGAGCTGAAATGAGGCTTCACATTAAAGGCCTTTTGCACAGCAGTTTTTTTAGCTGTTAGGAAGAGGTGGAGAGAAGAAAAAGTTATATTCTTAATGTTACCCTTTTAGGTTTTTTCATCTTTGCTAAATGGAACATATTGTCAGATCTCGTGTTTTCCTGGCAGAAGAGTTCTCATTTGCAAAGGACCATGTGTGCATGTGAATTTTCTTGTTCCTTTTCTTTTTTTGGTTGTTTTAATTGCTGTTGTAACCTGCACATTTTGCAAATATTTCAATCAAAATTTTCCAAAGCACCATAAGAAGGCAGGGAAAAAAGCCAGAGAGCCTTCCTGCAGGTTTTTTCAGGTGTGCTCATCACTAAAGTGATAGATTTTTGAGTGGTTAACAGTGCTGTCTTGGATGGCCCAAAGGAGGGTAATAAAGATTTCCCCTTCTTTATCTATTCCTGTGTTGTCACTCCCAGGCCTCTTTTTCACTCTGACTTCTCACAGGTGGGAACAATCTGAAATCTCAAATTATTCTTGCAAGAAACCCCCTCTCACACCTTGCAGTGCCTATGCAGAGCTTGTTCCTTCTTCCTACATGTGAGATTGTTTATCCAAACTAGGTAGATTTACCCCCTCAGCATGGCTGTAGAGAGTAATTGGTTTTCTGTCAAGTATAGAACAAGACTAATCAAACCTGTCTGTCTGAAACAGGTCAAAACTACAGTCAAATATGACCTGTGCTTCGAGGGCCATGAAATGCAGCAATTCCGTGCTGGAGGTGCTGCAGAAACAAACCTGAAAGAAATGTCATGTCTTAGCAGCTTTAATCAGAGATAAAACACAAAATCTGAAATTTGCTGAGGTCTCCGTTTGGCATCTGAACCCTACATCTGTTTATCAGCCACTTCAAATCTACAATTATAAGTGAGAATTACATAACACTTTGGACTCATCTCGGGTGGATGTGTTGTTAAGTTCAAATCATTGCTGGTTGTGTGCAAAAAATGTGCATCCTTCATACACACTGAGAACGTGGGCATCTTCTGAATCACTGAAAACACGGCCTTGCTGGCTTAATTATTTCTCTGTGAGGTGGGGAAAAAAGGGTGAAGCATGTGGGTTAGGGTAGAAGCAGGGGACAGGGAGGAGTCTTGTGTCATTTCTTTTCCATGACTATCAGCAAAAGGCTTCTTTGTTCCTCTGGTGACCGTGCAAGACAAACACTGCAAGTGAAAGTTTGAAGAAAAGGCTGGGACAGCTTGGATGGTGCGGAACGCCAGCACTGGGAGTGACATTTGGGCACTCACACCTCCTTGGCTGCAGAGCTTCCCACGGGTCCATGGAGATGCAGCAATTGTCCACGTTCTTGAAAGCTGAAACACCTTTCTCCTCCTGCCTTCTGCCCTGGGCATCACAGTGGCTTCACAGAATGAGCAAAACCCAGGCTCACAACACCCCCAAAAAGAGGGGCCCCCATTATGTGTGTGTATATAAACACCCGTGCACACACAGCACTGCCACCCAGTGGCTTGCAAACCACAAAGGGGGGCTGCAAACTTGGTTTAGGGTGGGGTCTTCTCCCCTAAATGCCATTAACATGGTGTACAAATTTAATACAAACACATACCCAGCTCTGCCTTCCCAACCTGGAGGTGCCCAGCTTGGCAGGTACGCAGGGCCAGGCTGTAGGAGTGAGCCAGCTGTGCAGCTGCAGGTGGAAATATCAATTCCTTGGCATCAGGTTCAGGTAACAGGCAATTTGCAATTGTCACACATATTCTGCCTTTTCCCTTTTTTCTCCCTTTTCCGTTTTTTCTGTCTCTGTGGTTAATTGCAAGGGGGAGGATGGCAGACCTTATCTCTCCTGACTAGTGGTGGCAAAACTGAAAAATTGTTTTCATTACAAGGTGGAAGGCTTTTCACATGCAAATTATCGATATCATTGTGAATGTGGCATTTTTATTAATCCAAACCAGCTTATCTGACCAAAAAGAAAAGAAATATCATTCTTGTTTTATATCAAACATTTTGCTCTGACAACAGCGAGTCATATTTGATGAAATATTGCATGGATCGTTCCATTTTTACAATTTAGTGCAAGAGAGAAAGAAATAGAAAGGACTAATGGATGGGGTGGGGTGTGGGGATTTTTTGATGGATTTGGGGTTGGGATTTTTTGGTTTTGCTCTTTTTATCTTTAAGACGCTTCTCCTAAATGCCAGTCAAGTGATGCAAGTTCACATAAACATTTTAACTTCTTTTCTTCAATATCAAAGAAACTGATCTGGTTTTATAGATGTATTTTTATCTCTCTATTGTGTGCACTTCCCCTTCAGACACTGGGAAAATAAGGTCACATTCCCTACCGAGTCCATCCTTTTCTATTGATTTTACTTTCTTAAAATCCTAATAAAGCTTGAAATTAATACAGTTTAATTTTGTTCTCCCTTTCTTGTGAACCAACAAAGCTTTCTTATTGCTGCTACACAAGTCTGGGTACAAAGAAGATGGCAGACTTGGCATCCTTCTTCCAATGGCAAAAATCCTTGAAAAGAGAGAATCAGGAGGGTTTTGGCTCTTTATCCGAGGATGTGAAGGCTCTCCCTTCCTGTCTAGATGAGGAGCAGGGGATGCTTCCTTACCCATTTCAATCGGGGATGGATCACAGAAAGTTATGGACCCCTGTAATGTGGCAAAATTCAGATTCACTGACTTTAGGACAGGTCTAAATTTCCGTACTTGGGCTGCAACTCAGTGCTCTCTGCTGATTAAAAAAAAAAAAAATAAAAATTCATATTCCCCAGCCTGGGACAAACATCTTGTCCTTCAGGAGCCCGGTGAATGCACCTCAGTAATGGGCATAGCCACTTCAGAATCCAGCTGGAAACCATTTACCCAAGGGTAGATGAAGCCAGGTGAGGAGGCTGGCAGCTCTGGAAGCTGCTGGGCTGTTACCAGCACCCTCCATCCATGAGCAGAGCTGCTGGGGTGGTACTGTCCTATCCCTTGCTCGGCATGGAGACCAGCAAGAGCATTCAGGAGAAGATGAAGGGCATCAAACCTACTGAATCAGCATCCTTCCCTCCTGCCAGTGAACCTGCTGTGAAGGAAAAGACACTTCATGGCCCTTGGGAGTCACCTCTCTTTCGTGGGCGGGTTTTGCTGGTGGAAGCAGCGGGAGGCAGGTGGGGTGTCAGCAGTGACGCGATGGAACACGACAGCCCTGGCCAGCCCGGGCTCCTGTGCCTGTTCGTCACATCAGAGCAGTGCTCAGCTGTATAAAATGGGCTGTAAACTTTGCTCATTTTGGCTGACAGATACGATAAAGGTTATGTGTGCTTTACAGCATTACGAATTTGATGGAGAAAGGTCCCCTGAGACCTCCCGCTGCACCAGGTCCTAGCACTTGGCACAGCGTAGCAGGGACCTCGTGGGTCGTGTTCCCTGCCCCTCCTGTGCTTGTTCAGGAGTCACTACCCACCTCAATGATGCTTCTCACGTAGATTAAAAGCATTTTAATTATGTATTATTTTTGCACTCTTTGTGTATCTGTGCCTTTCATACGCACATCTTAAATTCATCACCTCTCTGCCAGTTGTTTGTAAATGTCCCCAGGTGTTTAACTCGTATTCTCTGAATCCTCTGAGCTATTGCTGGTGAGTGTGGCTATTACATATTCCTGATATTTCTCAAAGGTCAAAAGAAAATGTAAAAATGCCATTTCTTTTCTCTTCTCCTTACAAAGCAGAAAATGCAATATTGTTCTGGTGTAGTTACTTTAGCTGCAATGCTAACATTTTTTTTTTTTTAGTAGACCATATTGTATTTACTGCAAATGTTCCGGATACAGAATTACTTCCTCAAATTATTAGGAACTAGAAGATATAATCAGCTTTTATTCTGTTTTAGAAGATATTACTCTACCACAACAGTCTATTTGCGACAGTTTGCTCTCATCTTCCTGCAACCCATCTTACAAATGAGACATAAAATTGAGGCTGTGGATGCTTATGGACCCAATCCTGCAACATTTATGCACCTGTTTAAGCTGAATCATGTAAAGATTCATGGTGGATCGAATGTGCAGAATGACTAACACTTGAGGAACTATGGCAATTGCTCCAAAGCAGTCTGCAGTTCTTCAGAATAATGAGCAATGCATGAAACTGGTGCATTATCAGGGTGGATTATCTGCTCCTCCTCCAAATCTGGCCAGGATGCTGTAAAGGATGGACTTGGAGTGAATGCAGAGTAAACTGTCCTCTCTGTAGTCAGTATTATGATATTAATTTCCTCTTATCACTGCAGTAAGACTCCTGACCGTGCAGAATTTAGCCCTCAGCAAGTGCATCGAGATCTCAAGGTTTTCATCGCAGAGTCACACTTGGTGGTGTTACACAGCTTTATTAATTGATTACAAAATAATTCAGCAAGCTGCACTGTTCCTGCATCTTCTATCCAGCTTGCTGCCTCCTCACCTCAAACCAGCTGCACTTCAAGGTCCTGGTCCCTGTGTCTGAAGCCCAATCAGCCAAAGAACGACCTTTTTTTGTTTGACCTACATCTTTCAGAGGAATAAAGCAACAGATGACACCAAGTAAAGGATTCACAGAGCTCTTTGTGTGAGCCCCTAGCAATGGAGCTCTCCAGTGAAGGGCATCAAGCTTACCTCTCAGCTTGGAGAGTTAACCCTGCAAGGAGGATTTTTTTTCAATTTCATTTAATAGCAGCATTTCCATTGACTTACACAGGAGCAGAGCCAAATCCCAGCGTGTCTTTTAAGAAAAGCTATTCCTCAGCAGAAGCAGCATCTCAGCAGATAGGATGCCCTTGCCCCTGAGAGTCCTTGTCCAGGCAAACCAACACCCACCGTGCACTGAATGATTCCCCCTCTTATTCTTCAGCCTCCATCAAGATTTCTTCTTCTTTCACATTGACACTGTGATTGGCAACTGAAACACAAAGATCAGACAAAAGAGGCTGGAACACCACCTGGGACGGAGCTGAAAAAGATGCAGGAGCAGATATCTCCATCTGTATTCTCGAGGATGTGTACGAGGAGAAGCCAGCTGCGGTGTGGTGCTCCCGAATCACAGGGGACTGGTGCTCTGCCCCGCTGCATCTCGGGAAACCCCAATGTCAGTCTCTGCTCCAGCAAGGTCACCTCAAAGCCTGTTTCCTCATCCTCAGGCCAGTCACACTGCTCTGAAACTCCAGAACAGGGTGGGCAAAAGGAGTCCAAGATGAATAAAAGAGGAGGAAAATGAGGCTTTTCTCAGATTTACGCAGAAGGTAAATTACGAGGCTACTTATGCCACCTAAAATCACTTTCTCCCCAGGGTCCTGAATATGCTCTATTATGAAAGCTGTATACTGGTGTGTAAATTTGCCATATATACACTACAATATAATTGTACCACACTCACCTGTGTTGTATTTTTTACCTATAAATGTAATGGTGATTTGTTTGTCTCCTCTTTCTACAGGAGTTTCAGAATCCCCAGGAAAGCACGTGGGCCGTAACACGCTCCTTCCACCATTTAATCCAGATAAAGAGAGAAGTCTTGTGCTGAGTGTGCCTTCCCATACACGATGCTGGTGTTAGGCATCCCTGTACATATGGACAGCTTTATCCTGGTGCAAGGCACCTCGGCAGGAATCACACAACACTGACAGTGTATCGCACTGTACTTCTGAATTGATGCAATAAGCTGTGCACAGAAGGGAAAATGGCAGCTTTCCAAGTGGCCCCAGTTAATAGCTCTGTTTTGCTTAATGGTGCCTCCCATTCAGACTAAAGATGCTGTTTTAAATATGTAAGCAATTAGTATCTCTTGCTCTCAACACATCTGTGCTGCTTCTCTCTGCTGCATTATAAATCTATCGCGTGCCTCTCCAGCTCGGCAGTGCATATATCTTCAGATATTCTGATTTTCAGCAACTTTCTGGTCTGAAAGAGTTGTGCTTGGATTTGGTGATGCTCTGCCAGGCTGGCTTCGCCTAAACATCCAGCCTCTGCTCTCCGTGTCTGTCACTGGACAAACAGATAACAGGGATACAGGGAAAGCACATCTTGGTAGTTTTTTGGCAGTTCTTTGGTCCAGTCAGTACTTTTGTTTTTTTCCCAGCTTTCACACACTTTCTGTATAGAAACTGCATTTTCTCTCTGTAACAAAACCCAAGGGCGCCTGTAGCCTGCAGGAGGATGTTTGCAGGGGTTGCAAGGTGGTTGAGATGCAGCCAAGCATCTCAGAGGCAGAACACCTACCTTGCAGTTTTGTTCTTAAATAAATTCTGCCCACACAAACTCCAACGGGATCTAGAGTCATGGCAGGACCAGTGCGGTTATGATGGTCAGTATTTACACGAGTGTAAGAAATCATTGTTGCTAAAAAAGCAATTGACAGTAATAGAACTGGGTGTCATAAGTTATTCCGCTTGTTTTTTTTTTTGTTTGTTTTTTTTTTTTTTTAAGGAGGACAAGGTACAGCCACCACACCGCGCGCGGGAGTTCCCGTTGTCTGATCTTATAACAGTTTTTGTCCTTTCGGGGAGAAGCCGCCCCGCCTGCGCGGTGCCCACCTCCTCCCCAGCCAGGACCGACCCCGCCACACCGCGCGGTGGGCGCAGGGGAGGAGACGCCAGAGCGGCGAGGAGCGCAGCTCGGTGGCGGGGGCTGGCAGGGGCTGCCGGGGGCTGGCAGGGGCTGGCAGGGGCTGGCAGGGCGCGGCGGAGGCGGCGGCTCCCGGCGCCCCGCGCTCACCCCCGGGCCGCGGTGCGGCCGCTGCGGGACGCGCGGGCCGCGGGGACGCGCCGCAAACTTTAGCGGCGGGGGGCGGCGGGGCCGAGCCCGCCCCGAGCGCCCCCTCCCCGCCCCCTCCGCAGCCTCCCCGCGCCGGCGGGGCGGGCCGGGGGCGCCGAGGGGCGGAGCGGCCCCGCCGGGCGGCGGCGGCGCCGAGCCGGGACGCGGCGCCGGGCTCCGCACCCCGCGGAGCGGCGCGGAGCGGCCCAGCCCGGCCCAGCCCCGGAGCCATGCCGCTGCCGTGCCGGGGCTGGACGCTGGCGCTGCTCACGCTGCTCGTCGGTTTCCTCATCTTCGCCGATATCTCGGAGATCGAGGAGGAGAGCGGGTAAATCCCCCCGTCCCCGCGCGGGGGAAGGGGCGCGGAGCGGAGCGGTGCTGGGGACCGGGGAGGAGGCGGTGGCGGCGGCGGAGGGGGCGGGCGCCCGGACAGTTTCTTTGTCTCCGGCTCTCCCGGTTTTTGCCGTGCCCAAGTGGGAAGGGAGCGCGCTGCGCTCCCGCGCAGCTCCGCGGGGCCGGAGGCAGCCCCGGGCGGGACCGCCCCGCCGCCGGGCAGGACGGGGCACGGTGGGGCACGGGCCGGGGGACAGCCACGCCGGGTCGGGCAGGGCTGCGGGAGCAGGTACCGCTCCCGCTAGAGACGCGGTGGTACCGGTCCGAGTAGGGATGCTGGAGCAGGTACCGGTCCCTTTAGGGATGCTGAGATACCTGTCCGGATAGGGATGCCAGAGCAGGTACCGCCCCGTTACAGACACTGAGGTACCGGTCCGGGTGGGGGTGCTGGGGCAGGTACCACTCCCTTTACAGACACTGAGGTACCGGTCCGGGCAGAGATGCTGGAGCAGGTACTGCTCACGTTAGAGACATGGACATCCTTTTAGAGAGGCTGAGGTACCAGTCCAGGGATGCTCTATCAGGTACAGGTCTGGGTAAGGATGCTGGAGTCTGATCAGAAATGTTGGAGCAGATCCTGGTCTGGAGAGAGGGATTTTGGCACGGGCAGTGCTCAGGTGCTGATGGATGGATGGAACAGGTCCCTAAGTGGGATACTGGTGTGAGTGATCTGCTGGACAGGGATGCTGGGGCAAGTTGCAGCCCAGGGGGCTTAGGTGCCACTGCTGGTCCAGATGGGTGTGGTGGAGAGGGCACCAGCTGATGGGAGTGGTGGATAGCGGACCAGTCTGCAGGTGGATAAGGGACCAGTCTGTGGGATAGGAGAGACTGAGCAAGGATCAGTAGGGTGGGGGTGATGGAGCAGAGCGCTTAACCCACTGGTGTGTCCCTGTGGGATGCATTAGGGGCTTCATGATCACCCCTTACTGATCACTGTCATGGTCGGTGTTTACCTGCAGGAGCCATGTATGGCAGGGGCTAAAGCAGCCCCTCAGTCTGAGGAGCAACACCCTTCCCACCCCATAAACCCCATCTCTGAGGTCTGCTTGGAAATTTAGGAGATGAAGAACAAATGCAGAGAGGAGGGTTTGCATTAACTTGAGGAACTTGCAACAGCAATGTGGAAAACCAAATAATTTTAGTAATGAGGTGTGCACTCGGGGCGCCCAAATGACACAAAGGTGTTTCTGTTTGGGACCAGCTGGCTTTGTCCACTGTGTTACACCAAAACAAACGCCTTTATGAGATGATAAATGAAATGCAGTGATGTTTGTTTATTGTTTCATTGTTATGTTATGCTGCGTGCCACAGGCAAGAAGTCCTTAAAGGTCAGTAGCCTTGTCTAGAAACATCCAGCACCAGACTGTGGGTTACCAGGGTAGATGAATTGTTGCTCTGCAATGAGCTGGCACTATCTATATAATAATAAAGGAAATTAAAATCTTCTGATGCATCCTTCCCATTGGACAGGCTGCTCTGATCCCCTTGCTTTCTTCCCATCTCCTTTTTCGGCTTCTGTTCTTTCTTCTCTCTCCTCCCCTATCTGCTAAATCTACCCACTAGAACTTGCTGTGCCCTTATTGAAAATCTATTCTGTTTTGTTACTTACTTGTCCCGTTTTTCACCCTGGTTCATTAGGGATTCCCAGTATTGTGTCTTTTTTCTCCTCTCTTTTCTATACATTGTATGGAAATTGGCTGTTTGCTGGCTGCTTATCTCCAAACCCTGGCATCTGAGTTTGTTGCTGTAGTTCCTCCAAGGAAGTAGTGCCAAGCGTGCGGTGGCAGAGACGGCAACAGGGTCAGATGAGTTCTGTAGGAGCAGCGAGCAGCTTGTTCCACACGGCATCAGAAATGGTAGTGCAGGAGGGAACCGGCAGAGGAGAGGAGCACCCTGCCCCCGGGGGGTGAAGGAGTGTCCTGGGTCCAAGCCCTCTGATAGACACCACCAAACCTTTCACAGATCAGTGCCCACATCAGCTGTGCTTCCCATGTGAGGATAAATGGAGCAAAGGTGGGACCCTACTGTATTAATTATGTATTATTTAATCATGAACTCGGGCAAACTGAGCCTTTCTCTTGCTTTGTCCTCTCCCACCCACTTTTCCCCATTGCGTCTCTGGAGTGTTTTGGGTTTGATGAGCTCCTGCATCCCAAACACAGTAAGGGACCAAACACTGCTCACCTTGCACAGAAGCCTGGCACGATGGGCACTCCATCCCTGTGTGCTGCCATGGTGCCAGGAATGGTGAGCACAGTGCTCTGACCTGGCTGAAATGTATTGCTGTGGTGACATGGAAAAGCAGAGTGCCTGTTCTGCAGCAGGTCAGGGGATGATAGAGGGTTTTCAACAGTGGGAGCCACATAATAGCATTTTTTGTTAACAGGTCCTGTAGGTAAAGGGAACTGTGTGGCAGCAAAAGTGCACAGCAGTGTAGAGAAGAGACCCTTCCAAAGTTTTCCAGGAGCTCTCTGTGTGTCCAGGAGAGCACAGCTACTTTCCATGAGAGGTTTGGGAGATGCTGTACATTTGTGCAGCTTTCCCCCACATCAGGAATATTTGGCTGTTGTATTGTGTGGCTCAGCATCCTCCTTCACCCCCCCCCCCCCCAGAACACCCTCGCTTTGGTTGGTGCAGCAGGGAAGGAAGGAGCCGCCCAGATGTCCCCTGGCAGGCTGGTGGCACCGAGGGGGGCTGGGAAACACAGGCAGGTGCAACTCTTTTCTCCTTTTTCTTTGGCATCGAAACGCTCTCTAATTATTGTGAGGAGCGAACAGCTTGCCCACTTTTACACGTACCCTGCCCCCTGCCTGTGATTTGGATTGTCTTTGGAAGAACTGGGAGTGGGGGGGGGAACAGATTTCTCTCACCTGCAAACACTGAAAAATTTCAGAAAGAAAACGCAAAACGTTCATTAAGCAAAAGTAAGAGAGAATATAATACTACTGGCAAAAGGACAAAAAACCCAAACCCATGCTGTTTCTCTGGATAATAAGTTCCCCGCCTCGCAGGTGAAGGGAGGTAGGAGCCGAGGGCAGCTGGAGCTGCTCTGCCTGCCAGAGGCTTCTGAGAAAGATGTTTGTGCCTTAAGCAGTCCCGTCTCACTCCTCTAGACATCCTTGTACCACCTCCCACAGCCAGGAGATGCTGAAACAAAGAGGTGTTGGGGCAAGGATGAAAATTCAGCAGTTTCTCGCTCCTGATGCTGCGTCGCTCTTGCTTAGCCCGTTCCTCCCAGCCTGCAGCCACCCCTGTGCGCGGGTTTTCCCCCTGCTACATCCTTGTCACTGTCTGGACGTGCCACCTACGGGTTTGTGGCTTGTGTCGCGGAGCTGTGGGATGCCGGCGGGATGCCGGCGGGCAGGGACACGCTCGCCGCTCGCCGGCGTGTGCTGCTCCGTGAGGTATTGCTGTGGCGAGTGGTCTCGGCACTTTGTTTCCGAACAGCCAGCTGGTTCCGGGCTGCTGAACTTTTCCTGCAGCCCGGTGGCGCCTGTGCTTCCCATGCACCGCTCCCGCTCTTTGTTTCGCTGGCAGGAAACAAAAGACGCGCTCCCGTCTGTCTTGGGGAGCGCTGATGCCGTCGCAGCCATTTCTCCATCCGCGCCGGGATAGGGCAGCGCGACACACCTGTCCCCGCAGAGGAAAACAAAGGACTTGGCAGCGAGTGCGGTGACTATTGCCGGTAGTGAGGAGGAAAATTCTGCTCCGGTTTAAGGGGACTCTCTTTGTTAGTCTGCGCCTGCTATTGCAGTTCTGCAGGGGTCCAGCTGTGTCCTGATTGTCTGTAGAGGGAGCTGGTGACCCGCTGCCACCAGGTGACTTCTCGAATTAGCGTCTGAGCCATATTAGGGAGCACTTGACACTTGGTAATGGGTTGGTCTTAATATGAGTCAACCTTTTCCCTGCTACCCCAGACCACATGCCTTTCCATCCTGATTACAGGAGGAATTATATTCTGCTCGCTCTAAGTGACAAATAGGAGTCTCTGATACTGCTGGCCTGCCTGCCTGGGAGCTTGTCAGTAAATTGCCACTTTTTCCTCATGTGCCCTTTTCTAACACCTGCCTCTCAAAGGCTCGGGAAGAGAGATTTTGTGTCCTTTATGGAGGCTGCTACACTTGCTGTGAGCAGGCTGTACTCATAACCCTTCTTGTCAGCGTTGGTCCATGGGGTATAAATGTCCTGCTTACATCTTCCAGACTGTGATTTACTGCACCCAGCCCAGAGCTAGTCCAAGACTTGCTCTCCCCCAGAAAGTTTTACTGGAGAAAGTGCTGCATTCTACCAACGAGCACTTTTGTGCCCTCACACATTGGGTGTGCACAAGCCAACAATTATCCAGGTTGGGCTGGAGGAGGAATAGCTCTCGGCAGGAGAGGAGCCCATAGACACCCTGGAAGTATTCATGTATATGGAGCCAGAGGAGACTCCTTGGATATGGCAGGGCTCTAATAAAAGCTCTGTGACACATCAGGCTGGAAAATAAAAGCAATGTTGGAGCACTGATTTGAGTAAGAAAATACTCAGGGTATTGAAAAATACTCAGGCTTTGATTGCAGCTCTTCTGACAATATCCTGAAGCACAAGCAGCCGATTTCAGGCCACAAAGCTCCCTCTCCTCCCCATGAAACACTCCCTCACCTCCTGCAGCCCTGCAGGGGCAGGGCAGGCTGCCACAAAAACATATCCAAACCCCTGTGCTCCTGCCTGAAGCAGGTTTGGGAAATGAATGTCCACACTGAGCTGAGCTCTGAGGGAATGGTGGGAGTAGTGGAGGTCTGGGATCAGCAGGATGGAAAGCACTCACAGACCCCCAAGTGAGCCCCCAAGTGAAACAATAAAAAAAAGCCAGTGCTATGGGATTTCCAGTCTGTTGAAAAGTTACTCCTCAGCCCTGTACTGGTTGTCAGCAGCTTACAAGACCCCCAAGGAGGAAATTTCTGACCTTGCTGGTGAGGAAAGCTGGGGTAGGAGGATGCAAATCACCAGCCAGCCTTTCTTGGATGCATTATTGCTGTAGCCAGGCCAGTTCATGCGACCAGGGCAATGAAGACAATAAAGCAGTTCCCAGCAGGTCTTCAGGTTTCCTTTTTGCCCAGGTGGGCTTTTTGTGTCGCACCTGTAACCCTGCAAGTGCAGAATTCCAGTTGGGAATGCAAAGGAAACCTTTCTGTCCCAGCAGAGAGCACAGAGTTGCAAGTGCTGGCTCATTTAGCGAAGGCTTGTTGAGCAGCTAACGGTGAGTTCAGAGATCCAGCCTCAGCAGTGCTGTGGCTGCTCCTCTGGGACCAGGGCCAGCAGTGACACAGCAGATCCTGCTGCTGCACCACCCCTCCCAGCCTTCCCCAGGCACGGATGAGCTCAAGTGGTCGGTTTTCTCTCACATGGCAGATGGGCTTTTGATCTTCCAGGAAAAGCATTTAACAGGAGCGCCTTTATCTTTCCTTGGGCTTTCAGGCTGTCCTAATGATAAGATGAGGAAATGGCCTTAACTAGCACCAAAGGAGGTTTAGATTGGATAGTAGGAAAAAGTTCTTCACTGAGAGGTCTGACAAGCAATTGGCCCAGGCTGCCCAGGGAAGTGGTGGAGGAGTCATTAAAAGATGTGTAGATGTGGCTCTTAGGAACATGGTTTCATGCTGGACTTGGTAGTCTTGGGATGACTGTTGGACTCAGTGACCTTAAAAGATATTTTTAATCTATATGATTCTGTGATTTTACAGGTATTTTGCTTTTTCATCCTTGAAAATAGCACTACTTAAATACATCAGGCACAGTTCCTGTAAAAACCAGTTGTTCCAAAACCAAACCAAAATTGGACTTCTTCTAATTGCCTCCCACATTTGTTTCTCCTGGGCCTGGGTCATCCTCAGCAGCAAGAAATAAGCCCAAAGTACGACATTAGGCAATAATTATTTTGCAGTTTCTCTGGCTTCCCTCCCCAGTTGCCTCAGGAAACAAGCAAGTTCCCTGGCAAAGTAAATTCACTAGAGGTGCAGAGTTTCAGGTGTCCTTCAACAAACACCAGTGCAGAGCAGATAGCTGTCAGCTTCTCAGTCCCTTGCAATGCAATAGAAAAAGAAAGAAAAAGGAAAAAAGGAGAGTCTCTTTAAAGCTTCTTTTTCTTCATGTTTCCACTGTAAATCCTTGTCTTGGCTGGCAGCAGCCTTGGTGGTGGTGGTGGCCTTGGGAGATGCATCTTCATCAACAGCAGCAGAATTGGCTCTAATTGGGAAGTGAAAGGATTGATGCAAGGAAACGGGCACAGCACTGCTGAAACCTGCCAGAGCAGTGCAGTGGTGAGGGTGAGAACTCTTTCCAGACTCAAGTCTGAATGCTTCTTACCATTGCAAATCAGGTCCTTGTTATTGCATGGAGAAATCCCCTGGGAATATCCCAAACAAGCACAAACCCCAGCCCAGGCTCACTGGTTGTGGGGTGTAGCTCTCACCCAAGCACTCCCAGCCCTCTTTGTGTAGGCACCAGGTGTTATTTTGAGGATGCTCATACATAAGAACTGCCCCAGGAGGGTGTCTCTGCTCAGGAGAGGTCCTCAGCATCTGCATCAACAGGGAAAGAAGAAACCACATGAGACCG
The DNA here is from genome assembly GCF_024509145.1 of Vidua macroura. Classification (NCBI taxonomy): domain Eukaryota; kingdom Metazoa; phylum Chordata; class Aves; order Passeriformes; family Viduidae; genus Vidua; species Vidua macroura. The sequence continues at coordinate 16,261,826 of NC_071582.1, forward strand.
CCAGTATTCCAGTGTGCTGCACAGAGCACTGGGAAAAGAGATGAGAGGGGTGTAGGAGGATGAGCCCAAGGGCCCACAGCCCTACATGATAATATTTCATGTTGTACCATTTCCCAAGGTATGTGGCACCCAAAATGCTACGGGAGCCACTGGGATTTCTGGTTTCTGGGGCATGGATGCTCAGGATGACAGGTTCTGCTGCAAGCCTGATGCTCTGCTGTTTGTGCTCCCTGAGAGCTCTGCTCTGTTAGCAAAAAAAACTATCTCAGGACGAATGTGTAGTGTAGACATGTTTTGTAAGCAGTGAGGCTTTTGTCTCAGCTACTTTCTAGATCTTCTCTGAACTTTTGGGGTTTTTACCTTCTCCCTTCCAGAAGGGAAAAAAGAGAAAGAAACTAAATTACACAAACATATACGAAATACACAAACACACACCCTGCCCAGTCTCAAGTCCCTCTGGATCCTTTTTGCCTGCCTCAATGTCTGTTTCTTTGCTGGCTGTTTCATTAACACAGCCAGAGAAAAAGAGCTGGTGCCAGGAATAATGTTTTAAAGATGAAGGAGAGAATAAGGTCCTGCCAGTACACAGGATGGGGAGCGGGGAAGTGTCTGCCAATTGAGCCCTGTGAGTATTTTGTCTTTAGAGCAGTGATAGAATAAGAGCATCTGAGGTGATTGAGTCAGGCCATGCTGATGTTGTGGCAAATGCATGTGGGTGTGAGAGCTGACACTCCACAGGTGCAAGAGACACTTTTGTGGCCCAGGAAAAGCTCATCCTGGGTTGGGCCCAGAGCTCAAGGCAGGGACAGGGATTTGGTTACTCCAGTGCAGAGTGATCCCCAGCAGTGTCCTGGTGACAGACTGCCACGGGTATCTCCCATTGCCTCATGTCCATTTGTTGTCAGAGCTGCACTGTTCCTGCTGATTTGTCACTGGTTTTGTCTCATAAGTGTTTCAGACTAATTGGCATGTTCCTTATTAAGCAGTAGATGTCTGTTTTGCAAACTCATGTGTCTTCATTCCATCGTGTCCTCAGCAGTCACTTGCAATGATTACACACCGTGGCTCTCAGCCAGACTGAGATGTCAGGGTCAAACCCTGCTCACATTTACTCCAGAGCTGATGTGGAGCCACTGTCACACCTGGCAGGCAGGGATGCTGAGCACCCCCGACCTTCCCATCTTCTTGTGGTCACTGGGAAGGAGCCTGCAGGGTGGGTGATGTTGTGGAGGTGGCACTGGGGTGTGGGAAGAGGTGGCCAAATTAACAAGGCTGCTTTACATGGGACTGACAGATCTGCATTTCCCATGGCGAGTGCCATGAGCAACTGTGAGGCCATTGCTGGTGCCTCACTGGTGCTTGCTGGAAGATGCTGTTCTGCCAGCCTAGCTGCTCCTCATGCACCAGACCTGCACTGGGACCCCAGCTGGACCAGGTGATGTTTCTGAAAGCCATAATATGGGCACACTTTCCCAAATGTGATTGTATGACTTGCTAGAATTAAGCTTGGAACACTAAAAGTAGCACCTGATATTTAGGAAGTTTTTGACACTTGGGCTGCCAAGCTGTGACAATATAATCAAGTGAGATTTTTTAAACACATAGAAGTGTGATTTCAAATATCTCATCAAGATGTATTGCAGGATCTTCTGTCCTAGCAGACAACTGCTTTAGAATCATCTTCCCAATTAATCCCTTGCTTGCCTGGGGAGTGTGGGTACTCAGCTACCAGCCAGCAACCACCACTTCTCTTCATCACAGTCTCCTCCACATCCCAGCATGAGAGAGCCTCCAAAACAACTGGTGGAATGTCACAGGAATGGCCTGCAAGGGTCTGATGTGCCAGCTTCCCCCAGTATTCAATGAGATGGGTTGCAGGAAGGCGAGAGGATGGTGGAGCCTGGAAGAGCAGCATTCCTGGAGGGGAACAGTGCCAGGAAAGTGCACAATGGACTGTTTGAGTGCAAGATCTCAAGGTTCAGAAATGCATCTCTGATCCCATCGCTTCTCATCTAGCTTTGGCTTTTGTTTCTGATTTGCAGGTTGATTTACACGTGGGGCTAACCAGTCCTTCCTCTTTGAATTTGTCTCTCCTGGGACAGCAGAGCATTTGATGGATATGGGTGGATTTTGACCCAGACTCCACAGTGACCACTTGACTGTCTAGTTAGAAGCCCCAAAGGGGACTTATCAATGAATGTGTCCCTTTACAATATTTTCAGCCACACTCTGACGTGCTGATGGAAAACCAGGACACAATCTCCAAGGAATCCAGGTTGGATTCTGGGCTCAGTTTCTTCTCACTTTTGGCTCCTGGGACACCTTTGCTTGTCCACCCTGCAGGGTAGGGCTTGACAGGTTGACATTTGGAAGCTAATTATTTCTCTTTCATAGACAACTTGGAAATGTGACAATTTTCCCCCAAAAGCCCCGGAGTGCAATTGCTGTCCTGCTGCTCTCAATACAAACCCTGAATTTCAGGGAAGGGGAAAGAAGTGTTGAAGCCTGTGTAGTGTTCCACATTTCACAGCACTGTGAGCATCAGCAGGAGCAAATCTCTAAAGTTTGGGAGGAGGAGGGCAAACTACATCTATATCCTTCATGTCCAGTGGCTGGGCAGTGTATATCCTTTCCCCCAGGACTGTTAGTTACGCTGACTGGGTCTCTGGCCACAGCACAGGAACCTGCAGAGGGGCTGTGAACATCCCACTCCACATACCCTCCACACTTGGCTGCTTCAGGGAAAGCCCCTGGGTTGGGAGGACAGTGATTGTGGGTGGGTGCTCTCTAGCCAGGCCTGGCATCATGCTTGTGTGCTCTTCAGATAGAAAACAGCAGTTCTGGTCTTGAGGAAAACATCAGAGCAGTCCTTAAAAAGCAAAGTAAATACAGGTGGTGATTTATTGTTTTTTTAAAATAGATACAGACTGACTTAATGGGCACAATCTGCAGCCATCTCAGGAGACTGTTGGATGCCTCTGCTTTTTGGGCCAGTGAAACCTTTGCAGATATTTCCTGTGGTTCTCTGGGCCCTCTCACCCAGCAAGAGCCATACCCAGCAAGTAAAGAGCAGCATTTTCAAGAGGACAGGTCTGCTGGAAGCTCACAGTGCCTGCTCCTGGCTTGTGGAACTCATTTTTTGGTGTTAAGGGCCAAGCCACTTCATCCCCAGTGTCCCAGCTGTAAAACAAGGATCATAAAATGCACCTAACATAAAAGCAGGTTGTGAAAACCTAATTAATAGGTGTTAGTCTTTTGAACCCCTCAGGTAAAAATTGTGGCACTCTGAACTCTCTTCCTGGGGAATTCAGGTGGATAAATTCAGCTTAATAATCCCCCAAGGGACTATTATCTAACTTTTATTTGGAGGAGGGAGAAGAGGAGGACTTGGGTTGCCCAAGGTCAGGAAGAGGCAGAGGTTTTGTTCCACCAGGAATGAACTTCACAAATGTGCTTAAATGCAGGAGGGTTGGAACGAGATGATCTCTAAGGTCCTTTCCAACCCAAATCATTCTATGAGCTATGAAATGGGTGGTTGGGCATGGCTGAAATTTCCAGTTAATTCCTGTTTCTCGTGCCGTCTCCCCATGTGTATCACCTGCCACAAATGCTGGGGAGAAGCAGGACTTGGGGGTGAGCATTGTAAAATACCCATGGAAAACACATTTTCTGGTTTGTGAGCCTGGGAACGTGGACATGTGGAGTCTGCTCGTAGAGATCTGTGCTCCCAACGAGGCTCTGTGACCTACTTGTTCAGTCAAAGCAGCTTTGATTTCACGTGTCCAAGTGGAGCCAAGCGAGACTGAACTTACCTAGCAACAATTAAGAGAAGCATTTAAGGAGCAGGAAACGATGAAAAGAGAAATAAAAACCCTAAACAGGCCCATTCACAGGGGGTGAATAGAAGAGTCTTTGCATACCTGATTTGTCACAAATTATTCATCCAAGAAAATTTGGACCTGAACCATATGACAATTTTTCTTTTAGATCCTCTGATATATGAATCAGTGTCACTTTACATCTGAGCTCAGAACGTTTTGACCTATATAATATCTTAGATAGTGGCAATGCAGCTTGAAAATCTCAGCGAAAATGAGAAAAGACGGCATAAGTCAGTAAGATGGCATTAGCACATATAGATGCAACTTATCACTGGAAAACATCCCAACAGAAGCCCAAAGAAAAATGTTTTGTAAATAATAGGATTAGGAAGCAGGTTGGTACTTTGTGGAGCTGGCTATACAATGAAACTGATAACAACTAGATTAATAAGGCAATTCAGTCCAAACACAGTGTAGCACTAGAAAGCTTTTCAAAATCAATGCTATCTGTGCTGTTTTAATCGAGGTTGGTCTTTGCCTTTTGAAGCAAAGAGATTTGAAACTCCAGGTCAGGAAGGTGTAATAAAATGGACTGGGTTTTTTGGGCTTTTTTTGTTGTGTGTACATGTGCTTCCTAATTAATACCCTCCATTTCTAAATGTTTTCCTCTTCCCAGGCGGGGGAAGTGAAGGCATACAGGGGTGCTGGCTTGCCTGTGTTGGCAGTGAAGCATGGCAGACCTTGGAGAATACTGTGCTTGGCTCAGTTTCTGGTGTTTTGAGCAGCTGGTTTGTCTGTCTGGGACCCACCAGTGGGCTGAGCTGAGCAGGGTGGCTGGACAGGGCCACACACCCCACAGCATCCTGCAGCACACGTTGCCTTCCGCTCTACAAAGGGAGATGGCAGGGAAAACGTCCTGAGGTTGTAGTGTGGCACACAAAGCACCAAAGGAATGACAGTTTTGAGCATTTTAAGATCCATAAACCAGCTCAGACCTTCAACCAAGTATCGTGTCAAGTATGGGCAGTCTCCCTGTCTTGGAAGGAGAAACCAAGCCTGGCACAGGGAGCAGTGTCTTTGCCAGCATCTCAGGTGTCCACGGGAGCATCGTGTCTGCTGCTGGCCAGCAGAGCAGTGATCCCAGTGCCTTGGGAAGATGGTTAGCAGAGCCTTGCTCTCCTCCACCAGTAAGCTGCCCCATCCTGCTCATTTATGACAGCAGAACCCTTTGTGCCTCTGTCTGCATTGCAATATTTTTGCTTTTCACAGTGTGTGAGGAGGAAAGAGTAACCCCTGACACTGTCCTTGAAGGGGGTCTCAGCTGGCAGCCAGTCCCCTTCCCCACCAGGCTGCACACAGGCAGAGGTGCTCTCAGCTTGTCTTCCTCACATCCAGCATCTCCAGCCCCAACACCTGCCTTAATTCCAGGAGGAAGCACACAGACCTGTCACGGGGGGCATGTAAAGCCAGGCTGGATAAATGCATTTGAATAATACGTTGTGATGCTCTGAATCCTTCCTGCTGTAGCCACAAAACATGGATGAGGTAGGAACTAAGACCTAGGGAACAGTCTTCTCTACTTCCTAATTTACCTTTTTTTCCTTTCACATGTGAACCAGCATGTATTCAGGGGAAAAAAACCATTTATTTCTCTAAGCTTTGTCTGTCCTACAGCGAGTGTGAAGGAGTGTGAATCCCATTTGGAAGGCTCCTTCAGAGGAGACGTCTCTGAGCAGGTGCGTGGTTTGCACACTAATCCAGTCTGCTCCCACACCCTGCCGTGAACCCCATTAATGTGGAGGCTTGTTAAATGCCAGTAGGCTCCAGGAATGAGCCAGTCCTGCTGTTCCCTTGATGCACCAAAAAATGAAACAGCTCGCAGGCTCTCAGGTCTGTCAAAGGACAGAGGAGAGTGCCGGAGCAGGAATCGCTCTGACTTGGTCATGGATGGTCTCTGGCAGGAGGGAGGAAAGGGAAAACCATCATGGCATTTCCAAGGGTTTGATGTTACGTGGTACTGAGGGCTATGTTCAGCCTAATGAGGGGATTTATGTGGTATCCTGCAAGTCTCAAAATCCCTTTTAATAGCACCAAGCACATTCACACACGTTTTTTTCTCTTTCATTTTTATCTAATGCATTTGGGATTTTTATCAGAACTGGTAGAAATACATTCTCCTGAGATACATTTTCATTAAGGTATATATTTCTGGGTAGCAATATTTCTGCTGGAAGAGAATTTGGTTCTCTTTATGAGTGTGCTCATTGGGATATCTGTGCAATGGGAACAATAAAACAGAGCAGTGAGTACATGGCGGTTAAAATGTGTCTGAATGGGAGCCCAGCTCCCTTGAGCACCACAAGGTGGGTGGCTTGTTCTTTGTGACCCCTTTGAAAACAGCAAGCTAAAGCAAGCAGCCAGCTAGATACAGACCAATACTTGTATGTGTTTAAGTGAAGATTCACAGCTTGTGTGAATGGTGTGGTTCTCTGAAGGGGTTTGGTCCAACCTGTTCTTCAATATAGCATCACAGAGGTGCTGGAAACTTTGGCTGTTCATTCCTACAGGTCTTGGTCAGACTGGTCTGACATCTGTCCTTGTGTCATGGTGTCAGGCCATGGGAGTGACACTGCTGTCACTTCAGGTCTCAGCTCCAGCGTGTGAATGACTGTGGTGAGTTGGCCTTGTAGCTTCAGCCAAGTTACACCAAAGGTGGGGAGAAGGAGCTTGAAGGCACTCACAGGATTGGAGTGGGCTGGAGTGGAGCCATGGGTCTGGCCTGGGTCCCTGGGAGCTGGGAGAAGGTACACTGAGAGTGTGAGGTCTCAACAAGTCAAGGGGGCTGGTCATTCAGTCTGCGTAAAACAGAGATATTGGATGTTCTCAACTAAAAGCCCAGATGAAGTGGTGAGATCATTCAGTCCCTACCTGAAAAGGACAGGGCAGGTCCACTGGCAGCCTGGAGATGGAGGAGAGCTTCTGTGTGCACTGCTAACACCTGGCTCGTAAGGAGAAGTAGAGATGCATTTAATACAGCTGTAGGGCACACACTGTGGAGGCAGAAGGACCAGATGTCTGTGGTGGCTGGTTAGATCACACAGGTATTATTAATTGGGGTGGCTCAGGGTGTTCTTCACAGTCACAGCAGGGCAGCAGTGATGAGGGATGAAAAGCCCTTCAGAGGTATCAGGACATCTCCCTTCTGCATGGGATGGGACACAGGTGGCATGGCAGTGTCTCCACTTGGAGCCCTTCAGAGCAGGATCTCTTGACTGTTGAACAATGCTTGGCAGAAAGGAGCTGGAATTATAAATAATGCATTTCCTTTGTCTTGCAGGAGTTCTGGAGGCAGAGGTACAATCAGATCAGCTGTGAACAGCTTACATAGCAAATCTAATAGGTTTGTAAATTAGATTTTGTGTTCATTTGTTTTTGCTGTAAGGCAGCTATTAATCTGCTTCTCCTCTTCGCTGGATAGTGCTGTTGTTATTTAGCAAATGTATCTGTTCCTTTTCACTTCTGCTTTGCATTTTCTTAATCATTTCCCCCCCTCCTTCTTCCAGCCCAATGCAGTAATCATTTGCAAATAACCAAGGATCTGGAAGTTGTGGTGATTGAGAGAATGAGAAAGAGTTTACTTATTGTGAAAATAAGTCAGTGATAGAGTTGCTATTTCCCCTAGTTTTAAGTGCTATTAGAGGAGAGATCACTGTGTTTGGGATCAGAACTCCAGTTTTGTTGCAGGGCACTCCCGTAACATCCCTCCGTGGCAGAGTCATTCCCTGGCATCCCAGCCCCATTCAGTGTCTCTCTGTGTCACTTTTACAATGATTCCCTGTCAGCCCAGCCTTGCCAAGTGGCACATTTGAAAAGCTTAGTGACAGCATGCAAGGAAGAGTGATATCATTCTGTGATGATGTCACCACCCGTGACCAAAACACAGAAAATGGACAAAACCAAAAAAAAAACATAGTTATTCCCAGGATTGCTTTACCCTACTTCAGTCATGATTTTTGACACCTTCTAGGTAAGGTTTCCAAGACATGAGTGATGCAGCAAAATGCAAGAAGCAAACAAATCCAACAGACTGGCAGCCTCTGGAGAGGTACTGTACACACACACATCAGGACACTGGCAGCCAGCATTTATAAACACATTTCCTTGCCTTTTCGAAACATTATACAGCGTGAGCTCCCCGTGTGTCCTGGGGAGCTCTTTCCCTGGACTGGAGATACGTTCCCAGGAGCTGGGTGTTTGTACATGAGCCTGGGCCACCACCTCTGCCCCATCTCTCACTCTGCTCCCTCCTTAGGGTTTATGTGCTTTATATAAATGCATTTATTTACAAAGCATTTCCCAGCTGGAAGAAGCCCTTTCCAGTGGAGAGGGAGATTCCCTTTAGCTGATAGCGAGTGCTTTGGCTGTGTATTTTTCAGAGTGCTCTGAAGTGTGAAGGCTTTTTTGGGTCTGCAGATACACACACAGCGTCTTGATGAGATGCTTGGCTTTTCTTTTTGGAAGGCAGCTGGCTGGAACCAAATATTTGGAAGCTCCTTCGATTCATGCACTTTGATTTTAATGTCACAGAAGTGCTGGGGCTGATTTGCTTCTTTGAGCAGGGATTAAACACTGGGGTCTCCCAGTGATCTCCAGCACCTGGCTGCTGCTCATTTCTTAGTCTCGATCAGGTGATATGAGCGCTGAAATCTTTGTGCTCAATTCTAAGCAGGGAAAAAGTTTCCAGTGAGCCAGCCTGCCCCTCTTTAGTACAGGATGCTCACAGCCCAGTCTCACAAGCAGCACCCAGCAGCTCAGCTGAATTAATTTCTCCATTGGGTGAAGAGAGAGTTGCTCCTCTCTGGCGAGGATTTTAATCTTCTCCAGGAGCTGAGCTGGCTCTACTTTGGGATGTTCGTGTGTGACCATGAGGCAACAGGGCAGCCACCTTGGCTAGGAAGTTTCTTAGTGAATTTTGGGGGCTTTGGGGTGTCTTGTCTGCAAGTGCCCATCTGCCAGCCTGTCACTGTGTGTTTTTCTGTGCATGCAGCTGAGTGTGTAATGGCGTGTTTTCTGTGGAGCTGTGCCTGGCTGTCAGTCTGTGTTCGTGGAAGCGAGCGGGTATTTAAGGATCTCTGTCTGTCTGCTTGAGTGTAGCAGAATACGAACAGGCTTTCACTTCTTGTTTAGCTAATAACTACAATTTTGCTTTTCTGATGAAGTTTGAATTCCAGCAGCCAGAGCTGAAGATGGTGATTAGAAGTGCCATTGGGATGCTAACGGATTCTGTCTCCTTCTCCCCGACTTTCTTTTCTCTAGAGCTGAAGTAGTAATAAATGACTCCTCATCTCCAGCTGTTGTTGACAGAAGTAATGAAAGCATTAAGCACAACATTAAACCAGCCTCATCCAAATGGAGACACAACCAGACACTCTCTTTGAAGATCAGGTACTGGTAATTACCTGTAGGACAAGAGACAGATTTGGTCCTCTCCAGTGCAAGCTGGCAAATTGTGTATCATCTAAAGAAGTCAAGGAAGAAATAAAAAGACTTAGCTCCTGCTGAGATAGGCTTCATATCTGTAAACGATTGCTTGGAAATGAATTCCCAGCTAAGCCAGCTGGCCTGGCAATGACAAAACAAGGAGCACTTGAGCCCCTGTTTTTCAGGCCAAGTGGAATTTGTGTGTGCAGGTGATGGGTCACAGAGGGAAGGCGACCTTCTTGCCTGGGTAAACTCAGGGACCCTCACTAATGGTGGGCTGACTGTGGTAGCCTGCCCCGGGCAGGGATGAGTGGAGAGGGAGCAGGCATTGAGATGGAGATACCCTTTTGTAAGCTGTGCCTGGAGAGCATAGTGAGATGGACTGGCCAGAGAGTGAGGGCAGCCAGGAGGCAAGAGCTCATCTTACATCTGACCCAGGTTATCTCTGTGCCTCTCCTGATAAGGCTGTTTTCTTCCCTGTGCTCAGGAAACAGATCTTGAAGTTCCTGGATGCAGAGAAGGACATTTCAGTGCTGAAGGGGACGCTGAAGCCGGGGGACATCATCCACTACGTCTTTGACAGGGACAGCACCATGAACGTCTCGCAGAACCTGTACGAGCTGCTGCCCCGCACCTCTCCCCTCAAGGGCAAGCAGTTCCCCAGCTGTGCCATCGTGGGCAACTCGGGGGTGCTGCTCAGCAGCGGCTGCGGCCCCGAGATCGACGCTCACAGCTTCGTCATAAGGTAGGGAGGGCACTGCTCCTGCAGCACAGGGGGCTCGGGGCCTTGGGGGCAGTGCAGGGGCTGGAATCCAGGTCAGCGGGGGCAGCACAGCCTCACAGCCCCACGTGCACTCAGAGTTCTGCTGGAAACCCTTCCAGCATCAACCAGTGCTCCCCACATGTTCTTGTAAGTGCACCTTGTCTCTTCTCATGGTGCACCATTAACCCCCCCCAACCTCCTCTTCTCTCAGGTTTGTCCTCTTGAAAACAAACCCCGTCCTGGCCTCTCACAAACCTGATTCTTCCTCAGATCACTTCTGCCCTCGAGCACAAGAGTGCACCACACATGCCCAGGCACCACACTTGTGCATGCCCAGGTCTGACACTCCCGTGTCCCCTCTGTCCCCAGTGCCGTTGTCCTTACAGCAGCACATCCTGAGCCCTGCTGGGACACACCAAATTCACTTCTGGCGGTGTCTGAAGTGGAGAGGAGGCGCTCCTGCCCTCCCAGCCCAATGCCCCTGTTAGTTGGGAGGCTGTGGAATCCACAGATGATTTATGTACATGCAGACATTTGTTTTCTGGAGAGTCTATTACAAGGACAGCCCAATCCATCAGCAGCTCACAGAGGCGGTGCTGGTGTGACGTGGGAATGAGGATAATGTCACCTCTGTCCCCCACTCAAACCCTGCTGCTCCAGCTGCCTGGCTGCTGGCAGCTCCAGCCTGCCCACAGGGGATAGAGCATTATCCTTAACTGGAACACAAGTGAGCAGAGAGAAAAACTGCTTACTGTGCTTCTGGCAAAGTTTAGTGAGGGGCATTCATGTCAGGCAGCAAAATTGCTGGAGAAAAGCTTTTCTGGATGTGAGGATGGGGATTTTGAGCAACTTCTCCCCAGCCATGTGCTGGTGCAGGTCTGGCACAGACACACTTCCCACTGTAGGTTGTCTGAGCCACTTCTGGAACCTGCATCTTCCTGAGGAAGGTTTGCTCCATCCAGGCAGCCTTTTCAGCAGGGTTGGCAGTGACCAGTGATTGGATCTGTGTCCAGGATACAGGTCCAATATTTATTTTTACTGAATTCACTCCTGTGATGAGTCAGTTAAAGGGCCCCCATGCCAGTAGCTGGATTTTCTTTCCACCATTCCCTTATTTTCCCCATGTGTAAGTAGGGAAAACAGTAATAATGGCTGATTATTGAGGCAGATACTTAGGATGCAATTCCTGCTTGTTAAATACTGTAACTTCACTGTCAAACACCACAGCAGAGCACTGAGTGTGCAAACACATGGGTAGCCTCTGGTTTTTAGGCTGTTGGGGGAGCATCTCTCTGCATCCCTCCATCAGCTGGCTCCCAGTGCCCTTTGCCCTGTGCCATGGGCATGGCACAGACACAGATGACCCCCCTCAGGGAGCTGTAGGAAACCACTCTATAACAAGGGTGATTTGCTGGCAGTTTGTCCCACAGGCCCTCAGCCCTCACACTGCTGTGACACAGGAGCTCAAAATGGCCAGTGCCCACATGTACAATCTGAGAGGAGGCACCAATGAACACTACAGCAAAAGGTGTTTTGTGAGGGTCACAGCCTCCAGACAGCCAGACCCTGTGGACACCATGTCCTGGCATCCCCCTCCTGCTGGTGTCAGTATCACCATCGGTGCCACCGGGTCTGCTGCTTGCAGAGACTCGCCAGGGGGAGAAAAGGCTTTTGGGATAATGTTACTCCAGCAGGGCTGGAATTAAGAGGCAAGTGCTTTCCTTGAGTGGAAAAGGCTGTTTTGTCTAAAACCTGCCATGAGAGCAGAGACCAGAGCTTTGTTGCTGATGTTATTTTTGAGAGGCACCAGAAGAGCCGCTGCTCCCTGCAAACACCCAGGAGACACCACAGTTGTGGCTGACATAAGCCTGGTCCCAGGGGGACACGTGTGCACGTGCCATCGTGCTGAGGGATGGTGGCCTGAGATGGAGATGGCTCATCATCACTAATTTACTGCAGAGGGTCATTCTCCCTCTTCCTCCCAAAAGCACAGGTGAATGGGCACAATGTCACCAGCCCTGGCTTTTGGCATCACACCCCCCTCCTGCCTGTCGCTGCCCTCTCTCAGTCCATTGAACAGGGCTGTTGGGTGTTCCCCTTTGCAGGTGCAACCTGGCCCCCGTGCAGGAGTACTCTCAGGACGTGGGCATGAAGACAGACCTGGTGACGATGAACCCCTCGGTGATCCAGCGCACCTTCGAGGACCTGGTGAACGAGACCTGGAGGGAGAAGCTGCTGCAGCGCCTGCACAGCCTCAACGGCAGCATCCTCTGGATCCCAGCCTTCATGGCCAAGGGGGGCAAGGAGCGAGTGGAGTGGGTGAACGAGCTCATCCTGAAGCACCACATCAACGTCAGGACTGCCTACCCCTCGCTGCGCCTGCTGCACGCTGTCCGAGGGTGAGCGCCTCTCTGGTGTGCTCCCAGCCAGCATTTCCTGGGCTGGAGGGGGATCCCTGGGTTTGTGCTGGGGGAAAACAGCACAAGTTGTTTCCTTCTGCAAACCATGAGGATGGGGTAGTGGATGGTCCTTAGGTAAGAGCTGGAGACTCATTAGATAAGAGGGGCTCCCCACTGTGGTCTTTGAGTGTGAGGACTTTTAGCAGCATCCAAACCTCCTGTGCTTTCCTGCGGCATCACCGTAACTCCCAAGGCTGTGGTCAGGGCTTTCCTTGGAGAAACGGGTGTGCACTGAGCTAGCAATGAGATTTGTCACCTTGTGCTTCAGTGACACAGGTCAGACACAGCTCCTCAAGTCAGGTGTGTGAGCCTGGGTGGGAGGCGAGTGATGTGGTCTGGTCCTGCTGATCACATAAACAGGGCCAGCTGGTGGTGACTGGGTTTACTCCGAGGGAAGGAAAGGGTCTTTCTGTTCTCTGCCTGCATCTTCAGGTGTACAGGAGATACAAGTGTGGTGGGGAAGAGAAAAGAAAGAAAATAAAAGAGAGCCCCGGGGGTGAGATTTTCATGTAAATGACTTGGGAATGGGGTAGGCTCATGCTTTTGTGCTTTATTTCTCTAGGAAGATCATGATTCCTTAGGCATTTATGGGGTTGAGGCAGACAATGACTTTTGCTGGAGATGATTTATGGCAGTAGTTGTCCTCTGATCCTGACTAGACCCCGTTAATCTCACAGGATGGCAATTTCCTTGTGTAGCTGGTGCTCCCACTTCTAAGCCTCAGCATTAATGTTCCTTGATTTCTTTGAGCACTTCTCCTGCACACCTCTGAGCCTGAGCTCTGCAGGTCAGTTGGTGCCTGCTGGGTGTTTCCCGTCCCAGCTGAGGTTGTGTGTCAGTGCAGGGGGTGGGTGGGGGACAGGTTTTGGGGTCATTTCTGCCAGGAGCAAGCCCAAGGAGGGGCTCTAGGGCAGCCTGGGAGGGGCTGGAGGAGTGGAGTGGTGCCATGGTGCCTCCCAGGCAGCAATAATGAGCAAGTACCACATCTGCCCCAAGTGCCTGTGTTAGAGGCTTCCCTGGGCCAGAGAGGCATCTCACAGAAAGCACTGGCTTTGAAGTAAAGAAAGGGAAGTAAATGATACCACAACTCACAGAAGGGGAAGACAGGAAGGAAAAAAAATCCCACAACCCAAATTCAGAGCTATTTCTAGCTATAATTGACTTACTTTCATCTGTCAAAATAGAATTAAGCTCCTGTAATAAGCCCTCTAAATCAACAGGCTGCTAATCCTATGCTGGCAACCATTCCTAGTGCCAGAAACTTCCCACAGGAAGCTTTGCAGAGGAGTTGGCAAGGGTTAGGCATCGCTTTCCTGTGGGAGAGGAGGATGCCTCCACAAGCTCAGCTGCTGGGCTTATCTTCCAGCTCACAGCATCTTCCTGGCTTTTCTGTGTCACAGCCCTGCAGTCCAGCTGGGCTGGCTGGCACGCTGGTTGTCCCTGTGCAGCTCCAGCAGAGCAGTGTTGGAGCCACCACCTGTGGCTGGCAGGACCTGCCTGGCTGGAGGAGGTGCAGGATTTTGGGAGAAGCCCAGGGTGCTGCCTCGTGCCCAGAGCAGTGCAGCCATGGCTTGGAGCAGTGTTCTCCTTCTGCACATTTTTAGTGTAACCATGGACTTCCCTGGGGTCTCGTGCAAGGAACGTGGGTTTGGCCTTCTCAAAACCTCCTGGGGCTCAGAGGGATGCAGGCAGTCAGAGCAGCAAGCACCTGAAGGGAGCTGGGGGTGTCGTGGTGGCACCAGCACGTGGCTGGACAGTGGCTGATGCTGATGGCAAACCCCAAGGTCCTGGTTGGAAATACAGCCAAGATCTCCATCCTGTCCCTTGGGCTGGTCACCGTGCTGGGGGCAGGGCCAGGTGGCTCCTGGCAGCACAGAGGCAGCACTAATTCAATTATAACCACAGAGGCCAGTGCTAATCCTCATCAGGGATTGCCCTCTAAGCCAGGAGAGCTGCTGCCTGAGCTGCCCTCCTGCTCTCACACTTATCAGCAGGAAAACAAGGATGCCTACTGATTAGCAATTAATCTAATGAAAAGTGCAGCCCCCTCAGAAAGCCAGAACTGATGGGAGCACTTCAACACTGACCCATTGTGTTGTGGCCTGGCCCAGGAGCTCACAGAGGGGTCACCCAGGGTGGGGGGCGAAGGGCTGTGCTGTTCTGGGGGAAGGCTGCAGTCAGTGTTAACCCTTTCCTTGGTGCAGCCTCCTTAGTTTGGACTTGGGTGGATTTGAGAGTGATTCAGGCAGGATTGAATGACCTGGGCACAGCTGAGGGAGGTGGCTGATGCTCTTGGTGCTGTGTAGGAAGTCTCTTAGATACCAATAAGGTTGTCTTGACCATCTGCTCAGGGTAATTGATATGATGTGGTTTGGGGTGAAGGAGTCCTTCCTCAGGTCCAGCTGACCAGAATCACTAGTTTACTTATTCATCTTCTGTGTCACTGGCCAATTCCTGTGATCATCCCACATTTTTGCTTATGAAGGGTATGGTCTCCAACAACATCCTCTGTCTCTCCAGCTCACTCTGTGCTGGTTCATAGCACTATGTTTTTATTTGACAGACCTGAATTTTGTGAAACAAATGTATTTTGTGGCATGTGGTGTGCAGCAGAGAATGAATAATCCACAAAGCCCCACAGCACATCCTTCTGTGCTGCAGTGGGTTGCAGAGAAGTCCCATCTTCTCCCTTTTTGGATAAAATTACCTTTTATCGTCTACCCTGAGTTGATTTGGAAGTCACAAAAAAATGAGAAATGGGGGAAGTTTTCAGCCAAGGCACCCCTTTATATTTTTTTTCCCCCAAGGAATAGCACTTTCTACAAAGGCTGACATCTCAGCCAACTTCAATTTGGCCACAAAAGTGTTGCCTTTTCTTTCTCCACTACCAGCAAAATACATTTGTGAGCCCTTGACTTCTCCTTGAACCACAGTATTTATTGTCCTGCGCTACTTTCCCTCAAACCAAAACTCATTTCAAGTGGCAATTGAGCGTTTTTCCTATAATTTCCAGTGCATTTTGGGGCATTTGTAGAGGGTGCATTGCTGAGATAAGTAAGAAGCATTTGGTTTTGTTGTCCTTAGCAGCATCATTTGAGACATCACCTTTCAAGCTGTGAGGGTGCTTCAAATGTTTGCTGATAGTCGCAGGCTTTTCTCACACTGGTTCAGCTCTCACCAGGAGGGGAGAGAGCCTTCAGCATTCCAGTGGAGGAGCTCAGAAGGGAGCCAAGTCACCCCCAGGGCTGGAGAGGGGGGCAGTTTGGTGGCAGGGAGCCAGCTCCTGGGGACAGTGCTGTGTGTTTCAGGGTGTGTGCGTGCCTTACTTCCCAGCGGTTCCATTAAATGTCCCCTGAGCAATTCCTCTGGTGAGCCCCACACACCTCGCCTGGCTGGGGAGCAAGCAAACCCCTTATAAGTTACCTGTTAGTGTCTCCAAAAAGCCTTGCAATCCCTATTGCCAAGCAGCTTTCGTTAGAGAAATAACATGAAATGCAGGCAGAGAGGGAAAATAATTGTGTTGGGAGGTTTGTCTGTCACTCCTTGCAGCGAGTTCAGGGACATGTTTCACTTTGTCTAATCTGCTCTAGCATTTCTCACTGTGTCCATCACAAGGGGCTCTTGGCAGTAACCAATTCCAGTCCCATAAGATTTTGTTACAGGCTTCTTGAGAGAAAAAAAAAATTAAAAATCAATAAACCTTCCAGCTCCTAGGCTTGTTCTCCCATTAGGTTTAAATCCAAACAGCTGTGACAGCTGGCGTGTGCTCTTCAGGACAATCACCTTGCCCAGGGTGCCACACACACTCAGAACTGCAGCCTGACAGGCCACAGGGTGCATCCATCCTTGCCTTGGGTGTCTGCCTGGGTCCTCACACCCAAACTGGGCTGAGCCTTCAGCTCAGGTTTCGGGGCACGATGCCTTTCCCATCCTTCAGCCATGGAAACCCACACCTGGTCCCTCCTCTCCTCTCCTCGTGTCCCCATTATGCCACATCCATTCCAAGCCCCTTTGCCTCACTTGCCTCACACAGGACACGTGTGCAGATGGTTCTCCTGGCCTGTTGCTTTGATTGCACTCTCTTGCATCCCTCCACAGCCTCTGCTTTTCTCTAACACATCAAACCTAAGCTCCTGCTTTTCCTTTTCAGAGCCCTCCCAGCTCAGCTTTTCTCACCCTCTGTCTCAGGATTGGCTCTGCTGTGTCCAGCAGTGTCAGGCCAGCATCACCCACTTGTGGGTTCTCTAAAGCAGCTACTTCATGCTTCCTCCCTTATGGAGTTCCATGCTTACAGGGGTTCCTCTGAAATATCTGCCCTGGGGTCTTGTGCCTTAAAGCCCTTCCCTAAACATTAAACAAATGCTTTAAGGACTGTGCTCCTGCACTCAGGTGAGGGAAAAGGATGTCCAAAGGTTGTAGGGAAAGACAACAGCCATTCACAAGTATGTGATTGGAGTGGGATGTGAGGGGCAACTGTGAACACCCATAAAGCCATGTGTGGGTTAGATCAGTGGATATCCTGCAAAAAAAAAGTCCTAGTGTGAGCTATTATCCTCTCCTCTTCTGCACTTGAGGCACATTGAACCCGAGCTGTGGTGTGTCTGCACTGGAGGCCCAAGAGAGTTAATTTGTTCCTGTTAATCTGGAAGATTCAGTCTTTTCTTTTTCAAAAGAAGTGAAGGGGCATAGAAAGGAAAGGTGAGAGAAATAAGGTTATTCTCAATTATTTTCTTTTTTTGTCTGTTTAGAAAACCTTTAACTTGAGGGTGTTTAGTACCATATGTGTTTGAAAAGGCATCACAGAGCTCAAGATCTGGAGGAGAAGAGAGTTTCTTATCTGTGGCTCAGAGCTGATTTCCTTGTGCCAAGTCACCAAAACCAGAACCAGGCTACACGGTCTGGATCCAGCCTAGACAAGGAAGCTGGATTTGGTGTTTGAGCTTTGCCCAGCTTGTGGATAAAGCCCAGCTGACACCAGATGCAGTTTTTGGAGTCAGTGTTGGCAGTGGGATGGGAACATGCCCGTTCCTGCTTGTCCAGCACAGCTCTCATCACTGTTCATGGCTCTTGGCTGTTCTGGTGGAGGTAACAGGAAACTATACCTGGACAGAAAAAGGGCTGGAAGAAGCTGAATGGGGGGATATCAGCTGCTCTCTGGGCTCCAGCACTTCTCCATCCACCCAGCACTGGGATAAGTTCTGTCCCCTGCCAGCTCCAGCAGCTCCTGTCCCCACCTGCACCAAGGTCAGTCAGGGCACTGGCTCTGGTTATCTGTGTCTGGTTTTTCCTGGATATTACTGGGAGCAGGGGGTGTGTGGCAGACTGATAATTCACTGCTGCCAGTCAAGGACTAGCACTTCCACAACAGCTTGTGTTTATATCACCCCTTTATGAATTAGCTTTTTTAAAAGAGTCTGAAATTGCATTATTTCAGCTATTCTGATTTGTATCATGAAATAATGCAGCTGATACTGCTGAAATTTGATTTCTTCATTGACCTATGTCTTTTATTCATTTCATGAGGGCAATGGATTTTCTGTTAATTTTATCCTGTGAGTTAACCCTTACCTGGAAGGTACAAGCTATTTTAGGTTTTTCTCAGGCATGTCACGTTGGTAAGCAGAGAGCAGATCCCCACCCTCTCTAGCAGTCCTTGAGTGCTGCCTGCAGAGAGGAGTTCTGCAACCAGCATTCCAGTCCAAATCCAGGCCAGGCTCTTCTCCCCAAATTCAGTGATGCTGGGGAGGATGAGCACTCTCTCTCAGTGTTGTGGGACATGTGCTCCAGGTGTGCAGTGGGGTGGCTGCCACCTTCTCTGGCTCAGGTAGCAGCTGTGGTTTCCTAGGGGCAGCTTCAGAGTGTTGCCTCCTGCAGGATTCCCACTGGGCTTTAAGGTCCCAGTACAGCAGTTTCTTTCCCTGTGGCTGCAGAGCAGCCTGAGAGGCACCTGGCAGCAGTTCTGCTTAGGAGACTTCTGATCATCTCCAGTTGAGGATTAGGAGATGAGGATTGAGGATTAGGAGATGAGGAGCAACCAGAACCATCTCCCAGCTGTAGGATGAGACTCTCTGAGCTGTTCTTCTTAAGTTTCAGTTCAAGAAGGTGTTAGGGCTTGTGTCTAGGCTGCCTTCTTACAAAAGATGGCCTTGAAGGTCTGATGGCATTTTCCATCTGTCACTATCCTGATCTGAAACCAGAGCTGTCTCAGGCAATTTTCCCCTGACAGAATCGTGGCTCCTGTTCTGAGCCACATCCTGCTCAGGCTCCTGCCTATCTCGGGAGCTGCATCCACACCTGAGGGTTTATTTACAGACACAGCACCAGCTCCTCACTGGAAGAACAGCTCTTAGAACAGAGGTACTGGGTTTCAGGACTGCTCTTTGCTCTTCTCTTTTAATTGCTGTCTCTTTCCATAAAATGTTGCAGTTAATAGTTATGGTGATTGGTGTAGCCAGTTCGAAAAATAATTACTGCCTGTTTCGAGATTATCTTTCCTCCTAATTAAAATCCTGGACCTTGCATATTAAAGGTGTGCTGTTGACACAGCATCCCATGTGCGCCCAGACAACCTCATTTGGATTTACAGAATTAATTAGGTTTTATTTCCATCCCCAGCTGTTCTCTCCTGCACCAGGGTTGTGGCTGCTGTCTCAGCTGGACAGTGGTGGGAGAGATAAGAGGAAGGTCTTGCATAGCTCTGACACTCCCACCACAAACCAGTCATTAAAAAGTATTTCCCAGACCTCACCAGAGGATTTCCCACCTTCACTTTGTCCAGGAAACAAATTGTAGGAGCTGTGGCATGGCCTGTTTTATGGATTGGGCATTATGTGTTATGTTATGTCATCCATGTGGGTGGTCTAGGACAGCCTGGAGTCCCTCACCCCCTCTCAAAGCTGCATTGAGAATTTATAATGCTGTGTGAGTGAGGTTTTTGCAATACCCTGCCTGCAGCAAAGGGAAATACAGACAAAAGAGCCAGGTTTTAATTTTCATTATTAAAATATTGTCAGTGTTCCCTACCCCCAGTATTATCAAGTGAGTGCTCACTAGCTGCATTTGGTGAGGTGGGTACATTGGGTTGGTTGTAGTGGCTGTTTTAGGGCGGTGGTTTGTGCACACTTGTGGGATTGGTAGGGTTTTTTGTGTGTGCTGGGTTGCAGAGGACAGATGTGTCTATAGGGTGCTTCAGTGTCTGACTCAGGTCATTTTTCTCATTGTTAATATGCATGAAGCTGATGGTCACATGAATGGCCAGTGCCTCTGTACAAGAATCACTTCATCTTGCTGTCAGGATCCTTGGATGTTCATAGAGTATTAACAGCCTCTCAACAAAACACAAAAGTCAGTATTTTGGGAGGGCAAAAGGTCACCAGTATTCTTCTGTGTACTCCAGCTGGTAAATTGACAGAAAGGAGAGTTTTAAGGCTAAAGCAGCTGCAGGACAAACGCAGACAGTTGTCCTCCCTCAAAGCCAGCTGCTTAATATGACTTGACAGTTCTTCCCAGGTGGCTTCCCTGCTGCATGAGGATACCCTAATTCACGGTGTTAAATGGTTGTGATAATCTCCCATTTCCCTCTGCGCACAGGGGGTCTAATGTGCTTACCCATAAACTCATCTAGGAGGCTGCTTTATGGCTACCTGTGGGAGCAGGTTGCCTAGTACTGCAGTGAGCTCTGCTGGCTCCCCACAGCACAGCCCTACGGCTGGGCAAGCACAGAAAATGCTGATGATACTGCTTTTCCCCCCAGTTTCTTGCTCTTTTTTTTTTTTTTTTTTTTTTTGTGCTGGATGCCAGCATGAGCCAGGCAAAGATCTCCTTCCTAAAACATCATATTCATCCTTTGCTAAAGCCCCCTTGAGCACCCCTGGATGTGCCACCCCAAAAAACTGTCCCTGTGCCCTTCCTGCACATGCCGAGGTAGTTGCTCTGCTTCCAGAATTTGATTCACCAGAAAAGTCAATTTTTTCTCTTATCTGGCTGAGAACAAGCAAGCACGTTTTGTGCCTTGGTTGCTAAATTTTAATGGCTTTCTTGAAAAGCTAATTTGCAGGATTAAGGCTCAGCTCTCCCAAGGGTTCCTGCTGTCTGAGCACCAGACCCTCAGGAGCCCAGCAGAAAGTGCAAATGAGGAGCAAGGCACTTCCTGGGGCTCCACTGCGACTGCAGGACCTGGCTCAGGATCCCAAACATCTGGTGAGAGCACAGAAATGCCACCTGCTCTGCTCTGCTCTGCTCTGCTTCCTCGTGCCTTTTGTCCAAGGTGCTGCCAGTCACTCACCTGAGCTCAGGCCCTTGGAAATACCTGTTAAAAATAATCCAAGGGCTCAGAGAGGCTGCAGCACAGCGGGATGTGCTGGGGCAGTGCTGGCATCAGACATGCTGGGGGAGGAGGAAGTGTGCCTGATGGGGAAATCTTCTACCTCCCCAAACCTTTGGCTTTCTGATTTTGCTCGTCTGACAGTGTTTTCCTGCTGAGCGAAGCAGATAAATTGCTTTTGCAATAAATATGGGGCACTGGAAACATCTTCTTACAGGATGTGATGTTGATTCTGCAATAATTTTTATCAGCAGCCCAGAATACCACAGCTGATACCGTTTCTGCTCTTGCATCACTACATTTCCTACATCCTTCCCCTGTTCTTTTTGCCATCCCTTATAAAAACTAACGTGCTTCCCAGCAGCGAGAACAGCTGACCTCCGTATCTCACATTTTCTATTGCAATGTGCCATATTGTGTGTCTGATGGACTCATGCTGCCGAGTGTGGTGATGAATCTTGGTCCAGGATCACAGCAGCAGTCGCTGGGTGTAATGGGAGCTCAGCAGTGCATTTTAGCTCTTTCAGCCCGGGAACCCTTTGTTCCAAGGCAGATGTTTTTCTAGCCCTGTCGTGTTTGCTGTCAGAGTAAAATCTTCATTCATCAATGAAAGTCATCAGCATGTGTTTGACTGTGTCTGCTTCGAGGGGTTCTTGGAGTCTACTTGACATGTGAATGCTCTGGTCTATGGTATTGATCTTCAGGGTTGATTGGAAGATAATTGTAGGCTGAAGTACCGAAGGCCACTGTTGCAAGCAATTTGTTTTTCATAAAGGATTGTCGAGGCATGAGATGCTTCAGTGCCATGGCAACAAGTGTGATGTAACCAGCAGACAGAGAGCAGGAGGATGCAGTCCCTAGAGAGGCTTTTTCTTGGCATGGTAGAACTCTGCTAGTCAGAATCCTCTCACTTTGAATCACCAATACATCTCAGTCAGAGGCTGGAGAGAGAAGAGGTGCAGGACACGAGCTTGGTGTGCGGGGTGAGTAACAGGCTCCACTGTCCCTTTGCAGGTACTGGCTGACCAACAAGGTGCACATCAAGCGACCCACCACCGGCCTCCTCATGTACACCCTGGCCACCCGCTTCTGCAACCAGATTTATCTCTACGGCTTCTGGCCCTTTCCCCTGGACCAGAACCAGAACCCGGTCAAGTACCACTACTACGACAGCCTCAAGTACGGCTACACCTCGCAGGCCAGCCCGCACACCATGCCCTTGGAGTTCAAAGCCTTAAAGACGCTGCACCAGCAAGGAGCCTTGAAGCTGACTGTGGGGGAGTGCGATGGGGCCACGTAGGGTGTTCCCTGGCCACGTTCCTGCACAGCCATGGGAGGAAGGGGAGGGGGCAGAAAGGACGAGTGGTGCCTGGTGGGGTTGGTCGTCTTCGTTAACGCGCAGGACAGCGACACAAATATATCTACGTGGTACCTATATATATTGACCTGAGTATTATAACTGTTCGGTGTTCACCAAGGGAGGAGCAGGAGAGATGCAGGAGCATCTCACCAGACTGGCCTGGGCAAGACCCCTTGCCGTGGGGCTTGCTGGACTCAGAGGGTGTTTGCCTTACATCTGAAAGGTGTGAAGGTGGCCTTGGTTTTTGAGGGTTTGTTAGGTGATGGGTAAACGTGAGCCGTTCGTCGTGACTGGTCCGAGGTTGGTAGTTAGTTTGTTTGGCCAAGGGCGCCGGCAGCGAGGCGCATCCTTGGCCCCGTGCTCGTGGCGGGGAGGGGAAGGGGCAGGGAGCGGGGTGGGCAGGGAAGGTTTGTTGGTGGCTCTCACAGCCCAGGGTCCCGTGGCACCGAGCAGGACCCGGGTCCTGCTCCGCAGGGACCAGTGCCCAGATCCATCCGAACACAGAGTGCCAGGCTGGGCACAGCCTTCGGAGCAGGAGAAGCCTCCAGGGCTGCAGCTGGGTCTCCAGGAGGTGGCAGGGAGCAGAGCTAAGCTGATCCCAGTGACACTTACACAAGTGAGGGCCTCCAGAGAATGAGAGCCTCAGCGCTGGGCCAGGGGCATGGCGAGGAGGATGCTGAATGTGTATTTCTCTTCCTTTTCTGAGGAGCAATGTAGGGAGGAGCAGAGATGCTGGAATATCACAGGAAGGAGCTTTGCTGCCACAAAGCAGCACCATTAGTATTGAGTAGTCTCACTGTGTCACAAGGACACCCAGCATCTGTCAGGGTTTGTGAAAACCATAAGTATATCCAGCTCTAATTCCTCTAATTCCCAGCTGTTAAGCAGCCTGCCTTCTTCCCTCCTCCAAAAACTGCTGAAATATGGATGATAGGCCTAGACCCAGCCAAGCAGCAAGACCACAGGACTTCAAGGGACTTCTTCAAGTCTAAATTATTTATTTTCAGTTTCTCCCTGAAGAACCAGCACACAGTGCTGAATTCCTGGAGTCCCACTCTGTCAATCCTTTCAAGCCCTAATTATCTCTCACTCCCAACAGTTAAATAGGATGTCAGATGGATCTTGATGGGATGCTTGCCTAGTGATGAACATCACAGAAATAATATTTTCTTTTTTTTTTTTTTCCTGTCAGACAGAGCCCAAAATATAAAGAATTTTTTATAACCCCATTTGCTTTTCTCTGATTTTCAGGGGTTTTGAAGGAAGCAACTAGATAGAGCTGATGATTCTGTTTCATTTTCTGCCTCTGTAGCCTATTCTGTTTGTCTCCTAATTAGCACTCAGTGCCAGAATGCAGGTGAGTCCAGGGTTCAGCGAGGACTGTTTGGGTTTAATTTGTGGGACAGTAAATAACACTGCACAGGCAGACCTCAGGCATGCACTTCACTGCTGCCATGGCTGGGTATCATCACCTTTGGGCCTCCTCCTGCTGCTGTGTTTTTTAAGTTAAAAAGTGTACAGTTTGGGGCTGAAATACTTGACATTTTCTCTTTAAAAGCTGAGAGTTTCAAGTGGTAAAAAGAAGAGCTCACTTTCATGTTTTGGGCCGTAGAAGCTACTGTACCCATAGGAGCCTCCAGCCTGCTAATTAGTGTCAGATGAAGATGGCTAAGATTAAGGTATAAGCAACATTATAGTGGATAAATGTGGGCTAATCTGCCACTGAGGGGATGTTTCTTTCCAGCACCAGAAAATCGTTTCTTTCATGTCTTTTTTTTTTTTTTTTAACCTGGTGCCATTTTTTTTCCCTGCATATTGTTTTTACTTGATTTTCGTTTCACAATACAGCTAAACCTGGCTGTGAACCTCAGCTTAAGCTGAGACAGAGAGTGAAACTGCAGGATGGAAGTAATCTGCAATCCCAGGGAGCTTCCCACGATTCAGGAGTGGTTCTTAAAGCCAGATAAAATTCCCAGGTTTGTCCCCAGCACGGGGAGGGACAGAGCAGGGCTGGAGCTGCAGGGACTGCTAAAGCCAACTGTTGTACTGAGGGGCCTGGGCCATGGTACTGATTGCTGTTAGCAAACCTTCTTTTTCAATAAAAGTAGAGGAAATGAAATAAATGTGCAGGGGTTTTATTTTAATTCTGTATTTTGATTGAATAGAAGGGCAAGAGGGGAGGCAAGACCATGAAGTGCCATGGGATTAAATGGGGAGACCCTGGAACCCCTTTGGCTGGTGCAGGAGAGGAGAAGGCTGGGCTTGTTTGCCCACGTGGGGTGGATGTCAGGGCTGTGCCAGGGAGACATCCAAAGCCATCAGGATGTTCTTGCTGTGCCTACAGAGGTTTTTGAGCTGAAGCTACAGCAGCACGACAAGGGTCTGCTGAGGGGTGAAAAGGGGATGGGAGAAGGGATTTTTTTTTCATGGTGCTGTTGAAGCAGCTGCTGCATCAAAGCACAGGCAAGTTATAAGCAAATTATTCAGGGGGATGAAATTGCTGGTGATGTTTCTATTCCCAGAATGGGTCCTGTTCCACCCCTGTTGTAAAAATGCATTAAACCATGAGCAAGACCCTGCAGCTATTGAAATCCCTGGCTGAGCTCCCATTTCACCTTGCTGCCATGCAGGCTGGTCTCTGCTGTGTTTATATGCACAAAAAACAACTCATAATTTCCCCTTGCTTTCTTGTTTTGTGTCAAGCCCTCTGGTCTGGTTCTCTGAGCGGCTCCTCGAGTTGGAAACATAATTTATCATCTCAGCTTCCAGCAAATAGGTGGGACCTGGCTCCACCAAGCCCCAGCGAACCATAAAGCCCTTGTGCTGTTCATGAGCAGCAGGAGCAGAGATTCAGATTCGCCTCCTGCAGCAGTGCTTGGGGTGGGTGGATGATATTTGGGCTATTTTGGGGCAGCCACCAGCCCTGGAGCAGCACAGCAGCTGCCAGATGCTGTGGGGACCCGGCAGCTGCACCAAGCTGCTGCTTGATGGATTTCTTCATGCCCAATTAAGGCTCTTCTGTCATCAGGAGTGAAACGAAAGAGAGCATTGATGCTGCTTAGGCAGAGATGCAGGTGCGCGTGTTGCACCATGAACGTGGTTAACAGCCCTAAATGGCAGCAGCAGCTCCCCTTGCTCTTCCCTCCTCCATCCCACCACTCCCTCCAGCACTGAGGCTGCTCCACACTGGTGGTGCTGGTGGCTCTGGGATGGGGAGCTCCCTTCCATGGGTTAGGCACATTTGTGCCAAAAGGCCCCTGGATGGTAAGAAGTGACCTAAACTTGAAAAATAGAGGCAAACTTGAGTCTCCAACTGGCTAGGCCCAGAGTTTGGGGCTTTTTCGGGCAATGGTGTTACTGGCCAAACACAGTGTTCTCCTTGTGTGCCCCTGGGGCATAACTCCTGTACCTGGAATTAGAGCTGTGTGCTCCCTGCTCCCCACACCACAGTGAGAAGCCCAGCTGCCTTTTCATTTTATCCATGGTTTTCTGGGTTACATCCCAGCCTTGGAGTCTGCCACAGCTTTGGCATTTTGTTTATTTATTTATTTATTTATTATCTATCTATCTATCTATCTATCCATCTATCTATACACACTGGCATGGCTCTTGCTCTCCTGGGGGAGTTCATGCCATATCTGGCCCTGACACCAAGCACATCTCCTCTGGTCAAACTGCAGACTCTGCAGGCTGCACAGCCAACATCCTTTATCATTAATACCTGCACTGCCTTGTTCAAAGCTGACTGGGGTGCTCTGAGTTGCAGCAGCTCCTCTGAACTGCAGCACAGCTTCCCCTGCCCATGCTGCCCAGCCCCTCGCCCAGGCAGGGCTGCCCTCCCTTCCAGCCCCACAGGACAGGAATGGAGTTTGTCTCCTTCCTCCAGACTCTCCACCAGCCAGGACTTGCTGCAGGTCAATAACCAGACCTCTGCTTCAGTCACAGCCCAGATAATTAGTGAGCAAAGTGCAAATAGTCACTGTGATTCAAATTACCTTTTAATTTCTTTTCAAGCTGCCTGAGGGGTTTCTTTAGTCTTATGAAAAAACTGATTTTTTTTTTTTTTGAGACACCAATCTTGCAAACCAGAAAGACACAATATTTTGTATTCAAGGTGTAATGAAAATTGTTTGCATTTTTACACTGCATTTTGGATACTTCTTGGGAATAATGCTGAGCACTTCAGACAGTCTCACTTAAATTATACAAATTATTTCAGTTGATCCCAAAACAAATTCATTTTTAATTTTGTGCAAAAGGGTCTCAAAAAGGTTGCACCATCTACAAATCATGACATAGATATTGGGGTTTTTTTTATCCATCACTGCTTTTTAAAATTTAAACAATCCAATTTCATGCTAGAGAGGCTTGAAACTATGGAGATTAAAGCTTAAAGCTTTGAGAGACCCACAGGGGATGGCAGAACGTGGTTTGGTTTCCTCCAGAGTGCCCCACAATGTCAGGAGGTAAAACCAGGCACGTAACCATGGTCTCCAATGTAATACTTTGTCATACCATACATTTTTCAGCTCTTTTGGTCTTTTGGTTGCTTTAATTTTTAGGTTTCTCACATTTATGAATGGTTTATTAGCATGTATTTTCATCTCTATGAGTTACTCTATCACCCTCAGCACCAGACAGCAGAATTTCATTTTGGGGTCCCTGTTTTAACCACATCAAATGCTTTCTAGCCTTCCTCTTCTTCACTGCTACTTAATCTTATTTTTCTCTGTGAAAACAACTGAGTACCTGTGAGCTGGCAAATCTTGTCTGCAGCTCCAGTAGTGCTCACGTCCAAGTTCTGCATTGGGTCATCATCTCACCGTGGACACCACCAGCAGCAGGGAATGGACTCCGTGTCTTACCTCTGCCCCCCACATGGTTGCACATCACCCACGTAGGCAAGGAAATTACTGAGAAAGGCCTTGGACAGGGGCCTGAATGATAACCAAAAAAATCATCATCCACCCAAGAGGACGGACTTCTCTCCCAGTATGAGCAACATCAAGGCATTCAGCAGTAAGCTCCTTTTCCAGCTGGAATAACTCCTGTTCGATGAACTCCTGTTCATCAAACTCACCCAATGCATGAGCAAAGCTGTCACAGGCCAGTTCCCTTCACAGCCCAGCTGGAGGCAGATGCACTTGGCTGTTTGAACATCATCTCCAAGCAAATCTACCTGTGCCCTTACAAGAGCCAGGAGCAGCCCTCACTGGCCCTTCCTACTGTAATGCCCTCAAGACCTCGTGCATGAGCTGAGAACAAATGTGAAGTAACAACATGGATGGAAATATCTCCTGTTTTGTTAATGAAGGGTTCTTCAGCCATCTCCAACACTTAAAGAAGGCACAGGCAGGGGGAAGACAGACCCCAGGGATGGCCAGGGAGATGTCATCCTAAATGAGATACCAAACTCTCCAGGCTGAAGGCTGCACAGTGCAGGCACTGAATTTACTGCTCTCATGCTCAAAATAGAAGTGAGCAGTATCTGTTGATTGTATCCAGGAGAAAAGCACAGAGTTTGAGCATGGATTAGGAAAAAACACTGTCCTTGAACTCCAAAAAGCAGCTGGGACAGTTGTACCCCCTCAAAGTGCCCAGCCAGAACATACCCATGGCTCTGCTGGAGGAACCCTGCCAGCACTAAAAGTTAAGTCCCCCTGTGCTGAGATGGTGGCAGGCCATCTGACACTAATCCTGTGCCTCCAGCAAACAAAGCCTCCCAGGCATTGTGAAATACCCTCAGCTGTTTGCTGGCTTGGTTGCCTGGAGAAGCTGCTCAGTGGAGGGCTGATGGAGCACTCGGTGTTCTCGCACGACCCAGGAGCAGAGGTCAAAGCACATCAGAGCAGCCTAATGAGGTTTTTAACCAGTGCTCTGGAAAGCCTCACGCGCCTCTCTCTAGAAAATGTTGCAATTTAGGCTTCGGCAGGAACCACAGAGCAAGGAAAATGTTATGCTTGGACCATCAGTCTTGTAGTGTCTTGCTGCAAAGCTTCCAGATGAACTTGCTTAACTCGGCTTGTGTCTGGAAACCGCTTTGGGTTGGAGATTGCTAGGAAGAGGAGAAGAGGCATGCTCTATTCCTGGACTGCATATTAGTGTTCCATATGGGTGCAGAGCCAAAGCATATGGACCTCCATCTGTTAGGCAGGCCTGGTCTGGCCCCATGGATGGTTTGTAATGCGCGTAGATTCATCCAGATTTGGGATTCCTCCAAAGCAAGACGAGAGCCAATGACTCAAATATTGTGCAAAGCCATTGAAACTGATGGCACTAAACAACAATCATTTGTCTCCTGTTTGATTTTACTTGCTGTAAAATAATGAATTGGTTACGGGGGTGGGTGAGTATTGTGCTGTGGATGGAAGCTTTGAAGGAAACATGGCTAAAAGAAAACAAAACAAGAATCATCCTAGTAATTCTGTATCAGCTTCCTCCTGTGTATTATTCCCCAGAAAGTAAGCTGTGTCCTTCAACTTCAATAACATGGCATTTAAGCTCCATCTGTGATCAGATTTAAAGATGTTTGCAGGCATAATTCAGGCAACTTTCAATGACAAATTCAAGGAAGCTGGAGAAAGAACTCTTGAAGTTCTTCCATGACTAAAACAACTCTAGGGAAAATGAACTTTGCTCCTACAAGCTCTTTATTAACCACAAGCTCCAGACTTGGATGTTTTCTTTTCTTTTAAAGCAAATAATTAGCCCCAAAAGAGTCCAAGTCATAGCATGCTGTGCTGTTTCTTGCACTGAGAAGCCAGTGTGTGGTGGGACTTGTCCTGACCTCACTGAAATCGAGGCACTGCAGCCCAGCAGCACCCCGAATTCTTCCGCTTCTTCGGGTCACATTTCTGCTTTGAAAGATGGGCCTCAGAGGCTGAATTTGAGGCACCATGCTGGAAACATTTCTGCTGAATTTTCCTGCAGAACTGTGTGGGGCACACAATTAAAGCCGTGGGATGACCGCCAAGGAGATGGGCTATTGTGGCAGCCCCTGGGAGAGCTCATAGCAGGAAAAAAAACTCTCTCCACTAAATTAATTAATTGCCATGCATGTTAGCTCTGGGGTTTGGGGAAATTACCGTGGCCTGATTTTCTTCAGCACTTTTATTCCTGGCTGGAGACCAGGGGAGTTGTTGAGGTTGCTGACTTAAGACACCATAACAAATGGCTCGAAATGACAGCGGGGCAGGCGTTGTGATTTGTAACCTGTGCGTCTCACCTGCCTCGAGCACGGGTTTCACGGCACCTTTTCTGGGGATTTTATGGAAGGGGCAGATTTACAAGCATGCCAGCCTCCTCCTGGGCTTCCCAGGAGAGACCAGGAGGGCACAAATTTCTTGGCCGAAAACCATCTGAGAAGCCAGGCAGCTCTGAACGTTCTGTGGTTTATTTTTGGAAGAAGCAATTTTGGTAATTGCAGGCGTTAAATGAAAGGCAATTAGGGATGGAGGGAAGGTGTTGCATGTGTGTTGGAACAGGAGCCAGCTCCAAGCCAAAGGGCCTGTTAAAAATGTGGACCCCTGAATGTGCCACAGGCCAAAGAGGGCAGGGAGGTGCTGGAGGGGTGTGTGGGTATTTTGGGGTGTTTAATGTGAAACAGGGCATGGAAACACTCGCATCTGTGATGTGTCTTTTATGGTCTTCCCAAGGTTTTAATTAAAAACGCAATAAAAGCACGACGAGCGGAAACCAGGATGTTTTAACAATCAGCTGTTATGAATTGTTTTGTAGGAGGGGAAAGAAAATCAAAGAACAATTGTTCGTGTAAAGGAGTTCGGGACACTGAGTTCACACGGAGAAATCAATCCTCTGGGAAAGGTTCTCCTGTCAGGAAGCACGTGCTGCACAGACAATAAAGTGCAAGGGGGCTTCCATGCTGCTGTGGGGATCTGCCAGTTGGCTGTTTCCCCATCAGGTACATCTGTCTGCCAGAAACATGGTACAGGCCGGAGGATTGGGAGCAGGATCACATGCCAGGAGGTGGGATGAGGAGGATGTTGGATTTGGGTTGGGATGATCTTTGAATGACTCAGAGGAGTTTCAGCTGTAATTTCTGAGATTACAGAGCACAATGCATTTTGTGCTTAGTGACAGGCACACTAAAATCATTTTGTGCAGCACCTGTTGCCTCTGACAGAGGTGACAGCAGGGAAACACTGGAACAGGATGGAAGGGAATTAATGAGGCCCGGAGAGGCAGCTGCAGGCCATGCAGGCATCATCTCTGGCTGTTTTTAGGGATTATGAGGGTTTAGGTTTGTCCATGGCCTTGGATAGGATCAGGGGTTTGCTGCCCACTGCTGGGGTGCCCAATCCATCTGGAGGTGAATCCATCTGGATATGTCTGTGAGCTGGCCCCTTCCTCATGTCTCTGTGTTCACATTCTCAGTGGAGAAGGGAGCCCTGGGCCAGCCACCACAGCACTCCTGTACTCTTTCTCCATCTCTTCCATGACCTTGATGCCTTTAGACTGTTTTCTCCGTGTGTGTTACTTAGTTTTTTTTGCAAGAAGAGAACTGCCTATGCCCTCAGCTGGTCCCTGCTGCTCCCACAGAAGCATTCTGGATGGGCTTTCTCTCTGCCTTCCAGACAAAGTCAATGAAAGTCCACAACAGCCATGGCTCCCAGCAGCCCCCAAGGACCACAGTTCCCTGAGCTTGTAGTTTAAATGGAGATTGGCTTCTAAAATTTAACGAGTGAAAATTTAACGCTGTGAAAACAGCGTCCCAAGGATAAAACAGCAACCAAAAAAAGGGAAGCCCATTGAATACCCATCCAATTAAGTCTTCCAACTGATCCTCATTAAGCATCCATTTCTGACATTTGACAGAGTGGTTTAGATTAGAGCAGTGAAAAATCCCCTTGAAAAAGCAGATTGACATTTTGCAGAGGAGTGTTTTCATAGTAATACTAATGGCTTCAAACCCCCAGTTTATAACCTAACATGCAAAAAAAAAAAAAAAAACAAAACAAAAAAAAAAAAAAAAAAAAAAAACAAAAAAAAAAAAAAAAAAAAAAAAAAAAAAAAAAAAAAAACAAACCAAAACAACGCATTTGGCTTGGCAAAGGGGTAAGGAGCAGCCAGGCTGGCTGGCAGGGAAATTCCTGGTGACCAAACTCCTGGCTGTAGTGAATGCAGACAACCCCTGGAATTGGCTCGCCATGTGCAGGGTCCTCAAAAGGCAGCATTTAATAAGATACAGAAACTGGGTTTTTTGGCTGAGCTGAATATGAAGTCGCCATGGCAACCTTTCTTCCAAGGTGATCTGAGTCAGGTAGCAACAGCAGGGATGAGTTAAAGGTCATCCCTGCAGAGGAAGATGGGCACTGATAAAGCACTTTAACAAGTCCCAGGGGAGGTGGCATTTAAAAGCCACTCAAAGGGCTCAGCCAGATCCATGAAGGGAGAGAAATCCAAGAGCAGCAGTGCTTGGAAAGCTCCTGTCTGAGAAGGCAGCTGCATCAGCAGTGCTCAGAGGGCGCTCCCATGAGGGCCCTGGACCCATGAAATGTGTGTCCAGCCTCAGGTCTCCAGGACCTGGAGAAGGGCTTGTTTAGCAGCTGGGTAGGAACTGGGGAAAACCAGCTCCTGTTCTGGAGTGAAAGCAGTAACTCCATGTAAGGGATGAGACCTCACCCTCCAGCAGAGCAATAATAATTTCAAAAATCATCTAAGACTAATTGCAAACTGATTTTCACCAGGACTTTTGCTTCCAAAATGCCTGCAGTTCTTTGAGAAATATCCCCTCCTACCTCAGACAAAGGGCTCAGTGTGATTTGTGAGCCAATGCTGTTATCCTCACTCCACAGAGAAGGAAAACAGAGGCATGGAGGGGGGTGCTGTCATCTCCATAGCCAAATCCAAGCATTTAAAAATGCAGCTTGGAGTCCAGTGATAGCAGCTGCTCTGTAGTTTGGCCAAGTGCTGGCACGTGACATTTTGGGCATTACAGGGTTGGGGTGGCTTGGTTTGAGTAACCCAACACAGATCAAGGTAGTGGCAGGGAATGTTTTCAGAGTAATATCTGTGGGAATCTTCCTGTATGCCATCTATTTTTAATTTTACCATGTTTTTTTTTCTGGTTCTCAGGGTTTCTTTTCAAGTTTTCCCCCTGTAACCCTGAGGGCTGTAAACTCACAGGTTTTGTTGCATTAATGGAATCTGAGCATCCCAAATAATCTCAGGTTCAAGAGCTGTGACTTCAAAAACCCCACAAATAGCATGCCCTGTGGAAAAAAAAAATAGTTCAAGCTCACAGCACCCCTTTCCCCTATTCTTGCAAAGTTCAGCTCCAGGTAAAAACCTGGAGCTCACATCCCACTCTCACCCATAGCTTATTTTCCTCTCCTGCATGGCTGCAGCTCCTGGGTCAGGACTTTCACTGTTAGAAGCCAGGGGGTAAGCCTGATGGCTGGGAGAGAAACCAGAGGCTCAGGAGATCTTAAGAGCTTGTTCTTGCTGCTGTACTGGTGGGAGCAGAGACCCTGACAGCCAGAGCATCCCACAGAGTTTTAAGCAATACCCCAATGGAGACTTCTACCCCACCCTGCCCTGTGGTCTCTAAGCTGGATGCTCACATTGCAAACTCTGCTGCACACATCACACTGCTGGGTCTGTCCAAATCAGCGTGCATTTACTTGCAGGAGAAATGTCTCTCCAGCTTTGTTTTGGAAGGAGAAGGTGAGGAAAAGATGGATCTGTAGTGAAGCCCAAAGACAGGGCACTGTAGGACCATGGTCTCAGAACACGTGGAAGCTCCAGCCTTGTCCAAATGCCAGGAGTTTGCTGGCTCCTGCTGAAGTTTCTGCTTCTCTGACCAAAGCCACGTGCTCACTGCTGGCCCCAGCCCTCCTGGCTGCCAACCCATCTGAACACAGCGTTACACAAGTGCTTTGTGCCCTTCCTCTGCTCCGAAATTGGGACAAAATAAACCATTCTGCTCTGCTCGCAAGGAGGGTCAGTCTGCACCTTGCTCAGCCTTTGGAGTTGCCATGGACTTGTCATCAGAGCTGCTCTAATTTGAACTAATGACTGGGGAACTCATTGCTGATTACAGGGCACTGCCAGGCTCTGGCTGCCAGCACACAAAAATTCAACTGCCCCCGCAAAGCCTGGTTGGATAAAATTTCATAGCATTGCCAAAATGGACTTCAGACGTTTATTTTGACAGCTGTAGTTTTAATTATTCATGTTTAGGTTTTACAGTGTGCTGGTAAAAGGACCACGAGGCATTTCATAAAGATAAAAAAAAAAAAAAAAAAAAAGAAAGAATGAGTCTTGTAGACCTTGATATACCAGGAGGAAGAAATGGGGAAAGGCTGTGCCAAAGGTCTAAGACTGGGAATCTTCTACAGGCCACAAGGAAAAGCTATTTCTCTTAGGACACTTCTTAATTACCACAGAGCTGAGTGAGTGGGCAGTTCAAAACTTTGAGACAGGGCACAAATTTGCAGTTTTTCAGAGCACAGACTTGTTGCAGGAGGCAGGGGACCTGTGAGCAGGAAAATCCGTGTGTTCCATCCCTTTGACAATTTAATCCCATCCCACCCACCAGGCAGAAGAGCATTTCCACTGCAGCACCTCAGCATTTGCCTTTTTGGGGAATGGAGACAAAAGCCACACATTTCAAAGATGAGAAAGTGACACAAATATACATAAGGGAGGGGGAATTTGGAATGGATGAAAAGGTTCCAGCCTGTCCAACATCCACCCACGTGTTGAAGAAAAGCCCCACTGGCATCACAGTTTGGATCAAACATACCCTGGGTTCTCCTCTCCTTCTCTGTAGGGCTGTGGGGTCCACAAGACATCTCACAGATTGGATAAACATGCCTGAAATGTGCAGGTTGGGTCATCTTGATTTTATTCCCAGTCAAGAACATCTGCAAAAATCATATCATTCCCATGGAAAACTCCAGGCATGCAGAACTGAAAATTTCATCAGAAGTATATTTAATGGGAATTATTTCCCCGGTGGTGCTGGGCAGCACTTAAAATGTGTGAACTTGAGGACATAATTTAGTATCTGCTGCAGCTCTTGATTTTCCAAAGGGAGAGAGAAACAGTAGCCCACCTTGTTAAAGCTCTTGGAGGCAGATTGTTGAGCATTAAATAAAAGCTCCCTGTTGCCGTTGTACAAGGGAGTATTTGAGGTCTTGCTGTTCTCCTGCGAGGCTGAATTTGCACCAAAACTGGTGCTCGATCAATGTGAGCCCATGGCAAAGGCTGTCCCAGAGATCTGCAATCACCACTTCAAGTGTTAGTCTGAGGGGACCCATCACTTCAGAGGTGATTTTAAAGGGGAGCATGAAATGGGCTGAGACTTTACACCTGCACATCAGGAGGAGATAGATGTAAAAAATAAATGGGTTTCTCAGGCAGGGGGTCAGGCTAATCACCTGCAGGTTCTGTTTGCTTGGGTGTGTTTCTGACACAGCAACCGGACTCGATTTTTGCCCATGTTAAAAATAAAAGCAAGTTAGGACATCTGGAACTTTGAGAAGGGATTCAGGGAAGCCCTTGCTCGTGGCTTTCTGCCACGGTTCTCCTGACATGAGGAGCAGGACGTGGCTGTGCCATCCCCACACTGAAGGACACCGAACTTCACTAACTGGTTAAGCCATGCCTGAGCTCGTCTCTGCTGCCCTCCATCTCCCATGGCCATTTCCATCAGCCTGAAGTCCCACCAGGTCATTTCCATGGTCATATCAAATTGATACAAATGACTGCAGAATATGCAGGGCAGAAGAGACTCAGCTCGGCTCTCAGCAGAGCGTTCTGCAAAGAGGATTAGCAGCTGTGGGGGATGATTATTATCATTAATGATGTCAGAAGGGAGGCAAGCAGAGAATTCAGTATTCAGTATTTTGACAGAAGCCACAGGGTCCGGATTTGCAGTCAAATTCAACAAAATGTTCTGCACCAAAGGCTTAAAAAACAAATTAAATGTTTATTATGCTAATAATTCTTCAGTTAACATCAAGACAGGTGAGCAGGGGATCTAACACTTGATCCCCTGCTAAGGCTTTGGCCATTGCAAATGCTGAAAAACCCTATGAGACTACACAGGTTGCACAGAGGTAGCAGCTCAAGCTGCTGGGGACTCAAAAAGGGCTGCTAATTGCCCAAATCTGCCAGCACACTGTTTGTGCCCTGGCTCCTGACCTCCACACAGCCTAAAATCCAGCATGCTCCTGCACTCCAGCATCAAACACACCCCAGGAGGATGCATTTGGAGCAGGCAGGATAGCTCTGGCTCTCATGTGATGCCCTTACAATCTGAGCACACCTCTTCAGAAGGCTGTGATCCTCCTCTGAGCCTCATATGCCTTCAAAGAGTGCTTTTTTTCTGCACTCCAGCTCCTGAGTCTGAGTCCATGCTCATTTTTCATTTCCAAACCCCAAACTAGAAGACCTTGCAGGTGACAGGGTGTGCAGAGAAGTGTGTTAATAGCTGCCCACTGAGATGCTCAAGCTAATTAGGAGACGACATTATATAAAACACAATAAAGGACTAATGAATAAACAAACAAGCCTCATTTGGGATCTTTTCAAACCCTTTCAAGCCAGTGTTTTGACTTTTGGATTCTTGAGAGCCTGAGGAGTGGCAGAAGCAGCAGCATGGCAGAGCATAGGCCTGGAAGAAATAGGTGGGAAGGAAACACAGAGCTGTGATTCAGAGAGAGGAGCAGGACTCAGCATTTCATGCTCCCTGGGGAAAGATCCTGGTTCACTTCTCCATTGTGATAAAGACAACCAGCTTGCCTTAGGGCAAGACTTTTAACTTTTCCCATAGTAGTGAGCCTTGATTGCTGCTGAAAGGATGAGATGGACAACTCCCAACACCCTGGGTTCCTCACCCCATGGCTGCTCCAGGGTGCTCACAGCACAGACACAGTACTGGCTTACAAACTGTAATTCTTTCAAACCAGGCCAGAGCACCTCAGTTTTCCCTAGAACAGGCCATCTCCCTCCTGCTCTGCACCCTGGAGGCTGGTTTCCCCCATGGCAGGGACAGCAGCAGGGCACTGTGGGGCTCTTGTCACTCTGTGACTTCCTTTGCTCTGCAGTTTCAAACCTGGGAAATGTAGGTCGCTGATCTTCAGCATGACCTACATTCACAGCTCCAAATAAGCCCCTTTTGCCAATGCTGATGCTTTCTAGCCTCAAGTTGAATCTGGAATA
The DNA here is from genome assembly GCF_024509145.1 of Vidua macroura. NCBI lineage: Eukaryota > Metazoa > Chordata > Aves > Passeriformes > Viduidae > Vidua > Vidua macroura. The sequence continues at coordinate 16,298,223 of NC_071582.1, forward strand.
CACACGTGAGTGCCCTGCTTTGCCTGGGTGCCCAAGGAGGGAGGTTATGATCGGGCCCAAGCAGATGCTGCCCAGACCATGTCTGTCCTGCACACATGGCTGCAGCACGGCCCTGCCTGAGCCAGCAGCCCTCAGGCCTCTGTAAAAGCATCTCCTCACTCAGCACTTGCTGTGCTTATGCCCTGCAAGAGAAGGATGGGCAACAAAAGGAATTTTAGCGTTCCTGTTGTTTTTCTAGAGTGTTGGATGGGGCTGGCAGGAGCAGAGGAAAATGCACCCATACATGGCAGCCCTGGCAGAGCTGTGGGCAGGCAGCAGCTCCAGCACTGATTGTGGAATCCCAGAATCACAGGATGGGTTGGGTTGGGTTGGGAAGGACCTCAAAGACCATCTCCTTCCAACCCCCTGCCATGGCCAGGGACACCTTCCACTACACCAGGCTGCTCAGAGCCCCATCCAACCTGCCTTGAATACTTCCAGGGGTGGGACAACCCTGTACCAGGGCCTCAGCAGCCTCACAATAAAGAATGTGTTCCTAATATCTGATCTATAGCCCTCCTCTCAAAGTTTAAAACTGTTCCCCCTTGTCCTATCACTGTCTGATTCTGTAAAAGTCTGGCTCCTTTTTGGAAGCCCCTGTTTGGTATGGAAAGTCACAATGAGGCCTCCACGGAGCCTTCTCTTCTCCAAGCTGAACAACCCCAGCTCTCTCAGCCTATATTTGTAGGAGGCCAACCCTCAGATCATCTTTGTGCACCCAAATATGTCCTGCCTTGGTTGCCCCTGGCAGCACTCCTGCTGTTGTCTTCACTGGAGGCAAGTTTTTCATCCAGATTCTTCTTTCTTCACATAGGTGAGGAAAAAAAAAAAACTGTCAGGTGCTTTTTGTGCAGAAGGGAATTCTTCATATGCTTCACCTGTCTTTTACAGAAGTGCCACTTTCACTGATCCTTTCAGACCTCATCACCATCCCTCTCACCACCTCTACACCTAGGATACCCAGAAAATATGAGTCATACTGGCTGGATTTTGTGCACAGAGAGCAAGGAAAATGCCTGTTACTTTCTCTGAGTTTGGGAAGATATTTTAAATGGTCCTAGAGTATTCTTAGCAATTCCTTCCACAAGCTAAAGATGAAAGACAAAGAAATCTGAAGGAGGAGGAATGGCATGAGAAAAGAGGGAAAGAAGAAGAAGCAGCGTCCTTGTATACTCTGGAGACAAGGCATGGGGAAAAGCCACCATTCCTGGTGCCTACGTGCCCTGGGGAAGGCTTGTGATAGCTCACAGCAGCCACCCAGGTCACCTAGCTGTGCTTGGTGGCCTTTCAGGGACACAAAAACATCTGAAAGGGCAATGATGCTCACCCTGGGAATGTCTCCAAATCCTGGATAGCCTGGCATCAAGGACACAGCACAGCTTGAACAGCTGGGGGAACAGAAATAGCCCAAATTGTCTCCTGAACTGTTTATTTCAAGGCTGAGGTGCTTTGGACAAATCACTATCGATGCTCCTCTTCTCTTCTCTTCCTGCCTCCCACAGCTTCCTGAGGCTGCCCAGGGAGAGCCATATCTGGCACTGGTTTCATGCTGTTGTTGGCTGATGGAACACAGGGCAGGCTTGGTTCGAGACCAGCACACTTGGTGCAGCACTGATCCCAAACCTGAGGGGCTGGCTCCGACCAGTGCAGCCTCTCAGAGCCTTCCCAGAGCCACGCACCACTCCTGCCCTGCCCCAGCTCTTCCATCATGTCCTGTGCATGTTTGCATCCCATATCTCATGCACAAATGTAGGTCATTGCTAAGACCATGTCTCAGCAAACTGTGAAATCTCAGCTTGGCCTCTTGCCTTATGTGCGAGAGGATTTTCTCACCTCCCATCGCTCCGGGCTGCTGCCACACTGAGTTCTTCCTTCTCAGCGAGTCCCTGCTCCCCAGCCAGTACCAGGAAACCTCCTGGCAGCAGCAATGGCAAATGCCCTGTGACAGGGTGAACATTGCGGGCTGCCTCGGGCAGGAAAAGAGGGTGAGGTGTGACAAACTCCAGCATCTCACCTGACTATCTTCCATGCAACCAACCATCCACCACCCCCAGTGCCACTGAGACCTCTCCCAGGTGTGTCTCCTCTCTGTGCACTGGAGTGAAAGGAAAACCAGTTTGTTTTGTACATACAAGGCACTGAATTCTTGCAAGCGGGGGGGGAAGTTGCACATTCGTGTTGGTGGCAGCAGGAGCAGGGTCCATCCTTCTGGCTTTTTACTGCTGGGTGGGCAAAGTCAAAAAACCAAAACAACATGTTCATGTACTGAGAACAAAATAAGGGCTTGTTGGCTGGGAGCTGGCAGCACAGGAAATCCACCCTTGTGTCATCTCAGCAGAGCCACAGCTGAACCAGCTGCATTTTTGGCAGGCACCCTTCCTCCTTCCCTCACTCGTGGTCAGTATGTACTGCACCGAAGCCTAATGCAGGCTGAATGACACCAAGCTGTGACATCTTCTGTGTGCTTGGAGGTGCCACACCACATTTCCAAACACCCCTGTGACGAGAGCCAGCCACTGGAGTGTGATGGGGGGAGAGCTGGAGCCATCGAGCCAGATGATTTAATGTATTGGCTGTGTTACACATGCATCACCAGGGGCTGAACTGACCTCCACAACAGCACGAACAGATTCTTCCCCCAGTGCTTCAAGCCAGGCTGTTTCCCCTGCACCTTCTGCCTCCATCCCAACAAGGTTTCTAAGCCAGCAGAATTAGTACTGCTAAATAAAGGTAGCTCCAAACAAAGGCTCCTGGTCTCTGACCTAGCAGTTCATGTTTTTCTGGGAGGGTCACAGACGTGGTGTACTAAAGCTCAGTGCAGCAGCTACACCACTGACTAACCCCACACCTGCTGAACATTCCGTACTTGTGAGCTCCATAAATGTTTCCTCTGTTTGCACACATTTTTATTAGCCCTTAATAGGCTGAAATAAAGTATTTTCAGGTCCTGCACAAAAACAAAATGCCAAGGGAAGCCTAAAAATTCCACATTCCTCATGTCCTTCCTCAGATTTCACCTCTTTAGACAGCAAATCAAAACAGGAACATAATGGAGCTGCTATTACTGCTAATGCTTTTCACATTATTCGAGGTGCAGGGAACAATTAGATGGCACTAATGAAATATTGCCACACTCGGATCTGCCAAACTGCAGCTCCATTCACCTTCTCTCCTCCACTTCTGTTCTTCCCCACCTGCTCCCCATCAGAGGGCGAGGCACAGCCGGTTTGCTCTGCTTCCTCTGAAAATCCTATCAAAGAAAACTCCAAACGCTCCGAGTTCCTTTCAGAAAAATAAAATGAAATGAGCAGAGGAAACATCGCCTTTCAGAGGCTTTTGCCCCAGAGCAGCAGCAGCACCTTGATGCCTCTGGCACAGGGCAAATTGCACAGCAGCTCCCCGTGACAGGAGCAGACCCACCTTGTGCCCAGCTGCCTGTTCTGCTGATGAAGAGCCTGGCAGGTCTCCTCAGTTCTCCTTCCCAGCTTTTGTGAGCCAGACTCATTAATCACCTCTCCCTTACCAAGAGAGACCTCACTACACACTCCCTGCTTGCCAGCTTTGGAGTGAAAAGAGACAGATGGGGCTCCCAGGCTTTTGACCTGAGGTTGTGGGAGCTTTAGGTTCTGCAGCCCTCTGTGCACAGTGGTGATGCCCTGGCTGGCTTGTGAAGCCCTGCTTAAGGGATGGAGCTCTGAGAGGTCTTTCCTGTGGCTCAGGCTGCCCAGGTTGGCACAAGCTGCAAGCCCAGCCTGATGGAAAGCCAGCCAGCCGTGCAGCAATTCCAAGCCCAGCCACACAGTTAAACAGCTAAATAACCCTGCCCTGGCACTGGGGAAGGAAGTGCCATTCATTTTATGGCTGGAAGGAGCCAGGAGAAAGCATCTTCGAGGGGTAAGAAAAGCACACTGCACCACTGAAGCTGTTGGAGGACTTTGTATTGTGCAGTTCTGTGTGCAGGGGTTCCAAAAATGACATGTTTCCCCAGGAGCACAGCCGTGGTGCCATGGGCCAAGCACTGGGGCAGCCTCAGCATCCTTGCACTTAAAGGAATGTGATTTGGTGAATCTGAATAACCAAGAAACTTTCAGCCCAATGCTGTGTCTCTACACAAGCTGCCAGCTCTGTTTGGATCTTCACTGGGCTTCCTCCTCCACCCGTGCCTGATGGACAGTGCCTGGGGTGTGAGGAGCAGCTTTAGAAAGGACAGAACTTGGCAGGTGTTTGGTCACTTGATGAGACTGGAGGGAGGAAGGGTCAGGACCAGAAAATGATAAAGGGCACAAGTGGAGCAATCACTGCAAGTGGTACAAGGTGGTTAGCAAGGGTTTTGTTAGCTACAAGCTCGTGGAGACCAGCAGAGCTCCACACCTGACCAGAGAGATCTCCAGGACCTTCCTAGAGACAGGTAAGGTAAGGTAGGAAAAGTAGCTCAGAGGATTTGTTCTGAATACACAGAGGTATTTTGGTTTTAAGTGAAATAATGCTGGTATCAGAAACTACATTTGTACATGTGCTTGTTTGCTCCTGGCATCACTCTCTGAGTGGTTTGATAATGCTCAGGGTGGAGAGGGGATGCCTGAGACATCCAGATTTGAGACTGGAAATGGGTGAGGGATCTGTGACTTCCACCAGTAGTGAGGTGATTGGTCACCTGTACCTGATCTTCAGGCTTGAACTCACCAAGGTGGACATCAGAACTCTTCAAAATCCTGAAGCTTAAAGTATCTGGAGGTGGCCAAGGGCAGTGATGTCAGCTTGGAGAATGAGCACTGGGGATATTGAGGCTGTTCTTTTATAAGACTGAAGGGTTGTGCTGTGTTCTTGTGGGTTTAGAGCAAACAGAATAGGAATTGATACATCTTCAGTGCTGTGTTCTGCATTTGACATCGTGCGTGCACCTCGTGTGCGTGTATTCATCCTCCAAACAGGCTCCTGCCTGTTTGCTCTCACACTAATGAGGTATTCTCACTCATTTCTTTGTTATGCCAGCTCTAATTTCCAGCTCTTTGACACGAGCAACCATTTTTCTCTAAAAGGCTGAGATCACATGGCAGGATTATAAATTTACTCCTGAAATGCACCATTAATAAATAATAAAGTGTTTATAAATATGCAAAATAGATTATTAGTCAATTCTATAAAATCTTGGCTACAGGAGCATAAAAGTGTGCCCTGCAGCTTGTATATCTATTATAAAAAAAAAGAGGAAGGAACTAAAAAGAAATTCAGATTCCCTTTTTAACTTCCAAGCAGTAAATGCTGAATAACTTATTTCTGATAATGATTATGTTAAAAGCAAATCATTTGTTTCCTTGAACAGCAATGAACAATGCACTGCAAATATGTGATTTTAAAAATATTATGTATGAGCAGAGGGACAGAGTATGTCCTCCATTTGAACAGCTCATTAAATAGAAGCTCTTCAGCAAGAGCACCCTGTGCTGTGAGCACCCTGAGCAGGACCATTCTTTTATTTAAGCTTAGCGAGCTTCAGGAGTGCTAAGATCATCTAAATATTCCTGCCTCTTAACTACAGGAGCTCAGATTGGAACTTTGAATCACAGAATCACAGAGTGGTTTGGATTGAAAGGGGCCTTAAAGATCATCCAGTTCTGTGTGTTTGCCCATGGAGTCAGACATGGGAAACAGCAGCTCCTGAGGGTCTCGGCATTGCTCGGGGTAACCCCCTGCCCTTCTAGCAAGACCCATCCTTATCAGGAGGTTGTTGCAGCAATGTTTTGCCTCATTAGTCCAAAATAAAGAGATTTATTTCTCCTTTGCCACAGCTTTATCCACAAGGGTGTTGTTAATCTGTAACACACAGCAGTTGTAGGTGGGAGTCGGGAAACTGGGAATTTGGTGGCAGAAATACCACGGGAAGCTGGATGGCAAAAGGGGCAGGAGGGGAAGAAGGGCAAGGACCACTGCATTCACTGCTGAGCTCTGAAAGCATTGCTGCACCATCAGCAAGAGGAACTGGTCTGGCCCAAAAAGGGTTATACACAGAAAAGGAAATAGGAGACATTGCCTAAACAGACTGGGTTTTTTTCTGTTTACCTGAGAATCATCTCAGTGCCACTGGGATCTGTGCTGTAGGAGTCCTTATGCAAGGAGATGCAGAGAACCACGTAATTTCAGACACTGTCCAAAAGGCAGTACTGAGACAACTCTGCTGACAGCCAAGAAAAATGAAGTGGGGAAATGTCAAATGTTCTTGACCTGAGCTTAAGCCTTTATGAATTGAGGGAAGAGGGAGAGAAATGTGTCTGTAAAGAAGAGCTTCTCTTCAGATAAATATGTTTTTATCAAGCCACAGACAGTCTGGAAACCCATGGAGGGGAAACAGCTGGGGGAGGCAAAGGATTTGGAAGTGATGCTTCAAGTGATGACAAAGAGTTTATTTTTGCTCAGCAGCAGTGCAGTGGTTATTCTGGGCTGGCATCAGAGCTGATGAGGACCAGCTACATCAACACAGGCCCCTTTAACAGACTTGTTCCCTGGCAAGAAATGCACATCTGAAACTCACAGCTGAGGATTCACTGTGAGCAGGGCCAGCGAGTCTGGAGGGGAGGTTGGCTTCTGTGATCCCACAGCCCAAAGAGAGTCTCTTTCCAATCTGGATGTAAGAGGGAAATGTGCCACTGGCATTTAGACTTGGCAGAGGAGTCCCCAGGGATGTTCCGTGCTGCTCAACACAGGTCAGAGAAGATGTTTAAACTGGTTTATTTGGCTTTTGGAATTGGTAAAGGTCCTGGGGAGGTGTCTGGTGCTAGTCTGTTGATAGGACAGAATAACAACAAGTACATTGAATTAAATTATCTAGAGAGAGCCACTGCAAGAAGCTCAGAGGAGGTAGGATGAGCTTTAAGCAGATGATGTGTTACTCTTCACAGAGAAGCCTTAAAATAAATTGTCCTGGCTGAGGTGGTGCAGTAGGTCATCTAATCCTGATCCCTCCTCATCCTTCAAACAACAGTTCCCCATCTGCACATGACAGAGCTGAAACCCTGGCCAGGGAATCTGAGTCCTTGTCCTTGCTTCACACTCAGAGCAGTGGGTTCCCTCCACCAGACAGGCAACAACCAGGAGTGTGTTCTCAAGCGAGGGCTGGTAGCCTTTGAAGGCTGGCAATTAGGATTATAACATCTTCCAGCATAGAGATTAAACGAGCTGGTTCAAGCTTTGAAGCTGGCTCAAGCTCCTGAGGGCCTGCCTTCTCCCTCCTTGTCCATATGCAGCCTAAATGGGTCCTCCCCATGGAGCTGGAGGGAGCTGGGCTCCCCTTTGCTGCTGGTCCCTCAATGTGGAGACGAGTGAAGGAACAAAGTGGCTGGAGACACCAGCATGAGGGGAGAGAAAAGACTAGAAACCAGCTTTATGCCTCCTAAGCCATCAAAAACGGCATCTGGATTTTTAACGTCCTTTGCTTCTTAGCTTTAAAAGCAATGGCCACGCCTTCCATGCTGCTTTCTTCAGCTGACGAGTTGTTTTCCATGAATTAGAAGTATTGTTTTGAAATCTATTTGGCTCATCTAACATGCTGTGAGCAAATGGCCACAGAAGAAGTGAGCCAGCCTGGAGTGGGTGTCTGTCTGAAACCTAGAGCTAGAAGAATTTCTGGCCTCTTCAAAATTGGTAATTACCAGCTGATAGGGAGATTAACTATCCTCAAAGTTTCTGTGCAGCCTAGTTACAGACTACTCAGTCTAAAGCAATTAGAGCTGTTCCCGTTTCACACTCTTAATAGAGCTCGTTGTCAGGCATGATTCCAATCATCTCAGTGCTCAGCTCCTGTCTCTGATAGCATTTGTCACACATTGCTGACAATTTTGCAGTTATCAGTATCAAGGCATCCAAAGATCACTGAGACACAAGGAAGACACCCCCCCCCACCTTTTCCAGGGTTGTAAATGTGAATTAGCTCTGTTCACTTCACCTCACTGCTGCACACAGACCTGCCAAGGAGAGCAGCAGCTTGTGCGAGGGTGGTAACAGCCACCCACGGGAGAGGGGAAGCTCTGTTGTACTCTGGCCCATGCAGAACTCTTCTAGATACTGCAGAAACATCCCCTTAATGGGATCCATTTAGAAAAAAAATATATTAAGTCTTGCCTGAGAAAAATCTTTGTTGCAGCTTTAGGCTTTCCCATGTCAAAATTCAGGAAGCTGATGCCCTTTCCTCACACAGCCTCAGCTGCAATCACCTTCATCAAACTCAGCTCTTCAGCTCTTACTTAGGTAATAATTTCCACAGGTCATTTGCTCATTTTCCACTTGAGACCCCTTCAGAAAGGTAACTGCACCAGCGACTGCAGGCTCTGCCTTTTGTTGTCACATCCTCACTCCTGCAGCCTGTGCTAAGAGCAGCCTGTCCTGCTTGGCCAGCGTCAGGCTCAGGCTTACCTTGAGGGGTCTTACAGCTTCCTACACAAACCAGCTTAGCTGCTCAGCAGCTGGCTCAAGGCTGACAGCGGGGTTTTTTTGGGTATTTTGAATTAGATTGAGCTTCACTTTGCTGGCAGGACATAATTCAAAAAGCAGAGGCGGGACAGCAGCTGCCTCTTGTCTGCAGCACTGAATTACTCTTAGACTGTTCCTGCAGAGATGAAGACATCAAGGCAGAGAAATCATGGCAGAGGAGAGAGGCAGAGCTAATCCATGTACAAGGTGCTGGACCTGTCTGTCCTGTAGCTGCTCCACAGCCCAGGAGTGTCTGCTCTCCATATCCAGGAGGAAAACAGTCTCCTGAGAACTGCCAAAAGTGTGGAACAAGCAGTCTCAGACTGCCCTGATCCTTATCAAAAGCACTTCAGCATCTTGCCATGCCCTGAAAGCCACAAGGCAAGATTGCTTCAGAGATGGGCAGCTTCATCAAGCAAGTCTGGAGGGGAAGGAAGTCTGCTGAACAGCTGTGGTGTGACCTGGCCACCCCAGGGAGGGGACAGGGCTTGGCCCAGTGGTGCTCAGAGTCCAGGACAACAAACACAGCTACAGTTTATGGGCTCTGAGGTACCAAACACCTCATAAAGTCAAAGGCACTGAGATCCCTTCCCTACTGCAGAGGATTTTGTCTTTTGATCCCAGCAGTAAGCCCAGCTTCCTGATGGTTGATGGAGACCTTGTGTGATTAAACATATTCCTCTACCATGCTGCTAAAACCAGTTTTCCCCCTTTTCAGGCTCTGATTCAGAGTCACAGGACAAAGGGACTTGCAATCCTCTAACAATGGAGCACACAGGAGCTCTGACATCCACCTCACTCCAAAAAGCATCAGCCCTTTCCCTTTCCTGCCTTAAACATGACACACAGCACAGGGATTTCAAGAACATGTTTAATGATGGCAGTTTCTACTGAAACACATGAAGTCCATTCAAACGCAACCAATTTTTCCTTAAAAAGAAGCTTTGGTCACAATGACAAATTCTTTTTAAAAAAACTTCAAAGCAATTGCACAAAACTGAACACATGGTCCTGATACCTCCTCACACACAAACTGCAGCAGCAGAAACTTACCTAACAAGGAAATATCTTTAACAAAAACCACAGCCCACCACCCTGCAGAGATTATACCATGTACATGGAATTAGAGGGAACACTTATGAACAAAGTGTTTGTGTTAATTAGTGTCTATGTATTCAAAGTTCATTAGTGTCTGTAGACTGTTACAAGTAAGTTTGGTCTTAAGATAAACAATAGAGGGTCACAGAGTCAGTGTGCTATAAACAAGTGTTTGCAGTCATCTCTGCAACTTTCAGGGAATAAAAGGGGGGAAAATGCAAATACAAAGCTATCTGTGTACTTAGTTCTGCAGGTAAGCATGGCACACTGATTTCTGGCTTCTCAAGTGTAATCTCTGGTGACAGGGCTGTGGCTGGAGTAAAGCAGCTGCAATTCTGTGCAGGGTTTTCCCTTCACATGCACAAAGGGAAAAGCCTCTGACTCACACACTCTGCCTCAGCCAGGAGTTGGAGGATTCTGTAAGCAGTAAGTGAGCTACAGACAGACAGCTGTAATAACATTTCTGTTTTCATTTTCTGTAACAAAAAAATATGCCTTTTAAAATGCTCTTGAACAAAGCAAGTTTGACTACGCAACACAAAATAGCAGCAGATACTAAGACACGTTACAGTCACAATCAGATTAAATCTGCAGTGTAAGATACACAGAACATTAAGGTAAAAAACTCATGTAGTGGTTAATGGCTATTTCTTCTCTGATGAACTCCTAGAACTACCTGAACCAAACAGTTCAAATTATTAAAACTATGTTTTAAACTGATTTCTACAATTAAAAAAATATTCATATATATACTATTAGATGAGTCACATCAAGTGCTCTTAAAATCTTAACTAAATATAGCTATAGAATATTTAACCAGACACTTTAAATCACATACAGCAAGTTTTGTAGAGGTAAACATTGCCTCACATTTGCAACAGCAACTGAGTATCAGACAAAGCATTTGGATTATTTTCATGACTGTGAGCAACTGGTCAGGTTGACCTTTTGTTTCCACCAAGCAGCTGCTGCTTCCCTATAAGCACTTTTTAGCTTACGGCACACAGGTTGGGACTTCCTCAAGGAACCAGGAAATCCCAGCTGCTGTTGAGCACCTCCATCTTCAACATCTTAAATACCTGGTCCCTGTCCACCATTGAGATTTGGCCATGTTGTGAAAATAGTGGGATTTTTTTTGTTTTTTTAAGCTCCAAGCAAGAGGAGCAGAAGGCCTTTGCCAGCCTAACTCAGCAAGTGACCTGAAGCTGCTGGAAAAACTGATTTCAAGAACCGACTTGCTCAGAAGGCAGAAGTGCCCTTCATGCATATTTTCTTCGCATCTCTCTCCTACATAACTTGGTCTTGCCTTTCTTTTGTGCAAAGAGATGGTTTCATTCCCTGTCTCCACTCTGAGAGTGCCTGATGCTCAGCTTAATGAGTGTGGCAGGAGAGTGGGCATGAACACGTTGCCATGGTGCCTGCACAGGCAGGGCAGCCACCTCATCCTGTCCTTTCCTTCCACAAATGCCAACAGAAGCTTTTAACCTCCCTCTCTCCTCTCAGCATTGCCACTTCTCTGACTTCAAAAGGGCTTGGTCTGCCCAAGAAGTTCAATTCCCAGCCTTCAGTCTTGCAGCCCTGAAGAAACTCATTATTTCCTTCTGGAGCATCCAGCCTAGAGCCTGAAATCTGTTTTATCAAGGTGAGGAAAGAGCTCCAGACCTCACCTGAACCTGCAGCATCATTCCACTCTCTGTTCCCTGAGATTCCTGCCAGCCAGAACAACCTGCCCAGCCCATCCTCACCTCGCAGCTGACATGTCAAATATTGCTTGGTAACAGTGGCACAGAATGACTCGTACTATTCCATGAATGAAAATAACAGAACATTTTATATTGCCTTGATGACTACTATTAACACAACAGTCTGCTTTGGGATTTTTCCATCCAGGCTGAGTTGGCTGTCTGCAAAGCCTTTGCTGAGTCACAGCTAGGGGAAAGCAAGCTGTGGTATGGCAGCTGCTGGGATGAATGTACAAGGCTGCTGGAAAGGAAAAAAAATTCCTCTTCACCTCCTTTTACTGACTGAAGGGCCAAGAGGAACCACACAGAACTGGCACAGGTCATGGTATTATGACAAAGCAGTCTGGTTTCTCAACAAGTCTCAAATCTCAATAGGGCTTTAAAAAAAAAAGATAAAAATCCAAAAAAATCCAAAAGTGGCAGCCTGCTGCAAGGCTGGTGCTTTGCCAGAAACTGCAGTCTCCTTGAGGGATTGCAACTGCAAGGCTGGGAGAGGGTCAAGCAAACAGTGGGACAATCCTAAAACAATTGGAAAATATGCGTTCCCCAAGAAAAGCAAGGTTTCAGCCAGCTTAAAAACACAAAATAGAAGGTGTTCAGGAGTGCAGTAAACAGTAAAGTCTGAACTTCATCTGTGGTTACTCTAAAGGAAAACCACAAAGGAAAGAAACTAACCCAGTTAGGTTTGCCCTTTCTACCGCTGGCCTGGAATGCCTGGATGCCTGCGGTCCCCCAAACCCGACCTTTCCAGATGCAGCAATCTAATTCCCACAGTGTCATCCCACAGCTCTGACCTCTGCAGCACAAAGCACAGCAGGGAACAACAGCTAAAAATCGTCCTTGAGTTAAATGAGCTTTGTCAAGCAGGTAGTAAGGGAAAACTTCCAGTTTGACAGAGAATAAGATCACTTACGTGAAGCTTCCATGAAAAGTAAGACATGTTCTTTCTGCAATCCAATCATTCCACATGAGGACTTACTTTGCTTAGAAAAAGATAATGAATTGTAGACAAGTTACAGTCAGCACAAGGCAGTATAAAACACTGGTTTTACTCCCAGTGGAAGGGCAGAAAATTACAAAAATATATCTTCTTTAATCCAAGATTGTTGTAGTTTAGAGCATGCCTGATTCTTCCTATTTCCCTGTGGTCTCACTTACTGAAGTTGATCTGATCAGAGCTCCTTGGGACAATGAGAGTGTCATCATGAAAACTTAGTGCAATTGTTGTTTAAAAAAAAATCAGTAGCAAGTCAAGAAAATTTCCCACATGAATCGACCTCCCAACCCCTTCCCACCCAAACCCTACACCAAAGATACTGTGGCATTTCAGCATGGCTTACATTTTTACCATCTTAAGTCCTAAGTCACCTCTGTAAGGCCAAAAAATACTTCTTGATTTTTTTTAAGCATATGATCCATTTAACAATGACTGAAGTTTAACAGTGACTGAAGTGTTGAATTAGGATTTTAGAAAATAAGTCCTTGGGGCAGCTTGGTTTAATCTTCCTTGTCTTCCTCCTTCTGCAAAACTTATTTAGACCATAAGGAGCTGCACCTTGTAATGCTTTGGTGACACTGCAGCTCTCTTAAAGCAAGAGAGCCCAGTTTGCAAAGAGGAACTCTGGTCATTCCAACGCAGGAGCTGGGACACCAGGGAACCAAATGGTGCTGTTTTAGTCAGAAGATCCACAGCCTGCTGTACAAACAGCACCTCGAGGAGGTGAGGTTGTAACGCTGCAGAGATGAAAGCCTCCCCTTTCACAGTTATGGGTTCAGCAGGTCCCTCGACAGCAGAATGACGTCTTGCAGGGCACCGACGCTCCATGGAGCTGCTTTACCTGGAAAGCAGAAGAATTAGTACAGCTGGAGATTTGCAATTAAAATTACTCACAGGCAGAGATGAGAACTCATGTGTGAAGCGGAGAAAAAAAAAATCCCAATGGCCACAAATGAAAAGGCAGCATGGTGGGATTGCCACCAATTCCAGCAGTTTGTGTATCTGGTGCCAGTGATGGGATGTTAGTGCCATGCCAGAGAAGAGATACCAAGGGAACACAAAAGCAGAGTTAGATGAGAGAAAGGCCAGATGCTGGAAGATCCTGTGGCCAGTCACTGTGCAAAGCAGAGAAGGGAATGTGCACAGGGAGGCACATGAAATCACATTCTGCATCTCACAGCTTTTACACACGAGTGGACACCTTGCCCATCAACACACATGGATCATCCTCCTTGCTATGGACGTTCCTTCTGATGCCCTAACTGCTTCAGGGTTCAAAAAAAATCTTAACAGGAACCTGTTACACTGCAGGAAGGAGGCAAGAGCCCACCCATAGGACTGCAAGAGCAGCAGAACATGGTGTGCTCTGCAACAACTGTCACAGTAGCATCAGGAAAGAACTGGCCTTCAAAACCCAGCAAAAATTGCTTTTTGACTATCTATTTTTCTCCCCTGCTGTGGGCCTATAGGAAATCCTTAATAGTAGCACCAAAGCTTTGGCAATTTGTTGTATTTATAGTGAGCTGCTGCCTGTGTTGGTGATTTGCACTCCTTTCAGATGAGGATAAATGATACCCCTCTATTTACACACAACTTGTCACTGCTCCCTGCTGGGGGAAAAAAAAATAAGCTGCTATAAACCCCAGTACAATTCACCTGGCATCATCCAGAATTGCCTGCAGCTTTCACTAGAAAAAAATCCATTAGAGCTGCTCCCTTGAGAGTGAACACCTCACAGTAACAAACAGAACAATCCATGCTCCATTCAGAGCTGCACAGGCAGTCAGCACCTGGAAAGGATGTAGTCCTAGAGAAGACACCAGTAGTGTAACCCATATTTTACAGACTCCCAAGACTTGGGTACATCAAAGGCTGAGCTCTGAAGTTGTGCTGAAGATGTTTCTCTACAGTTCAATGCTATCAGTGCCTGAAAAAGGGATGAATCTAGAATCCAGCCCTTACATGTGGTGCATCTTTCCTCTAAAACATCCTGCAAGTTCTCAAAAGCCCTTTAGTCCCACAATGGTTGAATAAATCTTCCTGTCCTCTTCCTTCAGCCTGCCACTGCTCCTTACACATAAATCTTTCTCCTTTCAAGAGCACTTTGGAAGATGCATTCCTAAACCACTTCTGTGTTCTGCCAGTGCTGCTGCTGTTAGAGGAAAAATGACAATCCACAGGGAAAACAAACTGAGGAATTTTACTCAGCCGACAGGAAGGACAGAGGCTTCAATCTGCCCCAAGAAAAACTTCCTATCAGTATTTATTTAGGAGCCTGACACCAGGACTAGCATTTAAATTCCAAGTTCTTTCCCCAGCTCTGGGCTGTCACATGGCACATATGGCCCTGGACAGTTGTGAAATTCCCCCAGCTGGGCCCAGCAAGTGAGGCAAGAACAGAACTCACTGCCTCCAACAGCTGCAAGTCAGCAGGGAGAGGAGTCACTGCTGATATCCCAGATTACTGAAGTGCTTTCAAAGCCTTTCATGTGCAAGGCGCCACGGAATTTATTCAGAACCTGTTTTCAGTTTCCTATTGAAGCTGACAAGAAATCCCCCAATGAGCCTCGCTAGAGTTAATAAGCTTAACAAGCTAACAATTTTATTTACCTTTTCAGAAACTGGTTCTTTTTGCAGCTGTTTTAATCTCTTTTCTCTTATTATACAAAATAAGCAGAGTGCTCTGTGGTGGGGGATGGACACCAGTTTGTTGGGGATGTTTGCCTGTAACCTACTTTACTTCACTGCTCTCTACTCAAGTATCCCTGAGTGCCAAATGCCTGATGAATTGATGGCTTAGCTCCATGACAGAGATCACAGAATCTGTGCAAATTCCCCCTGCCCTCCTGAAAGAAAGAACTAAAGGAGCAAAGAGGAGAGGGAAATCTTCAAATCAAAATCTATTTGTAGGATGAGAAAAAGCACATATGGAGAGTGCGATCTAGCTTTCCACTAACTCATTTTTGAAGATATGCAGCAAATCCCATCATAAAACTTGAAAAACCATCTGACATCTGGGAAATGATGACCAATACAGTTCATATGGTCCAGGAATCAACTGGACAAGAACACTTTTTGGCCTTCAGCACAGATTGAATCAGTGATCAAGAAACAAACACTCTTTCCATTGCTCCGTTTGCTTTCTTTGTGTAGCTTCATAGTAATTTCAGAACAATTTCTGAACTTTTTATCCAAATGCCTCCCTCAACAGCAGAGCAAATACATACAGAAACACACATATTAAAACAGTGGTTTCCATGAAGCTTTTTAAGGAGGTGTCAATGTCCAAGTGATCTGGCACATTTACTCTGTGAAAATCTTTGTTTCATACTTTCCACCCCTTTTCACGCAGAAATTGTGCCTGCAGGATTAGAGGCCATTGACAGAGCTGCTTCTCTGCTACTGGAATGAGGTTGCAAAGAGGGATCTGATCCAGCACACATTCGACAGAGGCAGCAGTGGGTGGCTTTTGCATCCACAGAAAGGACTGTGTTTGGGTAAGATTTTGAAGTGGTCTCATTAGTCTGCCTTACTGGAGGAAGCTGGTTATTTCTTGTTGCTCCACTGCCCAAGGGAAGCCGGGGGGGGGGGGGGGGGGGGAACTACTGGGAGCCTAAAACTTTAAAGCCTCCTAAAAAAATGGAAAAAAATAGCAATGACCTTCATCCAACAGCCCAATTTACACTGTCTGCGGTTCTTTGATGCCTCATGTAAGACTGGAAACAAATCTGCACAAGGACAGAGCATTAAAGGAAAGAAAATTAACTGCACGAGAACCAATTGGAGAGGTAAATGTCGCTTCTCCTGTTGCTGCTCCACACCAACTGCCTTTTAATTAGAGAGCTGTTTGCATTACATGGGGAGAGAGCACAGAATCTCAATCACTCCCCCAAATAAAGATGCAAGTGCCAGCACGGATCTTTCAGCAATGGGAGGGGATCTCAAAAAAACCAGCTCAGAGCCTCCCACACCATGAATACCAGCTTGGGGGGCAGGGGAGGACTGAGGCAGATACACCAAGAGAAGACCTGTAAGAAGTTTGTCCCATCACTCCCTGTGGACAAGTCTGAGCTGCCCTTTCTGCAGCTCTATCCCTCTCTTCCCATCTGAACACAACTACCTATGAAAAAAGTCCTGACTAGTTCAATGGGGTTGTCAGTGGTCAAACTCAGCAGCTCCAACTTGCAAAGGAGTCTCTTTACTGGTGACAGGATTTCTGAACTCTTTGGGATATAATCTCCAAGCTGCACAAAGGAACCAGAGAGCTTGATACCTTCTACAGCAAATGTATCCTCAAAGAAGCTTTCCCAAAATCAGCACTGCTAAGGGGCTGTCTGTAAGAAGATCTTCCCCTCCAAACTGAGTAGCTCTGTTTGAGCTAAACAAAAATGTGCCTGAAACAGCAAGCACTGCAGAAAATGTGCAATTTAATAGCTGTTGCACTGTGGCAGAAAGGAAGAATTCCCACAGCTGAAAGGAGGACTAGTTGGCCAAGAACAGGGACCCAGGATGAGCTGATACCTTCAGTAACAGTGGCAGGGTTCCTGCTCCAGGGAAGCAATGTCAGATAACACAAACACTGCTCTCAAGAGATAAATGGTCCCCAGCAAGCTCTCTTTGTTCATCCACTATTTCACTTTTAAACATCTTGTCCATGACTGAGATTCTTCTGTTCTCACTCTTTGGGGATAAAACCCTCAGATCCCATTTCCAAAAGTTCACAGAGAAAGTATGGAGTTAAAAGGAAGAGGGTGGGACACGGGGGCTGTTTAAACAGCCATGGCAACTCAGATCTCTGCACTCTGGGTTTAACAAAGCTCGATCCCAAAGTACAAACTGCACAAGCTGAAATTATTAGAGCAAACACAGGGCAGCTACAGGGAACAGCAAAAGTCAGGTAAGGACTGATAGGAAAAACTAATTGTTTTACACACAAAGGCTTGACTCACACCCTTCATTGTTTCATGGCTCTCAACTGTTTCCTGATTTTTATAGAGAACTAATGCAGTAATCTGGGAAACAACCAGTGGAGCATACAGTGGTATGTGGTTCAGATGTTGGCACACATGTGCTCAGAGCAGATGTGGTGTTCCCCCTTTTCCAAAGTTAGGAGATGGGCAATGCGAGTAAAGTCTGTAAAATCTCCAGTTATAAGTTGTCAAGATCTGTATTTTTATAATTAGGAGAGCTTATTTCAGCCGAAGTAGGACAGATTTTAGAGTAGGCCTTATTTGGATGAGAACACAACTCGAATAGTGTGGATGGCTTGATGCAAACAAAAATAAAAGATGCAGATACCCTGATGCCATAAATCAACAAACAGCATCTTTATGTGCTGAGTTGTTGCCATAAATCTTCATGCCCAGAATAGGCAGCAGAAGTTTGGGGCTGTCACACCACTTCCATCTCAAAAAGACAAACATATTTAAGGAAAGTTTGTTGCTACGGGGTAACTGCTAACAGCATCAGTGAGGGCCCCACAGTCCTCTCTGTCACAGACCAACACAGGAGTGCTCTGGTACAAATCTTGTGGAGATTCATTCTGATTTCCCTCCCAGGCTCATAGCAACAGCAGTGCCTGGGAAAGAAGCCCTGGATCCACGACCCTTGATCCACAGCCCTCCATCCAGTGTGAGCACACAGCAAGGACTGCCAGCAGCTGCCCGAGAGGGGAAGTTCAGTCTGTGAAACCCTGTCAGCTATTTGGGGCACGTGTATCCCGTTGTGCTGCTCTGCAGGGGAAAGAGGAGTACAGACAGCCTGGGGTAGTGACAGGGTTATTGCAGGAGCAGGGGAGGACAGAGCCGTGTGTTCTGGGAATAGGCCAAGGAGTGTAAAGGAAAGGGATAATGCTTGGGCAAAGAGGGAGACTGTGACTGCCTCATCCCTGCCAAGTTAGCCCAGCAGAGAAATAAAAGAGCTCTCTTCACTAACAAGAGCTCAGTGAGCAAGTCTAACTGGATGGATGGCAGCAGTACCTGTATTTCACATCAAACACTGTTGAGTCTTCATCCTCGTCGTCTTCTTCGTTCAGAGGAGCCATTTCTACCCGCTCGGCCGGGGTGGTGATTATATCGTACTTCCTGGTCTTCTTAATCCTCTTGCCAGACCTGAAACACAGAGGTGGGAAAAGACTGCCTTTATACAGCATTCCTTGCAGAGGCTGAAGCTGCTCCCACCAGCTCTGACTCTATTGGATTCAGACCCCCTAATAGGAAAGTTGCAGAACCAGCCTCTGTCCCCTCCTGCTGCTTTCCTAGGCCACTGCTGGTGCCTGTGTGTGGAGCAGTTCCTCGTCAGCTGCAATCCAGATCAATGTCAGTCTTTCCACTGCTGACAAACCAGAGATGCTCTGGCACCCAGGGCAGGCACACGAACGCCGCAGCCACCACGTGCTCCTGCTGCCACACGCAATAAGTGAGACATGGGCTTAATCAGCTGAAGCAGCCACTGGTTTAGTGAACATGCTCAGATGAGAAAGCACAGGTTAAGCCCTGCTGAGCCATGGGAATGTTCTAGGCAGGATTAGGAGCAAGGAGGTGATGCTGCCTGGGTACAAAATTGCCTGCTCGCTTTCCTTGCATCAGGCCAAGCTCAGGGGTCCCACAGCAACAACCTTGAGTTACATCTGAAGCAGTTTCAGGCTCCATCTGTGCAGGTGCTATGAAAAATAATCAACCATTGTTCAAAGCTAACTGTACCTACCACCTCTCCTCCCACGGATGACAGCCTTACCTTCCCTTGTAAATGGAGATGCTTACACACCTGCACATCCCACGGTTTTGACAGATCTATTTTCTAACACTTACTTTCAATTAATAAACACTTTGTGTGTGGCTTTTCAACTTATTCTCTGCCTCTAGCTTGAATTGTGTGGGTCCTTTTTTTTTTTTTTACTTCACCTACTGTTTTCATACATACTAGGAAGGTCACACTGCTCATGCATGAATGCATTTTTGTGATTATACATTCAAGAACGTGTTGATGTGTACTCGGCCAACCTTCTGAGAGAAAAGTGGATGGTTTTCGTTAACAAAATGCAGAACTTTCCCCTACACCTTTTAGCAAACAAAACTGCTACCTGCCAAGCATGACAAGGGAGCTGGTGCAGGTACAAGCAAGCAGTCCAGCAGATTTTTGGTAATCACAGCTAGTGCTCTCAGCAGCCAGCACATCCCAAGTGCACTTTCACCATCAAGAAGCCCTCCCCTGGCACATCATGCGAGGTGTGCTGGATCCAAAAGCACAGCTTTTGCCTCAAGAAGTCTTTAAAACAGTTACACAGCAAGAGGAGCTGGGGTATGAGCACTGCAGAGACACTGGGACTCCAGCCCTGAGTGTGCATCTCCACCACAGTGTCCCTTCTAAGCTTAAAGATAAGGAAATTTAAATCAGTGACCAGCTCTGATGTGGAAATCTCAGTACTTCTGCCAAGCACTGCTTTTGGGCAGTAGTCCAAGGCTGAACAAACAGGTCCCAGCCCTTGGGATGAAGCAGTTTGCATTTCCTCCCTGTTCTAAAGGCTGAGGTTGCATCAGGAGTGAGAAGAAAGTCAACTCCTGGTCTAATCTTTAGAGCTATCTGTGCTGCTCTGTGCTGCTGTGTCACACAGAGCACGGGGTGGTTTGCTCCTTTACTGCTGTTGTTGAAACAAGCAATTTTATATCCAGTACAGTAGGACTCTTAACCCAAACACTTGAAAATCCTTTTGAAACCACTTCTTCGTTACTCTGCTTCCCTGCTAAAATCTCGCAGCAAAGTGATCTAGCAGCAGGGAGGTCTCCTCTTGCAAGTAAAACATTGTTTTTACATGAAATATTTAGTCATGCTGGGAAGCCTAAACACAGACCAAGACTAACCTGTCAGAACCAACCAAGCACAGCCTTACCACTTTGCACTCACACACAGGCTACAGGGGGTTTCCAAGGGTTCCATTTAAGATCCTACCCAAGTATCAGGCCCACTTTACTGAGACCACTCCTCCCTCATTCCCTCCATTAGAAAATGTAACTTGTTCCACAGAGTTCATCTTAAAACTGTTAATAATAGAGTGGTTAAATAAATTACTGCAGAACAGATATTTCTGGAAATGGGAAACTAGAATTCTTTTGCCTCCAGCCATTAATTAGTCTATTTGGGCTACACTTTTAAGAGGACCTGGAGCAGAACTCACTGTACAGTGACCTATTAATCCCCACAACTTCACTTAATGATGGTGTTCATCTAGGACAGGAAGGAAGCTCATTTTGCTGCTGGTTTTTGGCTAAGCTGCTACAACCAGTTGTTTGCCATTGATAAAGCAAAAAGGTCTTTCCCTCCCACCCCTTCCTCAATCCCACCCCAGATTATCTAGCTAATTTGTCATTAATCTGCTTTCCAGTAGTCCGTTTTCTCATTTGCACAACTCCCCCAGGCTTCATAAATACCAGAATTACCCGAGCTAATTTTGCAGGGAAGCCTTGGGAGTTTCCCTACATGCACACTGAATAAGGCTGCCTGTCAGGAAACTGTTTCACATTAAAGCTACTGAACCTCAGTGTGATCCCTGTAACCATCAGCAATGACAGCACAAAAAGGAAAGCACTTTATTCAGCAGGTGGGACCAGGCAGCAGAGTCAGCAGAGCAGCACAGGGCAGGAACTACAGAATACAAACGTTTCATGAACGTTGGAGACCTCCTGGACAGGAGCAGGAGACATCAGACCTCATGAGTATCTCATTTCCAGCCACATTCATTTTGTGGGGTTTTTTTAAAAGCAAACAAGAAGCATGCTGGAAGCTGTGGTCAGAGTGTGGCCCTTGTACAGTGACAATGCACTCCCCAGGGTAGAAGTGGTTTTGTGTAGTTTAGCACAGAAAACCATCTTCCACTTAAAAAAATCCTGTTGCTTCTGCTGATTCAGCCACCCCCTGTAATTTAGGAGGGAAGGCTACAGGTCTTGCCCAGAATTATGAGGAGGAAGGAAAACCCAGGCTAACTGGGGGCAGGGATATGAACCTTTCACCACAGACCCAGTGCTGAGGCACCACACACTGCACCAGGGTCTGCCTGCTCCAGCCCACACCCCTGTGCAGACAGCAGGGAAGGACACAGAGAGCAGAACGCTGCCTTTGTGGCTGTACTTTGACCGGGGGCTATTTTGATCAAGCACCAGTCATATGCAGCACTTCATCCTCCTTTCTGAGGCATCATGTGGTGGGGTAAGTGCTCGAATCAACTCACTGGTTCATTGTATTATTTACGCCTCTAATCTATTTTAGTCCACAACCCTGACATTCAAAGATTATTCTTTTCCTGACCCAGAGAGAGAGGTCTCTGCATTTTTTACCTCCTGCTAAGAGATACAGAGGGAGGGGAACATCCCCTGTAAATAATAATAAAAAAAAAAACCAAAGGAAAAAAAAAAAAACCCAAACTCAAAAAAACCCCTTATCCCTTCTAAGTAGAGTGCTTACTGGAAGTCTGATTAAGCCAGTCACTCCTAGAACTGCAGCAATGTTATATGCAGAATGGAATTAGGACCACTTTATTTTCTGTTCATGGACTCCCTTAGCAGTTAAAAAAAAAAATGGAACTAAAAACCTCAGGAAACTCCAGGCTTCCTACCAACTGATGAATTAGATCAGCAATATTTCATTCCTGTTGATCTCTCTGGATATCTCCTCTGCTCTCTGGATGCTGCTGTATACAACAAAGTTGAAGCACTAAGCCAAGTTCTCATGTGTTTTCTGGAGATGGGACATGTAGTGACAAGCCAAGGAGGAATGGTTTCCAACTAAAAAACAGGAGGTTTGAATTAGATAATAGCAAGAAATTCTTTACTGTGAGGGTGGTGGTGAGGCCCTGGCACAGGCTGCCAAGAAAATCTGTGGCTGCCCCACCCCTGAAGTGTTCAAGGCTAGGTTGGATGGCACCCTAAGCAACCTGGTCTAGTGGAAAGTGTCCCTGTTCATGCAGGGGGGGTTGAAATGAGGTGATATTTGAGGTCCCTTCTAACCCCAACTGTGATTCCATGGATTCTGTGATTCCATGATCAATGCTGCAGCCTGCCCATGGCTTTCAACATAGGTCACAGATATATATTTTGGGGTTGGATGCTTGGTTGATTTTGGTTTTTTTTTTTTCTTCTCCATTAACATAATTTAATCTGAGCTTTTCTTTCCTGTTGCTAGCAGAAGTCTTGTCTTTGCTGGAGTACTGTAACTGGTTATAATACAATTAATTTTAAATCAGTAAAACTCTCTGGGGTTAAGCCTTGGATGGCCTGGAGCAACTGTCCAGCTCATAGAACAAAGGGTCTTGTATCTTATGATCATATGCTTGAACCTCTCCTCAATCTCATTTATACCAGTTTTGCTATTACTGGAAAACAAAGCTCAAAGTGGCATTTGAGGAAGAAATCAAAATTGAACAAGAAGAAAAATAACAAAGCAATGAAATGCAAAATAAGCAGGTAGTTTTTCTCTGGAAATCTAGATATACAGCAGCCTTTCCAGCCTGGATTCTGTTTGTTCAAGGGCAGGTCAAGACATGAAGCAAACACTTACAGACCAGAGTTTTCTGCAACTAAAGCTTTGGGTTGCTCTCAGCTGGCCCATTGGAGCAAAAGTAACTTATCAGATTTCCCTAGAAGGCACATGGTCCACCAGCACAGTTGGCCACATCCAAAAAATTTTGTTTCCTGTGAGCTGATCCCAAAAATTGCATTGCAATGGAATGAACTGAGGCGCACCATTGGAGAGAACCAGGGCAGAACATGGAGGTAAAAAGGCAAAATCCAAAACACAGATCAAAGAGTGAATTTAGCCACACACAGTCTGCTGCAAGACACTGTGTTTCATGGTAATGCAAACTACCCAACTATTTGATTGAGAATAACATGGAATTTGGCTTGTTGTGGAAATGGTTTTGGGTTGGGAGAATGCAGAGCCCATGGGCGTAAGAAAGAAAGCAAACCAAGGACTGAGTTTGCAAAAAAGAATAAATAAATAAATACTATAGCAAATTAGACCTTGCCACATGCAGACAAATAGCAAAGTCTTGGCTGGCCTTCACAGACCCCAGCAGCCACAGAGAGAAAGGAAATTCAGACCACTTTGAGTGATACCACAATCTGAACCACACAACCATCAGATAAATTTGGCGCATAGCATTTCCAAAAGGATTGAAGATGAATCTCTGAGTGCTGCCTTAAGAACTGAGCTGAAAGCTTTAGAAATGTATCTATTCCTATTCAAACAAAAAAGGAATAGATATAATATCAACAGAAAAATATGTAAAAATGAGATGTATATATGAATTTAAATGTATAAAATATTAATCCGATGCCTGTGACGAGTATCTGACCAATCACTGGTTTATTTCATCTCTATGACTCCTAAAAGAACATAATTTACTTCCAGCAACACAGAATAATTTCACAGTGAAAGTTTAATCAAAGATTGGATTTTAGCAAAATCTCTTTAATAGGAATTCATGACCCTTCAGGGAAAAAAATCACAATGTTTTTGACTAAGTGTGAACAAAGCTTGTATTCTGGTTGAGAAAAGCTGTACATTTATTGAGGGTAAATCCCTTATCTCTTCTGAAACAGAATCTCCACTGATCTGTGTTGTCAGCTACAAGTGTGATGCTGTACAAACATACCTGTTGGTATTCTTGTCTCGTTTGCAACTGGGATAACTGTTTACAAATAAGTGCTCTGTCAGATAAAGAAACATACTCAGAAGCCAATAGCTGCATTTTCCACTTCCCCAGCAGGTTCTACCAAAGATACACACGACATCTCAGAGAGTGTTTAACATATCTTTAATGCTGCATTAACTCTGATCAGCTGTATAATGATGACTCTGGCACGGGAGAATAAATCCATCTTTCCCAAGGTGACTTTAACGTGGACCTGCTTTTGCTGATAATGGTATAGGGAAGGCCTTCCAAGGTTATCAGTTTGCCTTCTTTGGCTACCAATATTCAGCCAGGTCTCCTTGACACAAGATATTGCTTTATACTCAGAAGAAACAGTGGTCAAGAAAATAAACTCTCCAAGATCACACAGAACTAGGAGAAGGAACTTAGTGCAGAATGAAAAGCCTTAGTTATAGACTTCCTAATTCTAGCTCATATAATTTCTACCAATTCTCCTGTTTGTCTGTGACAACTCTGTACAGCTGCAAAGCAGACATACTGATTAAAAAAAAACACCTCTTCAACATTTTATTGGGCTCTCTCAAACCACATCACTTTATGAGCACATTTATTTGCATTGCCTTTGCCAGCTGCTGCACACACTTAAGTAGAATACAGTTAAATGTCAATTTCTTCAGAAAGTATCATTTCGGTTTATAGACCACATTTTGGAAAACTACCATCGTGAACGCTGCTCTTCCTACATGGAATTAGTTCAAAGTAGGAGAAGCAGAGCATTCAGCCACGCACAAAGGAGCTGCCTGAAGACAGAAC
Source organism: Vidua macroura (assembly GCF_024509145.1). Taxonomy (NCBI): domain Eukaryota; kingdom Metazoa; phylum Chordata; class Aves; order Passeriformes; family Viduidae; genus Vidua; species Vidua macroura. The sequence continues at coordinate 16,323,022 of NC_071582.1, forward strand.
AAGGAAGAATTTGCCAACTCCACTTGTTAAACTGCTTCTGTCACCTGAGCCTTGGCTTCGCCTCCTCCCGCCACCGAGCACCAGCTGCTCCCGTCTCTTTCCGGCTGCCCCTGCCCAGCAGCCGGACACTGAGCTGTGACACTTCGCCATCTGGGCCTGATCTCCGGCTGTGCTCTCCACGGCCAGGCCAGGCTCCTTGGGCACCCATGCCAGCGGCCCACCACCACCTCCGCCAAGAGCCCCACGTATTCCCAGATGTTCCAGCGGAGTCTCACGCGTTTCTCTCCGTGCCCACCCCGGCCCCACGCAGCGGGTGTACCCACGCTGGAAAACCCCACCTGGAGCCCAGCTCCTGCCCCGATTTCCTGCAGGAGCGGAGGAAGGCGCGGGCTTGCCGGGCCGGCAGCCCCGCACGGCACCCCAGGGACTGCTGGGCCAGCCACACACGCCTGCTTGAGGCCGGGCTTTGAACACATCACTAGCAGGTTATATAATATATGACTATCTGTGAGATACGTATTATATGTATAAATAATAAAATAATGAAACAGGAGGGGCTTCCCCCCTCCGGCCCCTCGGTGCCCCCGATCGCGGGTGCCGGCTGCCGCGGGCGGTGCCCACCTGAAGACGCGGAGCAGGAGGCAGGCGATGAGCGCGGCCGTGAGCGCGCAGGCCCCGATGACGGCGGCTTTGAGCGCGGAGAGGTCGCGGAGCATCGCGGGCACGGGGCTCAGCCGGGCCCCGCTGTGGTTGCCGGGGCCCGGCGCGGCGGGCGGGCGGCTGCCGTTGCCCGCCGGCGGCTCCAGGCTGCCGCGGGCGGCGGGCGCGGCGGGCAGGAGCAGCGGCAGCAGCAGCGAGGCCGCGAGCAGCGGCAGCGGGGCGGCGGCGGGGCGCATCCTGCCCGCTCCGGCTGCCCCGGCTCCGGCCGCGCCGCGCCGAGCCCCGGAAGGCAGCGCCGGCCGGCCCGGCCCGGCCCCCGCCCCCCGAGAGGCGCCGCCTCCCGCCGCCGCCGCCGCCGGGGCCCCGCGGCCGGGCACAGCCGGGCCCGGGGCCTCCGCAGCCTCCGCTCCCGGAGCTTCCCGCGGCCTCGCCGCTGCCTCGGGTCCCGCTGCTGCCGCGGCCGGCGCCGCTCCCTCGCTCAGCACGAACAGCTCTTATTAGAGAGGATAAAAGGGGAATGCGATGGTGGGGAAGGGTCTGGAGCGGCTGAGGGCACAGCCTGGAGGAGAGGAGAGTGAGGGCAGAGCTCACCGCGGGCTGCAGCTTCTCGGGAGGGGCAGCTCCGATCTCTGCTCTGTGTGACCACGGACAGGACCCGAGGGAACCTGGAGCTGGGTCCGGGGAGGCTTAGGATGGATACTGGGAAAAGGTTCCTCAGCCATAGGGTGCTGAGCACTGGAACAGGCTGCCCAGAGAAGTGGTCACAGCACCGAGCCTGAGAGAGCTCAAGCAGCATTTGGACAACACTCTCAGGCACAGGGTGGGATGGTTGGCATCTCCTGTGCAGCACCTGGAGTTGGACTTCGATGATCATACTGGTTCCCCTCCACAAAACTTTCTGAGATTCTGTAACCACTTTTAATTACAACACAAACATCGGCCCAGCTGCAAAACAATCACAGGGTTCATACTGCCATCAAACAGGGCACAGACCTCCCGAGCTGCTGGGTCAGCATGGCCCAGCTGCTACATCAACAATTGTACATCAGATTTATGTCTTTTTGCCTTTTCACTGATCATCAGGGCTCTGCTTCCAGGGTAATGTATTTACAGATCTTTCACATCTTTAAAAATGTAAGATGAGAGAAAATCTCGGCCATTGTTCTGCAAACCATCCTGGGGCACTGAGCATGTGAGTGGTGCCATCAGCCAACCAGACAAGGAGCATAAGTCATACAATTACAGGAATCATAGAACATCCTGGGTTGGAAGGGAATCACAAGGATTACACAACTCCTGGCCCTCCAGAGGACAGCCTCCAAAATCCCACCTGGGAGCATTATCCAAATGCTGCTTGAACTCTGTCAGGCTTGGTGCCGTGACTCCTACCCTGTTCCAGTGACCAACCACCCTTCTCTAGATCCTCCACCATCTTCATAACCCTCCTTTGAACACTCTCTATGGCTTTATATCCTTCTTGTATTGTAGCACCCAAAACTGCACACAGTGTTCGAGGTGAGGAGTAAGTGAGGGAGCAAAGTGCCTGTGCCACAATACTGCCAAAACCAACTTTTGCTTTCAGTGTTCAGTATTAGCAAGAGTTTCATCGCTGCTAAATAATTGTATACGGGGAGAGGGGCACGTTGGCACTGAAATGACGTGAAACAAAGGGGAGAGATGAAAGAGCTGATTTCTGTCCTATTAAACTCTGCACTTCACGGCTGGCAGGGCAGGGTATGATCTATATTATATGTGTGACTAAGCTGTGCAGATGACAGAGGTGTATTCCTGCAGGCAGTGTCCCTCTGGAGAGGTGGCAGTGGAATAATGCCTGGTCCATTGGCCTCCCTGGCCAATTGGGATGCTGTATCAAATGCCACCCACTCGGTAATAAAAGCCTTCTGTGTGTTTTGCAGGAAATTCTTTGGTATGAGGAAATTTTGACATGGACACTGAGCAGAAGGCCCCCTAGACGTCTGAATTGGGCATTGTTCCGAGTTTATTTCATTGCTGACTTTTGTGCAGTTTCCCAGTTTCCAACATGGGGCCTTGGTTTATTTCTGTTCAGAAAAAAATAAATAAATCAGTAAAAATTCCATCTGGGCAGGAGGTCAGATTGGTGGTGTGGGCTATTTCCCAAACACTGATGTGAGCGTTGCTCAAATGAGTTATCATTTGTAAACACTGACCCTGTTGCTGGCCTTGCCTGTTCTGAGATGTTTGCCAGCTGCTGCCAGCCTCTGCCAGATCCCTCTGGCATTCATCCTGGCAGAGGAGTGCTTTCCCATAGGATGAGGGAAGATGTGTAAAGGACTTCCAAAACAAGAACCACCTCCTGCAGTTTGAGTGAATATATCGGAGGTGAAGAGCCATTAACACAACAGTTTTGGAGAGCATAATTTGTTTCAAGTGGCTTCAGAATTTCTTGTTTTGGTTTGGCTTTTTTGTAGGTTCATTTTTTTTTCTCCTCAGATCTTTACTGATATTTCCCATGTCATTTGCCTAATTTGGGAATCATTCCTGGGTCCTGGTCTGGAATGTGGGATTTCGCAACTCTGTTCTTCAATGACATCATGTGGTTTGTTCTGAACACAGCAGTAATAAATGAGAGCAAGGGGAGTTTAACAGCCCTTCTATAATAAACATTTTATCTGAACAGTCATCTTTTGGGGATCTGAACTAATTTGTGGGGTTTCAATTTTACCTAGTAAGTCATGTTTTCCATGTATGTAGGACAAAGAGTCCCACTTGGATAACAAGGAAGCAACAACTTGGTTTCATCTCCCCCTTAGCAGTGGTGGCTGTGAAAGCCAGCGCTCCCTAGAGTTTTGGTAGAAGAACACAGCTTTGAGAAATCGAGAGGAAGTTCAGACAGTGAAAAATGCAGAAAGTATTTGGTTTCCCCTCCAATGAAGCTTGTGTTTCATTCCCAACACAAACACACTCCTGGAGGAGAAGGCTCTGCAGGTTGCAGGGGTGGGAGTTGGTGTAGCTTTTCTCCCTGCTGAGTTTTCTTCCCGTTTACACCTGTTTGGTGTCATTACAAGTTGGAGCTCTCCGTAGCAATTGCACTTTCTGTAGAAGAGTCTGTGCTGGCTAAATAGAAGGAGCAAGCGTGTTTCTGTATGCAATTGCTTCTGGGAATGGCAGATTTCTGTATTTATGGATGCCTGATACAGGAACAGCCCTGTTTGTGGGGAAGGTTCTTCATGCACTGCTTAGCAATGCATATAAAGCTCTGGCTGCCCCTTCCTTTGTGCTCTCAGATGGCCTCCAGGCAGGACCCAGATGTATTTTTAGCTCTCAGAATAGGGGGAAATTTGCAAGAAATTGTGCAAAGAAATAAGCAAAGGAGTGGAAGCTAGCTCAGTCATCAGATTTAGGCAGACTAGATTTGCAGGAATAAATAAGTGTTTCAGTGAGAGAAATGAAATGTGTACAAAATAAGGCAAACTACATTCCCAAGGATTTGCTGCAGGAGTAATACAGCTTCTGGAAAAGACCAGGGTCCAGTAAGGAAGGAAATAAAATGGAGCTGGTAAGATATCTGTGCTCCATGAGCCCACCTCTGACATCTCAAAAGCAAAAAGCCAGGCTCCTAGCAGAGATATAAATTCAAGGAGCAATCACCTCTCCATCAGAGAGTGTTTGAGCTTGGATGTCAGACAAGAGAGCACAGGGTAATTGCAAGATTTAATCATTCTTCCAGTGACTATTTCTAGATAACCTCAACCAGCAGTGCAGTAAAACTGCAATGCCTCATCTATCACGAGTGGTCCAAAAGCTGCAAATACATTCTACTGCTAAGTGAAGACCAGTGGTGTAGGGAAAGCAGGAGCTTCAGATCTACTTGGACAAGTCTTTGCACATTCCTAGTTAGCACATTACATTAGCCTGTTAGTTCTATAACCCTCTAAAACATTTATGGCTTTTTGCAGATATTATAAGACAGTGTTACTGCTGCAAAAGGCTTGTAATTTAAGTCTGTGATAAGCAGCAGATTCCTTTTAAATGAGGTTGGTGCAGTCATTAAGCTAGGGTGCAGAGATTATCTCTGGAGCAGGTTCTACAATATTGCTAATACACACAATGTTGCAGTGCAGCAGTTAATCTAAAGAAAACAGGGAAAGCAAGGACAGCAGTAAACCACAAATCTTTGTTTAGTTTGGATAACAATAATCAAAGAACACAAAAGCCGATTATGACTTTGCCTCCCACTGCTTCACTGCCTATTCATGCAGTCTGTCCTAGCTGGCCTGCTGAAGTGCAACCTGAAGGAAACTGACAAATTATTCAAGCCTTTTTTTAAGATTATTTGCAAATGGTGTCCTTAGACTGGTTTTCTTCATGTCAGCTGCATGAAATAAACTTGTCGGGGTGGTAGTGGCTAATCTTGCAGCCTCAGATGGTTTTAGAGGTTCATTGATGATGTTAAAGTGATTGCCAAGTAGCAGGACTCCATCCAGAATGGAAGTGACTGGGATAGGGAATAAACAGAATTGGGTTTAACCTCTACACTATCTCCCAGTGCAGCTGAACCATCGTCAGAATTGGCACTTATTTTGTCATTGCAGGAAAATCAGTCAGAACAGCTCAAAGAGGAAATATCTGAGCTGTGATAGTGCTTCCATCAGCACCTACTTACCCATGTCTCAGAAGTCCTGCACCAGCAGAAGAAGCAGGGAATCCACCTGAACCCTTGCAGGATGCTGCTCTAACACATGGTGGCCATTGCTGCTGTGAGAGCAGCTCGGGATGTCCGTGCAGCTCTCACCAGCAGACGTCCCTCTGGAGCGTGCAGCCGTCTCCAGAAGGGCTGGAGGGCACAGAGGTGCCCTGTCACTGTCGTGTCCATCGCACTGGAGCACCTCACCCTGGCAGTGCCTCTGGAGAGGTGATCACGCTCCCTGCCCCACACCGTGCCTGTGGTTTGGAGCTGCTGCTCCTGGGTGCTGTTCTGTAAATCATGAACCACCCCAAAGGGCTACAGAAGAGGGAGTTGTTGGGAGTCACACACCTGGCCAAACATCTGTTTGCAGGTCCCAGGAATGCCAACACCCAGCAGAGCAGGGAGCAGGGATGAGGCACACATCCGATACATGCACCTTTCAGCAGCAGCTGACTGTGATCCTGGTGTAACTGAGCACTGCCTGTAACTGTCATCCCAGCACCGGCCTCCTCCCTGGAGTGACAGTGATCTTGAGTTGCCTGGAATAATTCTCTGTGTGAAGCAGCTCCCCTGGAAGCTGTGAGATTAAATCCTTGTGGCATCTTGTTACAGGGATCAGCTCATAGGGGATTATGGATGTGCAAGTGGCACCCACTCTCTGGGGAAAGTAGGAAAACATCTGTTAACATCTGCAGGCAGGCTTCCAAATCCCCAGTGTGAACCAGACCTAAGACTATCCTGTGGCAAGATGGATATCAGGAGGAGGGTGTGCTGACCAAAAGGTGTGCTGACAGCAGGAAATCTGTGAGCTCTCACTGCAGTTTGTTGCTTTCTAAAAGGGCTGAACCCTGTGGTTTGTTAGTGGGGCTTTTGTTTAGTTGTTTCTGTTGTGATTTCCAGAGAAGGATTTTTCTGGTTTTACTTTAGCATGAAGCCTTATCTTTGTGTGGCTGGAGGGTCTCTATGGATGAGTGAAGAAATAGTAGGATTATGACCTTACTAGATCCAAAAATAAAAGATAAGCAATCAGGAAAGGAAGGGTTATTTCTCAAATTGCCAAAAAGTCACTGTTGCTTATTATAATCTATTTAATTAAAATATCAGAAAGACACCTGGGATAGGAATCGAGCTGCTCAGAAGATTCAGGTGTGAATCACTGTGAAAAAACCTTATACCTACTTTCCACGCCCTTTAAAAAGCAAAGCAGGAAGGGAAAATGTCTTGATAGCTCTTCAGCAGCAAACCTGTTTTTTTCAACTAAATTTTGACACAAGAGGAGTGGGTGTAAAATGTATTTGTTTCCCTTCAAACGAACTGAATAAATGTCACTCCCTACCACACAAATTGTCACTTAAAGCAGCCTTTGTGAGCTGCAATTTCTACCCATCTCTTGTTTTTGCTTCCTGAAAAACCATTTAAAATATTTTCAGCATCACCCCAAATACAGCTGATGATTTTTGGAAGCAGCACTTCAAATGATGTTGGCTGTGAAGAATTTTCCTGGCACTAAACATCTGCTGTCAGTGCTGTTATCAGCTGAGTGCCACAAACCCTTCCTCACCTGTGGGATGCTAATAGGTTTACTGCAGTTCAGATGAAAGATGTCTAGTCCATAAGCCTATCCTGTTTATCCCAGTTTTCTTTCCCCAACCCAAACACCTGTGAAAGAATATGGTGTTTATGAACCTGGAGTCTGATAGCACTATTTGGAGCCAAATATAACATACTATCCTCCTTAAGGATGCACTAGGGTTCTAGCTAGGAAGATTTGCTAATTTAGTCCCTACTTCAACTCCTGTCCCTGCCAAATCTGCCATGCCTCTAAATCCTGAGCACCAAAACCCCTATGAGCCCTTCTCCTGAGCCAGATGTACTTACTGTCTTCCAGTGTACCATAAACTTCATTTCAAATCAAACCCCTTAAAACTTCAGTGCTAAATTCAAATCCTTACTGGTAGAGTGAACCTTGCTAGAGCATGAAGCCTCATCCAGTGCAGGGAACAGCATACCCATTCTCTAGGAGAAGGGCTGATAGAAAAATCAACTCATTTGAATTCAGCTCAGAAAAATTTTCCACTTTATGTCATGCTTCCTGCCAGCAGAATGCAAAGCCTTTTTAATCAGACTAAACATTCTCGAAATCCCTGGGCAGTGAGTAATAATGTCTACTTCTATAGTATACTTCAAAGCCTCTCTTCAAAGCCTTCACTACCTGCAGAACACCAAAATGACCTTTATTTCACAGAGAGATAAAGCCACACTGGGCAGCAATGCCAGCCAGGGGAGGATGGAGAGATGGCACAGGATGCTCTGCACGTGGGTTCATACCAGCTTCAGTCAGAGGCAAGGTGGGACAGGCCTGTAAGTCACAGAACACTGAAATCATGCAGACAGCCTTTCCACAGGCAAGAGGGCTTTAGCTAATGCCAGGCAGAGTGGTGTGAACATACAGGCAAACATAATTCCTCTGCTCCCACCTACTCCAAATCCTTTAGCACTGGGTGCTCTGGAGCCATCTAAAGCAATCTGGCAGTGGATTGGCTGCACTGCTCCTTCCTGCCTCTCCTCCAGAATGTCCTTCCCTGGCTGCTGGCAGTGTCTTGAAGGGAAGGATGCCACAGTGTGGCAGGGATACTTGCACAGAAGAGCTGCTCCAACTGGCTAATTTGCCCAGTTTCCCCAGGGCTTACAGATCAATGTTCATTTGCAGTTGAGAGTGTCCCCAGGAGTCCTCTCCCTGTCCTAGCCCCCCGCTCTTCAACCAAGAGGTGCCAGGAGATGGTTTAAGGGAACTCAAGATTGCCTGCACACCACAGCAGGTTACAAGGCTTAAACCTCTTTTGGAATCTCTAGAATCCCTCCTTAAATCCAACTCCAAACACCTAAACCAAAGGAAACACAGTAGACTTTTTCACTTGTAAATTTTCATCTGCCAGCAGAGGAGCCGAGTGTAGATTTCAGGGAAATAAGAGAGAGTTAGTTACGCTCCCCTGAATAATCCACTCTTGTCAACAGAGGTGGCTAATAGAGTCTCTGTCTGGGCATTTGGATGGAAATTAATGCATGGAGGAGACAAAGCCCTGTGCAGTTTGCAGACATGACACCAGCTCCCTGAAAGGAAATTATACATCGAGTTTTATTAGGGAAGATTCTTGGTAGATGTGTTTATTAAATGACCTGCCTGCCAGAAATGCTAAAGGACTCTGTTTTCCTTCTGGCTCGCTGTATCACATCTCTAGGGCTTCACATGGAGCATCTTCCCACACACTGCACTTTTTAGGTTTTTCACCCCATGGTATGATCCTAATGAGCATCACATTTAAAGCTTATAGGCATCTGCAGAGATGAAACTTTCAATCTGCCCAGGTCTCAGATTCACTGCACTGGGATATTTTTGCCCCAAGTGTCTAGTCTATCCAGATTCCTTTGCATTATCTTTCAGCTTACCCTGGTGTTTTTGATCCCTTTCAACTTCATGTCACTGTGTGAATGCCTGTCATCCTTTTATTTGATCCTTCCTTAGAGTCATCAATAAAAATGTCAGTAAAGACCAAAGACCTGATCTCTGTGATGCTCTAATAAACATAATTCTGTAACAGAATCATTTTCTATTTAGTATTCTTCTTTGCAGCCACTCAGCTGTGATTTGGTCCATGGATTATTGTATTCAGATCATCCAAAGAGCTAAGTTTTGTGATATGTTATCAAGTGCTTTACCAAATCCAAAAAGACTCACTGATTTTTAAGATTAGAAAGAAGCATGAGAACATCAAATCTGCTCCTTTCAATCCTCAAGTGAGCTTGCTAAGGTACCACTGAAGCATCTCTTCCAGAATGTCCACAGTTGAAGATGCCATGAGATGAAAAACACTTTGCTTCATTAATCACACATATTGGGGGTTGGTTTGTTTTTTTTTTTTTACTACTTATTGTTAAATTTAATGAGTCTTTGCTTTCTAGACATTGAGTTTGTGTCTTTTTTTTTTTTTTTCTCAGATTAAAGATTGCCTGGAATCCTGTTGTTTCTTGCTGTGCTTGTTGATGTTTCATGCAGTGATCTTTGGGGTTTTTTTCTATTTTATTACTAACACTGCTCTTGATTCTACAAACTCTTCTTTTCACATGTGCCTGTGTGGAGAATTCAGTCTCTGTGATGGTGAGGCCCTGCTTTCATGGGGCAATTTGCAGACTTTGAACTAGAATTTCTAATTCTCCCCATAAACAAGTACCTGTCAGCTCTGGCAAGGCTCCCTGTCCTGCATATCTTCCTATTGCCTGTGGGTTCCCTGATGTACTTTAATTTTCATGTCACCATGCATAACTCATTTTCAAGCATTTCAAAGCTTAGGTAAGTTTCAAGACTATCTTTAAACAATGGTCCAGATTCTCAGCTTGTTCAAATGTGGGCAAATGCAGAGCAACTGCTTTGAAGTCAGCATTGGAAAACAGGTATAAATGTCAGGGAGACCGTCACAATCTCTTTTGATATCTCTGGAGCAGGTCATGCAGAAATAGAATCCCAAACAATACCTGTGACCAGCTGTTCTGTTCATCCTGTGCCTCCAGTCATTCTCCACATACAGCAGATCTCATCTCCCAGCTGACAAGAAAACCAACTAATCCAAAAAATAGAATTACCTAATTTTCTTCCCCATTATCTGAGGCTCATAATAGAAATGTGAAATGACCTGCTCTATTTCAGCAGCAAAAGCAAAGATGCCAGTTGACTCTCAGCTCTCAATTCTCACTACATCATATTTCCATTTGCAAAGGTCAGGGTCAAGGCTGGTGGGGATTTTTGTTCAGGAAAAGCTCCCTACAGATTAAATGGGATTCTTTCAGATTTAAAGAAGGAAGGGGAGAAAGAGAAAGAAAGAACTGCAGGTTTTATTTAATGGGAAAATCCTAGTTCTCAGGTGGGGGCAGTTCTGCAGACTTAACACCAGTTGCAAACTGGGAGCATCCTGTGCCTGTGCTCCACTGTCTGATCCCATAAATTGTGACCAGAATCACATAGGCTTCCCTCTGTCCCTTCATTTCAGCCAGCTAGGGCTGTGCCGTGCCTTTCTCCACGGGAAGGGCAGTGACTCACCCACCATGATGTGGATTCAGGGATTCCCCAGAGCCATCAGTACCATCAGTGAAGTGTCCACTGTGATGGACAGTCATCCCACAGGCAGGGAGTCAAGAGGAGGGAGAGATATTTCAACATTTCCTTTACTTGCTCAACCTCTGAGCACAAATATACAGGTGTCTAGGTCTGGGCTTCATCCTGTGAGCTGTAAATAAGGACCTGTAAGCCATCTTAAGCTTGCAAATCTCCCTGTCAGCCTGAGAAATCAACTGACGTCGTCAGCCAGAGCCAGCAGAACACACTTCATAACTCTCATTCCTCAGGGCTGAGAGCAAAACCAGCACTGCCTGTGGAGCTGGGACATCACAGAGCGCATGGAACAGGGAGAGCACAGACCCATGCAGAGCTGCTGTCACCACCAAGGCCACTAGCAGAGCTGGGCTCCTTCCTCTCCAGGGCTGGAGCACTGGATGAACGTGGCCAGATGCCATACAGAGCCAGTTCAGGCTCCTGGCATCGAGGTTGCCAAGGAAGCAAAGTCGCAGGATCTCCTCCACAACATCTGCATTGTCTCATAAGGCATCAAATATGCCAAGGAGATTCCTCCCCTGGGCCATCATCTAGATTGGTGACACGTTTGACTTGCATGGTAGTGAAGGTGAGAGCTCTGTGCTGTGAGCTCAGTGCCACAGCAGCAAGGAATGATTTTGCTCTTGCGTGTGAGTTTCACAGTGTCAGAAAGGCCCACACTTTATGTCTGAGCAGCAGAGCTCTACATCCTCAGTCGTGTGCCTAAAGGAGTGTTAGCCTGAGGCTGTGAATTCAGGCCAGGTGGTTTGGCAGGGCCCTGCAGCAGCTTTTTTGTAACATGTTGCTCTCAGAACAGCTTCCTCAGCTGCACAGCTCCAGGGAGGTGATGGAGGGCACAGTACCTGCCTGCAGCATGATGCCATGCTGAAGTTATCTGTTTTTCCCTGACTATCCTCCCTTCCTTCCCTGGCCACCCTTCCACAGCAGGGGCTGCAGTGGGACTGTGGAGGCTCAGGTTTATCCAGGGACTGTGAAGCCAGAGGGGTGAAAGGGAGCAGCTCCCACAGCTCCTGAGAAGTGAGGAAAGAGGCAGTGAGTCAGGCAGGAGCACTGATCCAGGTCCTGCATGGTGAAGCTGCTGTACAGCACATCAGGGGCTTTTTGGAGAGAGAGGCCAAGCCCTGGCTGGCAGAGTTACATCCAGACAGTAGCAGTGATGAATGGGATGTGATTCGTGTAGCAAATGTGCTCCCGTGATGGAAATCACTTTGCTGGAGGATTGATGATGCTCAGCATGGGTCAGTTCATCTCTCCCAGTTCCCTGTCCTAGATCCTGGCAGACACAGAGACTACAGCTCACCCTTCACCAGCCCCGAGCATCGCTCACGCTGTAGGACTGACTCAAGGCACCAAGGGGATTGGCGTTTTGGATGGAAGATTTTCCATTTTTGGATGGAAGATTTTCCATTTGCTGGAAGCTTGGGCAGCACAGCTGAAAACAGTTTTGCAGCCCCAACTGAAAACTGCCCAGGGCTGCAGGGAGGCTGCAGAGACTATGACATAGGCTATGCAGTCTGGGGGAGACAAGCAGATTTTGAGGTGTCAAAGTGGTCCAAAAGAGAGTGTTTCTCACTTTGGCCTGCAAATAAGAGTGGAAGTTGCAATAGGGTAAATCCTTGCTGGGAAACATTAGGAGGAATGAAAGCTGGAGACTTCTGTGCTACCAAGTGAAAAGGTGTTTGGGACCCAGGGATCAGATGTTGCTTTTAAGCTCCTACTTCAGCCTGCATCAGGACTGCACTCAAGAAACAATTTGAGAACAGTGATATCACCTGGCAATGGGACTCCAGTTCCCCATAAGTGGTTAAACCCGTGCAATTTTGTGATTTTCTTTTCCCAAGGTCAGGACCATCTTGCAGAACCTTTGGGGATAACAGAAGGATTTTTTCCTGCTTGTTGGAAGCACCACTGCCATGTGATGCAGGCCAGCTGGGGAGAACTGAGGAGCCACGTGGTGGAAGAACAATGCCAGCCTGCCTCTGGGATTGGGGCTGCTGCAGCTTTCTCTCCTGTTGTATTTCAAGAGGGTTTTAGTAACTCTTGGGACCTCTTAAAACAGATTGTCTGATTCCTGGCAGTGTATTTTGAGCGCCCAATTTGTTTCATGGCACAGAAGCATTTGTGGACCATGATGTTTCTATGTCAACACGTGCTTGAGGAGGGTTTTCTTTCACCAGAAGTGGCAGGTGTTAGAATCCAGATCAGAGCTCTCTCCACATCATTATTTTTAGAAAAGGATTTCTATTTTTAATAAGACATGTTGATATGTTTTCTCTATGTGGGATTAAAAGCACTTCAGGCTCATGCACGGAATTTTGCTTTATAAATCTGTGGGAGTGCAGATTTCCTCCACTCTTGTCCACTCTTGTTATATTGCCTTTGTGAAATGGGAATAATAAACCTTGTCTGCCTCCTGAAGGGGCAGAGAATTAACTCTTTGAAGTTTGTAAGACCATATAAATGCCTTCCTATTATTAAACTTACTACTGCTCAGGGCTTTTAAACAGCTGCCACATTTCACTTCAGAGGAGGTCGCCTTGAACTGGTAGGTGAAGTGAACACAGTATATCAGGGTGTTATGCTGAAAAAAAACTTTGGGATCTGTTAGATTGAAAGGCCCTATATAAATATGAGTTATGTGTAGAAAAAGATTTTATAACCCTATCATTCTCCTCTGGTGTACGTCTTAATCTAAGGGTTTCACTATCTTTTATGAACACTTAACAAGACCTATATTAAGCTTCAAGCCTCTTCAGAGCATATATTTTACAGGGAGTCAATGCAGAGGGGACAGACCCATTTTTTTTGCCCAGCTTACACAGCAGGCCAGCGACAGACCCGCCTGGCCTGCTCTGGTAATTAGTAATTCATAATGACCGGCTGCACAGAAAATGCTGAGAGAAATTCAGGAGCTTCAGGAGAAGATGGCCTCTAACACTGTCATGTTTTGAAAGATTCACTGCCTTTTGCTCTCCTTTCAGCTTTTCTAGGAATAGCTGAAGACTGATGGTCTTGTTTAACAAATGTAGGCTCCTGTTAAGTGGTTTTGGATTACAGGCTCAAGGGGCCAGTTCCTGAGCCTGGTGTCTCTGTGTTTGATCTGCATACACCCATTCCCATCCTGTTCAGGAATGCTGGGACAAAATAATAACTAAAAGCTTGTGATCATCCCAATTAATGCTGTTCTGGAGACGCAATGTTCTGGGGAAACTCAGGCAATTCCAGACCATTCTATATTGAAAGTGCCAGAGTTTGGATTGATAGATGTAGGAGAATGGCATATAAGCATTTTTTGAAGAAAGATGCATGAGGATTTCACTGCTTTTGTTTATTTTATAATGTGCATTTCTTGCTTTGTGTCTTCAAACTGCTTAATGAGCATTAGCTAATTAATCTTTCCAGTGTGGTCTGTAAAATTGGTAAATATTATTCTTGCTCTAGAGCCAGAGAAGTGAAAACAAGAAGATACTTGTTCTGAGCTCACTGAGCTCACCCAGAAAATTGGTGTTAAGGCCAGAAGTGAAGGCTCCTGGCTGTTGAGGGCCATCATCACCTGTGCTGCCATGGGTGTGCCTGTGTGTGGCACCTTTCCTAGAGGAATTAACAGCACAGGCCTCATTTGTCAGCACCAAGATGTGCTGAGGTCCAGCATGAATTCTGATTTCCAGCCCTGTCAGCCACACATGCCTCACCAAGCATGGGGTTGCTAGAAGGGACAAAGCAGAACATGGTCCCACTGTGCATTCGATGCTCAGTTGCATTTACAGGTGCCATGTGAGTTAGAAATTAAATACTGTGAGACAGCCCCTTTATTTACACTTTATTTACAGCCGCCAAGTAAAGTGGTTTTAGAAAAGGTATCTGAATTTAGGATGGTTCTTTCCACCAAACCACTGAAATTCCCAGGCAGGTGAACTGTGAAGCACGAGGGTACCCTGGATGTGAAACATAAACCAGTCTCCTATACCTGTTCTCAGTCTGAGCTAAAGTTTCCCTATTACAAACAAGCAGCCAGCACTATGGATGGAAATTATTTGCCTTTTTTGGGTAACATAAGTCTTGATAAAAAATAAATAAATAAAAGCGAAGCCTAAGAGCTTCACACCATTTCTCCCAGTTTGATGATCAAAGGTGCTTTTTGTTGTTTCTGCTGCCCCTGTTGATTTACACGGAGAAGATTCAGTAAACAGGGAGCACGGCCGCCCAGGCAGCAGCGGGGAAGAGGATTAAACTCCAGGAGCGAGGCACAGACGGTACCTGGAGGTGACACATTTTGTACTGAACATTTCATTAGCTCCCACAAGGCTGACGCCTGTTCATTAGGCACAGACATCCCAGCCCAATTGCCCATGTAGCTCTGCAAGGGATCCCATCGCTTTATCCCAACGGTGCCGCATACAAAGCAGGAAGACTCCAGATTTCAAGCCAGCCCCTCAGTAGGAGCTGTAATTAGGGATCCTGGTCCATCAATATTTCACCACATCTGCTCCTGATCTTGCTGTGGGATGTTTCTCTGTAGCTCATGTGCTGCTTAAACTTATCTCCTTGACAGCTCTTTAGTTTAAACAAAGATTATTTTGGAACAGGAGCTGTCAAAAAACCCAGCAGCTCCAGGAAGTTTTCTTGTTAAAATATGTTGGCTCGGCAGCACCATCTTCTGTCCTGCCCTTCAAACAGCCCGGGATGTCACACTGCGAACGGGAGCGTGTGCCTGGGCTAGCTCGGGGCTAAAGAACAGTTTGAATAAGACTGAGTTAATGTTTTCCGTGCTGGGAGTCCGAGCCATAAAGCAGCGATAGCACAGCAGATGGGAAGCCCGAGTCCAGCTCTGCAGGGACCGGCCAGCCCTGGAATCCACCGGCAAATCGCTCCCAGTCAAGGCTTTTGGGGTGAGGCTCTGGTGGTTGTGCTCCTGCTCAGAGGATTTATCACGGGCTGTGACCCCCTCGCTGCTGCCGTGGCTTGGAGGAAGCAAGGGCTCGGTGCTGCTCAGCACAATCCGTCTCACACGCTCGCTGAGCCACGCTTTCCCTGGGTTTTTGCTGCTGGGTTTGCTCGGCTTTGAGGTCATGAAGTTGTTGGATGGTTGCTCGTTGCTTGTGCTGCTCGAATGCCAGGTCCCACTCAGCAAAGCCCAGGGAGCTCCAGGGACAGGAGAGGAGGAAGGACTCAAAGGAGCCAAGGCAGACAGTGAAAAATCAACAACGGTGAAAAATCAGGAATTACAGAAAGAGCTGCTCCTTGTCCCAGTCCTCCACAGCACATTGGGATTCAGGCAGAGATTTGTGGCATGAAGGTTAAATTAGGAGGGCAGCTACAGTCATTTCTCATATGTTCCAGCTGGCTGCTGTCTCCTCAGCATCCTGCACACATCCTCTGGGCTGGCAGCTCACTTTACCTCCAAAATCAGCTCTGCTTCTTCATCCCACCACTCAGACAACACCCATGTATATCTCTATAATGTGTATAGGAGAAAGAGAGGCAATATCTGTATTTACCGTTTACTTGAGTGTGTTGTTGCAGGCCTTAAGTAATTAATATCTGAGCAGCTCAGATCCTCGTGTGACAATCGTCACACAAGAGAAAAGCATTCTTATGAAAAATACAACAAAGCCCTTAAATCTGAACCACAGCAGCTCCCTTGTAAGAGACACTCAGTGGCAGGATTGTGCAGCACAGCAATCAGTCTCGCTTTAATATACAGATCAGGGGAATGTAAGAAATACTTGGAGAGCAGCCACAGCTTTCACAGCAGCTGCTGCTACGTTTTTGTCAGGATGAAGTTCATTTCAATTATAGAAAGGCTTGTGATCACCTGCTAGGAGGAGGGTTTCAGCCGTTCAGGAGGCCGGGGGTGTGTATACAGCTATATTTAAACGGCAAACGTGCAGCACACTCTGGTGCCATCCCATTTGCAGAGCACTCTGCACACATCCCCTAATGAAGTGTTTAACTATAGATTCCTTCTCCCTTTATAGTGGGATATGAATGGACTTTTTAAGGAGGAAATTTAAAGGAAGCGAGGAGAGGGACTAAAACAGACATCATTTGTGCTGCTGCATTGCTCAGGCTCTATCAGGAGAGGGCTAAGCACCATCCCTTCTGGTGCTGCTGCAACCCTTCACTTCTTACAAGGCAGCCATGGAATGTCCTGTCCCAGTGTAAGCACACGGACCCACAGCAAACACTCAAAATGAAAATTTTATTTTGCACAGACACTGATGGACAAGATGCTGAGAAACCCATGTGGAAGCCTGGAGGGAGAAGAGGAGGGACTGGAAGCTGGGACAGAAAATGGGTATCCAAGAAACGGTCTCTGATGAGAGGATATGCAGTTTGACACGGCCCTTCTGCCAACCACTGACCCCAAAGGGCTCTTCCACGATGTAACTGGGCCCAAGCAGCCAGAGCCTCATGCGTGCAGTGTGAAAGGGAAGAGCCTTACAGGGATTGCTCCCAGTTAAAGTGTGTTTTGCACAGTACTCTACTGTACTGTACAGGCTGTGTGTCCAGCCTGTACCATTTCCCTCCTCACTCCAAACCAGGTGCAGCCACAGACCTCTGCAGCTTCTGAAGTTTAATCATATTAAGACTTTGCCCTTCTGGGCCCTTATGTGTAGGAGGTTTGCAGAATTAGCAGCAGATGGTCCCACTAGAAATCCTGGTATCCCAGTGTGACTGCACGAGGAGGCAGAGAGGGCGAAGGGCACCCGTTCACCTCCCACTCCCCACTGGGTGTCTGTAAGGGATGTCACCTTGCAGAGCTGGCCAGCAAGGTCACCACTGATGCTTCCCTTCCTCCTGTGTCTGTCTTGTCATCATCAGACCCCACAATCACTGTGAAGGTGTCAAAAAGGGGGAGGAAGAAAGAGGCCAAAGGACTTGACCACTCAAGCAGAAGGGAAATGTTTCAGGGTGACAACAGCTGTGGGAAATGACTTCTGGTGAGGAGGTCTGGCACCTCATGTTCTCATAGAGCTGCTAGCAGGCAGGTCACAGCTCCCATTTGACCTGGGAAGCAATGTGGCTTGATTGTCCTTTCAAAAATAAATTAGGAAATGGCTAATGCCAATTTTTAACACGTGTCAGAACAAAAGAAGCTCCCTAGCACTTTCCAAAATGATGCCAGAAGGTTGCTCTCAAAGGAATTAATTTTGTCTAATTAAATATCTTCACAGAGCTCTCCAAGTATCAAACCACAACATCAACATGCAGCACTGTGCAGACTAATAGGAGTCACACTGGAACTGGCATCGTGTGCTGAAGTGTCAACAGATGGAGAGGGTGGTCATGATGGAGGAGGAGTGGGACAACAAACCTCCCTTTCCACTTCTGCCCCAAATGACACACTTCACCCCCATCTCAGGTCTCCCATCTGTTAAATCCATGGAAAATACTTCCTAAAGCACGGATTCACCCCGAGGGCAAGCTGGGTATGGGCACGGAGCAGGGCAGCAGAGGCCTTGAGGGAGCTGAGAGCTTTGGATTTTTTGGATGAGGATCAGATGAGTAGGGGTAGAAGGATCTGGGGGATTGCATCTCACTCTGCACTACAGCAATGGGACCCTCACTGTTTGCACCCCCTGAGCATTCAGGCCTGCCCAAGGACTCTCAGATCTCTGTGTTTTGTTGTACATTGCAGCAGAGACAGCCCCGAGGGTTGAGCTGCATCCTGGAGGCAGAGGGCTGCTGCCAGCTCTGCCCTGGAGCATCCTCTTCTTGGATTGCTGATTCACACCAAAAATCAACCAATTTTCCTTCCAGCCTGATTCAGTTACTGTCACTGGCTCCTTCTTTTCCTTATTAATGTCCTTAGAAAGTGAAAACCTTGTGTTACAATCAGCTCTGTTGCTACCCCCAAGTTGCTGTTCTGAACTCCTCCTCTTTATTGAGGAGGATTTACACCCATGGCTGTGTTTTGGCAAGATGGAAGGGTTTCTGACACTTGGAAAAGAGAGCTTTTTAAAATGTACCACATGTCAACACATCCTGTTTTATAAAGCTAGGATTATTAGTTACAAATCAGGTCAAATGAAAAGAAAAAAAAAAAAAGTGGGAAATAGCAAAGTTTTCAGAGGAGTATAAATAGCCAGTTGAAATTGCTGGTGCAGCCTGGTAGAACACAGCCATTCCATGCAGGCTCAATTATTTCTCCAGCTGCTCTGAAATCCCACTCGCTTTGCTACCTATTTCGAGCATTTACCCTGTTTATAGGAGACATGGTACACAGTGAAACTCTGGATGAGATTGGACATGGATGCTCCTGGAAAATCCTCCCTGTGTCAGCTGCAGCTCGCAGTGCAAACTTGGTGCCTGAGCACTGCTCGGGGTCACCTGCCTGTGGACAGGAGCATCTCACCTGCTTAAAACTGTCAAATCACTGATCCCTTGCAGCAGACAATATGATTATTCCAGGGTATTCTGGCTTTTTTAGTGAAGTGACAGGCTCTCAGATGAATTGTTTGCATGCTGGATGATTTCTGTTGACAGGGATAGTCTTTCTGCAGTAGGAAAAAAAATCAAAAACGGACCTTTTCTCTTGCAAATAATACAGGAGATGAACAAAATTATCAGTGCTGTATGTCCATTTAATTTTTTTTTTTTATGGCATCTCCCATTGCTACGGGTCTGATCCCTGTAAATGCTGAGTATTAGAACGTCTCCCACGGGTGGACAGGGGCTAAAGAGAATTTTCAGCAGGAGAGGGAGCTCTCTCTGCACCAACTGCTGGGGAACCAACGCTTGCTGCAGGCGTTAAAAATGCCAGGGAAAGCTGTGCTCACCATTTTGTCCTCATGTGTTCTCTCATATGCTTGCAGGAATTTCACAGGCTGTTTAACTGCAGTGATTTGGGGTTATATATCTAGTGACGCTCTATAAATCTAATAGTAAAACGAGCTTCCATGTGGGGTGTGCATCCATTTGGTCCAAGAAGAAATAACACACCCGCTTAAACACAACAGCTTTTGGAGGAGCTTGGCCCTGGACAGGGAGAGCACACTTATCACATCCCTTAGGGAGCTGCAGGTGGGAAAATTTCCCTTATTTCAAGAAGTTTACAGAATGCTAAAAGCTGTGCAAGACAGAGCCACAGTGATACTGAAATTCCTCTTTAAAATTAAAAAACTAGATCAGATGAAAGTATTGCTGTGGAAAGGAAGGGAAGGGAAGGGAAGGGAAGGGAAGGGAAGGGAAGGGAAGGGAAGGGAAGGGAAGGGAAGGGAAGGGAAGGGAAGGGAAGGGAAGGGAAGGGAAGGGAAGGGAAGGGAAGGGAAGGGAAGGGAAGGGAAGGGAAGGGAAGGGAAGGGAAGGGAAGGGAAGGGAAGGGAAGGGAAGGGAAGGGAAGGGAAGGGAAGGGAAGGGAAGGGAAGGGAAGGGAAGGGAAGGGAAGGGAAGGGAAGGGAAGGGAAGGGAAGGGAAGGACCATGTTGCCTGACATCCCACTCTGGTGGTCAGGGAGGCAGGAAATAGATAGATGGAGATATAGAGCTGGAGAGAGAGCTGGAGAGACAGAGAGATAGCGCCTTACGCCCTTGAGCTCTGTGAGGCCGGAGCTCCCAGGCACAGCTCTCAGGCAGGCTCAGCCCCCCGCCCTGGGCTCTGGCTCTGCCCTGGCCCGGAGGGGAGCAGGGGTGCTCGGCTCTCCGTCCCGCTGCCCGGCCGGGCCGGTCCCGCCGCGCGGGGGCAGCAGCAGCCGGGTTCCAGCGGGACGGGAGAGGGAGGCGCCGCATCCCGGGAATGCCGCGGCTCCCGCGGAGCTGCCCCTGCTCTGAACCGCAGAACCACGGATGGTTTGCGTTGGAAGGAACCTTTCATGGGCTGGGACACCTTCCACTACACCAGGTTGCTCAAACCCCATCCAGCCTGGCCTTTAATGTTTCCAGGGATGGGGCATGCACCACGTCTACGGGCATCCTGTGCCAGCTTCTCCACCCTCGTGATAAAAAAAAAAAAAAAAAAAAAAAAAAAAAAAAAAACCAAACCTTCCTTATATGTAATGTAAACCGACCTTCCTACAGTTGAAAACCATTCTCCCTTGTCCTGTCCCGACAGACCCTGCTGAAAGGTTGGTTCCCATTTTCCTTGTGAGCCCCTTTAGGTACTGGAAGAGGCTCTAAGGTCTCCCTGAAGCTCCTCCAGGCTGAACATCCCCAGCTCTCTCCCTGTCTCCAGAGCAGAGGAACTTCAGCCCTGTCAGCATCTCTATCGCCTCCTCTGGACTTGCCCCAGCAGCTCCATTCCTTCCTGTGCTGGGCCCCCAGAGCTGGAGGCAGCTCTGCAGGTGGGGTTTCACCGGAGAGGGGCAAAATCCCTCCCTCCCCTGCTGCCCACGCTCCCGCGGATGCAGACCAGGCTATGTTTGGCTCTGTGGGCTGCCAGCACACATGGCCGGGTCATGTCCAACCTGTCACGTCCAGTCTCACACCCACCAGCACTCCCCAGCCCTTCTCGGCAGAGCTGCTCTCCAGACACTCCAGAGAGCCCTTTTATCACCCCGCAATGTGCTCCATGGCTGTGCTTCGCTGGGAATGGGTGTGGCTGTGGCTCCAGTCACTGATAAGGGCAATGCCATGCAACTGGCAGGGTGTTAAAGTGGATTAGAGTTTCATTTAGGGTCATTAGAGTGGATTAGGGTTTGATTTGGGGGTGTTAATATAGATTAGGGTGTGATGTAGCAGGCCCCAGATTTAAGGACTTCATGCTGCTCCTGCTGGGTGGTAAAATAAGGCTCTCCTATCTTTGTCCTCTGGGATTCCCAAAAGGATCTGTGGGAGCTTAGTTGTATTTTCTCTCATATTTTTTTGCTTTATTTCATTCTGAATATTTAATTTGAATATCTGATGTAGTTCAATTCTCCTGGCCGTGAACACACTGAATAAGGCAGATTTTAGCAGCCCTTTCATGACTTTATTTTTCTTGTGGATTTTTTGCCTTTTTTTTTTTTTTTTTTTTTTTTTTTTTTTTTTGGTGTTTTTTTTTGTTTGTTTGTTTGTTTGTTTTTCTTGGCAATAGGAAAATCTCATTTCCAATTTACTGCTGTGGACAAAGCAGTACATGGCAAAGATGTATTTCCTTTTCACACTCTGTGTTGGTTTTGGCTGGGTTTCAGGTCTGACCTCTCCCTATATACCAGATGTTTGTGCCCTGTTGTGGTTGGTGCTGGACAGAAAACATTGCCAGACAAGCAGATCTTCTTTTTTCTCTTTTTTAAGGAGAAAATTCTTGAAAAAAATCCCTATCCTTGGCTCAGAACAGGAGGTATTTAAGTCTAGTGGTATCAATTTGATTAAGAAAACAACATTTTCCATTTCATCTTGTTTCTTCTATGCTGGGATATTCTCAAACACTAGGAAATTGCACAATCCTAATGACTGCTTAACTCAAAATTGCAACAACTCACAATTGCAACAGCCTTTGGAGTGAGCTCATGCCTGACTGATGAAACAGAATATTCACTGATAAAATATTTATGTGTTTAAAGAAGAAAGCCTACAATACCTTAAAGCCATGACTTACATTTCAATCTCATAAACAGATGGGGGGAAACATGGGGTTTTTTTTTGTTTCTCAGCGTAGCAGAGCCATATTTACCTCTCAGCTTTGGGCACAAAGTTCATGGCAGAGAAATGGCATTTCAGGACTGATTTAATCTCTCTGTATTTCATAGTTACATGAGGCACACAGGGGACCTCAGCATTTCACAGTGACAATAGGACTGAGTTGTGGACCTGCCTCTGCAAATCTCCCCAGCCAGCAGCAGGTAAAGGTTTAGGGCTGGAGTAGTCCCAGACCGAGCCAGAAGAAGGAAATGGGACCAGTGGGCCACATGTTAACCACTTCTTTAATGAAAACTCTAACAGAAACTGGCACATCTGGGATGAAAACTGATGCAACTCTCCCAGGAGGTCACTGGTCTCATTAGGTACATGTTTAACAGGAATTAATTCCAGTGCTGAGCCAAACCACAGCATCAGAGGTGAAATCAAAGTCCCCAGGGAAACCCAGTGTCCTCTGAGCACTTCTTTAATCTCTCACCCACCTTTGGTATTGACATTTGTTTCTCCATGAAAGGGTTTTTGTTTACTTGGGATAATGTGTCATTCTTCCCTGGGGAGCTGGAATTTTAGCCAGGTACAAGTCATAGCAAAGCTTTGCCAAATGCCCTGTGCACTGCAGCGGGTGGCACAGGGTGGCAGTTCCTGGGTGGAAAAGGACAAGCTGTGGTGCTGGCATTCACCAGCACAGCCATGCTGACAGCAGGGTAAGACTGGGGTACCAATGTTTGGCCCAGCCTGCTGGGGGCTTGAGAAGGAGCACAGCAGCCAAAATACCAGTTTCCCCTTTCAAGTGTTCTCAGGGGTGCTAGTTTGGCATTATGTGTGTCCTGCAGTGGAATGTGCACCCGTTAGCATATTCCTCCAGAATTAATCAGACAAATGGGACATGATTCTCCGTGAGCAGGAAGTAAAGCCTCATTTCCTGTAAATCTGTGTCCTGTATTACTAGATCCCACTGTGAAAAAGAATCCCTCCCCACAGCAAGCAGAGAGCGTGTGATGTGATGACATGCACACTAATGAGCGAGCTGAAAGACAGCTGCCTCCGAGCAGGATGGCAGATGGCCACACTCACAGGCTTCCTACCCCAACTGTCTGGAGGTCAAGTGGGAGAAGGAGTTTTCAGGAGACACATAGAAACTTCTCCTCAGTTCTAAAACACGTCTTTCAGGGGCAGTTGGATGCGGCATTGGAGCTTAAAGTGTTTTAGCAGGCACTGGCAGAACGCGCAGCACTGCAGTCCCCTCCCAGCAAAGCAGGATGGCAGGGCTGGGCTGGGCTGGGCTGGGCTGGCTGCTGTCTCGCCTGACACCACAGAACCTCTACCTTCTGCATCTCCCAAACATCCTCAGCAAGTCTGGAGCTGCAGATGTCATCACACCAGAACAAGCTCCTGTTGGCTGGAGCCTGAGCTGTTTCCAGGCTTTGCCTTTTTGGGGGTAACAAAGGAATACATGCTGAGCTCAGAAAACGTGTAAATACTGGAACCAGAAGTGGGGTAACTTCCTTCTAAGAATGAAAGAGTTGGTAGGCTCCCTCTTACAGGTTATCTTCCTGCAGTTCCTCTAACATCTGGGGTGGTAATGCAGAGAAGGCCATGGGCTCTTTCTCTTTGATACCTGCTGATTTCATGATGCACATGCTGTGTGCTGGGTTCAGAGCGACAAACTTCCCCAAGTCCTTGGTGCTGCTGGCTGCAGGCATCTTGCACTCCTCTGTCTCAGTCCCCTATCTCCACTCTGTGTGTGCTGGCTCTTGTGCTCATGGAAGTGATCCAGCTGAAAAGCCAAGAAAAAAGGAAAAAATGGAGTCTGAGCCTGGATGAATCCATCGGTCTGGCTGATGGTACAGCCACTCGGTAGCAAGTATTTCCACAAGAGAAGGGGCTGCTTTGTCCTTGAGCAGCAGCTGATCTAGAAGCCAGCTATTGAAAAACATGTTCCATGAGCACTCCTGCTTCCCTCCAGCCCCATCTGCTGTGTCCCAACCCAGCAGAGCCCCTGCTCTGCTGTCGGGTGGTTTCAGCCAGGGCTGAGCTGGTTGGAAGCTCCTGATGAGTCGTCAGCTAGATTAATTCCTGCCCCAGCACCCTGGGTGGCTCTGTGTCACCAAGGGTTATGAGAAGGACGTCAGTCTCTTCCCTTAACACTACAATGGATTTGTGCCCAATTAAAATTACTATTAACTGTGGCCTTCATTAGTAGGACTGACAATGGAAACTTTTAATCAAGTGTTTGGCTTGCAAAGAGGCGGAGGAGGGAAAGGATCACTTCTCCATTTATCACGGGTAAGTTACGAAAAAAAAAACCCAACCTAAAAAAAATTCCCCATGAGTAATTTGAGTGGAATACAGCTGGATTTTAAAATTCATTATTTAGGCATGGGAGGGAGAAAATATATTTTAAACCCCTGCTTTCTCCGCCCAGCCAGATAAATTTAGCAAGGATCAGGTTAAAGTGGTGACTGTTTTCCTTGTCAGCTCAAGTGTTTCTGCCAGAAGTGGATTTTTATGTCCACTTATAAGAGGGCTGGAGCAGGGGAAAGGTGCTGTAATGGAAGTGCTCACATCACTTCAGCACAGGGCAGCCCTGCTAATGGTGCCCACAGAGCTGGAGGAGCTCACTTGGCAGCTCACACCCTGCTAAGCCTGACAGAAAGGCTCTTTGAAAATAACTTACTGCTCCAAAAATAAACACAGAAAGACCAACCTTCTTCACACTGAACGGGTGGCAAAATTGCTCTCAGCTTTATGGGAGTCCCAGGACATTGTCCAGGGCTTTCCCCAGCCAGCACTGCCATGGGATAGGGTTAATTGCTTGAGGTGTGGTGGGAATTGTTGGGTGTGATTTAATAACACTCTACATCTAAAACAGGAGGGAGGAAAAACCAGATAAGCCAGAACAGCCCTGGCCTTGCTGAGGGTGGAGGCCAGGCAGGGTGCAAGGGTAAAAGTATCTCATCTATGCCGTGTCCTTCTGTCCACCAAATGCCCTCCCAGCCCCACAGCCCACCCATCCAGGACCATCTCAGGCTGTGCTCCCACTCTTGGCTTCCTCACGTATTTTTCATGACTGTGATCCCTTTTTCTTGTGTGGAGTGGAAATCTGTTTCCAGGGAGGAGAAACAAAGGCTGGGTGCTTTAAGCTACCATGCTGTGGGCTTTGGGGAGTTTCTGGTGATGTTTTTGGAGGAGCTGCCTTTCTCTGCTCCTGTTGGAATGCATGTTTGTGCCACAAACCACAGGACAGAGCAAACTCACTGCAGGTGTGGGCAGCAACCACCCTGCTCCACACAGCACAGACCAGGAGAGCTGGGCTACAGAAAAGAAGCTGGTGTTTAACACCATGTGAAAGTGCTTCAGCTGGGGACACCATTCATCTGATTTTTTCAGGAAATCAAATCCAAAACTGAGTTTAAAGCAGTCAGCTGTTTGCAGAGGGGAGAACTGTGCAGAAATCAGGAAGTTTTCAGGGTTGCTGAGGCAGACACACTCATTCGAACCACAGAATCTGCAGGGAAGTTTAAGGGAGCCTGAGCCTTTCAACCAGAAATTGTCCTTTTTATATAATGAGTGTTTCAGCCAGCAGAACTCAGAGCACTGGGAATGCAAGGGACACACAGGAGGTGGGAGAGCAGTGGGGCTATCACAAGAGCTGGAAAAATAAATTGAAAAAGTGTATTTCAAGCAAACTTCTATAGTTTGGAAAAGTGATGGGGTTACTTGAAAAGCAGGCTGTGAAGAGATGTTTTAAACTCAAGCCACGTTAAGGTGAAGAGCCCTAACACAGGCTTGTGCTCAGTGAGGCCCCTACACGGTGCAGCACAGCACATCATTCAGTGCCTTGCCCTCCATTTCTGTGGAAAATGTGTTTATTTAGTGGTGGCCAGTGCTGTGTTTACCCATTATGCAGTGACAACAGTGTCCACTGTGTGGAAACCCAGGCTGCATTAGCAAACCTAACAAAGCTGGGGCATCTTTGCATTCCCTCCCTTGTCTGTGTTGACTGAGATGAAACCCCTTTTGCTTTCTTTGTCTCAGGGCACAGCCTTGGAACTGCAGTAGAAAATTCCCTTGATTCCCTCCTGCCACAGGGGCAGGTCCATGCCTGACCACGGGTCCTCTGTGCCTCTATGCAAGATGTCTTTATGTAACCCCAGCCTGCGACCCAGATTAGCTTTCACCGAAATGCAGGTTTGCAGCTATTCCAGGGAGGCTCTGCAGGAAGCCTTGTGTGCTGCTGGAGGTTTTATTTCACTTCTCTGTACAGCTTGTAAAAAGCTTCTTGGAAACCAGATCTTTGCGTTTTACTTAGAGTTCACTTATCTGCCAAAAGCTGTTTCAAGTTACTCTTTCCGAACCATATTAATTTAATCCTTAGGTAAGAAGGAAACAGCAATAAGTACTGTGTATCTTTGTCGAGAACTCGCCGCTTCTAATTATGCATCCCTATTCTAAGGTTTAATATCGAGGAGTACAAAATGAGGTCAACCTCTATTAAATATAATGACTTTCCCTGTGGAGCTTGCAATGAAAACAGCTTCACAACAAAGGCTTCTATTTAAGGGAGAGGAAGTTTCTATTACAAGTAGTCCCCTGACTTGGTGCAGGGCCTTTGTTTTCATTTGCTGGCTATAACAGTGAAAAAAGATTTGGGTTGAGGCTTTTACCAGTGCTGAGAAAAAACAGGCAAATTAATACATGAAGATAGGGAAGAATAAAAGCACGGTTGCTGCAGGAGCTGACCTAGAACCAGTCTGGCATGCAACATCTGTGATCCTGAGCCACACCATGGCCACCAGGAGCTGCATGCAGTGAGCAAAAAAGGAAAAGCAAGAGCAGCAGGTCTGCATTTCTATTTTTGCTGCAGGCTGGACACAATTCCCCATAAGTACCTCACGAACAGGCAGCGTGGTCTGCTCCTGCAGGAGACAAAATGAAACTTGTAAGGGATGCAGGAGCTACTTTTGAAGACTTTTGGGAAGAGCACGGTTTGGTGCTGTGCCGTCTTGCTGGGCAGCTCCTGTGTGCTCTGGGGGCAGATCCTGCCCTGCCCAACCAGTAAGTCTGCATATCTCTGTTTTTCAGAGGTGCAGTGGCTCGAGCTGGCTGTTTGGTGCTCCTGTAGCTATTTGCGTGGCTTTTGGGCTTGGTATTAAAAGCTGGGTAAGCACAATGCTGTCTTATTAACTAAATTATATTTTACACCAGAAATGGAGGTAAACATGGCCACTTTTTTTATTATTATTACTGTTGTCCTGATAGCAGCTTAACCACTGCCAAAGTTTGCTCTTTCTTTAAGGGTATTTTTTTTTCTTCCTGCAGCCTTGCAGGAATGTGCAGGCAGTTGTTAAAACGCTGCTCCTGCCAAGCGCAGGAGGGTTATCTTGGCATCAGCCCGCAGCCCGTACGAACTGCACCGCGCCAAGGCTGCCGTGCTCGAGCCGCGTCGAGAGCAGTTCGAGAACGGCAGCCCTCGGTTGTTCAGCTCCGGCTGCTCTGCTCCCCCCTTCCCTCGCAGTTCAGCTCGCTGCTTTACGCTCCTGATCCCCGCAGCCGGCTGGAATAGCATGTAAATGATATTTCAGTGTATTAATGCCCCGGTGCGCGGTGACGCACTGCAGCCTCCCCGCAGGAAACACGAGCTGACCCTGGGGCGCGCTGGCAAGTGCGACGCGGATCAGCCTTCTCCGCCAGCGGCGGTGCTCGCCCTTTAAGAAAGAGCCTGCAGTAATTTTCCATTACCCTGCACGGTCCTGTCTACGTGGCAAGAATTGTTTGTGGAGGCTGGAGCATCGCGGGTGAGGCGCAAGCCCCAATCCGGCTGCCGTTGCCTGGCTACGCGCTCGGCATGCCGGCAGCGCGCCAGGCTCCTGGGAAGCACCTTTGTTCCCGAAAAGGGATTTGAGTTGTGTTTCGTGCCGAAAGCTGGGGACAAATGCTGCTTTTTTCAAGCAGCCTGGCAGAACTGGGCTTTTGAAACAGCACGCGCCAGCCAAAATGCTCAGTAGTAGAAGTAATAATAATAATAATAATAATAATATGATGCATGGAGTCCATCTCTTGTGGCAGATTCTCTTCCTTTGCACAAGGAAATAGCTTGTAATGTTTGTTTGCTGTTGCTCCAATCATAACAGTCACTTAATCAAGGTAGAAATACCGTCAGCAAAATCCTCCCCTGCTCCTGTTCTTTCCATCTAATAAACCAGACGGATCACTGTTGTTCTGCAACTTGATAAGCAGGTTTTTGGTTTTTTTTTTTTTTATGTAAGCTCTGGAGTCCTGACAGGAGAGTAGTCTGAAATGCCTAAAATATTTCAAATGCCGCCAGCAGAATCTGCAGCAGCAGGAGGAGCTGGTCTGTGTGCTGTCCCTGCTTGCTGGGGCTTAGCGTTAAGTATGGCAGCAGCGTCAGTGCAACAGGCGTTTCTGTGATGCCTCAAGCATGGCTTCAGCTCCAGGATAGCTTATTTTATCTGTTTGAGGTTTGATACTTCTCATTAATAAGAGTTCTGTGTTCCTGCTAGCAGCCCATGCTGCCAAGGTCTCTCCCAGCATCAGCAGACAAACTACACTGGCAGTTGTCACACAAACAAGTGTGCCACCCCGCTTAGGTAATGCTGCCACTTCCCTTCTGCAGCAGCTCCAAGAGCCCTCAGGAGTTGCTCCCCAGGAGGAATTAATGCAGATTACTTTGGGGTGTCTGTCTACCACTAGAAACCTGAGAATTTAAAAATTTCATATAAAGTGGAACACACTGAGCATCAGCCTTAATTCTGCTTCATGGAGTATGCAGCCAGAGGGGAATTTTGTGCTGGTGTTCCGGCATCCTGCATTGCACAGATGAACAAACCTCACCCAACAGAGCCCTGGCACAGCTACACAGGGGACCACCTACCCAGCTCCACTCCCTGGGGAGCTCCACTTGGATGGTGGCTTTGAGTCATCTCTCCAGAGCACAGGCACAGCCTGCCCTGCAGCCCTGACACCCTATCACTTGTCTCCTAACCACAACCTCTCTGAGGTTTACAGTTAAGAGATGTTGGTTTCCTGCAGTTTCTCTCGCAAATTAGCAATGTTCTGTGCTTTCTGGGCTCCTTTTCATACCTGTTTCCTCACACCCAGCCTTTCCACCACCTCCTCCTCATCCTTGCTGCTGAGGGCTACTACCCAGCAGCTCGGTTGATGCCCTGACCATCTGGGAACCTGCACAGTGTTCCCCACCTCCAGGAGAGCCATGCAGGAAGGGTGGAGCAGGGCATGTTTAGCATGGCTACATGCCATCCATCACCTGGAATATGTTGGTCCTCCATCAGTGAAGTGTGCCTTGTCTGATGGGAGCGACTGAGCAGATATTTGGGAGGGTGAGTTTCCACATCTCTGGGTCAAAATTTCCTATATGGGTAACTTGATGGTTAGAAACAGCACCTTATCCATGTTACACACTGCTGGGCTCTCTGTTCAGTGAACTTTTGGACTTGTTTTATCTGTCCTTGGATTGGTTTTTGTTTGTTTGTTTGGATTTTTTAAAGTAAACTACAACCTCATACTATTAAAAACCTCCGTATCTAACAAAAGATGGGTTTGGAGCTTAAAAAACAGATTGTTAGTAGCAGCCCTTTTCCTTTTCAGTGTGTTTTCAGAAGTGAAAAGCAGTACTTGGGAACTCTTTATTTTTTCAAGAAGGCATATAAACACAGAGGTATGCAAAAGAGGGTCCCTTTCCAAAATACATGTGTCCTGTGCTGTGTCTGCTCTAACACACCACCACAGTCGCCTTTCTTGGGATTTGCTCCACACGGAAAATGTGGAGGATCCTAACTGCCAGAGGAGGGTTTGCCTCTCTTGTTTGTGCAGTTAGGAATGTGGGTGAGTCACTGCTTTCTCTGAGGAAAGAAACCTTCCATCCCAACCTCTTATGCCTTTGTTTGCTTTTAGAACTGCAGTGCTGTTGAAGGTAACTCACGCTCCTGTGGCTTCTCTGGAGCTGATTTAACATCTGGTTTCACGTTTTATATTCCGTTTTTAAAAGCACAGAGATGGGACTACATCTTCCCACGTGTGCTCCAAAATCCATAGGATCCTGAAGACCATAGGAGATCAGAGCAGGCAGACCCCCAGCCAGTCTCCAGGGAGCGAGGCTGGTTTCCAGCACCACCAGGGCAGCGGGATGTGGCTCTTGAACAGCAAAGTCCCTAATTAAAGAGGCAATTTTCAAAGACAAAATTAGAACAGTCTTTGAGGTCATTTTGTTTCAGGAAGGCAAGAAAAGCAGAGAAAGGAAAAATGTGCTAGAAAGACGCAAAACCCAGAGCACAATTTTCTAACTTTTCTAGCTTTCAGCGATTTAAGCTTAGGGACCTGTGGCCATTTTGTGAATGAATTATCTGATTTCAAAGGTTTTTAAATGCCTCAAATGATATTCCTACTTTAGAAAATGAAGTCTTTACTTTATGGAGAGGCTTAAGTATCAGTTTCAGTTCATTCTTTTATGTTTTGCAGATTGAAAAAATGTATAAAAGACATCATAATTGTGCCATTTTCCTCGACTGCAATTTGACATCTAAACGTGATCTTTTTTCCCTATTTAATAGATGGTTTCATTCTTGGGTTAGTTTTGTTGTTTTTTGGATTTTTTTTTTTTAACACTGTAAATCTGCAAGTTGTTCCCAAAAGCCCAGTATTTATATTTATTCCATAGCAAGCATGTGACTGGTATGACTGCATAATTATACCAAAATGAATTTGAGTTTCTTTTGTTGCAAAATGCTCCAGGGCTACAGATATGTTTTGAATGCGTAATAAACTCCAGGTACTGAGATTACAAGAGAAACTATCTGCAAAATCCTGTGGATTAAGGTCATACATGAGATATTTAATTCTCCCTCCTGTGAGGTTTGATTGCAAGATAGTGAGCTCCCACTGACTTCTTAAAATGAGAAAGCTTGAAAAATTGACCAGATTCTGTCAAATTTGCTGTGCTGCTAGTGGAACTGGAGGTGTTGAAGAAAGGGGGAACTGTGAGGAAAGGAAGAAGCAGAGACCAGGAGGTCAAAATCCCTGCTGGTTCACAGCTTGGAAGTGAGGAAAGACACCAATATAACTTTTTTTTTTTTTCTGCCACAATTTGATCTACTATAGAATTATCTGTATGAGAAGGGGCAGCTCTTCCTTCTCTTGTTGTGACTGCAGCAGTGTCTCAAGGCTGCAGTTGGGACCAAGGTTCTGTTGTGCCAGGCCAAAGGATGTGTCCTTGAGGGTAAAGGCTGCAAAGTGCGGATGGGAGAAATGCGAGGAGCAGAATGGAGGGCGTGGGGGGAGCACCACAGTCCTATGGAAATTCAGTGATATCTCTTCCCTCCATCCCAAATGTATATATGATTAGTTCATACACCACAGAGACTTGATTGGAAGGTAAAACTGGGTAAAAACTGTCTGGGGGACAGCCAGTCCCCAAGACCATTGCTCTCCTCCACATCTGCCAGGAGGTGGATTCAGTGAATTCTTTTTTTATAGAGGTGGCTATTCTTCTGCCTTTTTTTTTTTTTTTCCCTCTCCATAAACTATTGAAAATCATCTGACGGGAATCACTTCCAGTAACTGTGTGATACAAATGGAGTGTATCCTTATAGAGAACAAGCCACCCTGGGTTTAAGTTAAATATAGATCAGCTGCATGGACTCCCTCTCCAAAAAAGGTGTGGACGTAACAAATTTCACCCTGTTGCAGACACGATTAGTCACTGGTGTTCTTCATGCTGTCAGTAACTAGGGCATCGCTGCTGCCTCACTGCCTGCCCGGAGGGACCTGGGTGGACCTGTGCAAACGCGATTGGGCTGAGGAAGGGGTGGAGAAATGCAGCTCTCAGCCCGGGATATATTTAGTGAATGCAGCTGTGGGAGGCAGCAGGAACAAGAGAGCTTTTGTATTGCCTGTGCTCTGACGGCTCACATGCCTAAATAATCTGCTAGTTTCTTACCCATATGTTTCCTCCCCTTGGTCCCCAATGTTTTTAATTTGAATGTAAAGTTATGCTTCAGTCAGAATACGTCCTAGAGCTTAAAAGTGAGATGTGTTACAGTGTCAGCCTTAGTACAGCACTTCAGACGTGGCAACCTGCAACTTTCAAGGGCACTGGACTTTCTCCATGGCTACTAGGGAAATTTGACTTCATCTTTTAGGGAAGGTAGTGATGTTCCAATATGCCTTTCATGTGCACTGCAGAGCTTGCCTAGGGTGGGAGCAGACCTGCAGCGCTGCTGCGGCCCCTCCCAAGCAAGTAAAGTCTGCTTCTTGCCAGGGCTTCTGAGCTGCGGTGCAGAGCCTGCTTTTGGCACCCTGGGCACTTCAATGAGCTGTACAAACTCTGCTGGTCCTCCTGGCATCCCTGGGAGTCTGATCCAATATTCACTGGTACGTCATGGGATAAAAAAGGAGGACAAAAATAGGTTTACTGACCCGCTGGGTCAAGCGGGAGCAGGTTACTGTTGCTGTGCGTTAGGACTAATTTGTCAGTGCTCTCTGGCAATGTTCGGACTTGCCCCAAGGAAAAAGATCGAGGCTGAGAATTCCCTGTGCGTCTTCTTCCCTGGCTTGTTCAGTGACACACAATAAGCCACGAACTGGCCTGCCTCAGGTTTTAAAGGTTTATAAGAAATTATACTGCTGTATATTTTAAAAAAGTCTTTTTTTTTTTTTTTTTTTTTTTTTTTTTTTTTTTTTTTTTTTTTTTGTCTTGTTCTGATGTGGTTAAGGAGTTGAAAAAACAAGACTGGTGCAGGGTATTGCTGTCTGGACATCACATTTGGAGGGAGACAGACGCTGCCATTGCTTTCCTAGAGCTTGTCCCACCTTACGGTGTTTTTCCACCCACAGCAGCATTGCTGGGAGTTGTTGCAGTGACACATCCATTCTCCGGCAGAGCAGCACTCTGACCCTTCCCAGCCCGCCATGGACAGCATGGATTTGCTGCTCCTGTGGCAGGGACCTGATACCCGTATCGGAAATGCACCTCCTGTGGGTGTTTTTTATCGTTCCACCACCGGCCAGCACTGATCCTGAAACACATCCAGCTTCTATTAAAACTGTGTGGTGTACGTGTGCAGGATATAGCTGTCCCACCTTTGCATGCTGTGATCTAGCAGAGTTTCAATTGCCAGTTTGTCTATCGAAAGTAAAAGGAACAAATGCATCTATGAAAAAATCTGTACAAACAGGATGCCCCGGAACCTACACAGTGTTTTCTGTCTCGAATCCCGCGGACTGCGTGCCCGGGACTGGCTTTGTTTCCGCAGTTAAATGGTTAACAGGAGCACTAATTGGCTCTGAGCGCTCCAGCCCTTTGCAACAGATTATTGGCATGCTGGTAGGAGCAGCTCCCTTCCTTCCCTTCCCCCTTCATTATAAAAACATGTACTGTAGAGAAACCAAATACCACATGGCGCCCTGCGCCGAGCCCGTCATTGCTCCCGCTCCGTGTTCAGCACAAAAACTCCTTTTATATTTGGGAAGCGGAGGGAGAAAATTCTGGAAAGGCAAGATCGTGGCGATAGCGTCTGAATCGGCACATTTATTTACAGTGTGCAGGAGCCCACAGCCCCACACACCCACACCCGTGTGGGGAGCAGTCCCGGGGGGGCTCCGAAAGCGGAGGGGAAAGGCCGTTTTGTGAAGGAGAACTCTCCCCGTCAGGTTTCGGCTTTGCGGGGGGCTCTCGGGAGGTACCGAGGGGCTGAATGTGAAGACAGAAAAATAAAAGCTTTGCGGGAAAAAACTAAACAAACAAAAAAGAATTTGCATTTCTCTTTTCCCGAGGAGCCGTGGGCGTTTTGAGGCAGCTGTCTGCAGAGGCAGGCGCCATTTCGTGAGGCGGCATTAATGCAGCGAGAGGAGACATGTTGTGTTCGTGCAGTTCGGATTTTAAGGTTTTTCTCCTTAGTTTAAAGCAAGAGGCTTATTCATCCCGCCTTCACCCTCCTTTAGTCGAAAGACTTTCGTTTTTTAAATTTGAAGGAACAAAAGTTATGACAAGTGGGGAAAACCAGGGAAAAATGGGAAAGTTCTGAGGGTATCACAGTGTGAAAGCAAAATCAGATTTCTCTCCAAGAGACAAAATATCTTAGAGGTGTACATGGTTCCAAAAATGCCATGAACAGTGCAGGGAGGATATCAAGGATGACAGCGTGGCTGTACACCCAGCCCAGGTGTGCAGGGAAAATGTGGTACATCAGGCATGTTTTAAATAGAGAGTTTTTTTCTGCTACAAAAAACGGTCTGTGCACACACAAAACCGGCCTTTTGTGATTTACATGAGCTGACTTGATTTCCAGGTTTTGAGATACTAGTTTTGATCTAAAAGCCCAGACTATTGCTAATGCTGCAGAACTGCTCTTTTGATCAGAGGAGAAAATAGGAATCGTGGCAGGAGTGAGCTCAGGCTGATGCCGTCAGTGCAGAACTCCCGGAGTAAGCTGCAGCATTTTCATTAAGGGCTTTTGGTATGGGAGTTGACTTTTTACCACTCCGGGACCTTTCACTTGCAAAATGCATTATAAGGCTCATTTGTTTAACAAGTCTCTGGGAGCTGGAAGAGGGAGAATTAATGCTGGCATTTGGGAATACAGCTGATAGTGCTGCATTTGATTTTGGTTTCATGTCATTATTTTCTGGTTTCAGAGTCAAGAAAAGCTGCTCATTTATTTTTCATGTAGCTGTACTTTTTCTCCTGGCTTCTTAAGGAGGCAGAGCTCATGAAATGGTGCTGTTAAAGGCCTGGAGCTTTTGATCTGATGTTCAGTTTCAACAAATTTCTGTTCCAGAGGTTCTGCACTTTGGGGAAGACTGCACGTTATAGAGATTAATCAGTGCATCTTCTAAAGGAAGAGCTACAAAATGAGTGCAGAAGGTCTCTGTTCATCTTCCTTGCTGACCCATCAATGAGCATCTCGTTGCCAGCTGACCCATCCATAATGTGTAGCTCGGAAATGTTGCAGCCTCTGAGGGAATATGGTGTGGGACTGGGAATGCTGCAGCAGTGCAGCACACTTGGGTGTGGGGCTGCTGACTCCCAGGAACGCAGCCGTCGTTATTTCAGCTGCTCACAAAAGACTTGCAAACTTCCAGCCACAGTATTCAAATCCCAGCTAGGTTTTCAAGGAGTATTAGACATATTTAAGACTCCTCCAAATTATGTGCAGCTGAATTTTGCAAGGTCTTTGATCTCCTTGCTCTGGGTCTAAAGGTTCCTTTTCAAGCTTGTCACCTGCAAAGAATTCTTTGAGACGATGATTCCTTTATTACAGAAAAGCTCTTTGCCACCTCACGACCATTATTTTTCTTGATTGCCGTTTTTTACTCTTCTAAGGTTACATTCCATCTGCACTTCAAACATAACCTGGGTGCAGCGCACTGATAACCAGCAATAAATGCAGAATAACTCTAGCATGGCATTCATGCATATCCTTGGTTTGTTTAAGACTGTGCATTATAATGACAACATAAAGCATAAAATAGTTTTCATATATAAAAATCACTTTTTCAGCATATACTAATGTGCCTTTTGGAACCTCTTAATTAGGCTATCGTTTTCCCCTAAACTTAATTCCACATTATTAACAGCATTTGAGTAGACTTCAACATTCCAATTTTGGTTACAATTTTCATTCTGTTTGGTGTGTGTGTGTAAATATAAATATAAATATATGTATATACAAGAAGATAATCCTTTATTAATCTTTTGAGCAGAACAGTTTTCGTTTGTGCAGCAGAAGTCTTGTGCCTGAATGTTCATTATCAGCACCTGATATGCTAGCCTGGAGCACAATAGCTTAATAATTGCAGTTTAAGGGGAAAAAAAAAAAGCTAGTTATTAAAGTCAGAGTGTTTCATTTTCATGCATGCTATGATTGCAAATTATTCAAGCATTTGCCTTTAGCTCCTACACGTACGAACTTATGCTCTCCAGACATTTTTCCCCCAAAGTGCTCTATGGTTTCCTTTGTCTTACACCCTAGGTTGGAGTATTCAAATGTACTGTTTAATATCAGTAGCATGTGTGCCTCGTTACAAGAAAATCTGAGATAGTTTCTAAATTAGAAGTATTTTATTTTGACCTATTTGTTTCTACTTCTGTCTCATGTTTGGTCTCTTCATAGTCAATATTCTGTTTTAGGGAAAGGTTTTAAAGGTATACTGAAGGAGAGGAATAAGAGGTGAAGTACCTAGCACAATTTAAATTATTTCTTTTAAATTATTTCTTTTGCCATTATTAATAAAAATATGAAAGAAAAATAAGTGTTGGGGGAAATTAAAAGAATGGTGATGAAATTATATCTGTATGTGCAAAGTTACAATGTGCTTGCTCTTACTCTTGAAATTTAGACGTCTGCTTCAGGTTTTCTTTCCCTTCTACAGACTGGATTAGTTCACTTCAGTTGCATTTTCCAACTACTGCCATACATGTTCATCCCTAATTCACTTCATGTGCTTCCAAATCCTTAGGACAACATTTGGTTTCGACACCAAGAAAAAACTGGAGTGATTCCATGGGCCTAAATGTAATTACTCAGCCCTGAATTAAAGGCACAGGCACATAACTTGTGTCCCATGTGTTTGGAGTAACAAGAAGAGATCAAAATCTCAGCTTTTGTTATTAAACTAAATCTTTCTACACTTACAACACATTTGTAGAGAGAAGTGATAGATTCTGGTTAGATGCATGATTAAATCTTGAAGAAAATAAATCTTGTTTTGGCCACATAGAGCCTTGTTGGGATCTTCCTCTGGGTGAAATGGCAATGAAGGTGACAGTCAGATTTTTCAGGTGGTGATCAAGCACTGTGCGTGTCTCAGCCAAAATGTCTTGTGTTTGCTCTGCTGCTTTAATTGCACAACAAGCCATTGACCTAATTTTGTTACAGGATTGTACCAACAGTGTTTTCTAGGACATTTTGTCACAGCTCAACACCTAATATAAAACTTCGACTATTAAAAAAAAAAAAGTGCGCTGTGAATAGTTTTAAGCTGAGACAAGATTGTCACCCATACTGCATTGGTCAGAGAGAGAGGGAGTATTTGTTTCAGCATGAAAATCTCTTGTCTGCAACAGTTAAAGCTGGTAATTCCAGAGTTTATGTGCCTGACGTGCCCAGAGCTGCTCTAGTCCCTGGGCTGATGAGCTTTCTGAGTTGGGTAAAGTTCTGGCAGGAGCCAGTTTATAATGAATTGACTGGTGGAAGAAAATATAAAAGCTCATGAGAAACATCAGCCTGACACAGGAGCTGTTTCTGTTCAGATGATGTTCTAATCCAAGTGTGTCGGTACCTCACTACAGCAAAAATTTGACTCCATATCTAGCAAGTATTGACAAATGTGAAAAAGTTTGTTTTGAGTTATTACATAAGGGGTCTTTTATATATATGGTGTATTACAACAGGGTGATTCAGTGCTTTGTCACAATCTATGAAATAAAAAAAGTATATGCTTGTAAGATTTCAGAAAAAAAAGGTACCGTTTCTTTTCCCTGCATGTGGCAATTTACTGAATAATGCATCATTTTGTCAACTTTTATATAGCAATCAATAAATGCCCTACGGTGCCACCTGCACACGGGAGACGAGAGTGAAGATCATTATAGAAACAGGCTTGAAACTTGCTTGAAATAAAAGTCCCAGTTCTATACTTGCAGTTTTGGAGGTCTGGGCTGTTTTTCTTTTCATTCTAGAGTAGCTGTAATTTATCTTGTTCAGCCTGAGTGAAATTCCTCGTGTTTGCAAGGCTGGTATGAAAGCCTTTGCCTCCAAAACCCCAAGGAGATTTACCAAGAAAATGTAGTTGTTGTTACAATCATCATCATAACTTTCCACCAGAACTCAAATGGAGAGTGTGTAAAAATAAAAATTTGAGCTTATAGTTGGAAATTTTTTGTCCTCCGTCCTTTGATTTTGATGTGTAAACACATATTTGTGCTAAGCCTGTTTTCCCTTTTCTGATCCTAATTGTTCTGATCCTTGAACACTTAAACAATCAAGCTTTACTGGCTTTTGCAGGAAATAAGTTTCAAGGATGGTCAGGTAAATGCCTTTGGAAAATGAGCTTTAAATGTGCATAAGGAAATAATCATGCTAGAATTTCAAATTATGTGAAGTTACAAAAAAAAATTAATTTAATTGTCTATATCTTTTAGAAATTTTGCAGCTACATTTAAAGTTCAGATATTCTGAAGATTTGGCTTAAAAGTTATAAAATATTCTGACTCATTATGTAACAATTCCATAACATATTGGAAAATGAGAGAACAGTATCTATTTTGAAATGTAAGATGGGATTAGGCTCCCTTAATTGTGCTGATGTTTTTGGGTTTTTTTTTGAACAAACTCTTGTTAAAACAATGATCACCAAACACTCCCGTGACTCTGCAGACTCTCTTTCCAGTCGGAATGGTGACATAAAGAATGCTGCTTGCAGCTTCTACCTTTTAAAGTGATTTCAAACCCTGTCACCACGTCTAATCCTTGTATGGTTCCAGTCCTGCAAGTCTGCAGACAGGGAACTTGATCAGTGCGGAGCAGTTCAAGTGTGTAAGCCAGGTCACAGCACCTGCCTTGGTGTGCTCTGCCTCTGGCATTACAGTCCCTGGAAAGGTGCACTTTAGTTTCTTATTTGCTTTTAAAGGTGATGTCAGCAGTAAGCAATGATTTTTTCATGTAAGGAGACATGTAATACCTTGTTAACACTTCTATGAATTCCAGTGTCTAAGTGGAGACAAGTAAAACGGTCAGTATTTTTCTACCATGTCCCAGTCCTCTTATAAAAGTTTTCCAAGCCAAGCAGAATAGTTTGTTACCTAAAAGGTGATCTTGAAAAAGCAGAACAAGAAGTAGGGGCTAAAAAAGGGAGTAAAGAAACAGATTTGTTGTTCCAAGCTCCAGTGGTTTACTTTAAGAAACAATTAAACATATTAATATCCAATCACCAACATTATTTAAGTTTGAAACAGTCTAGAGTTTTAAACTCTCATAAGATTTCAGCACACTAAGGACTACTGCTTCTTTCTGACTTTTCTTATACCTCTAAGGCTGCCACTTAAGGCAGTAGCAGTGTGGTAGACATTGACCAAATACAGCGTAAATACCTTGACTGAGATGGTCTCTATTTCTTATATCCAGTTAAGATGGCAACAAGGGTTAGTTTGAAGATGATCTGTAATAAAACCAAATAACTTCAAGTCTCAAACCTCCTTAAGAAAAGTAGATTTGATTTCCCAAGAAAAATGTGTATGTATTCCCTAGTGGAGTTAGTATAAAGCATAATAATTAATCCTCTCACTAGACAATAGTTACTGGTCTGTTATTTGCTTTATTGTATACAGGAACTCATGCAAAACTGAAACAGCGAGATTTGTCGGTTGTTTAGGAGCTCTTAGATCTAAACTTTGAGCTCAGGCCACAAGATCACGTACACAGTAACAGTACTGACTCTTTGATACATTGTGACCAGCAAGTTAAAAAATTGCTTAGGAGAGACCATTAAGTCCTATAAAATATGTTGAATCCATTTCTGACTTCCATTTCATCTTTATACTTTTTATTAACTTACTTTTCTTTGAAAGCAGGAATAGAAAGAGCTGAATCTTGGTTAAAATAGCTTTATTTTTAATAAAGTGAAAAAACACTGGGGTTTGGCTTAGACTGATTTTTTTCTTTACCATATGTTTATAACACTGATAGGAATTTGTTTCTAATTATTCATAGTAATAAATCTTTTTTTTGCTGCTCACAAGGTTCATCGTTCTGAACATGAGCCCCATAGAAGTGTCAGCAAACACCCCATATTAACATAATCTCAGTTTTTGGTGTTAAAGCCTAGGAACAAAAAGGGCATATGTAGAAGTTCTCTTTATGTGTGTCGATGTGTTTGCAATTATTCATTACCGGCTGGAGCAAAAGTCTGGATTTCAGTTCCAGTTCCAGACTTGGAGCAGAATGAACAGCACGACTTCATTGCTAGAACTGAGTTTTATCCTTGCTGCTGCTGGGTTTATTGCTTGTCTTGTGACAGTAGCGAAAAGCTTTAGCTGGGATCAATACACCATAATCATCTTCAGTCACACGGGGAACATGGTTCCATGCTTAGAAGGTGAATTTGTATCTACTTGAGCAGTTGCTGTGATTTTAGTAGTGGATTACTGAGGAAGGAAACAGAAGGGGGTGGGGGGGGGGGGGGAAAGGAGATTGTTTGCTTGACCAACATGTTACAGGTTACATACAAAATCTGAAAATAGAGCCCCTGCTTGATTCAGGGCAAAGTGACAACTTCTATAATCACCCAGGTCACAGGAAGTTAAATGCCTCCCACAAACAGCTTGCTGTGCTCAAAGGGCATTCCATATCCTGTTTGCATATTCTCTGTCCAAGTAATCCAGACTATTCTGTTTGGCCTAGGGCCTAGGAAATTTGCATTGATTTCTGCTGAAAAGTGAGAGTTTTGGTTGAAGAAAAGTTTGGTGACATTTCTCAGTTTTCTACTTCAAAAGGCAGATACAATACTTAACCATTTTGTCCAAGATTGCCTTTCCAACCATTTGCCTTCCAGTATTTGCCTTTCCATTATATTTGTGTTTCCAAGGATCTGTGGGCTATGCTGTAAAACAAAGAATAAACTGCTTCACCAACCTTTTGGTGTTCTCTGGTACCAAGGGCAGGTTGGGACAGGTGGGGAAGGCATTGCCCTGTGCCTTTTTAAGTTGTCCCTAAGGGATAATAACATTGGGCTGGGGGAAGGAAGAAAGGTTCTAGAAGAAAACAGAGTACCAGAAAGTCAGGTTCTGTGCCTCCATCTGGAATTCCAGCCACAGATGCAATCTCAGAAAATAGTTCCCAAATTAGTAATGGAAACATTAACTTGTGTCATTATTTTCAGACATGTGGTTCATAAAACATGGCTGAAGTGTTTGGTCTAATGATACACAAAGGAAGAGAATGTATTATCTAAAAAAGAAGGAAGGAACTTTATAGAGGAAATTGCAGTGTAGAAATGCTGAATTTAGGAGGGAAAAAATGGGGTAACTGCAGAGTAGGAATGAGAATTTTGTTCCATTGTTTCATTAGGAAGAAGAATGCAGTCTGTTCCTGGTAAGGAACAGCAACACCATGGCTCTGCAGAGTGACTCTACTTGTGTTCACCTCCATGCAACTACTCAGGGCTAAGGAACGGAGGAGGTCATGGATAATCATGGAAGGATTTTCAGAGCTGCTTCAGGTCTTGGTGCCCAGGAAGCAAAAGAGCAGTGCTGCACATATTTAATGAAGATATTAGACTTTGAGTAAATTTTTGGTAACACATAGCAGCAATAGAGTAACGGACTTCAGAAACATTTATCTATAAATGTACATGGGGTTGTTATGTGGTTTTTTTTTTTTTTTTTTTTTTTTTTTTTTTTTTTTTTTAGAGGAACAGTCTATTACGAGGCAGTCTGGTATAGCTAGAGAAAATCAGATAACAGTCTGAGCACACAGGTTAGGTCTTGTTCAGGCACAATCTCAGCTCTCCTGGCTGGAATCACACTACTCTTACAAGGCACTATTATGTCTAGAATCCCTGATCTCTTTTCTCCCTTTCATGTGGTTATTGCAAGTGATCACACATATATTCTGCTAGAAGCTGTGTTTTGGGAAGAAATAAGAGAAAGGCTGGAAATTGTACATGGATTTTCTAATCTTGGTCTTTGCT
Organism: Vidua macroura; assembly: GCF_024509145.1. NCBI lineage: Eukaryota > Metazoa > Chordata > Aves > Passeriformes > Viduidae > Vidua > Vidua macroura. Next base: position 16,364,798 of record NC_071582.1, read on the forward strand.
GTGAAGTTTTACCATGCAGGATTGGCTGAAAATGCTGACAAAAGGAAAAATGCTGTTGCTGCACCCTGCTTTCATCTGGATCCTGCCTCGTCCTTCCCCCTTTTTTCACTGCTGGTGGTTTTCCAAGGAGGACAACATCTGAGTTTTGTCTGTGCAAGCACCTTTAGATGCAGTTATATGAGAGCAGTTCCACTGAGAGCAAGAGGATTGGCCTTTGCAGGAATCTAAATGGGAAAGAAGTTGCAAGAACAGGCTTTCTGCTATCCATAGTCTCCGTAGACTAGAACTTCAATAATTCTTCTTGTGAGAGGGAAAAAAAAAAAAAAAAGCATTTTGTCCCTTTTCAGTGAGAAGCTGCATTGGCTCCTTTGTACCACCACTGCTTCCTTGACTGGAGGTTCCTGTGCTGTGGCACCTTTATGTGGGTCACCACCATCCCTTCTCTGAAGATGGTGACACCTTATCCCACTGTCTACAAGTAGTAGATATCTCCTGCTATCCTATACACGAAGTCATCTTTTCTCTGTATTTTGAAAGGAAATACAACTCTTGGCTCAAAATCATAGGGATTGATTCTTTTCAGCTGGCCACTTCTTTGTGGTTTTTCCAGGACTCAGCTCAGGAGAAAGTTGCCAAAGTCCAGCTGCATGATCTCTAGTGCCAGACTGGATCCTGAGGCCTTCCATAGTAATTTGAAGCATTGTTAGTTTAATTATGTCATAATTACCCAGGTTCATTAATATGAAAAAGGAGAACTTAGACAATTTCTTTCTGCTTTTAATGGAGTCACCTGGGCAAATGAAAGAAGGTGAAAGGTGTGCATATTATTCAAAGTGACTGCTGAAGTGAAACTTTGCATTAGTAAAACTGATACAAATATCAGTTCTGTCATGTTTTCTATGTGTGCTTCTTGCAGAGGAGCACCATAATTGGGGCTGGGCACAGGATTCATGGCAGTGACCAGGAATTTAAGGGATATCTTTCCATTTTGCTGATATCTGAAGTGGTTTCCATGGCTCTAGTCAAAATAGGAGGCAGTGTCCTAGTGAGACTGGCACACCAGAGAGTTTCTAGCGTGTTGGCTGAAAAAAGCAGGATACCTAGTTTTTTGGTTTTTTTTTTTTTGTGCATCTGTTTCTGAGCAACAGTAATGGGGGACTGATGTGGCAGACAGGCAGGTGACTGGGTTGTGTGGTTCTGTGCCCCAGCTGGGCTCTGGGGCTGAGGGTGCACAACAGCGGTGTGCATCCCATCAGAACAGAGGGGTTCCTGGCCCCGCTCCTCCGTGGGGACCCTGGCGGGTGAGCTGTCCCTGGCTCATGTCAAGGGCTGATAAGAGAGGTGCTGTTTCTGGAATGGCGGCAAACGGGGCCGTGAGATGCGGGACGCCAGGAGCCAACTCAGGGGGCTGAACCCCGCTGTGTGTCAGTGCAGGCAGGCGGAGGCACGAGGAGATCTCTGCAGTGGGGTCAGGCAATGCTCGGGCCGAGTGGGGTCGGGGCTGTGCTGGGGCAGTTCAGGTGGGACGGCCCGGCCAGGTGGGGCTGGAAGGGGGCGGCGGCCGCGGCTGCTCCCGCTCCCGCCTCCCCCTGAGGGGCGGCTGCTGCCGCCGGCGCGCGAGGAGGCGGCGGGAGCCAATGGCGGGCGGCTGAGGCGGGGAGCGCGGGCCAATGGGAGGCCGCGGCGCCGGAGCGCGCGGGCCCCGGGCGGGGGGAGGCCAATGGGGAGCGGCGCGCGGCGCGCGCGCAGCCGAGGGCGGGGAGGGGCGGGGCGCGCGCGCGGTGCCGCCCCTTCCCCGCCGCAGTGAGGAGCGACCGGGCGGCCATGTTGTGCGGGGGGAGGGGAGCAAGGAGTTGAGAGGAGACGGCGGAGGCTCCCTCACACACACGGCACAAGATGGCCGGGGAGCAGCCGCAGCTCCCGCCCGTCTCCCGGCGCTGTCCCCGCCGCTCGCACCGGAGACGCCCGGCGGGCGCCCTCGGTGCCGCTCCCGGGCGCCAAATCGGGCCCGGCGCTCTGTGGGCTCCGGGGCTTCGGAGGGCGGCGAGCCGGGCTGCCGAGCGGGGCTGCCGACGGTCGGGCAGCAATGGCGCCGGGCTGCCGAGCGCTGCCCGCGCCGCTCCCTCGCCGGGCGGGCGCGGGGCTGCCCTTGACCGCGGGCAGGGAGAGCCGGGAGCAGCGCCCCGTCCTCGGGGCCCCGGGTGCCTGTCAGAGGGCTGCTCTTCGCCGGGTAAGTGCCGGAGTCTCCGGGCTCCTCATTGTCCTTTGTCCTTGGGAGGAAAAACAAAATGTCCTTGGAGCCGGGAGGGGGAGGGGGCGCTGCCTCTCCCTGCCCCCTCCTTCCCCCCCCGCCGCTCGCAGAGGGGACCTGCGGGTACCCTCGGGGACCCCCGCCCGTGCCCGAGACCGGGCTGAGCTGAGGGGGAGCGGCGGGACGAGGGGAGCCCGGTGACCCTCGGCGGCTGCGGGCGCTCCCTTCGCTCTCCTGCGAGCACCCGGGAGGCTCCGCACGCCCCGTCCCCGATGCAGCCCCGGGGGGAGCAGCGGCGGGTTTTGGCTCCCCTGTGCAGCACCGAGGGCAGGGGGGGCTGCGGACCGGATCCCCCCGGCACAGCGTTCAAGGGGGGTATCTGCAAACCAGCCTGGAACTCCAATGCAGCAGTGGAGGGAGGGGGGAGAGGTGAAGGCTGTACGACAGCATCACTGAAATGTTTAGCCCCGTGTCTGTGTAAAGAGCGTTTCTTGCCCGTCGCTGGTCGGATGGGGATGTTTTCGTAGTTTCTAAGAACAAAGACGCCATGTCCTTTTCTCTTAAAAATAAAACTTGGAGTGTTTTTTTTTGTGGGGTGTTGGCTTTTAACTCTTTGTAAGCCAGTAAGAGAAACAGGCTGCGGATGAGACAGATTGGTACTTTATGAAACAATAGAGGGAAATTGACTTCACTGGAGAAACAGCAATTCAGGTGCAGAAGTTTAAAAGAAAACTCCTAGGAATTACTTGCAAATTTGATTTTGTAATTAAAACGGCAATGTAGAAACTTAAAAGCTTGAGAAAAACAAAGCTCGGTCATACCAAGTCTGCCGTTTAAAGTTGGCAAAATACTACAGTTGTGATTTAAGCGACACTACAAAAAAAAAAAAGAGAGTTACTTAAATACGAATTACACGATAAGGAAACGGATGAGTTTGCGTCTGACATGGAAAGCTTTTAAAAAACATTTAATGGGTATCAGGTTTGTTTTTATTATTCAGTTTACAGGTTTTTCAGAGATCTCACAGTTACTTTTCTTTGCAAAACATTTTAATCGTCCTTTCGGTGTTCTGATAATTTAGAAGTTGTACAACACCTATTGCAAGACTTTCTAAAAATGCAAGTTTAAATGTAATGGCTGACGTTTGTTTTGGGTTGGCTTGCGTTCAGCAATTACCAATTTAAGGGTAAAATTGTAATTCTAAATATATAAAAAGTCCCTGTAGAAGAGCAAAAGGCAAATACTAAAAACTTTAGGTTTAATTGGAGGTTGTGCGTAGCCATATTTGTTGGATTTTAATGGTGTACGCTTGTGCAAGGTTATAAAACTCTGTGCAGATTTTAAATACTGCAGTTGGAGGTAAATCTACATTTTTCGGTACTTCCTCTTCAAATAAGAATCTGCCATTGCAACAATTGAAGTTAGCCCTTTTTTTGGAAATAGAAATACAAGTTTTAGCAACCACTGGACTTCTGTCACCTTTATGCAAAGTGTTCGGTGTCTTTATTTTAGATTTGGATTATGGTGGTTTTATAACCCCAGCAACAGTTCTGCAGTGTAGAACAGGTTCTGCCATACACACTTTGCCCTAAAGAAAGTTCTAGCTTTAGGTGGGTGTCTGCTGAATTTGTCTTAAGTATATTACAGGATAATTTTTTTAATAGTTTTGACTGGTTTATTTTAACAGCTGAAAATAAAGTAGCAGGTAATTGTCCAGAAAGTAAAATACTTGTAATTCATAATGTGTTTTATTTACTAGTTCTGCAGCAGGTTTTTTATATTTAAGGTGTAGGTGTTTGAATTTATACATCTTTTAATCCAGCATAAAACTTGTTTTTTAATTGTATATTTACAGAATGATTCTACACTTCTAGAGTATGAAGTAATGCTGGTGATAAATATAATTGCTGCAAAATAAAATGTTATGGCTTTTCACAAAAGGCAAGAAAAGTTGTCTAGAGGTTGTGCAAATATGGTGTTCCTTGTGTTAAAATAACAGTTTGAGATCTGATTAAAGAAGCTGAAGGATTTAAAACTGTATTCTAAAGGGCAAAAAAGATGGTTTTTTGGGGAGATGAAGTAACTTAGGACTTGAAATTCAGAGAAGCTGATGACAGAAGCCATTTTAAAATAACCTTGCTATCAGTAAAGGTTTTATTTAATTTTGTATAGTGTATTGCTCAAGATTTTAATGTGGAAAAAAAAGTAAAAGGGCTGAGGGATATTGTGTGATAAATTATGCAGTAAAAAAATCTTAAATTGGAATTTTAGCTTTAAATCTTTCAAAATTAAAGTAATAGGAGACAGAAGAGCAGACTGCAGTTATTCATGAAAAACACAGATCATGCATGTTGTATGTCAGTCACTCATCTCCAGTGGGTTTTTCTTCAGCCAGGAATGTATAGCCACTCATACTTTTATTTTTAGAGTTCAGCTCAAAAGATAGTTACTGCAATCATAAGTTTTTCCTGACTTAATAATTATCTAAAGATTGATAGATTTCAGGCATATGAGTAACGCTGCTTTTCTAAAGCAAAATACTGAAAATTTCCATACTTTGTTTTTTCAGGTAGGATTTCGTGAGCAGAACCTTATTTCCTGACTACCTTCCAGAGGATTCATTCATGCCTTATTTTTCTTAGGTAAGAATGGTTATACCTTGTGTTAATATGTTAATTTACTTGTTATTTTTTTGAAACTGGATTTTGCCTTTTTTGTACTGTGCAGATTTGAAGAAAAAAAAAAATCTCATTTTTATATGGAGGGGACACATTTTTATAAATTGTCTGGACTTCTGAAAAGCTTTTTGTTGCAGTTACAGGTAGACTGTCTTCATATAATGTCACATTTATGTGCTGCTTGGGTATAAATTTTATTTTACTAAAAGCTGTTAAATATGTGGATTGTTTATTTTTATCATATATGGGTACATGTATATGTATTGTATTTGGTGGAAAAGGACACTATGTGCATATAAACTGAAGTTCTGTATGTCCTGTTTCACCAGTGAAAACCTGCATTAAACTTAGATACAGGTTTTTTACGTAATGAGTTTGTAGCATTAACGTTTGGGGAAACTGTAGAATTTGTATATGAAGGTAGTAACCCAAGACTTCAGGAATTCATAGAGAAGGAGATTTTGGGGCCTGTTTTTTTTTTGTTTTGGGGACTAATGCTTAACAACAACAGAATATTGGTTTTGTACTGTTGGTAAAACTTTCGTTTTTTCAAAGACATTTCCTTTACGTATTTTCAGAAAGTTTGTCAGTCAAGAATGTCAGGATTAAAGAGCTCGTCTATTCCTTGTTTTCAGACAAACCTGGTTTTGTTGTTTTTTATCTTTAAGGGCTATTACTGGATATTGTTCTTCCAAAGGTTCAGATGACTGGTTGGGCAAAAGACCTTGAGCAAAATTCTGTACTGTGCGTGCCAGGTATGTTACACTGTGTTTTGTTTGTTTTGTGTTTTTTGCTTTTTAATCATACTGGAAACAATTTTTTTTAATAAACATTAAACATTTAAGTTTCAGTGTTTTACCTTGTGGAATTTATTTTCTTTTGAGCTTAGTGCATTTGGAAATTGTTAGTATGTACGTACTACAGCAGCGTTAATGTCTCCTGCATATTTGAAGATTTTATGGTCACTCAAAAGTACAACTTCTTAACAATCTGCTATGACCATGTTGACATGCAAACATGTTAGTGAAGCCAAAGGATTATCATCTCCTATGGATATTGTCTAATCAAACTTCAGGAATGCTTTTCCTTAGTTTGAGGTATTGGTTTATTAGCAAAAGATGCTCATAAGCTTTTCCTTTTCAAGAAATTGCGTATACAATAAACTTTAAAATTCTGGTTTTGTTGTAAATTTTATTCTAAAAGCCTAAAGTGGTACCCAGTTGTTATGAGGTATCTTGCTCTTCTTGCAGTGTAAACAAAGCAGCTTTTTAATGTTTATTTTTTGTTTTTACACTTCAGATTCTGCATTTAGGATCTCAGTAACCTTTGAGTCAGGCTTTCACCACTCTGTAATTAAAAGTGGGGGATCCTGTTTGCCTGTCTTAACTGGTTCCTTTTCCCAGCTTCCCATGCTCGTGTACTTCTGTGCGTACTCAGGACCTCAAAGCGTAAGGCGTCTTCATGAGGACACATGTATCAGGATTCCCAAAAATACTTTTGATGATTTGCTTTTTCAAGTTACTTAATTCATCATGATAACCAAAAAAATACAATTGTGAACCCTCACCTGAGTGCAGCTGGGTTTTTTTTGGTTTTTTTTGGTTTTTTTTTTTGGCTTGGATGAAGCCTTCAGTCTCTTCATAGAGAAGAGATTGTACACGATTTTCCATAAGCTTTACAAAAATGTCTCTTCAGGTTGTAATAAACCTTTATCTGCAGTGAGTCACTGCTGATGTGGAAGGTAGGGTTCAAATTATATTTATAGACATTGGACATGTGCCACCGTCATGGATGTCCTGCAGCAAACACAGCTAACAAGCAAGGTGATATGTCATAATGTTCCTGTGACTTCATCGTGTGACTGTCTGATGGGAAGTGTGAGAACTATAAGTTTGTGTTAGAAATTATCTCACACCTTAAGAATGACAGGGCATATCTAAAATCCCACATAAATTTTGAGTTTAGGGGGTCAAAAATCACAGATACTGCACAGTCTATTATGATAAAAGAACCAGCCTGGTCACGCAAAAGTCCGATAACACTGATGGGATTGAACCTGTCAGACTCGACTTATATTCCTGGTATTAAATTCTGAAATGTTGGAATCTGCAGCTTCTAACTGACCTGCTCTTAAAAAAAAAAAAAAAAAGTAGAAAAGTAAAAATGAGAAAATCACAGTGCTCAAGAGAGATCTTGCGTGACCTGAGCATTTTATGATCACTATGAAATTGAGCACTTTGATTTTTACTTGCATCTTTCCAGTATTGTTCTGATACTGATAGTGTTGAATAGACATTACAGTAAAAGCAGCTTTAATTGTCCCTTTTGTGAGCTGCCTTTTTGTGCAAGAACAACTTGTTTTCAGCTAACTGTGGCTTCACCTCTAGGATAGGTGGACTTCAGTGGGTTAGATGCACACTACTGGGACTTGAGGAAAGTTCCAAGTTCATGGCTACGCTACAGCGTGCTCGTGAGGATCGAGGCGGATCAGGAGAACCGCTCAGGTTGAGTCCAAACCTTCTCAGTGGAGGAAATCTGTTCCTCTGTGGGGGATATGAACCTGTGTTAAGTATTCTCATAGAAGAGATTCTGGTAGCATTGACAGCGTACATGGAAGAACATTGGTGTGGTGATACACATCATCTTTGCCAAAATACTTTGTTAATTAAATAATAAATACAAGAGAAAATGTGGTACCGGGTCATAGCTTTTGGGTGTCTGACCTCACCTCTTGCTGAAAAAGGAGATGCATTTTGTGATGGTTAGTGCCAGTCTTTGGGGGAAGGAGCCATGGACCTATGATGTCGGGCATGTTTTGTGTGGTGGGCTATACTGTACTTCAAGTGTCTGTAATTTTAAAACAAAAATAAGCCACAGCTATTAGAAAAAGTAAACTCATGCTTATTTTTAAGTAGGGGATGGATTTTTTTAATCATCAGGCTACAACAATTATAGCAAGTAGTCTGATTAAAAGATTTTGACATTAGATACAGGAAATACAGCTGTTAACAAGGAAACTTAATTTTTTTCAGCCAAGACTTGTATTTCCAAGCTTTGGTTTCTGGCTTGTGGCATAAACGTATGGCTTTGGTGATTTATTCTGTAGTTTAAGAGTGAATGTGTTTTGAATGTGAAAATTAAAAACTCAAAATACAGGGGTGTATTCTATAATAGTGGGAAAAAATAAATTGCGTGAATTAAATGTAATATATTATCAACATCCTCGTGCTGTTTTTACAAAACTCATTGTTTGGTTTATCCACTCACTTCCAAGACGAGAAGTGTCACTGCTACTACTACTACGTGATACCACTCTGACACACCCAAGATTGCTTTTGCACAAGTGTGCTGAGGTCAGAAGAACAAACTCTGGTGGAGTCTTCCTAACACTGTCATTAGAGGAAGGTGCTTTGTGGTGACAGCCATATTAAATATTACTCTCATTAAAGTTTCTGTCAAACTACCATAGCTGTGTGCGTGCTCTAGAACTAAAGAAAACAAGAACCAACTTGAAAGCAATGATGGATGTGTAGCTGTGCAGTGAATTATTAAAAATGGCTGAGAGCTGTAAACTGAGAGTCTTCCAGTCATTAACTTTACCTGTCTTCATATAGATTGTAGTTTCTAAGTGGCCTTTTATGAATGAAATGATTCAAAGGGCCCAAGTCCCTGGTTCATTTTTCATGCCTTGGATGACTGGTGGATGCCTCATGGCTGATCAGGGTCCAGCAGCCATGTTGAGTTTCTTCTAAGATGGTGGATGGGCACTTCACAGAAGTTCTGTGCTTCGATTAAGTAGCAGCTGCTTGTGCCCATTCAAATACATTTTAAAATATCATTAATACATTTTAAAACCTCTAAATTTCACATGCATTAGGATATTCTATGTGCTTATGCCAGTCTACTGCTATATTTTTTTTGTCACTTCCCTTTCTAAAGGCTTTTTCCATAATAAGAGTTTGCATAAATTGCATCAACAAAGAAATTACAATCCTGTTCATGCCATATTTCTTTCTACACCTCTGAGCAGCTGTCAAATGGAAGAGAAGAATTTAGAGGCTTGCACAGTACACATTGGATAGGTTCATTAATTTTTATGCATTTGAGGCTATATTTCAATATAAGTAGATTCTGAGAGATGACAAGAGTAGTGGTTTGCTTGTATGTGTCAAGAGGATAAACTTGAACCTCTTATTTAATGTAGTTGAAAATTACCCTGAAAAGGGGATTTATGAGTTGTTTTAGAGTTTAGGTCTTTAATCTTGCTACCTTTGCTTAAGGTAACTATGATTAAGAATTTATTGATACAGATTGCCAATAGGCATTTTTAGAGTCAGAGTTCCATATTTGGACCTTGCCCATACATGAGTAACTTTGAGATAGAGTAGATAATTTGTTCCACATAAATGTGTTATATAATTGCCCTGCAGCCAGCAGATACCTCCTCTCAGTAAAAAGAGCATTTTATTTTCTATTGTGAAGGGCAAGTCAGTTTGTTTAAGCATGCTTCCACTTGATGTCTGATCTTTTTCAAAAACTTCAAATAATATATTTTTTGTTGTTTTTTTCTCAATAAATTTGTGGACTGGGTCTGAATTTCTTGGGTTGTTTGCAGGTTCTTTAATAACAGGTTCCTTAGTGATACTTTAATTTTTTTTTAAATTAACTTCTGTAGCACATGCTGTGAGCTGGAAATGGTTGGGTTTTTTGTGTTTGTGGGGGGGTTTTGTTTGTCTTTTTATTTTTTTTTTATGAGAGTTTTGTAATAAAACATAATGCTTGGTCTTGTAGACCTTAAGGTCTACATCTCTTGTTTTTTAATTTATTTTAATTCAGTTCTTTTAATATCCTATTTTCCCTACAGATGTGTTGAGGAATTGATTTACTCACTGTAAGCAAAGTAGCTGCTCTTGGTTGAAGCACTGGTAAGTTGTTATTCCTAATAACATTTACTTTTTAGCTTTAAAAAACACCCCAGCAACCACACATGGCTGTAATGTTTAAGTGGCTGAAGGCTTTGGCTGAGTACATTCTGAAGGTCTTTAGTGTGTGGCCATGTGTGCATGTACGTTTCAGAAAAGCTTAAAAGGACCCTGGATCATTCCTGTGGGCTCTGGGGAAGTGAGCAGTACTTGGTAGGGCTCTCTCCCTGGCTGGCTGCAGAACAGCTTTCAGATCTGATTGTAGTTCTGGGGACTTCTGTGATTTGACTCCAGATTTCACTGAGAACTTTTATATCATAGTTGTGCTTGTTCAGAAGGGTTTTTGGTATGCAGATGTCTGTCTCTAGAGAGGTACTACACACAATTTGGATAACAAATGGTGTGGAAAGTATAGCAGGAAGAACTTGCTGTACAAGCATCTTGTGTTGTCCTTATGCTTCTGTCAGGATCAGTGGGAGCCTTTGAGCAGACACTTACTGTTCTGTTTCTGTTCTTCATTCATAAAGCTCTGGCTTTGCACAAAATGATAAATGCCAGTATTTTTTTTAAATTAAACTGCTAGCTGATAGACTTGAAATCATTCCTCATATAGTCAAAACATAAAATTGGCAGGCTTGAGTAGGTAAATTAATTCAGTTCTATACTGCATGAATATAGGGACAGAATTTTTTTCCCATTTCCTTAACTAAAAGGAATTTGGTCTTGACCTTTTGTTCTCTCTAGCACAACAAAGTCACCTTTTGTGACTTACTTGGGAGTTGCTTGTAGAAATGCACAAATCCTTTTGTCTTTCTCTCTGCTTGAAATTCAGACTCCTTGATTCTGCATATTTAATTAGGGCATCCATTGCATTTTGTATACATGGATTAACTTTTTTTTTATGTGAAGCTCTATTCCTCTAGCAATGTGCTTTGGAATACGTGCTTTTCTTTAAGAGACAGTTCCTTTTAGTCTGACGTGCTACCTGATTGAGCAAGGCCTTCCTTAGGCTTCACATAGCTTGGGAAAATGTTCCAAAATGCAAATCCACTCATTATAGTGGCTAGATGACAGTGAATTTTAGCTGTCCCATGGCTGTTTGTTAGTAGAGCCCTCCAGCAGCCACTGCCTTCTGCACTGCCTCAGGTGCTGGGAGAGAAGCTGGTTTTGTACTCCAAAGTCCTGTGCTTCTCTTCCACCCCATGGTATGGAGACTAATGTAGAGCCCTTCTGAGAAGGAAAAGGAATATGTGGAAGAAGGTGCAAACCTTGCTAGACTGTCTTAGTCTGGCCTTCTGCTGCTTCTGGGTCATTTCATTTTGGACCAATTTTTATTTTATCACTTGAGTTTTCAGTCCTGAAGCAAAGAGTTCATGGACTTTGAGGAATTAAGTTTTTAATGTGTGCACACAAATTCAGTTTTGATAAGTATTTAATTTCTTCTATCACTGTGGTCTGTAAGATTTATTACTTTGTTCTTTCAGAAGTCTTAAGCTGTTTTTCCCACTGCAGGTGTGTGTCAAGCAGTATATTTCTTGATATGTTTCTTCTCCAGCTATTCTTCAAAACTCTTCCTATGCTATCCACTGATGCCTTCCTAGCCCCAGTCACCTGATAGAATCTCTAAACATGTGACTCATGTTACGTTTTAATATTAATCTTTGTGTGATTGCTACATCTTTCTGTGTGCATTTTTGTTTTTTTCATTGGGTTGTAAATTAGCTATTGTCAGATCTGGCTCTTTGAGTAGAACTTTGACTTTTCAGTTACCTGCTGAGTAATTATTCCATTCTTTTCTGGTTTACAATCCTTACCTAAAGGAAGAGGTGAATGTGAAACCCTTAAATGGCTTAGTTGAAACAGTTGTCTACAAAAGAAGTTGTTTCAAAAAGCAGTTGCGAAAGCATTCCAATGTGTGGATCTGGAAAGATCTGGTGTTACGTTCTCTGGTTAATACAGTGTTTAGTTGAAGCACTAAATTTTATTTTTAGCTCTCTTTTTTAAGAGAAGAGAGAAAATACTCAAAAACACCAGGAGCTTTATTAAAGTTGGCATATTTTGCTTAATGTAATAAAATTTATTATTTAAAAATAATACACACAAAAGAGTGCATTTGTGAATAAAACTACATCTTACCTGGAATTAACCTTGAAATCTGACAAATCTGGCAAATAGCCTTTCTTAACCAAAAATACCCAAACCTACATGAGTTGTGCTTTTACTGCTCTGCTTAAGGAACATCTAATGGTGGTAAAAGCAGATTTAGGGCTGTCCAGAGCACTTAGTTCCTGCTAAAGATGGTACAGAATAAAATAATGGACTTAGCTGCCAATAAAGGACACTTACTTCCTCCAGTGTAAAAGTTACCAGGGGTGTCGTTGAGAGTAAAGTCTTTCTTTAATGAACTTTGAGGTGTAGAAATTGAGGTTTGGTTTGCTCAGAACCTCATTGTGTCCATTCAGCTTCCTCTGTTGGAGTGAATTCCCTTTCCCAAGTAGGTCACCTCGGTTAAGAGTTTAAACCTCAGATTTCATTCTGGAGTAGTTTGTAAATGTATTGGTGTCTTATGCGTGGGTATTGTATGTGTTGGGCTTCAGTCTCACTCTGTAATGAATGCAGGGTTACAGTGGACCTGAAATGGCTGAAGCCATGGGTTTGGCCATAAGGCATGTCTATTGTTGCTGTGATATTTTAAAACAGCAACAAATAATTGCAATAAAAGCTGAAGAGAAAAACTTTGTAAACTCAGATAATTTGTAATTGTTGCCTTGAATGTTTAGGCAGGTTGGGAATTGATGGCATGGAGTGTCAACATGTTACCAGTGGTTGGAAGGAAACTTTGTCAGGATTACAGGACTAGGCAGGTCCCTGATTTATCATGACCAAAATAACAGTGCTTGGAAACCAAACCAGTAACTAGTAGATAACAGAAGCTTGAAAAATGGGTGGATGCCTAATTCATTTTACAGAAGGAATGGTAGACTCATGTCATCTAGGAAAAAAAAAAGGGTTTTTCAGGATCTACCTCAAGTGCAGGATCACTGCATATGTCTTCATGGAGGAGTGTATTTTTGTAGCATTATTGAAATTTCTTAGTAAAATGTGCCTTAATTCATAAGTAAACAAATGCTGTGAAATCTTCTAAAGCAAATGTAAATTTCACAAGTGTAGAGGCTGCTATTAATATTTTGGCCATTCCTGTGGCATCCTTTTGATGTATAACAGCTTGGAGAACAAGAATGTGTTCTTAATTATAATACCTCATCAGTTCTGTTTACTGTTAATTATTCTACAAGATTTAGAGAAGCGTTTAAGATGAAGGTCATGGGGTTACTTGTGAAGTTCTTGGTCCAACCCAACGTAGGTGAACCGAGCAGGGAAATTTGCCCTGAAATTGCTTTTGGCAGATCCTGTGAGTGTCTGAGGCAGAGGTCTAACCCAGCTGGAAAGAGCCTTTTAAGGGTGACTAATACATAACTAAATTACCTTTTTAGAGATGGGGAAAGTTGATGTCAGTAATTGGGATTCTATATGTTAAGCTTATTAAAAATAGCTAAAAATAATTTTAATGGTCTTGTTTATGGGGTTTCCACTGTATGTTAATCATTCTGTTTGAATGTGTCAATAATGGACAACTTTTTGGTGTTTTTTTGTTTGGATACTTCGGTGAAGGCATTACTATTGAAAAACATTCAACATTTTAATTCATCTTCAAATGCCTAAACAGATTTGAAATTAATTTAGTGAGAACTGGAAAAAAAACCCAAACCAAACCCAAAGCAACCCCAAAACTAGCTTAGTGTGAGGGAAAAACACCTTTCAAAATATTTAATACATTGTCTTAACTGAGGATGAGTTGAATGTTTAAAACAGAGCATTTCTTTAAACTGGAAAGTTCTGTTTCTGAAAGCATGAATGTCCTGGGGTTGAATACTCCTGCAGCTATGCGTGTTTCCCAGTGCAAAGTGAAATTGCCAGATACCATATTCCACTTCTATGTGCACTACTTTCCCATTGTATTTAAAACAAGGAAGTCTATAGAACAGCATAAAACAGGACACATGGGTACTTGTGACAGTCAGACTGGGGCTTGCTGCACTGCTTCCAGTGCTCCTTGCTTTGCGGTAACTGGTTATTTTGAGATGAGACTGGGGATGCTGAGGCAGAGACCACTAGATGGCCCCACTGGTTTTTGCTGGGCTATGGGTAGTTTCTGCATCCCTCATCAGAATCTGCCCAGGATCCCAGGGAGCAGAGTGGTGGTGAAGTTGGCTTTCAGACTAAAATGAGGTTAAACCTATACATATTCAAAAAAATAAATTGATGTTGGAGTGCAGATACTCAAAATCATGAAGACATTTTAAAACCCTTTTTGCATGTCAGCCTACAGTCAGCATTGGTTTCAAAATGATGCTCTTAACACTTAGTAACTTCCTGTACCTAAGTTTTGCATGTGAGGAGGAGTAAGGTTTTACTTGAAGTAATTTGAGCTTATATTTCTTGGAAGAAGATAGGAAGATGGGAACATTGGATTTGTCTTTATCCATGTGGATACCGTTTGTTCAGTTTGGTTTGTCACTCACCTGTGGGCTTGGTTGCAGTTCCATGATGAGTACAGTTGGAATATGGCTCAGGAGCCTTGCTAAAGGTAGCTAGTGCGACTTGTGACCATTTTTGTCTGATGTCTGGTGTGTCCTTTCCCACCAGTAACCAAACCAGTCATTCCATTTGCTTGTAAGTGTGTTTGCTGTTGCACTGTACATCTTTCATGAGCTGGAAAACTGGGTTAAGATGGTGGAATGTCTTGTGTCCAGTCACCATCTGTCTGTAAGAAACCAGTTTTCATTGGTTTGGATGGATATGTGTCTTCGAAGAAAGGAGCTTGAACAGTACTTAACAGTTTTGGATTGTTACAAGAACCTTGGTGTTCTACTAAGCAATGTCAGCTTCGGGGGAAGGGCCAGTGCAATGAAAATGGTTTCAAGAGCAAATTTCTTTGATTTCCCACCACACGGTTCTCTAGTGGTTTAAAAATTTCAAATTGAATTCATGGTTCCTGGTAGGGTTCTTGGACTTTTAATATTTTCTCCCATTTTTTTAATAGTTTTGGTTAAACTTTCTTTTTTTTTGATTCTTGAATTGATTATTTGATACTGTTTCTGATAAAAGTAGATATTGTGGACTGTGTAACATGGAATGAAGCATCAGTTACATGTTTAAATTATCTTCAAGGTACAGTAGTTGAATGTCTTAGTTTAAAGCAATGATGTGTATTCCAACAGCATTTTTCTTCTAATTTTCCATAAAGAATCCATTCAGATGAAGAGTGTCAAAAGGAGTCTACGAATGAGACACCAAGATGGCAGTTCCACTGGGGCATGAGAGGTTGAGGAAATGGACTAATGCATGAGTGCTGGGATGTCTGTCCAAGACAAGGATGTTAAAACGTGGACTCTCATGTTATTAAACCAGAGAAGATCTGGGTTGTGATCATCCTATCAAAATGGACTTTGCCTTTGAATTAATCAGTGACTATCCAATGATGGATCTGTTTGAGAACTGGGTGGCAAAATTTTCCTTTTGGGTTGTTTTTGCATGACAGGCAAATTAATTTGGTAAAAGATCTGTTGCTACTGCTTTTGAGAAAATGTAATTTATAAAGTGACTTTAAATAAAAGGTTTTGGTTTATTTCACACTTTGTGTTTGTCCTTTCTGGCTGAATATTTTTTATGGAGTTGATAATCAAGTGGGTTACATTTTTGGTTGCTATTAAACTGAGAAATACTTTAGCTAAGTACTGGAGGCAAGGTAAAATGTTGTGCTATACTTGGTATCAAATGTGGTTTTCATTTGCAAATTATGTTCACTTTGCCATGACTTCAAATGAATTTTTATTCGCTGGCTTGTTCATTCAGGTTCTTAATATGAGGGGTTTTCAGTACTTGGCCTATTGTCAGGGCACTGCTGCTGAACTTTGTGAAGTTATTTTAAGATGGAATTGATACCAATTGAAGGCTGAGAAAATACGACAATAAAGGAGTACTTGAATGTTTTGTGTAACTTTTTTAGGTATGTTCTTGGGTTGTGTGTGGGTACAGAAACTTTTCAACAGATTTCCTGGACTACAGACTTCCTGAACAGTCTCTTTGGTCTTAAAATTGTTCTGTGCAAGTGTCCAATCTGCTTCACTGCTCTTGCATGTAGCCTTTGTGTCACAATACAGTGCCATGTGTTTGGTGAGGAAAAAAAGGAGTTCTTTTTGATATGGCTACAGATGACATATTAACCTTTGCAAATGAATTCTAAAATGGTTCTGATACTTGAAGTCATGATTTCCTTACAGGTTTCTAGTGGATCTAATATTTTAACTGTAGGCATTTCTTCTCTATATGTTTCACCCTGAAACTCAAAGTTGTCTTTGTTTTGTGCTGGAGGGTAAAGATGGTAAAGCTGGTGCTGAGATAACCTTGAAATTATATTTGAAAACTCAAACAAAATCCTATTCATTGTTTAACCATTTGCCTTGCTCAGACTTTTTTGGAAATTTTTGCCATGATGAGTTGCTCATACCTTTTCCATCCAGCCATTTTGGTGGTACACACTTGCCCCAGTTTGGTTTTGCCATGTGTTTTTATGGTGGAGTGGGATTCTGTGACCAATGTGAAGGGTTTCTCATTCAAATGAGTGGATTTCCTTAGTGTTACCAAAAATGCTTGGAATGGTCTTGCATCGTGGTTTTTTAATTCTTGCAGTTGAGGTGCAAGGAGTCTTCTGTGAGTAATTGGTAAAGTGGAATTTTTTTAATGGCTTGTGGCATTGGAGAGTTCCTAATGAAACCCCTTGTGGAAAGAGGATAGATGGTTGTAGGAGATAAATGGCAGGTCTGTGGAGCAATTAAAGGGGATAGTGTTCGTTCTACTGGTCGAAGCCAATGGTTTTGGGCTGTTGGGATGCTGTGCCGTGGATGTTCCAATAGAACCCCAAACCAGCCCATTGCCCCTTTGTCCTCCAGTGGTCCCCCCAGTGGCTGATGGCTCTGTCTTGTTGTGATGCTTATGAATATGCAAGATGTTCTTGTGCTTTAAGGGGTTGGTTTTGGTTGTGGTAGTCAGAATCAAGTGGTCAGGGTATTCACGGATCGCCTCCATTCCCTTGGTGATACATCCTCTCAATGCCAGGATGTCCTGTTGGAGATGTCCATTGATTAATTTGCAGTTCTGCAGCTTGGCTATTGTGCAGCTTTAAAATTAATTTGTTGTGTTAAAATCTGTAAATGACCATGAATGGGTTAAGAAAGTGCATTAGAAATAAGTGGTTTAATGGTGTTGGACTGGCTTGACCGCAGTGCCTTGGCATAGCTGATGGAAGTGGTGTGGCTGCTGGATTTGAGTTGTTGGGGGGAACCACTAGGGAGGCGCTGTGGAGCTGGAGGGCAATCTCAGCTCTCTGGGGCTGGCTTGGGAGCCGGTGATGCTCCTGTCCCCCCCTGCCAGTGCCAGCACTGGGGGGCAAAGGGAAGAGCTGTTGTCTGGGGATTCTGCCACCAAACTGGGGGGAAGCTGCCCCTTGGGTGGGGTGACCCCCAGGGTGGGCTGCTGCTGCCTGCATGGCTGTGAGCTCCACTTCCATGCCTTCAAAATGGCTTGTAACAGCACCACTTCCTGTCCAGGGAGGAAGTAATTTTAGCCCAGGCACTGAAATATTTAGCAAATCTTTAAAACAAAAGGCACAAATTCCATTTCTTTCTGGCTTCCAAAGGGTGCCTGAGCCACATGGGGTTAAGGTGCCCCTTGAGCTGGGGTAGTTGGAAGGAGCCAGGGCTGTGGGGTAGCAGGCACCCTTTAGGTGGAGGCTCTCTCTTTTTTTGGTAGAAATGAAGGGGTGGGTCTATGGTACATCACCTGAGTTGTGGGGTAAATGTAGAGAGTGTCAATCAAAGGCAGAGCTCAGAGCTGGGAAGGAGCTCTAGATGGCGGCTGTGCCTTAGAGAGAGCGCGCTCAGCTCCGTGCCTTCCCCAACACTTTACGCAACTTTCCCTAACTTTCAGGCAGCCTCAGGGGGCCCCCACAGCCCCTTGCCTCTCCTAGGCACTAATCGGGGGCCGAGCGGACCTTTTTCGGGCAGAAAAGCAGCTTTTGAGGGCTCCCTTTTCGTGCCTTGCTGGAAAGAAGAAGCCGTGGAGAGAGCCCAGGTCGTTGTTTTTCCAGCTTAGAAGCCATGGCGTACCTCCATTTTTGTGCGCTCTCCTAATGAGCTTTTTCCCCCGGACATTTTTGTACTAATTACCGCTTCTTTTGCTTTATCGGCAGCATATTTTTGGGATTCGAATATATTTTTTTTTTCATTTTCTGAAATTTGTATTTTATCGGTATAATTACAAATATTTTGGATCTAATGTTTTTCCACTACCCGAAACTAATATCGACTTGGTCCTGGCGGCGGTGCATGGATCAGGTAGGTGAGCAATTAATAATAATAATTTTTAGATTTCTGCCGTTTTGAATACTTTGATTTTCGACCGATTTGTGCTGTATTGGGATGACGCAATAAGATACAGAGATTATTTGCATCCAGTGTTACTTTGGGAAAGTTTGCAGGATGCTCCTCTCCTGTGTTTATTCTCGGATTTTTCTTGTAAAAATGATTATTTGTTTTAAATCTCCGGTTTGCCGTGTTGATCAGTGCTGTGTATTGTTATAACAATATCATTGCAGCGTCAGGACTTTGTTCCTGATAATGAAAGCCAGTGAAACGAACTGGGACCTTACCTTTCTTTCAACTTTTGACAGTAAATACCTGGGCACAGGACTTCAAAGCAAACAGACACCCCTGACCCCCTTTTAATATTTAAGAATAAAAAGATGATGAGAAATAAGGACAAAAGCCAAGGAGAGGAGGGTTCAGTCCACAGCAATGCATCGAGGTATGACCTATCAACTTTCTTTTTTTTTTTTTTTTGTAAAACCTGTGAATACCCTGTTTACTTTGACAGCCTTGGGTTACTGTCAGTGCTTAATAGAAAACATTTTACTGATTTTGCTTCCTTTTTAAGGAATGACCTTGAGATTGTTAGCATGCCACACCCTAATTTTTTTTGGTAGCAATTTCTGAAACTTGTGTTGTGACTTAAGGGCCCATGTCCTAGGCAAAAGGTACTGTACCTTTATTCAGGGCAGCCCTTGCCCCTGTATGATGTTTTTCCAGCTTTTGAATTTCAGTTTTCAGGTTTTTTGTGCTGTGAAAAATGACCTTGTCGGTTTAGCCATTGCTGCATTGCACCATTTTACATACAAGGCAAATTTTTCTTTGAAGAATCTCAGAAGTCTAAACTTTAACTGAGGGCCATACAGAAGCCTGGTGTAGTAGTAAATTATAGTAAATAGGCACAAGAAAAAGTTACATGAATGAAAAAAAGCTTATTTTAAAATATAAACTGGAAAGTGCCTGTTTGTCGGATACCTCTTACTTCAAATTTTATTTGAGCTTGTAGAACTTTGATTCTGTGGAGGTATTTTAGAATATTTTTATACAATTTAACCAGACTTTGTCCTGCTGGTGATGGCATTTTGTATCATAAAATATACACTGGGGCTGTTAACAAGAGGCACCAAATGATTTGCTTGTTTTGTTAATGTATTTTTTCTCAGGGTATTTTTATTTACTTTTGTCAAGTAATGAGATTGTTTACAGATTTTTAGAAACTTAACCTTGATGTGGGAAAAGTATGAAATACTGAAAATGTTTGTTTGCTGGGAATGCAGAAGTACAATTACCAGATCGCTCATTTTGTATTTAAAAGGTCGGCTCTTCGAAAAATTGGGAATTAAACTATATGCATTTTTGGGTTTTAGTTTGTAAATATTACTGAGTGATGCATTTTGTTAATTTCAGTTGAATCTTGGTCTGTTTCTTTTTCTCTGGTGTTGTCTTCCTGCATTTTTAACCGACATTAATAAAAAAGAACTCTAAACTGTCTGTTGTATCACATGTGCTCTATGTGATGTTCAGGTGTTTGAATAGTATTCTTGATGTCCAGTATTTAACCTTCCTTAAGCACTCGAACTTGAAATACTGTGGCAATATATATTTTATCAAATAACTGCAGCCTTCTAGTATAAACTTGGATGGTGTTCTAGGTGTATTAAAAATGCAGTCAAATTTTGAATTCTAAAATAAATATGGGTAAGATTGTTTAATTTGAAATGATTAATAACTAAATTAGCCTCAGGAATTGTTGAAGCACATAAACAGAGCTTTTCTAATAATGCAGTTTAAAAACATCAGATTTTTATACTGTGCTTCCTGTACTGTAAATGCTGCACACAAAATATTATGTAAAAAAATCATTTATAAAAATTATTTTTCAGATTCTATAAATTGTCATGCTTTTTTGAAGGGGAGATTATCAACAAGAGCAGCAATAGACATAATTTGTTGAGGAAATTGAAAATATTTTTCCAGTGTTGGAAAGGAATAGGAGCTAAAATGTGAGCCATGTAGCAGGGTGTCCCACAGGGGGTTTTGTCCTTAGGGGTATGAGATTTGCATAGTGTCTCGTGTGCTTTTGGGGTTTTCATTGAAAGGTTATTTATCGTAATTGATCCATTTACATTTAACACCTGTTGTGTGAGGTTACCCTTCTTCCCATTCACATATATTTTTTCTCTAAATAAACCTGCTGTGTGTGAGTGACACCAACACACCTGAAGTGTGGGAACAATTGAGCACAGGATATTTGCAAGTGAACCCTGTTGAGCTTATTTGTGAGGTGTGAGTCAGCTCAATGTCATAAAATGGGCTTTACTTCCTGAGGTTGACCTGAAGTAGGGGAAATGATTTCTAGGAAGTAAAGCCACCGCTTTGCTGTATGGTAACCCCAAAATGCACCGGTGTCTGCACTGCACATGCTGCTGAGACCAGTTTGGCATCCGTGGAAGTACCTGAACATGGAAGTTGCACAGTCCTGGTGGGAACCCTGGGTGGTGGAGGAGGCCGGTGCCATTCACCTGGGCTGGAGAAGGGTGTTAGAGTGGAGGAAAATACAGTTCTTGCACACCACTCTAGTGCCCTGAGGAATTGACTCCTCCTTTTCCAGTTCTAAGGAAATACAAAGGCCTGTGTGGAATAAACAAAAATACTTGAGAATTGTCCCAAAGCAGATGATTTATTCTTGGGGAGAGAGATGGTGCTAAGTCTATACAGTTTGTAAGCTGAGGGTTGTACTCCTGCCTTTCCAGATGCCAAGCAACACCTGTCCTTTGTGCTTTGACAGTAAATTGAACTTGGAGCTGAGTGATTCCATGCAACTTTGCTCAAGGTAAAAGTTGCTCTGGGTCTGCTGCGGTTCCTGCTGACCCCCGCCTGTGTGCCTGGGATTTGCATAAGTAATTGAACACACTCTGCTGTATTTTCTATTATCTTCTGTGCTGCATGTCTGAAAGGCAGGTAATGTGGAGGTACATCATCCATGGTCGGCCCTCATGGGAAGTGCAGAGGCCAGAGGCAGGCTGTGACCCCCTGTAGCCCAGGAGTGAGTTTTTCAGGGATAGCAAGTAACAGGCGTGGGATACGTAGTTTTCTTTTCCCTTGGCCTGTATCTGTTGCAGTTGCTCTCCCATCTCAGAAATACCCGGCGGTGGAACGGTTTGAGCTGCACACTCTGCGAGGCTGGGTCAGC
This sequence comes from Vidua macroura, assembly GCF_024509145.1. Taxonomy (NCBI): domain Eukaryota; kingdom Metazoa; phylum Chordata; class Aves; order Passeriformes; family Viduidae; genus Vidua; species Vidua macroura. The sequence continues at coordinate 16,386,328 of NC_071582.1, forward strand.
CCTTGTGTCTGTATCCAGCTCTGGGCTTCTCTAGCATTAAAACATTGTTTTTGAGGGGAAAAAATAGGTTGCGATGGGTTAGCTCCCAGGCCGTTTTCTGTGCAGAGCTGGAGCTCCGAGGTCTGAAATGGCGTGTTTTTGCTCAGCAGCCACCTCCCAGCGCAGGGCTTTGCGCAGCACAACACCCTCGCCTGACGTGGCAGCCATTTTATGGAGATGTCGGTGCACACAAACCAGCATTTGGCGGAGGGGGGGGGGACAGGAGGGAAACGATCGCGTTAAGCACAAACTGCCCCCGGCGTGTGGCGCTGGGAGCAGGGGCCAGCCCGTTGTCGTTGGGGCAGCGGCGGGGCCGGCTCGGGCGGGCGGCGGCGGCCGGCACTGTCACAAAATGGCTGTTCTTTGTGCCGCACCGCTCGGGCGCCGCGGGAAGCGGCCGCGGGGTTCAAAGGCCGCCCTGCGCCGGCCGCGCCGCCATTGGCTGCGCGCGCCGCGCGGGCCCCCGGGAGCAGCGCGCCGGGCGCGGGCGGCTGCCGCGGCCTCCCCCCGCTTCCGCTCCGCTGCCGGGCGTGGGCTCGCGCTGCTTTCATTTTAAGGGGCTTTCATTTTAATACTGCAAGCTATTTTGAGCAGTCACTTGAAAAGAAGCAGGGCTATTTTTTGCTGCGGATTTTTTCTTTTTTCAAACTTCAAAAGGAATTGTAGAATGCCATAGTATTCCCGGAACATCTGTCTTTTTTTTTTTTTTTTTTTTATGAGAGGTACAGCTTTCAGGATCCTTAAATCACCAGAATTCACTCTTTGCTTTTAGTGTGCATTTTGCAACTGATTTTCTTTCAGCTGAGTAGAAACAATGAATAGATTTGTTAAAATGCCTCAAACTGTGGGTTTCAAGTTTTTATCCGGGTGCCGAGTTATTTTTTAGCTATTCTGGCCATGTGCATGTGCCGAAGCTTTCAGTTTCATTTGCACCGTCACATTCTTCAACAAGGTTTTTTTTTTTTTTTCTCCCTTTTTAAGCTTTAACCCTTTGTGAAACTGTCCAGAGCCTTTTTTGAAAAGGAAAAATGCTTGATCAGTGCGGGACACAAAAGGAATAATGTGCAAGGAATTCATATGAATTGTGATGTAATCTGTGTGCAGCACAAAGGAGATTGTTCTTGTTTTGCTTTGTTACTTCTGTTTCACATTACAATCGTGAAGGAAGTGTCTCATCTAATTACGCATGCACAATCCTGAGACTTTCAACTCCTCTGTTCCCTATTTTGCAATTGCTGCCAGAGATGGATACAGTATATACAGCACTATAAAAGGAGCTCGCCAACTGCAAGAAGCTACATTTAGCTGTAATTCATTGTCTTCTGGATTTTTTTTTTTTTTTTTTTTTTTTTTTTTTTTTTTTTTTTTTTTTAGTTAAACATCTTAAGCTAATTAATCAAATAGTATAGATTCTCTAAAATGCATGACTTTTGCTGAATAAAAATTGGAAAATGGGAATAAAGAGCTCACCTGGGTAATTCTGTAACCCAGTTTCTGTGGCACAGCCTGTGCTGGGGCGTTGCCATGGCTGAGTGCACGTGTGTGCAGGCATGTTCCAGCTCCATGAGTGCCTCCAGCCAAGGGAAGGTGAGGTGGCTCAGATGGCAGATTGGAGCCTGTTCCCCTTTCTGTGTGTTGATGTTTCACCTGCCTCGCTCTGAGGGCAACAGTTGCCCTTATCTGCACCTTCCCCCACTTCCTCCAGCGCTGGAGCCGAGCTGTGGCTCGGTGGTGGCATTTCTGAGAACGCAGATCCCGGCTGTGCCTCGGGAGCAGCGCTGGGGCTGCCATAACCACATTTCTGTATTCAAACAAACACTTCACTGGCAGCTTTGACTGGGCGCGGAAGGAGGGCCAGGACGGCCCCGATGTTTCATTTCAGTCTAACTTGCTATAGGGACAAACCAATTCCTGTCTTTGTTTACGTATTTCACCCCTCAGAAAGTTGCTCATAGCATTAGCAGGTTACTGAGCTGCCAGACTTGTCTCTGAGGAGTTTTTATACTGGGACATCTCTTAATTCAGGTTTATCAGTGCTGGTGTTGAGGAGCAGGTGAGGGTACCAGTGGCAGGTGCAGGTGAAGTACCTGAGACAGCAAGCAGGAGTCTTAAGGACTGAACGGAAGCTTCTGATGCCATGGACTGGCTGCTTTTGAGCTGGAGACAGACCAAGTAAACCTGCTTTGGGTAGGTTTGGCATTGCATCTCCTGATACATAACCTGGAGGGTGTTTGTATCCACTGTATCTTGTTTCAGGTTGCACACAACGGTCGCAGCAGGAATTGCAATGTTAAATTAGGCTGCTAAATTCTGGAGATGGAAAAGGCTTCTAAATCTCTTCTTGCCCCTAGCTGAAATCCAGCTCAGGAAGGAGCTGATAATGGCTGGAGAAAGCTGCTGTTCTGCTTTATCTCTCCTCTCCTTCAAGGAAAATAAATACAAAACCAGCACAGCGCTGGGGGAGGGGATGGCCTGGATCACCATAATTAGATAGAAGCAGCCTTCCAGCAAAGGATGTGCAGTTCTACTGACATGGTGTCTTACATCAGCCTTCCTGGTGTGCTTTTATTAAAAGACGTGCTGAAATGCCATGTGAAGATGCTCTTTCAGTAGGTGCTGGTGTGTATGTAAAGCCCACCTTCACATCCTGTAGAAGAGACTTGAAATTAAAGAAAAAAAGCCCAGAGGAAAAGTCTACCCCTATTGACTTGCAGTGAAACTTTTGTAAGTCTGTCACACTGTTAATGCCTCATTTTCTTAGAGCAGGGAGTATCTTTTGGATATAATGAGACAAATGTTGCTGATTCTTTCCAAATGTGCAGCAGCTCATTTTACATTACAGCTCGTGTCACACTGCTGCTAAATTACAATTTTCAATCTTGACCTTCCTTTATCTGTGGGCTGAGATAACCTACTCTGTACTACATGTGCTTTTTTAACCTTGACTAATAAGGGTTAAAAATTAAAAAATTTTTAACAGTGATCTCAGATTCCTTTCTGGTATTGTGCTGGAAGTGCTGGCATGGCGTTTGATCTTGGCAGGGCTCAGTTCAGTGTGTCTGCCAAGCTCCACAGACGGGATGGGATGCTTAACACTTCATTGCTCACCAACCTTTACCCCAGCTATGAACAAGAGTGTTGCAATGTCAAGAATCCACTGAGTCCAGAACACCCGACTCCTCAGGAAAAAGCTGTGTTGCAACTATTTATGTCTCTTGCAAGTGTTATTGTTAGGTATAGATGACTTAATAGAATTGCTAATACGTTAATTATAGGAGTCGTTTGCATCTGTTATGGGGAGGAATCTCTATACTTCACTGCAGAGTGAAGTTGAGATATGAATGTCTGTAAAACTTTATGCTTAAATTTCTTGGTTAAAAACAGCTTTTAAGAGTCACTTGGTATAACCCCCCAGGCTCCCTTTTTCTGGACTGCAGGTCGCTTGGAAACATAAAGGAATTTCTGCACCATCATGTTCCTGTTAATGGGGTTTGGGTCCTAAATTTCCATATACACTCCGTGTCTTTAATCTGAGAGGTTTTAAAGGAAGTTTACAAATGTTAAGGGAGAAAAAGCACCCACTTTTCCTGTACTAATTGTGTGTGCACGCTCCAGCCCCCCTCATGCATCCACATGTCCTTTGCCAGTGGGTTGCACCTGTGTGCCTGGCTGTCCCCGGCGGGACATGGCGCAGCGGAGGCTGGGACGGCACAGGGACAGCCCTGCCCACTGTCTGAGGAAGCTGTGCACCCCCGGGCTCCTGCTCCTCTCCTTGGCTGGGTGTGAGGAGGAGCTGGGAGCTGCCAGGAGCCAGCCGGGGTCCGCCCGCTGATGTGGGATGTGGAGCCCGGAAATGCTTCGGAAATGCTTGGCTGCCTCCGGGGAGGGAGAGATGGGCCCTTTCAATCCCTGAGAACTGCAATTGTTCTCCCCTTTCTGTGCAGGGAAAGGGAAGGATACTGCCTTGGAGATTATCAATGGTGCTCCTTAATCAACCAGACAGGTTTTGACTCCTTTTGTCCCTCTGCTGTTTTTTTTTTTTCCTTTTTTTTTTCTCTTCCCACTATACATCCCAAGCATTTTCAGCCTCTGGCTTAAAGATAAGAGAGGAGAGAGCCAGCTTTCCCCATCATGAATGAATTGCTCTTTTTGCTTGCTTATGCAAACACAACATAGTGTCTTCCTAGTGGAGGAAAAAACCCCACCAGCTTTTGGAAAGCCTGTATCATTCAGGATAGCCCAATGTGATTTGCTGAGCTGCAGCAGAGCAGTGAGGGATATATTTAGCTCTGCCTTTGGCATTTGGGAGACCTCTGCTGGGGTAAGTAGCAGTGGCCAGAATAGGCTGGAAAGCCTCACAGCCTAGTTCAGGTAGATATTTTGGAGAGATACTTCTTGGGTGCATAATTCCTCAGCTGGTACAGCAGCACAATGGCCCAGCTGTGCCTAGTGCTGTGTAAATGTAATTTACATCAACACGACCCAATCCTGCAAGCCAAGTTTGCAGGCACAGGTGGGAAAAGTGTGGATTCTGCATGAGAACTTCTCACATGCCTGTTTAAGGGGAAAAAGAAAAAGTTGCTGATCATAAAATGAGGTTAGGGAAAGATTTTTATGCTGCTTTGAAGAACTTGTTGGTCATCTGGAAGGGCCAGCCCTATCACCATGGGAGTTTGTTGTGCCCCTTTAAAGCTGGCCTGGATTTGGACAAATCATATTTTGAGTATTCAGAGTTGTTTGAGACTCACTCCTAAACAGCATGAGGAGCCTGGTTGTGTTTAGGATATTTAGGATATTAAGTTCCTGCTCAGAGATCAATGTGTAAAAGGACCATGCATAGGTATGGAGAGTAGAGGAGCAGGAGTATTCCTTCCCTTCCTCCCATTTCTGCTTTTTCCTGCAGGAAATAAACTGGGGAAAGCTCTTTCACCAAATAACCCTTCTCAAGGCTTCTCACTCAGAAAATCTTTGCCTTGGGAGACAAGCAAGCACCAATCACTTTTTAGTAGACTTTCAGACTAAAATCAAGGGAACTGAAAAAGTTAGGAATGAATTTATTTATGTTCAGTGTCACAATCTGTCCTTTGCTTGGCTCTCCTGCACACTCCATGTGCTGTGTGTGTATGGCCTTGTCCATGATTACTGTGGTGTTTGCTCAGTCCTCTGTGGTACCCGTATTATCTTCTCTTTATCTAGTGATCTATAACTAGAACCGATCTTGTGTTCCTTTCCCTGGCTTGTTTAGCCTAAAGGTTAAATTTAGTTTAGTGCCTTTTTACAGCTACCCTGTGACTTGAGTGCACATATCAACACTGATGGTGCTTGTTTGTATTTGCAATATATGTAGCCATTTCATATATGCTTATATAGAAACATAGAATGGTTTGGGTTGGAAGGGACCTCAAAGATCATCTCGTTCCAACCTCCCTGCCATAGGCAGGGACACCTTCCCCTAGACCAGGATGCTCAGAGCCCTATCCAACCTGCCTCAAATGCTTCCAGGGAATGGGGCATTCACAACCTGTCTGGGCAACCTGTTCCAGTGCCTCAACAAGCTCACAGTAAGGAATTTTTTCTTAATATTTAATCTAAACCTATTTCAGTTTGAAGCATTCCCCTCTGTCCTGTCACTACATGCTCTTGTAAATAGTTTTCATAATAAGGAACATCCCATTTTTAGATCAGATATTCAATGGAAATGTTTAACAGCAGCCAGTCCTTATCTCAGTCGATGTGTTTGCCCTTTCTGTGGTTTGTCACCGTGCTTGTGTGTCCCCACAGTTTGTACAAGTCACTTTAGGAAGACAGACCTGTTTAAATAAAGATGGTGGCCTGCACTGGCTTTGCTGCTCTGTGCTTTGGAGTAAATCTCAGGTTGGTTCTGCTGGTGGATGGGAGTGGCTTGGAGCAGCTGGCAGCCTGAGCTGAAGAGCTGTGGTGGCCCAGGAGCTCCTCTCAGAGGAGCTGAGATTGAGCTCAGTAGAGTTGGCTCTGCCAGACACCTGGTCTGGACCCTGCCATGGTCCTGTCAAGGCCGGTTGGGCTGACCCAGCAGCTCCTCCAGCCCTGAGCTGCTCACCCCCTTCTCAGGATCTATGAGATTGGAAAAGACCCCTGAGATCATTGAGTCCAAGCTATTGCTGCGTTATCCACTCTGCAACTCACCTGCACTGCCACGTGCAGGTTATTTTCACTGCTTCTGGTTACTGTAAAGGCTTGGGCTGGGCTTAAGCCAGCAGTGACCTGCTGTTTCTCTGGGCTATCCTGGTGTTATCAGGAAGCCTGGCGGGTCCAGCCAGTGCTGGGAACATGGGCTGCAGGGTGAGGAGGGATGGGAGCAGGGAGGCACTGTGTGCCAGCCACCTGCCCGGGGCATTTTGGTGTCAGTGAGCCACTGATGTGCACCTGGGTGTCACTTACCAACAGCACTCGTGACGCTGTGGCCAACAATGCACAGGAGTTAAATATAACGGTTCCTTCTGTCATCCAGCCCCTGATGTTATCCAGCCGTGGGATCATCTGCCAAGGGCCTTCTCCAGTCTTTGCGGGGTGGTTTTGCTGGTGCCGAATCCCTGCAGAGCTTGTGAAGCCCAGTGGAATGTTGCTGTTGGGATTCAAACTTGTTTAGATTCAAAACATTCACAACAGTTCTTCAAGCTGGGAGGAGCTTTGCTTGTGGGAGGGTCTTGGGTTATTAATCCTCCTTTATTCCCCTGTCTGAATTCAAGTTCTGTCCCTCAAAAGCCACATTTTAAACACTGAGGCAGAATGGTCCCAGTTAGAGCCATTCCCCAGTCAGTTCTTGGTTTCACAAATGCATATTGGGGTCATTTTTTCAGCTGTCTCACACCTTCTGGAAGCATTCTTACTGAGAACTTATAAATTGATTTGCTGTTTGCAAAGATGATCCCCGATAAAATGAAGTCATATATGTGAAATATTAAATGCAAAGTCTGGAGGCTTCAGGCACATGGTAATTGCCTTTTAAACTCAGATGCCTCACTGTAAAGGGTCTTATCGCTGCCATTCAGCTACTTATTTCTTGGAAGGATCATGTCCTTCTCGGTAAGGAATGATAGTTTTGCTCCTCTTCAAGTCAGGAGCAG